>NC_073256.2:70385000-71010000 GCF_029289425.2 Pan paniscus | reverse complement strand
CACTAGATGTGAGGAAAGAGCCAAAGACTCAAAAAACGCAACTCAACTCTTGGTTCCTATGTTTAGGATAAATAATCTGATGAAGACTAAGGATTGCATTTTCCTCATTTTTTTTTTCTGTACAATTTTATGTATCGTCCTTAAACTGAAAATGTGACCTCATTTTCTCAGATCCCTCTCTCACCTTCCCTTCTCTATCTCCATCATCTTTGGAAGAAAAATCTCTCCATAATTTTCCAAATCTTTTAGAAAACTAGTAGAGATACTCAGTGACCTCGGGCCACCAGAAGGTGACTTGCAACCCTCCACGTGTGCTCCCGGATTTTCTCCCTCTAGAGAGTTCCCAATTGTATAATTGTACTAAGGAGTTCCCAAGTTGTTCTGGAGATGAGCACTAAATTCCTGACAGAGATTTAGTTTGATGTTGCCTTTCAATTTCATTTGTATTCTGGTTTACAGATCATTTCCTAAAACATATACCTGGCATTATATGCCTATTGGGAATTCATTGATTCAAAGATAGAATAGAGCTGTCAGGAAGTTTGGAAATCATCCAGTTTAACTTGTGACCTTTACATTTGAGCAACCTGGGGCCCAAAGAGATTAAGTGGCTGTGCGAGGTTTTATAGTGAGGTAGTGAGACAGCCAGAGCCCAGGCCTCTGCATGCCCAGCTCATGGTCTTCAACCACCAGACGCAACGAAAAACAGTCATCCACAACTAATTCACACGGCCTTCTGCCTTCTCCGTGCTTTTCTCTTTTTCTGTGCAAAGACTCCACTTTCCTCTTCTTCCAATTTGCTGTCTAGCAATTGAGAAACATACATTGTGGATCTCTTTGACCTTATTCTCAAACTTCTTGGACCAAAGCTATTCTAGTGTGAAACTAGGGTTGGGCCAGGAATCTATGAATAAATGGGTCACCAGCTACCAATACACATTTTCTCTTCCTTTTCCTATACAGGTAACATGCACCCTGATTCTGTCCCCCAAATTAAAGCACTCAGCTTAAACTAGCATGCTCCATGCCATAAAAAGTTATAAGGACAGTGAGGAGATTCCCCAGACCAACCAGAACAAAACCCAAATTGGAGCATGACCCAGCACAAGGGAGCAGCATGTGCCCAGAGGGGTGCACAGAGGCCCTGCTGAGATCCAAACAAAACGAGCACCTTACAATACGTTAACTGTGTAACAGCATCTATTTAGTTACAGGATTGACAAATTAATAGGAAATGCTTTCCTTAGAAAATGCCCTCTTATCCATCATCCATGTGCCCATGTATTCACCTGTTTACCCACCAGTCTGTCTAATCTTCTTGCTGCCTTATTCTAGAAAGGATTTGAGCAGCAGGCTTTAAGGAAATGCCTGGCAGCTCTGCTGTAACTGGAATAGTCCTACTGATGAGATCATCAAATATGAGAAAGCACAAAGATATTAATCTGATAATAATATCCATTTTATAAAACTTCATAGTATATAAATATTAATAAACATTCACAACATTTTTTTCCTTTATGACCTTCTTTCTTTAAATATTAGGGTAATCTCTACCATTTCCTTTTAATCTCCTTTTTCTCATTGTCTCTCTCTCTCTCTCTCTCTCAACATCAAAAGGAAATAGTAGGAATTACTCTAATACCATATATATATACACACACACATGCATACACACATATGTATATTAGAGAGAGAGAGAGAGAGTTACTGCTTTCTTTGCAACTTTTGGAAATTATACCATTATAAAAACCAGAAAGCCTCAGTTGACTGACTCTATCCCCACATCGACCAAGTGTAAAATCATAAAGATTTTTTTTTTTCCTACTAAGAGGACAGCTGGAGAGCAAAAATGCACTGTCTTTCAATTAATCAGTCATGAGAAGCAATGGTAGGAAAACATCATGCATCATTCACGAAACACATGTAAAACAGCAGACACATCACAGGCCTGTGTCAACAAAGGGCATTAGGACATTTCCTCAGATTGTGACAAAAGTAGCCAGTCAATCTTTCCCCAAATTCAGAAACCAAATTGCAAGCCCTTACCTTGGAGGGCCTGTAAGCTATGAGTCTGTACGATAATGCAGAGCTGCAGGACCAGCTGTGGAGCACTTTCCAGAAAGGTGGCTAGCAAATGCAGCATGCTCACATCCGCATACTCATATACCATTTTCCAGTAAAACCTCCATCTGTCATTCTCCCCACTCTGTCGGCTTCGAATACCTAAGTATATTGTGTGGAAATATCTAGAAAGAAAACATGGAGAATAAGAAAGAGATGAGTGATGATAGTTTATAATTCAAACTCCAGGGTTGTTCTTTTCTGCAAGCCACCATATGCAAGCAAGCACAAGAAACAATTACCTCGGGGGCTTATGAGTTAAAGTCCAAAGTTAACTGCTTAAGAGTACCCATATTTGTAAATGCTCACTTTGAGAAGTCACTGCAATTTTAGTCCTCATAAAGACCTTCTGCTCAATTGCAATATGAAGAAGCGTGAGGTGGAATGTGGTGGAAATTCAGGTGGAGAATGGGTTTGCTACTTTAAAGATCTACATACATTCTTTTTTGTCAGTTTCTTTATGTGCTCAACGGTGTTCATGAGGGGATTTCTCCTAGGACAGAATGAAAGCCTGAAATACCAAAATGTATGTGCATATAAACCTTCTTATGCCTTAAAAAACCACTTTTTATTATTGCAAATTCCCAACATATACAAAAGGAGAAAAAAATAAAGTAATGCATCCACTATACCCTTCCACCCAGTGTACGTACAGTTGATCCTTGAACAATGAGGGTTGGGATATCAATGTAGTTGAAAATCTACATATAATTTTTGACTCTCCACTTCACTAATAGCCTATAGTTGATTGGAAGCCTTACTGATAACATAAACAGTCTATCAACACATATTTTCTATATGTATTATATACTGTATTCCTACAATAAAGAGAAAAGAAAATATTAAAATCATAAGGAAAAGAAAATATATTAACTATCCATTAAGTTGAAGTGGATCATAAATGTCTTCATCGTCATCATCTTTACATTGAATAGGCTGAGGAGGAAGAGGAGGGGTTGGTTTTGCTGTCTCAGGGGTGGTAGAGGTGGAATAAAATCTGCCTGTAAGTAGACCTGCACAGTTCAAACTTGTATTGTTCAAGGGTCAACTGGAGTTATCAACATATTGCCAATCTTTTTTATTTGTACCTCCACTTACGTCCTGTCACCAAATTATTTTAAAGCAAACCCTGGGCATCACATTATTTCATCTATAAGTATTTTATTTAAAATAATTTTAAAACCAATATTGTGATCACATTTACAAATAAAGACAGTAATTTCTTAACAGTATCAAATACTCAATGTTCATATTTTCCTGATTATCACAATTTTTTAAGTTTGTTTGAAATGCAGTCCAAACAGGATTCACATAAGATGATTATTTGATACGTATCTCAAGTCTTTTTTACAACATGGATTATCCTTCCATGTCCTTTTAAATTTCTTGCATATTTTCTTCGTCTTGATTTTAATGATTGTATTTGCATGGTGTGGTTAACATATCTATCCTTTGTGTTTTCTGCAAATGGGTAATTAGTGTTAGAATTTTGATCAGCTTCAAGTTCGACTGTTTTTGG
Organism: Pan paniscus; assembly: GCF_029289425.2. NCBI lineage: Eukaryota > Metazoa > Chordata > Mammalia > Primates > Hominidae > Pan > Pan paniscus. The sequence goes on along the minus strand of NC_073256.2, from coordinate 71,006,360 downwards.
CAGGTGATGTTGTGTACTTTCATCAGGAAGCACATCAGAATTAGTTGTTCTATTTTATGATCTTACCATATACTGATGATATTGCAATCAAGGTTGCAAAATGGTGATATTCAGAGTCCATCATCCTTCTTTACTTACTTGTTAGAATACTTCTTCAGCTCTCTTGCCAATGTCTCTGCAGTATTTGGTTGTCTGGAGCTTGCTGTCTGGTAGATCCCTCAAGAAAGGTACATAGGGATAATATTTCCCGAGCTCTTGCATATTTATAACAGTATGTAGTTCTCAATCTTGCCTTGGGTGAGTATAGGTTCTTTTGGTTACACAGACCCAAAAGTTTCACAGTTTTAGTTGGAGATTGGTACCTACTTTTAGAGTCTGTGAATGAACTGCATTTACCTAGTGCAAAGATTCTCAGATGCCAAGAGCGAAGGATAGCAGAGATACAGCAAGGAAGTGCAGGTGCAGAAAATCCAGGCAAGCTTTTCACCGAAAGCTTAGGTTGGATGGATATAGAATTCATGCATATTCCATGCAAGGTCCAAGATCTGCAATTTATTTATTTGAGCCCTTTAAATCTGTCACTTCGTTGTTTACTAGCCTAGTGTTCTTATGGAAAAGTCTGATAGAAATCTGACATTCATTCTCTTATAAGCTACTTGATCTTTTTGCTTTGAAGTCCGAAGCATATTTTGTTTCTTTTTAGAGATCTATGGTTTTATTAGAATGTACCTTGATATCGGCTGTTCTGCATCCATTTTCTGAAGAATGTGATATGTATCTTCATTATATAGCTTCAGGTTTCCATGTGTAGTTTTAATTTTTCTTGAATGATAGCATTCAGTATTTTTTCTAATCCATTGCTTTGTCTTTCTTCTTGGATGCCTCCTATTGATTATATATGCTATATCTGCTTTATTCTGTGTCTAACAGTTTCTCTTGAATCCTTCTAATCTCAAACTTCTTCTTGATTTTTCCTCCTCTCCATCTTCTATTCATCTTCTCACTATGGTGTGTGTATAGTGCCATATCCCTTCCAGTTGAGTTTTCATGTCTGTCCTGCTTTTTTTTTTTAATATAAAATTCTAGGCTGGTCATGGTGGCTTACACCTGTAATCCCAGCACTTTGGGAGGCTGAGGTGGGCGGACCACCTGAGGTCAGGAGTTCAAGACCAGCCTGACCAATATGATGAAACCCCCCTCTCTACTAAAAATACAAAAATTAGCTGGGTGTGGTGGCACATGCCTATAATCCCAGCTACTTGGGAGGCTGAGACAGGAGAATCACTTGAACCTAGGAGGCAGAGGTTGCAGTGAGCCGAGATCACATCATTGCGCTCCAGCCTGGGCAACAAGAATGAAACTCCATCTCAAAAAAAAAAAAAATTCTATACTGATGAGTCCTATCCATCATCCTTTGTGTCAAATATTACTTTTTTCTACTTATTTCTTTTATGAATTTTTCTAATTCTGATTTATATTGTTCTTCATAGCTTTTACAATTTTAAAATTTTCTTTCAGGTCATTTAGAAGTATTTGCTTATGATTTTTATCCATTTTGTGCATGTGTGTTTTTTTTGTTTGTTTCATTGTCTATAGAAACATCAGTTTTCTTACTTTCTTTTCATTGTAATAATTGATAATTTTCTTGTTGCTAAGTTTTAAAAGTTAATTTAGTTTCCTATACTTTTAGGAGGGATGAGTGGGCCAGGATAGCTGAGCTTGTTTTACAGCTGTAACACACTCTTCTGGTGTTCTCATGAAGTGGTAAACAGAATCACTTGTTACTTTCTGCTATCAGCTGCCTCTGCTCCTCCCCCCTTTTATTTGGACATTCTCTCTCATCTTTTGCGGTTGTCCCTGTCCTACTCAGTTTGGAATCTATTCCCAGCAGATTCTCCTCAGTATGGAGCCTTGTTTGGGAAAGGCCTTCAGTTTCTTAGTTAATGGGATTAAAGGACCCAGCCCGCTCCAGTAGCATCAGATTTGGTTGCACTGTGGCCTCCTTGGACTCACCCCTGCATTGGATCATTGAGAACACCCTCCCTCCATGTCTCCCCTCCTACTCTGAGCTTGGTTCAGGGCACTTCTCAGGGAGTATCTAGTTCTCAAGGTCTTCCCTCTGCTTTCTCCTGCATGGTTTTGATATCACATTGGCTCTTACATGTTGTCACTAATTTGTCTCTAGGTAATTATGGGGGTATCTCAACACTGTTTTATCATCCACAATTCTTCAGTTTTGTCAACCTAGTTGCTCCGCCTATTTTAATTCGATAATTTTGGTAGACTAAAGAATGATGTTGCTATTGTCACCATATTTGCAGAACATACCATTTTAAAACACAAAATGGCTTTAATCATTCCCTTGAACTTTTGGCTGCTCTGTATGAACTCTAAGGTGAAGCTTGCTATCGTGCACTTTACAGGGACTTTCATGGGCAGATCTCTTTCTCCCACCGCTCCACGGCTGCAGCTTGTGATGAGCTCAGTGCAAACTGCTGGTGTTTCCTTTCTTCTACCTCCATGGCTGTTCACATGCTTATGCTTGGAATAGCCCTGGAATAGCCTTTCCTGATTCTCTGACTGCCAGGCACATTTATGAATAAATAGTCTCCATTCGATCATCACCAATCATCCTTGAATACTCCATGCATATGCAACCTGTTTGTATTAGTTTCCTAGAGCTGCTTTAACAAAGTGTGACAGACTGTGGTTTAAATCACAGAAATTTATTATCTCACGGTTCTGAAGACTGGAAGTCTGAAATCAGGGTGTCATCAGAGTTCATTCCTCCTGAAGTCTGTAAGGAAGCATCTGTTGCATGCCGCCCTTCAGTAGTTTCTGGTGGTTTGCTGGCAATCTTTGGCATTCCTCAACTTGTAGAGGCATCATCCCAATTTCTGTCTTCTTCACAGGGCATTCTCCCTGTGTGTGTGTCTGTTTCTGTGTCTAAATTTCTTCTTTATATAACTACACAGTCATACTGATTAGGAGTCACCCCAGTGATCTCATCTTCACTTGATCATGACAAAGATCTTATTCTATTTCCAAAATAAAGTCACATTCACAGGTATGAGGTTAGGACTTCAGTATCTGTAAGGGAGGACACAATTCAACCCTAACACTTTTCTATCAGTGTTTGATCTTGTTCACTCCATGACTTCTCCTCCCCTGTTTAGTGATTTCCAAGTCTGTATCTCAAACTCCAACCCTCACCTGAGATTCAAACACGTGTCCCCATCTACTTTCCAGATTTCCCGCAATCATATAAAAGCAAACATATTCAAAACACCTTGTTAGACTTCTTTCTAAATTTGTCCCATTTGCTATACTGGGGAGACACTTCCATCCATTAAGTTGTCCAAGCTAAATCTAGGGGGCATTTTAGGCCTTTACTACTTACATCTGGTAACTATATTCTGGAGCTTTTATCTCTTTAATATATTTCTTTTCCTCTCCCTTTACTAAAGTCAGATTCTTTGGGTTTCTATTTTGGTTCTTTAATCTACTAATGGTATGACTTTGGGCTTAAAATCTCTCTGCCTTAATATGTCCATCTTTAAAGGGGGAAAATCACAGTACCAATCACATAGGTTGACCTGAGAATTAAATGTAATAAAAGTGAAGGACTCAGCACAGAGCTTGGTATTAATAGATAGAAAGCATTCAGTAAATGCTCGTTCTTACTATTTATTGATTGACTTTGAAAACGCTAGTGGATTCTTCCCATTGCTTCTAGTGTGACCTGTCTGTGACATACATTGAATCCAATTTCCATCACCTTTAAAACCTCAATGACTCCCCACTGCCTAGAAGACAAAACAGTTAAGTCAATCAATGCAAATGAAGGCATTTAAGTTTAAAACTTTTAGTTTTAACCTTTCTTCCTAACCTTTGGCCTCTATGCCCTATCCCATATTCTATGTTCCCACACTCATTGAAACACTCCCTGCTCCTTGGAGATGAATCCGCACCTCGTGCCTTTGCTCATGTGGTTCTCCTGCCCTGGAATGCCTCTACACATTCCTTATCACGCTGGAATCTCTACTATTTTATAATACTCAAGAATTCCCTCTCCCCACCCGGGTAAAACTGGCCATTCCATTGTTCGAGCCCAAATTATCTTTATTCAGACTTTAACTAGGGAAAAATAACATTATTTTTGTATGTATTCATCTGTGAGTTCATCTCATATTCTAGAATATAAACTCCCAGAGAGGAAAGAATGTCATTTGTCTTTGTACCCCTATAAAGAAACATCTGGCTCAGTTTCTGATGATTAATAAGCACTCAATTAACATGCATCCTTTTATGGATTCAATGAGTATGTATTGAACACATGCAATATTTGCAATTTTGTGTTTTTGTCCAAGGGAAACAGGAAGTCACTGGAGAGATTTGAATGGAAAAGTAGGGAATCTGACTTGCATTTTAACAAAGTTGGTTATTGTGTGGAAAATAAAGGATAGTAGGGCCAGGAGAAAAGTAGGGGCATTGGCCGGAAGACTAGTGCAATAATCCAGGTGAGAGAAGATGCTGGCTTTGATCAGGGGGGCCAGTGATGTTGGCTGTGTGAAGATGTAAGAGTTGGCTATCTTGTGAAGAAAGCACAGACAGTGTTTGCAGGGAGTGAACAAATTAATGAATAAATGCTGTACTTCCTTGCAATTCTAACAGAAGGTTTAAATTCAGGACCTCCACGGTCAGTAGAACTCCCACAAATACCTCCCTGAGCTACTTTCTTTCTAGTTTTTTTCTGGGAGAAGGCTATGTATACTCCCAGCTGTTTGTTTCTATAGGCTAAAAAGCTACAAACATGCTCCCCAGGGACTTGAACTCTTCTGGTACAATGAGACGTTTGTTTTTATAGCACCTTGAGCTCACAGTTAATCTGATCCTGGTGACAGGTTTCTTCCAATAGAATAAAACAACCAGTATTAGGTTTCACAGAGTTTCACATAATAAGACACAAAATCAAACCTTCTAATACTGCACATACAGAGTTCAAACATCTATAAACCAAGGATGGCAAAAAAAAAAAAAAAGCTGTTTTCAGGTCCTGAATGGGGAGTTTTTTTGTTTTAATTTTGGTAAACTATATATAACATAAAATTTACCGTCCTAATTATTTTAAGTGTGCAGTTCAGGAGTGTGAAGTGCCATCACATTGCTGTGCAAACATCACCACCACCCATCTTCAGAAGTCCGTTCACCTTAGAAAATGGAAACACTGGCTGGGCATGGTGGCTCATGCCTGTAATCCCAGCACTTTGGGAGGCCAAGGTGGGTGGATCACTTGAGGTCAGGAGTTCGAGACCAGCCTTGCCAACATGGTGAAACCCCATCTCTACCAAAAACATAAAAAATTAGCCAGGTGTGGTGGCGCACGCATGTAATCCCAGCTACTCAGGAGGCTGAGGCAGGAGAATCACTTGAACCTGGGAGGCAGAGGTTGCAGTGAACCGAGATCGTGCCACTGCACTCCAGCCAGGGTGACAGAGCGAGACTCTGTCTCAAAAAAAAAAAAAAAAAAAGAAAAGAAAAAGAAAAGAAAACATAATCTCTATATCCACTAAACAATTCTCCATTCCCCTCCTTCCCCAGCCCCTGGCAACTACCATTCTACTTTCTCTCTTCTCTGGATTTAACTCTGGATGAATCTCTGGATTTAACTACTCTGGATATCTTCTCTGGATATAAGTGGAATCATACAGTATTGGTCTTTTTGTGACTGGCTTATTTAATTTAGCATAATGTCCTCAAGGTTCATCTGTGCTATATAGCTCGTATCAAACTTTACTTTTAGATGGGGAGTTTTAAAATGCCTGAATTTTTGATGGAGGAAAGACCTCCATACAACATAGCAACTCCTTGATGGGTCCAGCTTACAAAGAATGACACAGGAAAATATTCTAGATTAAGGCTCCATCTACCAGCCTGGAAGTCCTGCCCTTAGGAAGTAGGGGCGGGTGGGTCACGTGAAGTGCCAGGCTGGTGTCCTGCACATGCTCTTGCTCTTTGAAAATAACTATAGGCAAAGAGCACGCACAAATTCACTCAGGATTAGCTATGAGGATATACAGCATTGTGTTATTTATAGTACAAAAAATGGTTAAAACCCAAATGCCCAATGATAAGGTATTAAACAAATTATAACACATCCATTCATTGTATATTGTTAAGGCAAAAGGCAGGTTAAAATAGTATAGCCCATGTATCCCATTAATAATTTTAAGTGTGTGTGTGTGTATGTGTGTGTGTGTACACACAGAATAAAATTTAGGACATTTAACACCAAAATATTAAAGTGATGATCTCTCAGTTGTGGGATCATGTGTTATTGTTATTTTTGAAATTCATAAACAATGCTGTAATAAACTTTCATGTAGCTAAAGTGCTGAAATAGCTTTCATATTTTTTAAGCTTTTGATATATATTGTAAAATTGTTCTCTAGAAAGACTGTACTAATTGGTAGTGATAAGTGTCCTTATTTTCTTAAACCCTTATGTGTTATCATTAAAATTGCCAATTATATGGGTGGACAAAATGCATGTTCGATTAGTGACTTTTATTCTTATTGAGGTTTAACATTCGTTGGTGTGTATTAGCCTCTTGTATTTATTATTCTGTGATTTGCCTGAACGTCATTTTCAATTTTAATGTGTTTATTTTTCAGGCCCTGATCCTCAAATTTGGCTTATTTAACACGGACCGTGGTAACCAAATCACTGACAAATTCCTACCACATATTTTACACTATAATATTCTAGCTTGGAATCAGAGGATGCAGAAGCTGGAGGGATGTAGGGATCAGATGTCCAAGGTGATATGGCTGAGAGATGGAAGCTGAGCCAAGGTCCCCGATATCCCAATACCAGGTTCCATGATCATACATTACATCTGTCCAGCTTGCATTATTCTGGAATTCACCATAGCAAAAACGATCAGATGGTATTTACTGCATTTCCCAGTCTTCTACGTGCTTTTTTGCTGAGAGACAATAGGTGCAGAGGTTAAGGACTTCAGTTCTGAACAATCATGGCTCTGTCAGTTCCAGAACTCTGGGGAATTACTTTCTAATTTCTAAACTTTAGGTTTCCATCCTGTTAAAAAATGACTAATTAAAAATAAGATGAGATGATGTACATAAATTACCTAGTAAGCAATAAGTAAATATTAGACGTCAGTAAAAATAAGTTGTTTTTTTTCAGGAGTAAAATCAAAGTAGCAATGATACCTTAATCTTTGGATTTTCCTTTCAGCTACCTGGGCTCCAAGACATCTTGAGACTCTGATTTGTGTGGGTCAGAGAACTCAAAGTCTGTGGAAACCATTCTCTCTTTCATCTCTCTCTCTCTCTGTCTGTCTCTGTCTGTATTTATCTAGTTCTATATGTCTATCTGTATCCATCTCTATCTCTCTATCTGTATATCTGTCTATATCTCTATGTAAACATCTCTATCTACTTATCTGTCTGTCTCTGTTACTCTATCTAGATCTCTACCTATTTCTGTATCTTTCTGTCTCTTTTATCTATCATCTCTCTCTGTGTGTATGTGTGTGTGTGTGTGTGTGTGTGTTTATGTTTGTCTGTCTCTCTCTCCCTCTATCATCTACCTATCCATTATCTATTCATCCAGTCTATCCAGGTCCTTCCTGGATTGTATTGTAACCTCATGTCCTATATTGTAACCCCATGTCCACTTCTGACACTGGGGAGAGGAGGATGGCTGACAGCCAGTCCCTGGAAAATGACCCTTTGCACACTTGAAGAGAAAAGCCAAGCAGTCTTGTCTCCTTGGAAACTGTGCTGATTGTATCTAGAAAATATTCTTTCCTTCTGGTTCTCATAGACGATATCCTGTGAGCCAGAATTACCCCCTGAGAAGGCAGGGATGGCCGTCCCTCCCTCACAGGCTGTGTGGGGATTAGATGGGAGGATGTGCCTGGCACACACATGCCTCACTCATGACAAGCACGCTGCCATGAACCGTGGCTCTTGATGTTCTGGATTCCTCTAGATTGCTGGTCTTTTCCCCCCTCATAACTGAGGTGATTTGACGTCTTCAGTCCTCGTCATTTTCTCTAGGCATGTTATCCTGCATGGTGTTTTGTCACATTGGGTTAGATCAGTCTGTTAATCAGGATCTGGGCTTCGACTGACCTTCCAGAGGAGAAGACGAAGATGTCACCACCCTACTGAGAAACAAGCTGATTTCTGGGCTTCCTGAAATCCAGGGAATCCAGGCTGGGGGCTAGGTAGGGTGGAGGTTGGGGCTCACTAAGGTTTTCCTTTTGAGGATTCTGCGTGGTTGTAAGAAAATATCTCTAAAGAGGTTGGTCAGGGAAGTTCACAGTAATGAAAAGTTTCAGGTCCACTTAGATATTTATACAGATGGCAGAGAGAAGTCACAGAAAGCCATATACACAGTTAAAAATTTAGCATAACTACCACAGAGTATCATTAAAGGAGGAAAAAAGTTTCAAGGCCTTGCCATCAAGGATGAAATATGCCATGAGCATGAGAGAACAGTGGATTAAATACCCAGCTCTCATTAGTGCTAATGGGAGATGTTCCCGATAAAAGCCCTCTCTGAAATGTCAATGTGTTCTGCCTCCTCTTCAGAGGTAAACACATTTACAAGACACTTGCTTTCCTTACCATATGACTGATTCATTTTCTCATATGGTCATTCTTATTATTTATTGCCTTGGGAAGCATGCTAAGGGAAGATATAGTTTTGTTTACATCACAAAGGTCACCAGGAATTCTGCACTGACTTTATACACATAATCTCAGTCCAACAACATCTTGACTTTGTGATTTCCTTAGCATTTTTGAGGATGTGCATGAAAACACACATGCATAACTCCCCACTACACCATGCACATGGACACCTATATGTAACCCATCCCCTCCACAACGCAGGCACAAAATCAAGTCCAGTGAGATTCTGAACATGTAAATTGCATTTAAATTCTCAGCTCCTTTTCATCAGTATTTTCCAAGTGCTAAACAGCACCATGGACTCAAACCACAGCCTCCTATGTCACTAAGTTCAGACTGAAACATAATATGGCCTAAGTGACAAGCTTGGCAGGGAAATCTCAAACATCTGGTATGTCAAAGATCACATAGCTAGTACATATTTAATCTAAAATTGAAATAATTGACATAATCCTTACATTACTTGTGGGGAAATGGGATGTATGTGAGTCATGTTTCAGACAGTTCATATGTAAGATAAATATTTCAATCCCTAAATAAGATTTGACCGAGTGTTACATTAACTGCTGATATATCCATAGCTGAATAAGAAATCATTAATACCTATGATGATACTATGCAAATATATTCTAATATTGAATTTTATTTTGCTATCTTTTGTACATTAAACAGTTTGGCTGTTATCAGTTGTTATTTTTACTGTCTGAAAAATACAGAGTGAAATCTGTGCAGAAGAGCTTTAAATAAACAACATTACTAAACAGTGATTCCAGCAAGTGATATTTTCTTCTGTTGCCTGGCTACAAAGCTTTCTAAACACACACACACACACACACACACACACACACACACACACACACATAACCTCAACAGGTTTCTGTTTTTGTTACTCTTAAGAAAATTGTATGACTTGTCATCCTAAGAAGTTCTTTATTGGGTAAGCTAAGCAACAAGGACACTCACACCACCACCTTGTTTTAGTACCAGGATATTAGGCTTCTGCCTTCTCCATTCTGTGGTGAATAATAGTAAAAATAACTTAAAATTCTGGCCTATATTCTATGGTAGAACATTTTCCTAGTGGCTCTTGTTTCAAGATTAGACTTTATTTCCCACTAATCATCCAAAGGAAGAAAAAACTATGTGAATTGAGGGAGAAAGAATGAATCGGGGCTGAGTGTGGTGGCTCACGCCTCTAATCCCAGCAATTTGGGAGGCCATGGCAGGTGGATCACTTGAGGTCAGGAGTTTGAGAATATCCTGGCCAACATGGTGAAGCCAGTCTCTACTAAAAATATAAAAAATTAGCCAAGTGTGGTAGTGCGCGCCTGTAATCCCACCTACTCGGAAGGCTGAGGCAGGAGAATCACTTGAACCCAGGAGGTGGAGGTTGCAGTGAGCCAAGATTGTGCCACTGCACTCCAGCCTAGGTGACAGAGCAAGACTCTGTCTCAAAAAAGAAAAAAAAAAAAAAAAAGAAAAAGAAAATGTAAACTCTATACCCACTAAACAATGATTCTCCATTCCTCCTCTTTCCCCAGCCCCTGACAAACACCATTCTACTTTCTGTCTTCTCTGGATTTGACTACTCTAGATATCTTCTCTGGATATAAGTGAAATGATGCAGTATTTGTCTCAAAATAAAAAGTGACTGAATTGGATAACCTTCTATTTGACACAGGCATTAGGGGTCATGGTCATAGGGGACAGTTGGGGCTGTCTTCCACCCTGAGAGTACCAGAGCAGGCTGTGACCCACACTCCACTCTTCATTGTCATTGTCTCAGTGCCCCGAGTACACCACCTCTCACCAGAGGCACCAAACTTCTCCCAAAGCAATGAGTGTGCATGTAATGTCCCGCTCATGCTGATGTTACGAACATTCACAGCAGGAAAAGAGAGATGGGGAATATGCACAGGGCCTTCCAAGAAATCCTTGAACCTGATCACTTTTTCCTTTTTAAGCACACTTTAATTTTTCTTCCCAAGGGCAACACTGACTCTCAGACTAATGAGGCTTTAGGTTTCTCTGCATACACTTGACCCATGAGCTGCACTTTGATTGCCTCCATCTCCTTCCTAGATAGAAATAAGGAGAATTAATTTTGGCCCTCAAAGAAGATCATATTTCAGTGGCTACACATCATGGCGTATGGCATTGTAAGCTTACACAAAGTACAGTCATACTTATTCAGCATCTTGTATTTCATAAAGGCTTATTTTTATTTATTTCCTTTTTATTATTTTATTCTTTTTTTTTTTTCTTTTTTTGAGATGGAGTCTCACTCTGTCACCCAGGCTGGAGTGCAGTGGCATGGTCTTGGCTCACTGCAACCTCTGCCTCCCGAGTTCAAGTGATTCTCCTGCCTCAGCCTCCCAAGTAGTGGGGATTACACCAAGTAGGTGTGGTGTGCACCACCACACCCAGCTAACTTTTGTATTTTTAGTAGAGACAGGGTTTCACCATGTTGGCGAGGCTTGTCTTGAACTCCTGACCTCAAGTGATCCACCTGCCATGGCCTCCCAAATTGCTGTGATCTGCCCACCTTGGCCTCCCAAAGTGCTGGGATTATAGGCATAAGCCACTGCGCCTGGTCTCCTTTTTATTATTATGTGAAAACAACATTTATCTATGGGATATGTTTTGCTTAAATTTTATACATATCTCTCACGAAGATATTTTTTACATGAGTAGTTACTCTTCAGGCATTTCCTTAGACCTAGAGGAGGAAGTAATAGAAGTTTTTTCTCTATTAAATAATTTCTCCTGTAGTAGGCACTATGGCCAGGGCCTCTTGGGCAACTTGGTGAGTCCGGCTGAAATAGGAGAGGAAGTTGCTGAACTTGGAAGGAAGGTTCTCTATGCACTCGCATCGCCTCATAGCAACTGTACCTAACAAAAGCAGCATTTCTCCCCAAATTATTCTTCTGTAGAGCTCCTACATGCAAATATTTTAACAGTAAAATGTGTATTCAAATGGAGAAGAGTGGCTTGAAGTAAATAGAGCAGTGGTTACTATTTGACGTAATATTGACATGGTGACTGTGATCCAAGTCTTCAAATGATTAAGAGGCTACTGGCAGAAATTATTAGCCACATTAAAAAAAAAACAGACAGGGTTAACAGAATATTTGTTCTCACAACTCAGGAAGCAGTGATCGTGATAGAATCAGAACCTTCATCCTAAGCCCTGTTCACGTGATTTTATGATAAATAAGGAAAGCACCGAGTGTCTGTGTGCATGTGTTTGTGCAGTGGTTCATTCTTTTTAAAGTCACAGCACTACCTTATAGCATTTTACTGCTTCACTTTAGCAGATTTATGGATGTTTATAGTTTTAAAAGATAACTGAAAAATCCATAGGCCTAGGGTGCCTGACCCATCACATCCATTGGGCAGCCAAGTATGGAGGGGAGAGAGAGAGTCGGGGCGTAACAACTTGGGGTGTTGTGTGTTTCTGGTGGCCCTGAGGTCCTGTCTGAAGTGTCCAGAAGCAGTGCACATCACAGGGATTGATTTCACCAGCAAAGTGCCAACTTCCAAGAGCTTCGATGCTTACAGCATCTACAGCCACACAACCTGCACCCGCCACACCCCATCTCATCTGAACGCTTTCAGAGGTTTAGGTCCAAATGCAATCATTTTGTGTTCTTTTTAAGGCAGTGTGTTATTGTGCACATTATTGTCTCATTATAATTGTATTATTTATTCATTCATTCATCCGTTCTAGGGGAAGAAGAAATTCAAGCTGTGTCTCTCCAGAATCTTGTCAGAATTAGAAAACATAAAATACAGTGTTGTGCAAAGATGGAGAATAAAAGAACCCAAGGTCTGGCTAGATTGAGTCTGAAATACTTTAGTGGTTGTGAATAGGAGGACTTTCTTGAAAGCAGCAATGCCCCTTCTCTGCATGAGCCCAGTCTGCAGGGGCCATTAACTGTGCCCTCTGCAGCAAGATTCTGGGAGGAGAGCAGACAATGTTTGTCTGCTCCCAGCGTACATTGGCAGGTTTGGTCTACAGTTTATCACTGTTTCATGTGGGCAGCTAATTTCTGAGAGTGGAATGCTGAAAGGCTTCATGGGCCAGCATTTCAGAGGCTGTGAGACCAATTCAATAGGAGGAAAGCATCTGAGCTCCCTGTGCCAACAGCCTGCCCATGCCTGTGGTGGGAATGTTTCTGGAAACGGCTTCCGTGGAATATAGCACAGAGCAGCTCATGAAGATGAGTCCAGGAAAGGGCGAAAAGCTTTCACCATCATAAGAACCATAATTTTTCTTATCTTATTGGTTCAGCAATATTTGCTCTCAACTGTTTTTAGCACCCCAGGGAAAATCATCATACCACAACGGGGTGTAAGAATTTGGTAAATGGGCTGTTGAAAACAATGTGCTAACCATGGCAGGAGTTGGATGATCCTCCATACAAAGCATCTAGCAGCATGCAGAGCCCTTCTCGAGAAAAGTTTCTGAGATCACTTTCCAAGCTAGGTACTATAAAGAATTTTACCTAGGCATTGTGCCTACAGACAAAAGTTCAGTGTTTCCAAAAGGAAAGTCTCCTTTGACTAAAACAATTGATTCATTCTACTCTTTCATTCAACAAGTATTTGTTGAGCACCTACTTGGAGATCAACACTCCTCTCGAGGGAATAGAGCAGCAAATGAAATAGGGACTTACATTTTAGATGGGGAAGATAAGCAATAAACAAGTACAAGATAAAATATACAAGTTTATGCTAAGTGCCAATAATGAAGTAAGACAGGAAGGAAAGTAAGGAGTTTCACGGGGCTTGCAAGTTCAGATGTGTGGCAGGGAAATATACTAGAGAGGTGAAACTTGGGTCAAAGTCCAAAGGAGGAAGAGGAAGCAAGCCCTCTTCGTTTAAAATCTGGAAGAACATTCCAGGCAGAATGAACAGGAGGCGTTGAGGTGGCAGTGTGTGTGGTCCATTCCAGGAGCATCAGGGAGACGAGTGGTGGAGCAGATCGGAGGGAGCAGTGGGAGATCAGAGCAGAGAGGCAGTGGGAGGGTCTGATCACATAGGGCGTGGTGGGCACTGTGTGGACTGTGTGAGTGAGTTGGGAAGCAATTAGAGGGCTTAAAAAGGGGAGGAGCACAGTGAGGCCAACATCTCATGAGGACTTCCAGCAGCTGTGCTGAGAATGGCATGAAGGGGAGCGAGTGTAGAGTCAGAGGCAGGCTGTTGCAATAACCTGGCAAGTGATGATGGTTGTTAGGACCTGCACAATAGCAGTGAGGAACTGGGTAGATTCTGGGTATTTATTTTGAAGTTAAAGCCAGTGGGATTTGTGACCATGTTACACGTTATTTGTAATACTCATGGAAGACATGGGGTGTGAGAGAAAGAGGAGGCAACGCTGACTCCAAGATGTTTGCCCTGAGCTCCTGGAAAGATAGAGTTGCCATTTACAGAGATGGGGCAACTTAGATGTGAGATCCACAGATCATGATGAGCTTTGGACAGTTTAGGTTTGACATGCTTTTTAAATATTCAAGCAGAGATCTTGAGTAGACAGTTGGATGCATGCATTGGAATTCAGGTCCAGTCTAAGGGATTATTTGGGAGATGTTATGGTATTTAAAGCCATAAGACAAGATGAGACTGCCCTCACTTACAGTGCCAGCCTTAATGTCTTCCTGTGCATCCTTACTATGAGTGGGTTCAGTGCCCACCGAGAGGGTTTTACTTCAAAAGGCACCATGCTTAAATACATCAGGCGGCCCCAGGGGCCAAGGATCCAGCTTCTCTCAGGGAGGTGTGAATGTTCAGGAGGTTTCTTCCTTCCTAAGGCCAAGAGTTTGAAAGCCGGCCTGTTGTCCACCTATGGGGTTAGGAGGAAATTAAATGGCATCGGTTTGAAATTAACTTGAAGATAAGGTTTCCATGATGTCTAAACCTACATGCTCTTTGGTCATCTTTTTTTGGTGGGTGTGCTGGTAGAAATGACACAGATGTCTTCAGAAAGTTCTTCATTGCAGAGTAGTCAGAAATATCCTTACTGGAAAGGGACAGAAGGAAACACAGAGAATCCAGGGCGCCTTCCTGGCACATGTACGCTGAGACATGTCTCTGCCTGTGGTCCTGTAGCACTCACACTCTGGTACATCCTGAGGGTTTTGTTGTAGACCTCATGCAGGGCAGCCTAAAAGGACTGGAGAGCCAATGCCCTGGGAGCAGCCCTCTGCCAATGAAAAGTGGGAATGGGAGCATCAACACCCCTGCTGCCCACCTGCCAGGTAACGTAATTCTGAAGGGTTCTGACCACTGCCTCACAGAGGAGTCCCCAGTGGGCTTGGGTCCCAGCTGCCCACAAAGGTGACCTGCTTATGAACACACTAGTTTCTCTGTGTGTTCCCCTTCCCTATTCTCTGACTAGTACTTCCTGGGACCACCTTTAAATAAACCTCTTGCACTCAAATCCTGATCTCAGTTGTATCACAGCTTCCCCGCAGCACCCCCAGTGATGTGCTTCTTTCTCTAGACATAAATCCTCCAAAAGTACCATTGGTATTACATGAGTTCCATGCTCAAACACCCAAGAATGGTTCCTAATTTTCCCACTGTGTCTTGATTCTTCTTTTGAGCTCTTCAGGTTGTCGATTATCAGGTCCAGCTTCACAGGTTATCTCTGCGTGGTGACACATGTGTGACCCATGCAGGCTGCTCTCCCTGGTCCTTCATGTCCCTACTGCTTCCTCCCTTGGTAGAGACTACCCCCTATACAAAAGGCATGACCAAATCCAAGAACCATTCCTTCAGGTTTAGCTCAAGCTTTCCCTAACTGCTCTTCCTACCACAGTGACTCTTGTCCCCTGAGATTCTACTGAACTCACTCGGCATGAAAAGTCTTGATGCCGAGGAGTGATCCCTAATTCATGAATAAGAAATAGATTTTGTTGTGCATCCTAACTGCGACCCACTGGAGGTGACTGCGCTGGGAAGGATCCTGAGCTGGCCTTTGGGATCCCTGGTGTCAGTTAGTGACATCTGCTCTTTGGTGAGCAGAAGCCAGTGCAACAGGTATTTGCTCAAATTACTTCATATGCTATTTAGTCTTAACTGTCTCACTTGATTACAAGCTCCTCAGGCTGGTGATTCTGTTGTACATAGTTTCTCTCTCCTTTGTGCCTATCCAACTCATCTTTCTAAATGTAAATTCATTAATTGAAACTTAAAGTTGAATTATGAGGTTCTAACATACACACACATGCACATATGCACAATGTGTCAAGAACCAATGCCACCACCAAACACCACACAACCTCAGCTGAAAATGCATCTCTGTTGGCTGTGAGCTTACAGTTAACTATGTATGCATTCAAATATAAAGGACTTTAAACCATTTCTTTTGTTCTTGTCTTTGAGCATTGTGCTATACAGACCTTCCTTTTGTGCCATATCATATTTTACTATCAACCAGTGCCTCCTAGCCAATTGTTTTTAATCACAAAATAAATCAATACAGAATGGGCATGTACACGTATTCTTTTAGGATATAATTTGAACCATTCTGGTCATTTATGAACTGAAGTTATATGTCATGCTTTGGACTCAATTTAGCAACACCAGTGGACAATAAGACTTGATTTTCTTTTTCAGGTCATAGAGGAAAATCCAACCGATTTCATGCTTTATTTAGGGAATAGCTTTTTTTTTGCTGTTTTTTTGGAAAAAACATAATAGTAAAAATCTAACACATTCCTATATTCTTTTTCTGAACTTCCAGTGTGGTTTGTGGAAATGTGATTCATGATGACATATTAAATATTAAAACTAAAGTAAGATTAATTGAAATTTATAGGGCAGTTTTTTCTAATTTACTGTCTAGCACACAATTTTTAGCATGCTGCACAGATAACGAAGGACTGCCTACGTCCTCCTGTTTTATGAAAGCCTAGTATTAAATTTAAACTTGCTAACATTAAAGAAAAAGAAGGTGCCATGTCACCCAGATTCAAACTTCCCACTTGGCTATGAATGGTGACTGAGGGGCAGTCGAAGGAATGCATCAAAGTGAGGCATGACTGTGTATGTGGGCAGCTGTAAGGTTTGCTTCTGTCAGTCAGCTTTCCGGAATGAACACGCATGATCAGGCAAAGGAAATTAACAGTGTTTCTGCCTAAAATATGTGCTTAATGGGTAAAATGCTTTATATATGTTTTCTTAGCCTTCTCGGAAGCCTTATGAAAGTGGTGCTACTTACTCTTTTTGACCCATGAGGAGTCTTCACCGTAGGGGGGTTAGATCACGTATAAAGTTTCCACAGCTAATGAGAAGTGGAGTTGAGCATAGATGCCATTTGTGTTGGCCTCCAAAGTTCATGCCCTTCAGACACAGCCAGCCCCATGGCCACAGCATCCTATGTTATCAAACAGCCTCGCGTTTCCAGTCCAGGAAAATTTGTCAATTACTCATGCCTAAATTGCCTTCTGCTCTTCTATTAAAATTTTATTTGAGTCAGAACTATCTAGTTCCCTCAATATGCAGTTGAACTTGATATACTATTTCATTCTGAACAGCCTTTATAGTTCTGGTTTCTAGAAGGAATCCTGCTGTGAGTCCTAACACCAAACTATCTACTGGTCAACAGCTGCATTAAACAGTTCAATTTACTTATTGCTCAACTTCATCTGGAGCAATCTTACTGGCCTAAGAAACGTTAGCTTTGTCTGGAATCCAAACAATCAAGTATGATTTTTCTTGAGCATTTTTAAATTGTCTATGTAAATCCAAAATATCCAAAAATCAACCCCTAAAGCTTAATTTGGTTGAGGAGCTTCAGGCTTCAAGTGCTGATGATTGTGTCCTCTGGGTTCTCTTTACTGTATTGCGGCCAGCCTCCCAGTTCAGCTGTACTCCAGCCACTGCCAAGGTCATTGGCTTTGCACAGGTATAACCTGACCACATCTTGTTGAGTTGCAGTGTTTGCTCCCACTTTTTGTCCCAGGACTTGTCAGAAACAATGTGTAAATAAGAGGGTGTCAACATGTGATGGGGCACCCCTTGACCAGGAAGGATGGGAGGAGTTATTGGATAAATGCCCCCCTCTATCCTGTCTCCATGTGTCCAGCTCCCATGCCCCACAGTGGTGACCAGCTTGCCATTGCACCCTGGGCTAGCCATTGCCGCTTTCTTGGCTCCTACTCCAGTGCCCTGGAACCACAACCCAAAATACAGCACATGCACACTAGCTCTTGTCACAGGCTGGGCTTTGGAGGGACCCAGGGTAAGACGTTTACCATAAGTGAATCAATAACTTTATTTTTCTCACCAAGGATTGTGTGGGAGGGGGATCTAGGAAAACAACAGTTGCCCAAATAAAAGATGCAAATTTTAAAACAAAATTTGGGAAAGCAATTAGCATTTTAAAAAACAGATCCTTTTTTAAAGAGAAGATTTCTCTAATATCCATGTGACCTTCCCTTTTCACAATGCCTGACAAAAGTTTTACATTTTTTTCTTATTGCTCAATTAGCTTTGTCGTACAGGGCAGGCCAAATTGGCCTATTTCTGTAATCAGTTTTTGATTCCAGTTAGCTTAGGCAAGAGACAATATGGGAGACATGCTGTTCATAGCAAAAGGAAGACCCTTCATATTGAATATGGCAGCAAGGTAACCAAATGTCACATATTATGACTTTCTCATAACACAGTGAGGAAAATATTCTGCCTTTCCTGTCAAGAATAAGAAAACTACTTATCCTGTTCTCAAAAGGACCACAGGATTCAGAGCTGAGACAAGCTAGCAAAGGGTATTCCTTTAAAAAGCCTTTATTCTAGGTATTTCAGTGATGTTTTCAGATTATGTAATTTTTTCACAGCCACTCCCTTCATATCTACTAATTTATTAAAATAGCTGTTTATCTTACCATTGCCCCTGCCACTGCATACAATTCTTTGATCATTTCCCTTTGTCCTTCTTTCTCTTTCACTGGCCTCTGTCTTTCCTCCACCTCAGTTGTTAATATGATATACCCTCCTAGATGTTTTCACCCTTCCCAGGCATAAACTGGCAACAAGGAATAGAAAATACAGCTTGGTGCATTTCTGAGCAGCCTTCATTACACATGAAAGGACTGCAATTACTAGTTGAGAAACATGGCCCTGATTCATAAAATATCATAAAGAAATATTAAATTGCATGCAGACCCTCTTAAGGTGGAAAGGAGGATAAAGAAAATATAAAAACTGGTGGGCAAAACAAACAAACAAAACCCCATGATTTGATTAATGGGGCACTCTCTTCAAGGGTCCAGCTTGGGTTCCAGAAACCCCCATGTTGATATTTCTAGGGACTATAATTTCTTTTCTGATAAAAGGCAAATTTTGGTAGTAGGAGACACTAGGGCCCTTTTTAGTGATGAGACCAAATTGGCTCCCCATCTGCTGTTTCCCACTGAATTTCTGAATATATAGATGGCAGTCACATCCACTGTTGGGTAAAGGCTGGCCAGGATGTAACTGCGGCACACAGAAATGTTTCAGACCCAAATATAAAGCATAATATTTAAAGTAAGTATTCCTAAAATGTCAAGATTTCCACCAAAAAAACCCTTGCAAGTTTAGGATTATTTGCTTTATGGAGTTCAGCTATGAAATAAATACATGTTCAGGAGCTCATTTGTTTAATAATAGAGTAAAGGTTCATGTGCGCCTGATGCATGCACACCACTAGGCTAGTCACTGGGAGAAAACAGTTCTTGACCTCATGGTGCTGATGGTTTAATAATAGAGAATTGTAGTGTACCCCCCAAAATTGTAAATCAAATATTTAAATATACTCTGGAATATCTTTCTCCCTCCCCCTCTAATCTGCCTTCCCTTTCTCCCCCAGGCAACCATTAAAATGTGTTTAATATGCATTATTTTAGTTGTCATTTGTTCTTTAAAAAATCGTTTCATTTAGAAGTAGTTTTAGGCTTACATAGAAATTGAAAAAAATAGTATATAGAGTTCTCATGTGACTCAGCTTTTTCCAGTGATAACATCCTACATAACCATAGCACAATGATCAAAACCAAGGTATTGACATTGACATTGGAACAATGCTATTAACTAAGTTATAGACCTTATTTTGACTTTTGCCCAGTGTATTAGTCTGTTTTCATGTTGCTGATAAAGACATACCCAAAACTGGGAAGAAAAAGAGGTTTAATTGGACTTAAAGTTCCACATGGCTGGGGAGGCCTCAGAATTGTGGCGGGAGGCAAAAGGCACTTCTTACATGGTGACGGCAAGACAAAATGAGGAAGAAGCAAAAGTGGAAACCCGTGATAAACCCATCAGATCTTGTGAGACCCATTAACTATCACAAGAATAGCCCAGAAAAGACCTGCCCCCATAATTCAATCACCTCTCACCAGGTTCCTCCCACGACACATGGGAATTGTGGGAGTTACAATTTAAGATGAGATTTGGGTGGAGACACAGCCAAACCATATCACCCACTTTTATAAGTACTCTGTTTTTCTTTTCTTTCTTTTTTTTTTGGTATAGAATTGCATAAAATTTTTTATAACATATGTGGATTCATGTAACTAACACTGCAGTTAGGATGCAGATAATCCAAAATTAACTCAATTATGCTACCCATTTATGGTTCTAACCACCACCAACACTAACCCTGACAACCACAGATCTGTTCTCCATCACTACACTTTGACAGTTCAAGAATGTTATATAAATGGAATTATATGGTGTATAACATTTTGAGATTAGATTTTTTTCATTCGGCATAATGTCTTTGAGATCTACCCAAGTTGTTGCATGTATCAATCATTCATTTCTTTTTATTGCCAAGTAGTTTTCTTGTATAAATGTACAAGTTTGTTTATCCACTCACCCTTTGTAGGACATTTGGATTGTCTCCAGGCTTTTGCAATTATGAATATACTGCTACAAATATTCAAATACAGGATTTTGTGTGAACATAGGTTTCCTTTCACTGGAATAAATAACTATAAGTGGGATTGCTGCTTTACATGATAATTGCATGCATCACCCTCTAAGACATTGGCATTATTGGCATTTGTTTTTGCATTTGTTCTGTTGGCATGCATTTTTTATTAAATGGTATTTTGTTAAAAATATTTTCCTTTATTTTTTTCTCACAGTGCCATGTTTTTAAGATCCATAGATATTGCCATGTGTATGTCTAATTCACATAAAGATTTTTTTTTAAACTGCTGCATAGTACTTCAAAGAAGCTTTCTACTTCAAATAATTCTATAATAAGTCATTTTGTGAAGTAAATGATTCTTTGGAAATGTATGCACCCCACAAATAATTTGTTTAGTGAATTTAGATTTCTGCTTCTTGGGTTTCCTTAATATAGTTGTTAACTTTATTGCCTCTGGGCTTGCTTCATGGTTTTATTCATAGATGAAAACATTATCAGGTACTGACAGCAGCCATCTGAGTTTAGACCCAGGTCATGTCTACAATCCAGGCCCTATGTTGTCTAAAATTTTTCCAGAGTTAATAGCAGTAGAACTGACCCTGCCATACATGGAGCAGTTTCATAGGCTGAGGCTTTTCTTGTACACTGCTATCCATCTCTAAAGAGCTGATCCAAAGCCTATGGATGAAGGACCCAGAAACAGCATGAAGTCATCCAGGAACAGTATCTACATTAGCAAAGGACCCAGGAAAATTAGCTCAAAGTGCTTGATTTTCACACAGGACTAGAGGTCACATAACCCCAGTCCTTCAGACATGTGTCTGAGGGAAATTTTGTTTTTTACTGTGACTTCCTCCTGTGGAAGACAGTAATTCTAGCAATGGCCCACACATTATCTGTATGTGTACACCTGCACCCATACACATCTCAGGCCATCAGGTCAACAGTTGCTTTATTAAAATTACTTTAAAATTCTGAAATGCACAGGTATATGAGGTTGGTCTTTATGATGGCATGAAGTTGGGAGTGAAGAGAGGGGTCCAGGAATATTGCTGCAAGTTTGTCCAGATCAACCTTGAGTATACATCAGAGGCACCTGGAGGGCTGGTTAAAACACTAAGTGCTGAGCCTTCTCCCAGAATTTATGAAACAGTAGACCAGGGATAAAAATCAAGAATTTGCTGATCCTGCTGCTCTGAGGGCCACAGATTGAGAAACTGTTATAGATGGAGATGTTATCATGACCCAGCCCTAAGCTCCAATTATGTCTTATTAATATGTGCACTTATGCCAGTTCTCCTGATTTAATTTATATCCTCCAGACATGCTAAGGACTTCCATAAATGTATTTGTGAAGTCATTTACCCCATATGTAGCAGCAGACACTTCTGTTCTTCTATGTAATCACTTCATAGTGATTACCAAACACTTGAGCTTCACCATTCTAGGTTATTCAGTCCTCTCTGACATCTATGAGGTAATGTCCTCTATGTTTATAACTTAGGTTTGTTTAATTAGTAGGTCTTTCATTTCCTTCTTTCATTTTTCTTTATTAAAATTGTATAGTGATGTCAGAAACATGGTACACTAGGAAACTCCAGATCCTTGTTCTCTCAGGTGAACATTAAGTAAACAACTAGAGTGGCTAAAATAATTTTATAGGAGCACTGGAAATCAGTCAAAGATATACAGCAACCAATCTCCTCATTAAGAGAAAACTACATTTAAAATGCTGCAACATTTCATGACATTTTTACTCACCTTTGCCCCATCCCCTCCTTGATGTGGTGCAATACAGTCTGGGGAAAGCAGTGCTCCAGTCCCCAGCTCCTTTCTACAAACCAGGAGTGTGAATCAGACCAAATTTGTAACATTCTACCTTGTCTGGGGACATCTTCAGATAATGGTCTCTGTGTCACCTAACTCAGCACTCAGACTTCCAAAAGTGGCACAGCTTGAATTTCAGGCTAGAGAAAGCCATTGGAGGCTATTGTTATAACTCAAGAAAATCGCAAGGGGACTACACACCCACAGATACCTGAGGCCAGAGATTACTGATTGAGAAATACAGTAGAACAGCTGAGGTCATGAGAAAGAAAAGGGGTGAAACTCCTAGGGAAATTAAGATTTTTAAAAGCAGCCATGTATATGGGGGAATCAGAATAAAGCACACTCATAGGCCCAAGGTAGAGGCATGCCCAGAAAAGTCCTGAGAAGACTTTAAGTCTTCAGTTTGAGCTGATTAGTGAAGGTCTTCCCCTCCATAGAGCCAGTTTGCAAAGATAGAGGGGTGGCTATTTGTTCAAATGCCCAATTTTCAACAAAATCAGAAGGCATACAAAGACATGGACAAACATGGCCAATTCATGGCACAAACATGGCAAAACATGGCACAAAATAAATCTCCAGAAACCAACCCCGAAGAAACACAGGCATCAGACTTACTAAACAAGACTTTAAAATAACTATCTTATATATGCTCAAAGAGCTAAAAGAGAACATGGACAAAGAACTAAAAAGAAAAACTCAGGAAAACAATGTATCAACAAAATTAGAATATCAAGAAAGAGATAAAATTTTTAAAAAGAGAAATCCTGGAGCTAAAAAATATAATAAATGAATTGAAAAATTCACCAGAGGGTTCAACAGCAGACTCAAAACAGGTAGAATAAATCAGCAAACTTGAATTCAGGTCATTTGAAATTGTCAAGTCTGAGGAAAAAAAAAAAAGAAGAAGAAAAAAAGTAAATAGAGCCTGAGGGACTTATGAGACATCATCAAGCAAACTAACATACATATTATGGAAGTTCCAGTAAAAAAAAAAAAAATGAAAGAGAGAGAAAGGAATAGAGGGATTACTTGAGGAAATAATGGCCAAAAACTTCCCGAATTTCAGGAAAGATACGTGTATACAAATACAAACAGCTGAATGAACTCCAAGTATGATAAACTTAAACCCATAGCAAGACACATTATACTCAATAAGATAATTAACACTTTTCTTAGCTGAAACCTTGCAGACAGATGGCAGTGGGATGATATATTTAAAGAACTGAAAGGCGGAAAAAACTGTCAACTAAGAATTCCATATCTGGCAACACTGTCCTTTCAAAATGTGGGAGAAATTAAGACACTACTAGGTAAACAAAAGCTGAAGAAGTTCCTTGCAACTAGATATGTCCTACAAGAAATTTTAAGGGAGTCCTTCAAATTGAGGTGAAAGGATGCAAGATGGTAACTTGATGCCAGATGAAAGCATAAAGTTTTCTGGTAAAGGTAAATACATGAATAAATATAAAAAAATTATAATTTGTTTGGTAACTCCAGCTTTTATTTTTCTGCAGGATTTAAAAGGTAGATCCATAAAAATAACATGAATGTATGTTAGTGGGTATATGCTATATGAAGATATAATTTGTGACATCCATAATAAAAAGTGAATGAGTACAGTTGTAAAAGAGTAGTTTTTGTGTGTGATTGAAATTAAAGTTTTGTTATAACTTTAGGATGTTATATGTAATCCCTATGGTAACCAAAAAAAGAAAATCTATAGACTATACACAAAAGGAAACGAGAAGGTAATCAAAACATGTCACCACAAAAAATCAACTAAATACTAAGGAGGGCAGTAATAGAGGAAATAATGGACGCTATAGCTAAAAGACATACAGAAAACAACAAAATGATAATAGTAAGTCCTTCCTTATCGGTAATTATTTTGAATATAAATAGATTAAACTCTCCCAATCAAAAGACACAGATTAGTAGAATGGATTTAGAAACCAGCATCCAATTACATGCTGTCTGTAAGACACATATCTTATATCTAAGAATAGATTGAAAGTGAAAGAATAGAAGATATTTCATTCATACAGTAACCAAAAGAGGGTAGGGATGGCAAACTAATATCATACAAAATATTATAGACTTT
This sequence comes from Pan paniscus, assembly GCF_029289425.2. NCBI lineage: Eukaryota > Metazoa > Chordata > Mammalia > Primates > Hominidae > Pan > Pan paniscus. Next base: position 70,981,780 of record NC_073256.2, on the reverse strand, counting down.
AAGTATAAAACTGTTATAAGGTACAGAAAAGGACCTTATGTAATGATAAAGGGTCAATTTATCAAACAGATGTAACAATTACAATGTATATGCCTCAAGTATCAGACTTCCTAAATATCTGCAGCATTGACAGAATGTAAAGGAGAAGTTGACATTCCTACAATAATAGTTGGAGACTTCAATACCTGACCTTCAGTAATGGATAGAGCACTAAAAAAAAGATGAACAAGGAAATAGAAGATTTGAACAATATATACCCAATTAGACTGAAATACATCTATTGAAGTCCACCCAACAACAGTAGAATACACATTCTTTTCAAATGCACATGAGATATTCTCTAGAACAGACCATATGTTAGGACACAAAACAAGTCTCAATAAATTTAAAAGGACTGAAATTATACAAAGCATCTTTTCTAATCACAGTGGAATAAAACTAGAAATCAATGGCAGTAGAAAAACTGGAAAATTCACAAATATGTAGAAATTAAACAACATATTGTTAAATAATCAATGGCCCAAGGAAGAAATCACAAGGAAAATTAGAAAGTATCTTCAGGCAAATAAAAATAGAAACAACACACCAGGGGCTGGAGGCAATGGGGAGTTATGGTTTCATGCGTACAGTTTCAGTTTGGGGTGATGGAAAAGTTCTGGCAATGGATGGTGGTGATATTTGCACAATAGTGTGAATATACTTAATACCACTGAACTGTATACTTGAAAATGATTAAAATGATTAAAATATAAAATTAATTTTATATTATGTATATATACCACAATAAAAAAAGATTGTACAGCAAGCAAATGATTCCATGGACTCACAACTTGTACAAAATGCAGATCATTGTAGCCAGTCACATGTGAGCCAATACTGCAGTCCTTTCCCCACTCTTGCCATCTTGTCCTGGTCAGCAAGATTGGTGAGTGTCTGAGGGAAGAAGTACTTCATGCCATGAACACTCACGACTTCTGGGGAGGAAGGGAATGAGCCTTATCATGGAGACTCATGGAAGGTGCTTGGATGTGGATGACTTGGGGATATGTAGGTGAAGATTCCAGGAAGTTTAGGATTTCAGTAGAAAGCTGCAAGTGAGCGTAACTTCATTACTGCTGAATTCAGTTGTTTTGGGTAGAAGAAGCAACCCTTCAAATCCATGACATTAAGAGGATTTAAGGGTAATTAATTTACTCTGGACAACAATGTATTTTTTTTTAATAAAACAGCATGTTTTTTCCATTTTTTACTCTGTGGGAATTCACTACTTACACAAGTGATAATTGATTGCTTATCATGTGTCAGATATATTACTCCCTTCTGGGCATTTTTTCATTTAATCCACATTTCTTGCCACTGGGGTAGAGATAATTTTATTTTTCTAATTTTTCAGGTGAGGAAACTGAGTCTTAGTGAGATTGGGTCACTGGAGAGAAGTCCCCTACCTAGTAAGTGGCACAGCTGGGCTTTAGACTCAAGTAGGTTTGATTATCATGCCCATGCTTTTAACTGCTTACCTACACTGCCTTATTGGTTTTTGAGACTGGTTCTGGTAGAAGATAAATATTATATGTCAATTAAAAATCACCAGTAATGTCTGATCCAGCTCAAATATGGTGATGGTGATAGTGCTGCTGCTGATGATAATACTGATGATGATGACACTCCTTATATTTATAACCACACCCAATTCATAAAGTCCCTTTATATATATTTGTTCACATAATCCTAGAATTAACCTTGAGAATTAGTTATTATTCTTATTTTCCATATGGAGCCTGAAGCTTGGAGAGATTAAATGAAAACAAGAGAGTGGTAGACTCATATTTAAACCAAACCTCTATGCCTAGTATCTTCCATTACATCATGCTGCCTCATGTACTGGGGTGATTGTGCTTTTGGTAGTCGAAAGTGGGCAATGACAGGGAAACACACAGCAATGTTCTTGTATACTTCTTGATGATAAAACAATAGGATTTATTTGCATGAGTGGATTAAACAAAGCCTTATAACATATGGAACTTGGAAACCTCAATACATTTTAGAGAAGGAACAAGGGAAGGAGTTCCTACAGAAAGCTTAGGAAGTACACGCCAGTAAACAAGAACTAGGTATTTAGAATCTCTAATTACTAAGTTAAGACATGTCGAATGTGATTATGTTCCCTTTTATTTAGTGTATTACTTTTATTGCTGAAACATAGTCCATGTAGAATATTTATGTAGACCAGGGGTGTTCAATCTTTTGGCTTCCCTGGGCCACATTGGAAGAAGAAAAATTGTTGTGGGCCTTACATGAAATATACTAACACTGACGATACCTGATGAGCTAAAAAAAAAAAAAAGTGCAAAAAAAAAACTCATGTTTGAAGAAAGTTTACGAATTTGTGTTGGGCGGCAATGCAGAGCCGTCCTGGGCTACATGCAGCTGTGGGCATTGGGTTAAACAAGCTTAAGACTCTATAGGCTAATTTGGAACTGTAGTCTCCCTTTTTCTCAACTTTTTCCTCATTCTATTTTTCTTCACAAAATTTAAATACATCAACTCTGAGTTCTACTATCCTGGGGCAGGGGCAGGGGCATGAGATTTAGGAACTCAAGTTTCACGGTTGAAAAGAAAACACAACACTATTAAATCAGGATTGTTATGAAGATTCAATGCATATTCACTGAGGGGCCCCTTGTTCCAGGAACTGATCTAGGCACTGGAGACAGAGCAGTGGACAAGAGAATCAGGGACCCTTGTGCCAGGGCGTCTGCGAGGTAGTGGAGGAGAGACCATGAGCAAACACACCAACAAGATAATTGATAATTTCTATGAAGAAAAGAAAACATGGCGGGTGTTGGTGGTAAATTAGATTGGGTAGTTAAGGACAGGTTCTCTGAGGAGGAGGTAGTAAAGCTGAGATCCGAAAGAAATGGCACTGCCAGCCCTGTGAAGATTCAGGGAAGGGAGCTGCAGGCAGTGCAAGCACAAGGGGCTAAATCTGGGTTGAGCGAGGCACATTCAAAGACTAGAAAAAAGGTCATGTGGTGGCATCACTATGAGCGACAGCAATTGAACCTGGAGGGAGCCAGGGGCTGGGCTCTGCTCTCTGTGCAATGTGAACCCATCTAATTGCTACTCTGAGGAGACTGGATTGCAGGAAACACAGGTGAAGCTGTTGTGCTCTTCAAGTAAGAGGTCATGGTAGTGAGGTTGAAAGGAATTAGATGGGCTGAAGGCCTTCAGAAGGTCAAAGTGACCTCACTTTCCAAAGGACAGGATGTGGGGAGTGAGGAGATGCATCTCAAGACAATGATCCATTAGGAATAATTATATAGCACTTGCATGGTATCTCATGTTTGGGACACTGATGTTATGTTCTGGTGAAGGTGGACTACCTGAAGACGGGGGCTGCCTCTTCCTTATTCACCATGTACTGTTTCAGTAATATTATGTATGGGCCTTTAACTTGAAGCCCACATATGAAAAATTCAATCAATAGTGATATGGTTTGGCTGAGTCCCCACCCAAAATCTCATCTTGAATTGTAACCTCCACGTGTCAAGGGCAGGACCAGGTGGAGGTAATCGGATCATGAGGGTGGTTTCCCCCATGCTGTTCTCTTGATAGTGAGTGAGTCTCATGAGATCTGATGGTTTTATAAGCATCTGGCATTTCCCCTCTTTCTTTATAAATTATGCAGTCTCGGGTATTTTTTCATAGCAGTGTTGGAAAAGACTAATACAAATAACCATAAGAATGTGAACTTTTCTAAGATTTGGTTGACATCATCACCACTAGATACTACCATTTTTATCACAAAGCTGTATCTAATTTTTTGCTGCTAGAGTTATCCATGTGAATTTGGCAACTAGCATCTTATTTGTTCTGGTTGAAAGGTTGGACAGACTTTATTTTTCTCCGTGTAAAATGTCACAAAAGTCAAAGCTATTCTAGAGAACATTTGTTTTTACCCAGATATTTTGCTAAATTCTTCTGTCAAATATGGTTCTTTATGACCAAAGAATGTTAATTAACATTAAGACAATCACTGAAAAGACATGCTATACTTATATGTATTAAAAGACACAAATACTATTTGATTGCAAGGTCTCATTCAAGTATGGCTCCAGCAAAATACAACCTTGAAGCAATTTAGAACTATAATAATTAGAATTATTATGCATTAGGCTTATTTTAACTCTAGTTTGACCTCTGTGCCATCTCCAGCAATGAATAAATGATATGGTTAGAAATTGAAAGAGAAACTGCCTTAAACAGGGTACTTGAGTAGTTTGTGTACTTTATGAGCACCTACTTTCCTTCACACTCTTGATTTGGGGATAGCATAAAAGATGCCATCCAAACAAAAAGTTTTTTTTTTTTTGGCTTTCTTCAAAGGAAGAGATGAATTTTGAGCATATATTATAAACATTTTATTTTTCTAAATGGGGGAGAAAACCTAGCGACTTCAATAAAAGTGCCCTGACTTTAAAAGGTCACTTCTAACCAAATTGTGAGGTAATGTTAATGATTATAAATTGTTTACAATGATTATGAAGCTAATGATTTCCCTGTTCCTCTCATTTAGGTGCCTACTGACCTTATGCTTTGATTTCTGGACAAGCTAGACAAAAGCATTTGGAATGATCTGACATGTTTCATAAACGCCTTGCAACGATCTTAAGTGATTGTGTTTCTGCTCTTGAGGCTACCAGCCTCCGAGGTCTTTTTCTCAAATAAGATGACTTCAAGCATAAAGAAGAAAGGGAGAGAGGTTTCCTCATTGTCCCTCAAAATCATCTTGTGATCCCACATTTGACCATTGGCCACATTTATTTTCTGGCTTCTTTAGGCCGTCTTCTCCTTGAAAAGTCAAATTAATTAGGCATAAAAACTCAAATATAATCTTGCAGCCTAAGCTCATAACTCAAATCCGCCTAACTTTCACAACTTTTGAAACCAGTTGTAGGGTGGATGTGGTGGCTCACACCTGTAATCTCAGCACTTTGGGAGGCCGAGGTGAGCAGATCGCTTGAGCCAAGGAGTTTGAAACCAGCTTGGGCAACATGGTGAAGCCTCGTCTCCATAAAAAGTACAAAAATTATCCAGGCACAGTGGTGCACGCCTGTAGTCCCAGCTACGCAGGAGGCTGAGGTGGGAAGATCACTTGAGCCCAGGAGGTGGAGGTTGCAGTGAGCCGAGATTGGGCCACTGCACTCCAACCTGGGTGACAGAGCAAAACTCTGTTTCTAAAAAAAAAAAAAAAAAAAAAAAAGGAAAAAAAATCAGTTGAGGGGAATATTGTGTAGTATATCTTACAAACCAGAGAGACTTAATTTATAATCTCGTTAAACAAATCACATAAGCACTTTGAAACTCTTCATCTGCAAGATAAAACAACAACACTGATCATGCCTGGTTATTGTGAGAACTAGAATTTATGTCAAGCACTCATGACAGGGCCTGGCATAGTAGGCATTAAACAAATGGTGATTATTACAATCGCCAACATCCCCACCCAGGTATATATGATTTTTTTGCCTGAACAATTGCAGTATACTAACAGGTCTGCCTGTCTCCGGTTTTCTTTCCTCTGTATTTATCTTCCAAGATACCCCTCATTATCAGGTCATTCGCAATTCAGAAGTCCTCAGTGCCTCTGTTGTCTACAGGATCAAGCCCACATTCTTCGGTTTGGCATTCAAAATCACAGGCTAAACAATTGGCTTAATCCATACTTCATCCTTATCTCTATTGCATAAACCCTGGCACATTTATGCTACTGATTTGAAATTTATATTCCACCTTATATAACAGTTTCCTTTCTGTCTGAACAAGTTTTATCTCCTCAACTATATATCAATTTCTTAGAGAGGAATTACCAGGTCTTATTCTTTTGTAAAAATTTCCCCATAGAATCCATTTGTATAGTGTCTCTTACATAGACAATTTTTAAACAATTGTTCTTCACAGTGATAACATTTGGGGCCAGGAAGACAGGAAATTATGTCTACCAATGATGGGGGAGTGAGCCATATCTTGACATCTTGTCACCTCTTCTTGAATCTTCTTAAAATTATTTAGGAAAGAAAAAATAATATTTAAAATAGAAATAAAGGAAGCTTACGTAAAGCTTTTCTTAGAAGTCTTCAAAGCTCTTTAGGTTTAGCGTATTTTATTTATATTCAAATTCAAAGGAGACATTTAAGAGTTGTTTTCCTCATTTTAGTTTTAAAATTAACTGAAAACCCCGCAGGGTAAATTATTTGCTCATGCCAATACAGTAAATCAGTGGAAGATTTGGGGTCACAACTCATCTTTCTGCCCCCCTGCTTGGAAATTCAAGAGATGAGTGGAAGAAATCCCTGAGGTGAGAAAGCCCTGACACCCATTCAAAGGTTAGTGCAGTATAGATAATTAAGCCCAATCCATTAAGCTCAGAATACATCTATAGGCAAATGTATAGGAGGGTTAATTAAAACAGTTTCTTCTCCATTTTTGTTTTCTGATTATAGCACAGCAACACTAACATCTTCCAAATGGTCTATTCTTTGTGCTAAAATTATGCCTCATATTTTACCCTTTAACTAGGTTTTTATTTATTTTTAAAAATCTCTTTGATATGCATTTACTTAGCATCTACTTTGTGGCACATAAATTTTGTGGCACATAAAATACATGGTCCATCTTTTGAAAGGTATGTGAAAGAAATAGAAGACTCAGTTTTGACTGTCAAGGGTCCTTAATTCTTACTGAATGAATTAGATATACATTAAACAATCAGTGACCCTGTAGAATTATGTGATGAGAAAGGTGGTAAAATATTTGTATAGGAGGCAAAGTTATTTTAAAGTTTGATATGGGAAGGGAAGGTTTCATGAAGTTGGGAGAGGTAGTGGTAAAGGAATGGATTTTTGAATCAGAGTTTGCTGAGTTTGAAACCTGGTGCTGACTCTTAATATCTATGTGATCTTGGAAAAGTTATTTCCTATCCCCTAGTCTCAGCCTCTTCCTACAGAAATTAGACATACACATATCCCTTAATTGGAACACTGCATTCTAACACAATATCAAATGCATATCAGGAACTTAATAAATGATAGTTTTCCCCTACAGTGAGTTAAGCCATAAGTAGAAATGAAGGGATAAAGGGAAAGGCATTAGGTCAATAGAGCACTGAGCAAAACTTCGTGGTCAGAGGAAAATGGCATGTTTGTATAACAATGAGAACATGTGTACTTCAGAGGATAATAACAGGACCAGTACACAGTGTCTAGGATATGATCTAAAGTTACATGACATTCAAGAACCAGGAAAATGTGGCCACTTCTTAAGGGCAAAGAAAATAAATGCTGGGTGCGGTGGCTCACACTTAATCCCAGCACTTTGGGAGGCCAAGGTGGGTGGATTGCTTGAGCCTATGATTTTGAGACCAGTCTGGACAACGTAGCAAGACCCTGTCTCTACAAAACATTAAAAAAGTAGCCAGGCATGATGGCTTGCTCCTGTAGGCCCAGCTACTCATGAGGCTGAGGTGGGAGGATTGCTTGAGCTCAGGAGGTTGAGGCTGCAGTGAGCAGCATTTGCACCACTGCACTCTGGCCTGGGTGACAGAGCAAGACCTTGTCTCAAAAAAAGACAATAAAAAATGTCAACCCTAAGATAACCCAGATGTTAGAATTATCAAAAATATTAAAATGACTATTATAACTGTACTATATAAGATAAAGGCAAACACATTTAAGTAAATGAAAAGGTTAACATTCCTAGCAGAGGAATGAAAGCAGAGGAATAAAAAGTGAACTAAATGGAAATATTAAACTTAAAAACACAATAGCTCAAATTTAAAAAAAATGGCTAGACAATAGTGGAATAGTGATAATAGAGAAGTCAGTGAACTTGAAGACAGATCAATAGAAATGATCCAATGTGAAGAACAAAGACAAAAAAAGACTTGGAGAGGGGGCTGAAATGAACAAAGCATTAAGGACACATAGAACAATGTTCCACAGTCTCATACTGAGAAATCCCACTTCTTGGTATTTACACAGGAGAAATAAACAGAATTATATACAAACCTGCACATACACATTTACAGAGGTTTTTATTCAAAATTACCCAAACCTGGAAACAACCCAAATGTCCTTTAACTGGTGAATGGATAGACAAATGGTACATCCACACAATAGAATGCTACTTAGCAATAAAAAGGAACAGAGGACTTATAAACACAATAACATGGCTAAATCTCAAATCGCAAGTTTCCAGTGAAAAAAGCCTGTCTCAAAAGCTGCATATTGTATGATTCCATTTATAAGACATTCTGGAAAAGGTGAAACTATAGAGAGAAAAAAACAGGTCAGTGATTGCCAAGGGCAAGAGTTGGGGTTAGGATTGACCGCAAAGGGGTAGCACTACTGAATATTTGGGAGATGGAACTGTTCTGTACCTTCATTGCAATGATGAGTATAGGGCTGTGTGCCTTTGTCAAAACTCATAGAACTCTACACCAAAAAAAGTGAATTTTACCACACATAAATTAATAGTAGTAATATTTACCACATATATGTTAAAAAGCAAAATTATATACTCATCTCAATAAATGCAGAAAAATCACTAGTTATAATGTAACATCCATTCATGATTTAAAGTATTTTAGCAAGCTAGAACTATAAAAGAAATTTCTTAAGCTAATATATGGTAAGTGCAAAATCCTTACAGAAAACATCATACTGAATGGCAAAACGTTGAAATATTTCTTTTTAATATGAGAAAAAAATACAAGATGACTATTTTTACAACATTTATTCAACAACATACGGGAAGTCCTCACGGGAAGAATGCAAGAAAAAGAAATAAGATGTAAATATTGACAATAGAAAACAGAGTTGCCATTTTTGAAAGATAATATGATTGTTCCTATATTACAACAAAAAGAATAGAAGATAAATGACAGTGTTAGCAAAATCAATGAACAAAAATAAAATGCAAATATAATGTAAAGACATATCACGTACTCTAGCAGGGAAGTATAAATTAAGATCTTAATGAGATACTACTCTATACTCATCTGACTGGTAAAACTTAAACAAATATCTGGCCATATCATGTTTGGTAAGATTATAGAGCAAGAGAACTCGTCTTCTCTAATGGTAGGAGTATAAATTGTTAAAATTCTTTGGAAAATAATTTTAAAATATCAGGCAAATTTAGAAATGCTTCTGCCTTATGGTTTCACAATTTCAAGCAAAAGTCTGTTCCACAGAAATGTTTGAACATTTGTAAGAGATGGCATGTATGATAATGTTCATAGTTGCTGTTTTTACTAGCAAATGACTTGAAACAGGAAAATTTTCAACAACAGCGGAATGAATAAATAAATCATAATGATGACACATTCAAATACATATGGACATAAGAATTACTATATACAGGTAAAGATAGAGAAACTACAGCTATAAATAAGAACGTGAATGAGATTTAGAAACATACTCGAGTGAAAAAGCGAGTTAAGAAAGACTACTTGCAACGTGAATCCATTTATACAAAATTTGAAAAACATGCTAAATTAAGCAATTACTTAGGGATAAAAGCATGTGGTAAACCTATAAAGAATGGTGTAAGAATAAAGAACACAAAATTTAGAATAGTGGTTATCACTGAGGAGACAAGCAAGGTGGAATTGGGGAAGTCAGGAAGGATGTCAAAGATTGTAAAGATAAGTTATTTTTTGTTTGTTTGTTTGTTTGTTTTTCGAGATGGAGTCTCGCTCTGTCACCAGGCTGGAGTGTAGTGGCATGATCTCGGCTCGCTGCAACCTCCGCCTCCTGTGTTCGAGAGATTCTCCTGCCTCAGCCTCTTAAGTAGCTGGGACTACAGGCGCGTGCCACCACGCCCAGCTAATTTTTGTATTTTTAGTAGAGACGGGGTTTCACCACGTTGGCCAGGATGTTTTTGATCTCTTGACCTCATGATCCACCTACCTTGGCCTCCCGAAGTGCTGGGATTACAGGCATGAGCCACCGTGCCCGGCCCAAGATATGTTTTTAATAGGTGGTGGGTTCACAAATATATGCTGAATGCTAGATGCCCTTCATCTAGTTTATACATTTTAAAAATATCCACCATTTAAGGTAAAAATTCTAATGAGTAGGTAGGGAAGGATGAGTCTACAAGGAAGACAGACTATGAAGAGGAGAAAGCACAGAGTATGCTGTCCCAGAGTCAAGGCCAGGGTCTATAGTCTCAGGTGCAGATGAGTCCTGGAACTCAGTAACACCCTCCGTGAGAACAGCTTTGTTTTGATGAAGTAGTTCATGGGAGGGGTAGGCTGAGCAGAAAGTCAAGGTTAAGAAATGGCACCAATAAGTATAGACAACACTTTCAGTAATTCATGTTGTAAAGAAGACCAGAGAGACAGGGCTGAGGAGCTGGTGATTAAGGAGCCTGCTGAGGGAAGATTTTGTTTTGTTTAGTTTAATAACAGAGAGAGGAACTGGGTTGAAACTAATGACAGAGAATTTATTGGAAGAGAGAACTTGAATCTGCAAAATAGAAGAGGGATAGTCAGTGGTTTAGGTGTTATAAGAAGGCAGGAGGAGGCAATGACCAAAAATAAAGCCAGGCAGAATGTTTGGACCTAGATGCAAGGAAGCTTACCTCCTCGTTTCTATCAGGGCACAAGAGAGGCAAGCAGAGATAAGATGCAGGTATGGTGGTGGGAGGCTGAGGGATTCCAATCTGGCTCTTCTCTTCTATGCAAAGAAGGATGTTTGGGGGAGGTAAAGAGTTAAGTGAAGGAAAGAGAAGACAGATTAATGGTCCTTTCATTCAAGGAGTTTGTGGCTACCTTAAATTTAGAGGGAGACACACCAATACATAAAAAACTACGACAGAAGCCTTCTGTCGTAGTTTCTGATGTTTCTAACACAAAGAAAGGTGTGTCTCATGCCAGTGAAGGAATCGAGTCTGACTTTATAGAAAGGGTTACTACTGAGTTGGGGTTTGACAAATGATTTGGTATCTGTTATACATGCAGACTGCCAGAATCAGGCATAATAGAATCAAGCAATATTTAGTGGAGATGAAAAAAGAAGGATATGCTCCCCACAAATCATGTTAGGATCTGAGGCAGACCTGATATAATGCCCCTAATTTAACATCTGGATAAAACATTTCTACTTTTGTGAAAAGAAGGCCAAATACCGTGAGCTTTCATAGTATTTATGCTAATAGCAGAAACTTTCTCCCCCTTCTACCCTTTTCCAAAACAAGCTACTACTCAGAGCTTGGTTGGTTCAGCGTCAATTGGGTATCTTTTGTTGGTGATGAGTGAGTTAATTTACATTGAACTTCAATCTCTTCCTTCCTTCAAATAGGAAGTTAAGGGTAGGTAAGTACTTTAACTCCTACATATTATCAGGGCAAGTTCTGAGCCTAACAGGTGAGGTCTTGAGGTTGTACAGAAGTCAAGCAAGTTCTGACTTTTTTCCTCTCACTAAAAGTACTCATTGTTTGAACCAACTGTCAGCTCTGTTGTTTTGCACTGTTAGAGCACTGCTTTTCAATGACTGTTTTTCAGATCAATACAGAGTAAGGCTTTCTAGCCTGCCTAACGTAATATAACACATTGAACGCACTGGCTGCTGAATTATTAAGCCCTTGTGTTCTGCAAGAGATGGTGCAAGAAAAATAAGTGCTAAAATGAGAGAGCACAGAGAAGTAAGTTTCACCTTTCCAGCAAGAAACTGGGAGAGAAAGACATAACAGCTACTGCTAAGGTTCACCCTTATTCTACATCTTCAATTAATGCTCCCTCCTCTTGACCACACTCTTTGCTAAAAAGTACAGATTATGGATCCTGCAATCAGATGCACATGAATTTCATTTCTACCACTGCCTAACTGAGAAAACAAGGAAAAATTATTTCATCTCACCAAGTAACTTTTCTTTATGTCTAAAATAAAAATAACTTACTTCCTAGAATTGTAAAGACGAAAGGAGATGAAAATAGCTTTTGCCTAATGTAGGTCCTTCATACTTTGTTATATTATTAATATGTGCATTATATTTTATAGCATTTTTTATGATGTGCCTTGAATTTCACAGTTGTGTCCTCTGACTGTAAGCTCTTCCAGAAACAAGATTGCAACATATTCATCTTTGAAGGCCGGCAGCACGTTACAGTTTCTTGCCCATGAATCAATGTAAATTAGAAAATAACTGCTTCATTTTTTTATCCTTACAATGGAATGGCCTTTAGAAACATCACAAATGACTTCACTGCAATAACCTTTTGGAGTTCAATGGTATGTGCATCAAAAGAGTGACATATTTGATACATGAAATGAATTTAGATCCTTTTATTTCATGTTATGTTAATGGTCAAAGAATAATGCTTTTGCATTTCTGTAGTAAACCATTTAAAATCTACCAAAGAACCACAAATCGCAAACTATACCTTACTTGTAGGTATCAAGTCACAACTTGTAGGTCTAGGTTTTACTTTTCTTTTGCTTTTTTTAAAGAAAAATATCACAGGGAAAAAAAAGTAATATAAGAGTTCTTTTGATCTGACTTGATTATGAATTTTTGTCAGTGTATTTCTCTCTTTTCTTTTTCACAGGATGTCACAATGACCTTAATAGTTTTCCATGGAAAAAATTAGTTGCAGAGAGAACAAGCTGCCACAAAGAGAAGAAAATGAACAAAAGTCAACTTATGATTTCATGGGAGGCACCTCTCTTTTGCTTTGACAATAGGTACTGTACTAGAACATTGCTATCCTGTACTATTGAATTTTAATATTGAAACTAATTGTTTAGGTCTTCAAATACTCTTTCTTATTGTGGATCTACATGGCCCTACTTGTTAATTTGTCACATCTGATAATAGAGAAACTTATAACAACTCTTTTCCTGCAAAGTTGGAAGCACTGTCTTATATGAAACACTGCTCTGGAGGTTGCGTGCTTGATGGGGGCAGGTATGTTTGTTTCTGATGTTCTGCGTGTATGTCTTCCCACTTGAACTGTTAGCTGTTTCAATACAGTAACCATTCTGTATTCATCTTTGTACTCCAAAAGTTCATTGTAATGTTAGGGTAGTAGGTTCTCAATGAATGTTTCCAGGTAGCAAGCATTAATCTCATTTAACAAAAAGGTGATGCAAGCCCAAAGCAAAATTGCATTTTGCTTTCTCCCTGGATTGGGCCTATGCCATGGAGAGATATACTTTGGTTTGGTTGAGTTTGGGACAAACTGCTAATGAGAACAGAGAAGAGGCCCTGAGGTCAAAATTGTTTGGTTTGTGCCATCAAAGCCTCCTGTACTTCTTCTAGTTGATAGTAGGTGTTCAACAAACTCTCATTGACATGAACAGAAAGACTTCACTGCATTTTTATAATACTCCATAACAACCATTTATTGATGTTTGAGATATTTATAATGCTACTTTTGACTTCCCTCAGGATTATCTGCTCTTATAGTACCTATTTGTCATGATTTTTATAAAATGGAAGATATGGGCTAATGATTCAGGCTAGTCAGGGTAATTTTTAGGAAGATACTTGCAAGATAAACGATCATCCTGCCTGTCTCCCAGTTCTAACCCTAAAATGATCTAGTGTCAGAAGACATTGATTCAAGCCAACAATTGAGGCAACTTAGCATTAAGCTAACTTTCTACTGGTTTCAGTCCGACCTTGAACATTGGTTCTAATAAACTGGATTATTACTTGGTTCCTGTGAATGAATTACAGTGTGGTACTACCATTTCATGACCTGGCTTCCTATCTGTTTTCTTAGTGGTTTTTATTTTTATTTTTTCTGGATTCTCCAACTACACTTAGATTGAAGCCATCTTCCTTGGGCTCAGAATTCTGCTCCTGAGTCTCAGCCCCTGATGTTAGGACCTCCTGTGTCATGAGGACCCCTATGCCATTCATCAACTCTCTGTATTGCTGGGTGATTTCCACAGTATTTTCTTGACATCATGCTTTTGTTGACCACGTCCTGCCTGAGTTGTCCACAGTGGTTCTCTGTCACTCACAGTAATGGGGTGACCTCCAGATACTGAGCCCTCCATCACTGCCTGGGCCTAGCATGGACTGAGGTCTGACATGACAACTGGCTGGAAGGCTGGGGCTGAGCTGAAAATGCCACAGTACTGTCTCTTATCCATAAATAAATCAGAGCCAATGTTAATATTTAGCATGAAAACTCTTTATTTTATGAATCCTGCTTTCTCAGATGCAGTATGAGTTATTTTTTCTAATGAAAATGAAATGTGAGGAGGTATTTTAATTTATCAAAGCTTTACCCCAAAAAACATAGACTAAAACCCCAGCCTCAAAAAGACACAATAAATCTGAAGTTAGAAAAATAACAACCAATGGGGGGAGGGGCTTTTTATTTGTTTACCTGTGATCAATCATTTCGGGACATTAGATGCAAAACTCAGACTAATTCAATGCTACTTTAGATATAAGTAATTATTTTGTTCACTCATCATCTATGATAGAATGCCAAGTAATTTAGGTAAATATTTCACATGAGTGATTATAAAATCTTTCAGAAATGAGCAAGCTAATGATTACTATAATTTTGTTTTTTTTCCTAGTCTGTAAGTTTCCAGAACAGATGTCTATGTACACTTTGGCATAAAAAACAATTCTTATTTTAGAGGGTAGTAGAGGTAGTAGGTGCCCTCCTCTGGGAGACTTATTTTTTGAGCCACTGAAAATAAATATTTATTAAAAACTTCCCAGCCAGCTATTCCTTTTAATTAAAAGTCCCTTTAACATCCGATATACTTCTGTTATTCCCTTAAGGACCATTTTAGCTTCAATCTGCATTTAATATTGAATTTGCACCAGGGAAATTCATTAGATACAAGCAGTGTAAGAATTCCTTTATGTTTCCATCATTTTAATTCAGTCCAAACCATAATGCCTCTGAGTCATCTCAAATATGCTTGGGGGTTGCAGTAGAGAAAGGGTGGAGTGGATCGGAGGAAGGAACCAGGTAAAGGGGAAACTGGATTTTCAGATAGGTTTGCTGCAATCTAGGGATGTGGTGGGGCAGGCCAGAGGAAGGGGCAGAGGAAAAGGGAGGAACTGGACATTTGGATGGGTTAGCTCAATCACATAGTCTCAGAACACTACTGTGTTCTGTAAACCATCTTTCTAAACCAAAATCAATGTGTGATTTTCTTCCAATGTCATCTGTAAATCATAAATATTCTTAACAAAGATTCTGTCCTAAATAGATCTATGCTATAATCACCTTTGACAAAAGGAGTATATCTAGACAACTCATGACTTTAATCCTGAACCAAAACTGTTTGTCTCATCCTTGGCTTTCTCGCTACATACCAGAAATCATGAATGAGGAGAATGGGATCGACCACGGTGAGGCTGGAGATCGGATGTGACTGTCCTATTTTTCACAGCCTGAGAATCGGTGCTACTGGTCACAAGATGTGGAAGATTTGGTGTTTTGGTAGGAAACATCCCTCAACAGATTTTCAAAATAAGATAAAATGGCTGTGAACGTGCTTTAGAGACTGTAAATTATTAGCGTGAGCTGTCACTGTTACTTTGGAGGGGGCCACATTGAACGGGTTCATCTGAAATTAGAAAAATCCTTTATGGTGCTAAGACTCCATTCATTTGAATTTTGAATTCATGTTGCAATGATTTTTTACGGTGTAGGTGATTGTTTTTGGCTTCTTCTAGCCACCAGCTAAGATCTAAGATCCCAGAGTAGCAGGGACTCTGTGAGATTCATTAGTGAGTCTTCTTGCCTTTAGCTCAAATCACACTAAATCATGAGGGTCCATACAATTTTTAGGATTTTCAGAGAGATGCTATCATGTTCCTGTGTTAAGGTTTTTACTTGGAGAAGAGCATGGAAAATATGGAAAGTGCATTAAAAACTCCAGTGTTTCTTGAATAGGTAGCCACTCTCTCCTTTTCACAGAACATTGATTAAACACACCTTGGGGGTTTTCTAGACTGACGAGGCATGGGCATAATGAGGTGGTTTTGTAGAATAAAAAGTTCTTTCCATTTGGTTTTATTTTTTTAGAGACAGGGTCTTGCTGTGTCACTCAGGCTGGAGTACAATGGCATGATCATAGTTCACTGTGGCCTTGAACTCCTGGACCCAAGCAATCCTTCTCCCTCACCATCCCAATTAGCTAGGACTACAGGCAAGTTATTCCCATTCAAATGGGTGCTGAGTCTCTCCTGGGAATGGCACAGCCTCAGCGTGGGAGTACCAGCAACAGCCCTCTCCAGAAGGTCCTCCAGAGAGCAGGTTAGGCGCTGCCACACATCTTATTTACTTATTTTGCAATATTAATAAGAACATGCTCCTCACGGACACTGACCAAGGCTGGACGGAAAACCCAACCATTTATTGCATTTACAAAAATTCCCCTGGAACCACTGGACTCCGAACACCTGACATTTAGTGCCTGGCTTACTTATCTCTGTGTCCTTGCAGCTCAGAATAGTGCTGTGTACACAACAGCTGGTCCATGAATGAGTGCTAAAGCTACCTGCTAATAAAATTAGTACCTGTCATTTAAAATAGGTCTCCCTGTCCCATTCCACTCAGGTATCAAGTTGACACATTGCTCTAACCTGGACCTGCTCTCTCACTTGAACACTCAGGAAATGCATGTATAGTTTTAAAGATCATTTGTAATGAAAATGACACCGTGAAATCACCTAGTTTAGGAATGGCAAATGCACAGTGTTTCTGCCCTCTCTCCACTCCTGTCCTTGCAGTCAGCATGGCTCCAACACAGTCCCTCTGGATACACATTCCATGTGGACCTCTCCAACCACAGAGCCTTCTCCACACTGAGCTGTCACTGCAGAAGAAATGGCCTTCCCTTCTTGAATGTAGTTTATCCTCACCATTTTGCGGATGGGAAAATTGAGGTTCAGAGTGTGAAATGACTCTCACAAGAGTTAGGTCGGGGAGGTGGGATTAGCTCCCAGACTTTGGGAGCCAGTTACCAATTGCCGTAATGTGCACACGCATTCTTTCTCTCTTTAGTAGTTTAAATTCAGAATACTTAATGCTAAAAATCAAATATTGTGGTCAAAAAATTCTAATCCTTAAAGAAAAGTATTTCTCCTTCAAGTTCTTATCAGAATACCAGCCAGTCCTCCAGGAGTCTTTTTGTAATAAATATTGCAAAGCAGATTTGGCCCTCACAGGTGTTTGTCTCAGCACGGTGGTTTCCCCAGGAGCTGAATGTCGGGACAAATGGTGGCCTCTCCTGCTGTTCCTTGAGGTCGGTGCCCCAGCGATGGGGGGGCCTCAGGCAGAATGGGCATCCCAGGGTTTCTTTAGCCCAGAGAAGACCTATTATGACTACTAGGTCTCCTGGGGTTGGAACTTGCATGCCTGGGGCTGGGATGTAATTGAATTACCACTGGTACAGGGAACAACATCCCTGACCTAAATTCAGGGTATCTGTCTGCCAGCTTTTGGCACGAGGTTGGCTCATAATTTGACTCACATTTTAAAATCTTAATTGCTATAATAATTGGGTCTGCCAAGTTCACAAGCCAGCCAAGGTCTTAGAAGAATTTTAACCAAAGGATGGAATTTCCATCTGGTGCTGGATGAATCCTGAAATTGTAGCTGCTTCTGCTGCCCCTCCTCCTGCTCAGATACATTTATTTTAGGACTGATCACATTAGGAGATTGCTTATAAAATCATAAGTTATCATTATTATTGGTAGCTGTGATGGACAAAGATTAGTCTGTTCGTTGAAAAGGTAGGAAACTGTGGGTGTCCAGGGTTTAAATGACTAGGTCAGAAACACTCATAACTCTGCAGAAAAACTTGGTGAAATACCTCACCTCCATTCTAATTCGTTATTCTGTATTCATTGGTTTCCCAGAGGAATGCTGCTTTCAAACGAGAGCCCCCAAAACCCCAGCATGAGAAGATCTCAGTGGCTATCCTCCCAGGCCAAATCACTGGAGGCAGCAGGTGACTCGAAGTTGCTTTTGACATTCAACACAGTTCACTTTC
The DNA here is from genome assembly GCF_029289425.2 of Pan paniscus. Lineage (NCBI taxonomy): Eukaryota > Metazoa > Chordata > Mammalia > Primates > Hominidae > Pan > Pan paniscus. Next base: position 70,963,733 of record NC_073256.2, on the reverse strand, counting down.
TGTAAAAGAATGGCATTGAGGAATATGGAATTTACCCTCATTTTAACCTTTATTTCTTATGCCAGCTGGTTGATGGGGTATTTGCCCAGACTGAACAAGTAGACACCCCCATCTAGTGGCTTCCAGAGTACCCTGCTCTCTCTCTCAGCATCTTGGGCCTCTTTTGGCCAAAGACCATGCATGCTGCCGCTGGGTAACTTGTGCTCTTTCTTCCACAAGGGCCAGAGTGCACCTCAGGAAACTGCCAGGGGCAGTGCCTCCAAAGCCCTAGCACCACTTTGATCTTTTCCCGAAGTAAATTTAGCAAATCAGCACTCCCTTCATTTCACCCATTACTCTAATAGCATCCTCAGAATGGATTGGACATGAAGCTTGTACAAATCAATGTTATAGCTCCTTGCCAATTACTGTTTATCCTACCCTAAAATATTCCTCCTACTCATGATAGTAATGTTGTAAAAAGAACACAATGTATATAGCAATTTTTTTTTTGAAGAGTGAATTAGGGAATCTATCAAAGCACTAACAGACTGGGAAATGCATAATAATAACACTTTTTACTTCTATGGTTTCTATCCACCAAGGGAATTATAGATGCTTTATATAAAACACAGGATTAAAACAGCAATTAAAATGCTATAAAACCAGAGAAAGGAAGCAGAATAATGTAACCAAACAACTGTGTCATATGAAGTTCCTTAAGAAAAAACTAATCAAATGTTTTGTCTTGTTTAAAGAATCTAGTTCAGAACTATCCTAGGGAGGAGACAGAGTCCACATCTAAGATCCACAACAACCTGGGTCCAGTCTCTTTCTCCTTGTCTTGACGCCATCTATGAATAGAAGATGATAGAAAGGGTCTTAGATTATATATCTGTCTTTGGATTCTAGTGATTAGAGACAGCTTTATGAGAAAAATTTAAATTAAACCCAAAAGAGGAAAAGAATACCATCAAATAAAATAGATGCTCATAAAATTCATGAAAAGAGAATACTTCTAAATAAGATCTTGATGGGCGTTAATTACATCAATGATGGACTATTGTTCTACCGACATTCCAACATAAAGAATTTTGGTATTCATGCTAAATTCCAATGATCATTCCCTGAAGTGCCTGCAGTTTTGACTATTTAGAGACTTATTGTTTAAATCTCACCAAAAGTGCTAAATTGGGATCCCAGGATAAGAATCTCAGAGGTGGCAAAAATAACCATAGTGTGGGGTTTGTATCAACTTCTTAAATATGCCTTCTTATTCTGCCTTTGTAATTGGCTATATAAATAAAGGAAACAAATATGAAATTCATTACTTAAAGTTCTCATTCCATGAACCTTGAAAAAGACAAAGGTGTCATTATAAGTTGGCAACTATGAATTTTTGTTATTATATTTTATTAACTTGAGGAAATGGTTTAGTAACCTCTATTGATAGAAATATCCTGGTCTAATCTCCTATTTTCAGATGGAAAGTGCTGATTTTTCCCATTAAAAAAAAACAGAGTCAGAGTGAATAAAGGCAAAAACTTCATTGTATCCACATCTAAAAATCACAGAACAGAGTTCAAAGTGGCCACATTTTTAACTAAAAAATCACAAGAACCTCATGGCTGGAAGCTTTTTAGAATAATTATCCTCATTTGACCATGAAATTAAATGGTGCTAGAACAGGCTGTTTCCGAGCAAATTTAACCAGAATCTACTGATTTAATTTTTAATTCAGTAGCTGGTAGACGACTCTGGACTGCAGACCAAGGAGAAGCCAGGGTTTTATTGACATAATCAACTGCAGAAGCTCTTCTTGTGTTTAGTTTTTTCTTTTCTTTTCTTTTTCTTTTCTTTTCTTTTTTTTTTGCTAAACTACAGAGACAGTTTCAGTTATTTTAGGTTCTGTATGACTTTTCTTTTACCTTCCAGCATGCAAAGGAAATAAAAAGAATTTTAAATCTACCCAACTTCAATTCTTTAAAAATGATGATATGTCCCCAATGACTTTTTTCTCTATAACCTGGGGATGCTAATAGGAAACTAGGCTATCATTTCCATTGTATATTAAGAAATTTGTACCCTTTTCTTAGCTATGATACTTGTCTGTAACAAACTGTGTTAGACCCTAAGAGCCTACAAATTAACTCACCTGATTCACTGCATGATCTGGGTTCCCCTCACCTTCTAGCCACATCTCCAGCTGCCCCGCTCCTTTGATCTGGTTACACTGGGCTTATTTTAATTCCTTGAGTATCATGCTCTCTTCAGCTGGCTGGATCCTCTCACTACTTCCCTATTTTGCTCGACTAATTCTTTCTCTGTCTTCATTTGCTCCTGGGGGCCCTCTGAGCCCCTCTCTGACACTCCAGCCTGAACTGAGGCCCTCTCCTGGGAGTTCTTTAGCAATAGTGTGGCTGCTCATGTGTTTCCCCATGACACTGTGAGTGTCATCCATGAAGGCAGAGGAAGGCTCTGAGAGCTTGCATATGCTGTCATTGCTCTGCTGGTTTTCCCTTGGGTCCCTTTACCAATTCTAGGCACATGAGCTCCCTGTGGGCTTTCACTCCCAAAATGCCAACTGTTGCAACTCTTTGCCAGAAGGCTGCCCTCAGGCAGCTGGAATTTGCTCAGCTGGCTCACACATGGAGCAGGTAGTGCCTGGGAATTCATGCGAGTGTGGACTGCCCTTAAATAATAACCAGCTGCAGTGGGGATATAAGCACCCTAGTTCCCAGGTGGAGATGATGCTGAGGGTGACTTAGTGGTCTCTCTAGAGCTTTCTGAAGGATTGACCCTATAACACCCTCTGTGGGTCTTTGCTTTCCTCTCTTCCCCTTCCTGTCCCACTTCTTTATTCCTCCAAGTTTTTCCTGAGCATTCCGGAATAAACCTTTTCTCACGAATCTCCCACTCAGGGTCGGCTTCTGAGGAACTCAACCTGAAAACCATATAAAGAACTCCCATAAATGTTTGTTGAGTTAATTCAAGCATCTTTTTACACCCAAACTTTTAGCCCTCTTATGTTATGGATGGATGCTCAGAGAGAGTGTGACTTGTCCAAATGTACTCAGGGAACCAATGGCAGAACAAGTCTACTAACACCAGTGCCCCTTCTACAAAATTATATGCCATTTATTCCATTATATTGAAAAGATACTTTGAAAAGAATAATTTGAATCTTTAGATCTTCCCATTTTAAACACAATAGTAATAACAGAAATAAGCTAATATTTATGGAGTGCTTATCACGTGTCAGGTGCTATGCTAAATGACATATACATTATTTCATTTGAAACTCACAATGTTCTATAAAATAGGAAGTATTATTTTTCCCACTTTATAGATGAGAAAACTGGGGCTTAGAAAGGATAAGGGCTTTGCTGAAGGTCACGCACTTGGAAGTCTGACCCCGGAGCCCATTCTACCAAAGACCATGCATATTTTCTCCGATTTAAAAATATTGACGCAGTTGTGCATAGCATTATTTTAAATCACTCCAAAGAAATATATTTTTAAGTTCACACTTAGTGTGTTTCTAAGGACTTTGGCTCTTGGTGTTTTTCTTTTTCTTTTTTTTTTTTTAGAGGGGGTAATGGAGCCCTTTTGAAAGTTATAGATGTTTTCTTCAAAAACATGCACACACACACACAGACACACATGCACACACAAATATTGACTAGAGTTTCCAGATGAACGAAGGACCCCCTGAATTAAGGATCCACATAAATAGGTTAACATTCTCTGCTGTAAGGCACATTAGACATATCATCATCATTAATGAAAAGCCTCTAAATGATTAGCAGCAGATGATGGCAAGGGAGCTAGTGTACCAAGCAAATTAGATAGCTTTGCCCCTACATTCTAGGTTTTAACTAAGGCAATCCATAGTCATGGCTATAATAAGCAGCAAGATAACAATTTCCTACAATATTCTTTATTAAAAATTGTACTGAGATAATTGTTGATTCACATGCAGCTGCAAGAAGTAATACAGAGATCTCTTGTGCACTTTGCCTTATTTTCCCTAATGGTAACATTTTGCAAAACTATAATATAATATCTCAACTAGAGTATTGACATGATAACACTCCACCAATCTTACTTATATTTCTCTCATTTCACTTGTACTTATTTGTGTGCTTGTGTGTATTAAATTGTATACAATTTTATCACACATTTATGTTCACGTATACACCACTATAGTCAAGATACTGAAAAGTTCCATTACTACAAATACCATGTTGCCCTTTTATAATGACATCTATTCCCTCTCACACTTTCTCTTCCATTCCCATTCTAAACTCTTTGCAACCCCTAAATCTTTCCTCCATTTCTGAAATGTTGTCATATTAAATATGAGATTTAAGTGGAATCAAATACTATGTAATCTTTCAGGGCTGGGTTTTTTCACCCAGTATAATTCTCTGGAGATTCATCCAATCTGTTGTGAGTGTTGGTGCTTTTTCTATTGCTAAGTAGTGTGCCATGGTATGTGTATTAGTTTTTGATTGCTGCTGTAATGAATTTCCACACACTAAGTGACTTACAACTTTTTGTGTTGGTGTCACTGGGTGAAAATGAAGGAGTTGGCAGGGCTGTGTTTCTTCCTGGAGGCTCTAGGGAGGAATCCATTCCCTTGCCCTTTCCAGCTTCCAGAGGCTGCTGCATTCCTTGGCTTATGGCCTCTTCCTCCCTCTTTAAAACCAGCAAAAACAGGGTAGGCCTTTTCTGAACTTGCAACATTCCAACCTCCTCTCTTCAGATTCCATTGGTACCACTCAGAAAATCCAGGAGAATCTCTCCATTTCCAGGACAGCTGATAAGCAATCTTAATTCCATGCAACTTTAATTTGCCATTGCCATATACTATAGCATATTCACACATTCCAGGGATCATGATGTGGACATCTTTGAGAGGGGCATTATTCACCTGTTGAAGGATGTCTGGGCTGATTCCAGTTTCTGGATTATTTCAAATAAAGCCACTATGAACATTCAGGTACAGGATTTTATATGAACACAAATTTTCATTTTTCTGATATAAATACTCAAGATTCAGATTGTTAGATTTTATGGTGATATGGTTTGTCTCTGTGTCCCCACCCAAATCTCATAGCAAATTGTAATCCCCATAATCTCCACATGTCAAGGGAGGGACCTGGTGGGAGGTGATTGGATCCTGGGGGCAGTTTCCCCCGTGCTGTTCTTGTGATAGTGAGTTCTCATGACATCTGATGGTTTTATAAGTTTTTGACAGTTCCTCCTTCACACACACTCTCTCTCCTGCTGCCTTGTGAAAAAGGTGACTGTTTTGCCTTCCACCATGATTGTAAGTTTCCTTAGGCCTCCCCAGCCAGGCAGAACTGTGAGTCAATTAAACCTCTTTCCTTTATAAATTACCCAGTCTCTGGTAGTATCTTTATTTATTTATTTTCATTTTTATTTTTTGAGATGGAGTCTTGCTGCGTCGCCCAGGCTGGATCGCAATGGCACGATCTCGGCTCACTGCAACCTATGCCTCCCAGGTTCAAGCAATTCTCCTGCCTCAGCCTCCCGAGTAACTGGGACTACAGGCACATGCCACCATGCCCAGCTAATTTTTGTATTTTTAGTAGAGATGGGGTTTCACCATGTTGGCCAGGCTGGTCTTGAACTCCTGACCTCGTGATCTGCCCGCCTCAGCCTCCCAAAGTGCTGGGATTACAGGCATGAGATACCATGCCTGGCCCTCTGGTAGTATCTTTATAGCAGTGTGAGAATGGACTAACACATATGATAACTGTATTTAGTTTAGTTTTATAACAAACTACCAAGCTGTTTGCTAGAGTGGCTCTACCATTCTCCATTCCCACCAGCAATGTATAAGTGATCTGGATTCTTCACATCCTTGCCAGCAACTGCTGCTGTCACTGTTCTTAATTTTAGCCATTTTGATAGGTGTATGTTGATATCTCACTTTGGTTTTAATTTGTACTCCCCTAATTTCTGAAGATGTTGCACATTTTTTCATGAGCTTACTATCCATCTATAGATTCTCTTTTTTCTTTTGGAGACAAGGCCTCATTGTCACCCAGGCTGGAATGCAATGGTACAATCACAGCTCACTACAGCCTCAACCTCCCAGGCTCAAGCGATCCTTCCACCTCAGCCTCCCAAGTAGCTGGGACCAGACATGTGCCACCATGTCTGGCTAATTTTTAAAATTATTGTTTTAAAGATAGGGTCTCCCTATATTGCTCAGGCTGGTCTTGAACTCCTGGGCTCAAGTGATCCTCACTCCTTGGCCTCCCAAAGTGTTGGGAGATTATTACAGGTGTGAGCCACTGCACCCCTCCTGTATATGCTGTTTAGTAAAATGTTTCTTCTTGCCTTTTGCCCAATTTGTACTTAGGTTGTTTGTTTTTTGACTGTTGAGTTTGGGAGTTCTTTGTAACTTCTAGGAACTAGTCCTTTGTTGGGTATCTGGTCTGCAAATATTTTCTCGCAGTCCGCAGCATGTCTTTTCATCCCCTTAGCAGAGTCTTCCACAGAGCAAATGTTTTTAATTTTGATGTAGTCCAATTTATCAATTTTCCTTTTCTGAATCATGCTTTTGGTGTCAAATCTAAGAACTCATTGCCTAGTTCTAGGTCTCAAATATTTTCTCCTATTTTTTTTTCTAAAAGTGTATAGGTTTAAAATGTACATTTAAGTCTGTGATCCGTATTGATCTAATTTGTGTATAGGTGTGAGGCTTAGGTTGAGGCTCTTTTTTTTTTTTCTGCATATGGATGTCCAATTGCTCTCACACCTTAAATAGTAATTCAAGAGAATTTGGATTTTGCATATGGAAATCCATCTTACCACCAATTGCTCCATCTCCAAGGCTATCTTTCCGTCATTGAATTGCCTTTGTACCTTTGCCAAAAATCAGTTGAGCACTTATATGAATCCATCACCTTTTATACCATGTGATAAGGTTAGGCTGTGTCCCCACCCAAATCTCATCTTGAATTCCCACCTGCTGTGTGAGGGACCTGGTGGGAGGTAACTGAATTATGGGGGTAGGTCTTTATGTTGTTCTCATGATAGTGAGTAAATCTCATGAGATCTGATGGCTACTATAAGTGGGAGTTTTCTTGCACAAGCTCTTTATTTCCTGCTGCCATCCATGTAAGATGTGACTTGTTCCTCCTTGCCTTCCGCCATGATAGTGAGGCTTCCCCAGCCACATGGAACTGTAAGTCTAATTAAATCTCTTTCTTTCATACATTGTCCAGTCTCAGGTATACTTTATCAGCAGCATGAAAATGGACAAATCACCATGTCATGATTCCATATGGACCCTTTTTGTACTGTTTTAGGAGCTGCTTTTCTTAGTCTTAGTTACATTGACCTTTTTTGCTGTGTCTCTGTACTTGAAAGCTGGATAGCTACCTGCAGGAGATGCTAAATAGCAAAGTACAATGAAGCTTCAATAAGCATTTCCTTAAATGAAAACAGCCTACCACCCATTTCAATGTTTATAAACCATGTACAGTTTATCGGCCCACATGCACAGCTTTTGGACAAAAATGCACAGTTTTTTTCATCTCTGTTTAGGAGCAGGTAAATACACCCCACTTTAAACAAAATTTGTGGTTTGTAAAATTTGCCTTCTCCAAGCATCATCTAAATCTTATCTTTCACCCGATCCCTTCAGCCCCTTTTGTTAGTTTCTCTTAATCAGAAGAGAGAAAACTAAACAATTTACCTACATTTCTTGGTTGAATACACTGAAACTAATTTTTACTTACATGGTACATCTACCATTAAAATTAAGAATTTAAAGCTTTTGATATCTAATTGGGGGTAGGAAAGAGTTTTATTTTTATTGAGGGGCAATGGTAAGATCATTTCATGGATCAATATACAAGTCATATATTTTTCCTTCAGTGATTGGAAGGGCATTGAGCTTGGTGGGTTGGGAATGAGAACGGCTAGAACCTCATTAGGCTAATTTCCCCAACATCACCAGCATCAGTCCTAATATTTATACAGTGCTGTGTTTGTTAAGCTAATCAGTAATTTTATAAAATATGTCAAATTTAATCCTCATTGCCATTGTGAAGTATTAATATTATTATACCCAATTTACATAGATAAAGTCTAAAAATCAGACATGCTAAGTGACATACTCAAGGCACGTATGAACTTGACTGAATCTTCTGCCTTCCAGTCCAGTATTTGCTTCACTCTAACAAGCAGAAAAGCTTGACCTTTTTAGGCTAATTTGGGAGTAAGAGATGAGAACTCTCTCTGTAGCCTTCCTGTGACCCCCTCCTTTCTCTGGGTCCCTAGAGCAATCAGGTGTCCAGGAACACTCACTCCAGGAGAACTGGGGCCCACCCTGCCACATATGAGATTCCCCTGCTGGCACAATGCCGTCAGCACTTTCTGTAATGACAGAGATGTCTGGTATTGGCCCTGCCCAATATAGTAGCCACAGCCACCTGTGGCTATTGAATCTTTGGCATGTAGTGCTGCAAGGAATTGAATTTTAATGATCATTAATTAAAATGTAAGTTTGTATAGCTATGTAAGGCCAGTGGCTGCTATACAGAACAGTGGGTTCTAGACCTTTCCCCTGTAGTCCCATCGCCACTGGCTGAGCCCAATCTGGGTGCCTCTCTCTCCCATCATTTCTGATTGTAATCTGTTTCATAGTCTTACATTAATATAAATAAGTATTTTTAAATTCAGTTATTTTCTTCAAGTGTTTAATAATCTTATTGTTATTATCTCTTTTTTGTTATGATGAAGCTTATCATTTCTGCCTCTGGTAATAAAGTGTCTGCACATAGGCTCAAAATAAAGGGATGGAGGAAGAGCTACCAAGCAAATAGAAAACAAAAAAAGGCAGGGGTTGCAATCCTAGTCTCTGATAAAACAGACCTTAAACTAACAAAGATCAAAACAGACAAAGAAGGCCACTACATAATGGTAAAGGATCAATTCAACAAGAAGAGCTAACTATCCTAAATATATATGCACCCAATACAGAAGCACCAAGATTCATAAAGCAAGTCCTTAGTGACCTACAAAGAGACTTAGACTCCCACACAATAATAATGGGAGACTTTAACACCCCACTGTCAACATTAGACAGATCAACTAAACAGAAAGTTAACAAGGATACCCAGGAATTGAACTCAGCTCTGCACCAAGCGGACCTAAAAGACATCTACAGAACTCTCCACCCCAAATCAACAGAATATACATTTTTTTCAGCACCACACCACACCTATTCCAAAATTGACCACATAGTTGGAAGTAAAGCACTCCTCAACAAATGTAAAAGAACACAAATTATAACAAACTGTCTCTCAGACCACAGTGCAATCAAACTAGAACTCAGGATTAAGAAACTCACTCACAACCGCTCAACTACATGGAAACTGAACAACCTGCTCCTGAATGACTACTGGGTACATAATGAAATGAAGGCAGAAATAAAGATGTTCTTTGAAACCAACGAGAACAAAGACACAACATACCAGAATCTCTGGGACACATTCAAAGCAGTGTGTAGAGGGAAATTTATAGCACTAAATGCCCACAAGAGAAAGTAGGAAAGATCTAAAATCGACACCCTAATGTCACAATTAAAAGAACTAGAAAAGCAAGAGCAAACACATTCAAAAGCTAGCAGAAGGCAAGAAATAACTAAAATGAGAGCAGAACTGAAGGAAATAGAGACACAAAAAAACCTTCAAAAAATTAATAAATCCAGGAGCTGGTTTTTTGAAAAGATCAACAAAATCAATAGACCGCTAGCAAGACTAATAAAGAAGAAAAGAGAGAAGAATCAAATAGATGCAATAAAAAATGATAAAGGGGATATCACCACCGATCCCACAGAAATACAAACTACCATCAGAGAATACTACAAACACCTCTATGCAAATAAACTAGAAAATCTAGAAGAAATGGATAAATTCCTCAACACATACACCCTCCCAAGACTAAACCAGGAAGAAGTTGAATCTCTGAATAGACCAATAACAGGATCTGAAATTGTGGCAATAATCAATAGCTTACCAACCAAAAAGAGTCCAGGACCAGATGGATTCACAGCCAAATTCTACCAGAGGTACAAGGAGGAGCTGGTACCATTCCTTCTGAAACTATTCCAATCAATAGAAAAAGAGGGAATCCTCCCTAACTCATTTTATGAGGCCAGCATCATCCTGATACCAAAGCCTGGCAGAGACACAACCAAAAAAGAGAATTTTAGACCAATATCCTTGATGAACATTGATGCAAAAGTCCTCAATAAAATACTGGCAAACCGAATCCAGCAGCACATCAAAAAGCTTATCCACCATGATCAAGTGGGCTTCATCCCTGGGATGCAAGCCTGTTTCAACATACACAAATCAATAAATGTAATCCAGCATAAAAACATAACCAAAGACAAAAACCACAGGATTATCTCAATAGATGCAGAAAAGGCCTTTGACAAAATTCAACAACCCTTCATGCTAAAAACTCTCAATAAATTAGGTATTGATGGGACCTATCTCAAAATAATAAGATCTATCTATGACAAACCCACAGCCATTATCATACTGAATGGGCAAAAACTGGAAGCATTCCCTTTGAAAACGGGCACAAAACATGGATGCCTTCTCTCACCACTCCTATTCAACACAGTGTTGGAAGTGCTGGCCAGGGCAATTAGGCAGGAGAAGGAAATAAAGGGTATTCAATTAGGAAAAGAGGAAGTCAAATTGTCCCTGTTTGCAGATGACATGATTGTATATTTAGAAAATCCCATCATCTCAGCCCAAAACCTCCTTAAGCTGATAAGCAACTTCAGCAAAGTCTCAGGATACAAAATCATTGTACAAAAATCACAAGCATTCTTATACACCACTAACAGACAAACAGAGAGCCAAATCATGAGTGAACTCCCATTCACAATTGCTTCAAAGAGAATAAAATACCTAGGAATCCAACTTACAAGGGATGTGAAGGACCTCTTCAAGGAGAACTACAAATCACTGCTCAATGAAATAAAAGAGGATACAAACAAATGGAAGAACATTCCATGCTCATGGGTAGGAAGAATCAATATCATGAAAATGACCATACTGCCCAAGGTAATTTATAGATTCAATGCCATCCCCATCAAGCTACCAATGACTTTCTTCACAGAATTGGAAAAAAACTACTTTCAAGTTCATATGGAATCAAAAAAGAGCCCGCATTGTCAAGTCAATCCTAAGCCAAAAGAACAAAGCTGGAGGCATCATGCTACCTGACTTCAAACTATACTACAAGGCTACAGTAACCAAAACAGCATGGTACTGGTACGAAAACAGAGATATAGATCAATGGAACAGAACAGAGCCCTCAGAAATAATGCCACATATCTACAACCATCTGATCTTTGACAAACCTGACAAAAACAAGCAATGGGGAAAGGATTCCCTATTTAATAAATGGTGCTGGGAAAACTGGCTGGCCATATGTAGAAAGCTGAAACTGGATCCCTTCCTTACACCTTATACAAAAATTAATTCAAGATGGATTAAAGACTTAAATGTTAGACCTAAAACCATAAAAACCCTAGAAGAAAACCTAGGCAATACCATTCAGGACATAGGCATGGGCAAGGACTTCATGTCTAAAACACCAAAAGCAATGGCAACAAAAGCCATAATTGACAAATGGGATCTAATTAAACTAAAGATCTTCTGCACAGCAAAAGAAACTACCATCAGAGTGAACAGGCAACCTACAAAATGGGAGAAAATTTTTGCAGCCTGCTTATCTGACAAAGGGCTAATATCCAGAATCTACGATGAACTCAAACAATTTACAAGAAAAAAACAAACAACCCCATCAAAAAGTGGGCAAAGGATATGAACAGACACTTCTCAAAAGAAGACATTTATGCAGCCAAAAGACACATGAAAAAATGTTCATCATCACTGGCCATCAGAGAAATGCAAATCAAAAGCACAGTGAGATACCATCTCACACCAGTTAGAATGGTGATCATTAAAAAGTCAGGAAACAACAGGTGCTGGAGAGGATGTGAAGAAATAGGAACACTTTTACACTGTTGCTGGGACTGTAAACTAGTTCAACCATTGTGGAAGTCAGTGTGGCGATTCCTCAGGGATCTAGAACTAGAAATACCATTTGACCCAGCCATCTCATTACTGGGTATATACCCAAAGGATTATAAATCATGCTGCTATAAAGACACATGCACATGTATGTTTATTGTGGCACTATTCACAATAGCAAAGACTTGGAACCAACCCAAATATCCAACAACGATATACTGGATTAAGAAAATGTGGCACATATACACCAGGGAATACTATGCAGCCATAAAAAATGAAGAGTTTGTGTCCTTTGTAGAGACATGGATGAAACTGGAAACCATCATTCTCAGCAAACTATCGCAAGGACAAAAAACCTAACACCGCATGTTCTCACTCATAGGTGGCAACTGAACAATGAGAACACATGGACACAGGAAGGGGAACATCACACTCCGGGGTCTGTTGTGGGGTGGGGGGAGGGGGGAGGGATAGCATTAGGAGATACACCTAATGCTAAATGACGAGTTAATGGGTGCAGCACACCAGCATCGTACATGTATACATATGTAACAAAACTGCACATTGTGCACATGTACCCTAAAACTTAAAGTATAATAATAATAAAAAATAAATAAAAAAATAAAGTGTCTGATGAGAACAGTGAGAAACACCAGCTTGGACCTCATTTCATCACTATTATTCTTAAATTAAAATATAATCCTCCTTTACTCTTAGCCTTATAGTGTAGAGCCTTCATTGTTCCTTCCTTTCCAGACCAAAAGCTGCCTTCTGAAAACCCAGTTCTCCAGATGTTCTTCTCCAATGATGGCTTCACCTTTGTTGGGGCGATCATCCTGCCTGACTCTTGTCTTGCATCCCCATGATGGAAGCACCTTATTCCCCCACATTTAGTAAAGCTGCCCTGAAGGTGGCCAGCAGACTCTCTCCCTTTAGGGCTATTTCCGCATGCTTGCTCCTCCCCCTTGTGTAAGCCGTCTGTCTACCCTCATTTTCATCCTCCACTGCAGCCTCAGTGCCCATAGACTCACTTTCCATTCCACGACCCATCTCCATCCAGATGCTTTCATGCCCATGAGGACAATGCATCTGAGGCTTAGATGCCTGCCCACTCTATCTCCTTGCCCTCGAGGACTCCCACCTTCACTCCACCTCAGCTCCTGTCTGTCACCTGTCCCTGAACTAGTCATCACCCAGAAATAAACTTAAGAAATTCTGAAGCCGCAAACATTCCCATTTCTGATTTCCACCTGCTGTTTATAATGCCTTCATTTTCACTCAGATTCAGCTCCTGCATCTGTCATTTAACCCATGGAGACTTCCAGGTCCCAACACTCATCTTTCAGGCTCATCTATCTTTCCCCCCTTCAACACACAGCATAGAGTCTGTCATCCATCATTTCAGTGACTCCCTTATCAATAATCTCAATGCCTTTCCTGCACCCCTGGTTTGACTGAACCACCTGCTTCACCTTTCACATGCCTGAGCAATAATGTGCTGCTGGAAGAGTCGTCCTATCAGCTCTTGGTATCCATGAATTCGTGGTTCTCCACCTGCAGCGGGGGCTTTGACACCTCCAGACAGTCTTGTGTCCTTAGTCATGCTCCCTCCCCTCCCAGAAGGCCTCCCTTTCCTGGGGAGCTCCTCCAGCCCATGGTTTCAGTGACTGTGAGTTGGTGACGTCTAAATCTGTATCTCCGGTACAAATCTCCCTCCTTAGGTCCTGGAAGACAGCTCCCCTTGGATGTCCCACAGAGACCTCGAATGTACCATGTCCAAAACAGTGTTCAGCCTCTTCTGACTCAGAGCTGCTTCCCCTATATCCCACCTCCAGCCTTAGAGGATCAGGCACCTGACATTCAGCGCACACAACAGAATTCCAGCGGTCACCCTGGCCCTTCCTGTTCTTCACTGTGTATACCAAGTCACCAAGTCGTTCTATTTTCTACAACATTTATCCCAATATGTTGCATCTTTTCACCCCAAGTCTTCCTGCAGTCCACATCACAATAATTTTAACAGAATTCTTACTCACTCTGCTGTGCTCTCAGATCGTCACTAAATTATCTTTAAGACATTGTCTTTCTCAGAAACAAACATTATTATGTCCTTGACTGAAATTCCCCAGTGATCCCCAATGCTTTCAGAATCAAGTTCACGGTCTAAACCCTTCAGCACCTGACCCTGGCTGGCCTGTCTGGTCTCACTGTTTGCTTCTCCCTCAGCCCTTCAATTCCACAAGTGGTGAGGAGGTCACACGGAGCCTTGTTCATTTCCTCATCTGTGACAAGCTCCCTCTTGTTCTCTTAGCCTTGTGCTCCTCAGGCTGCCAGAAATATCTCCACTTTGTCCTGGAGGGTGCTTATTATCACCTACTTATTAAAATTAGCAGGGCCAGACAAATCCATCTTGAGAGTCACTCTATAAAACGACTGGCTGGTGTTCTCCAAAATGTCAATGTAATGAAAGAGAAATAAACCTATTCCAGACTGACGAAAACGAAAGAGACATGAAGATGAAATGCAACACATGGTCCTGGGCTGGACCCTGTTTGAAAGGCAAAAGATGTTGTAAGGAAGGGCCAGACAATTGACAACATAGAATGTGGACTGTAAATCAGATAAAGGTCTTGTGTCAGTGTGAATGTCCTGAGTTTGATAACTACACGACTGTTCCAATAGAGAATAACCTTGTTCCTTAGAAATACACACTAAATTATTAAAGGGTAAATGGGCATGGTGTATTCAACCTATTCTCGAATAGCTCAGAAAAAATTTTACACACATATATGTGTTTATATTTGCATGACATATATATGTTTATATATGTACATACATATACATGTGTGTGCATGCACACAGAGGGGCAGACAGAAGAGAAAATGGTAGAGCAAATGTGGCAATGATATAGGTTGGATGTTTGTCCCCTCCAAATATCATGTTGAAATGTGATCCCTAATGTTGGAGATGGGGCCTCGTGGGAGGTGCTGAATCATGGGGGCCGATCCCACATTAATGGCTTGCTGCCCTCCCTCCAGTAATGAGTTCACAGGAGATCTAGGACCTCCCCCTCCTCTCCTTCTCTTGCCCCTTCTTTCTCCATGTGATATGCCGCCTCCTTTTTGCCTTCTGCCATGACTGGAAGCTTCCTGAGGTCCTCATCAGAAGTAATGCTGGTGCCATGCTTGTAGAGCCTGCAGAACTGTAAGCCAGATAAAATTCTTTTCTTTATAATTATCCAGTCTCAGATATTCCTTTACAGCAATGCAAACGGACTAACACAGGCAATGTAATAAATTTGCTGAATTTTGAGTAAAGGTTATAGGTGATCTGTGTGTTATTCCTGGAATGTTTCTGTAAGTTTTTACATTATTTTACAAAAGAAAGTTAAAAAGGAAGTTCTAGGATTCTTTGATTTCCAGTTTTGTAACTGTTGAGCAAATGTGAGAGATTCTGTCATCATTATTTTTGGTACATAAGAGCTAAAATTAAAAGGTGTTACAGAAATTCTTCCAGTATAAAATATTTTATTTAAAAACTTGCTGGGTAAAGGCCAGAAAAATAGACTGTAAATGTAACTAATCATATGCAATGTTTAGAAAAATTCTGAGTATATACAAAGTAATATTATAATTGGATGATGAAATTGCTGATGGAACTTTACATGATTTCATTTTCCTTGTTCTTATTGCTTGTTTTCTTCTAATTTACTACAGTAAATATGTGTAAGTTGGTTAATAAGATTGCAAATAAATTTTAGGTGCTTTAACAATGAATATATAAAGAAAAGAAAGCCAATAAGTCCATCTTCCCCAAAGCTTCAGTTGATAGGATCTGGGAGTAAAGTACCTTTAGAGACAGCCCCCTTTGGGCGTATCTTGAACTACTTGATTATCTATGTACCTAAGTAGTCATATGTCTTCATTACAGAAATATTTTTTTAAAAACTTATGTGTTTAAAAGTTATGACAACATTCCCAGTCTCTTTTCTTTATTTGTATAACTTTCCCAATAAAGCAGAAACTGTAACCTTTCCCCTGTAAGGATGAGCTTTTTTATCTCAGTAGGTCATGGCCAGATTATATGCCACCCTGTGCCAAATCTCAAAAATCCTGAATTCTAGATTATATGTTGTAGGTTTTCAAGGGCAAGAATCTTGCCTGTTTCAACCTCCATTGAGTACCTGGTACATATTGATTTTTAACAAATATTTTATGCAGAAACAGCTCCATTCTAACCCATCTTGCCTTAACTGAACATTTTATGCACTTTCTAATTTGATCGCCAAATTTAACATCGTATTGGACCTTGAGCTAATGAAATTTTAATCCAGTATTACTCATTCAACAAATCTCACGTTTCTAGTCTGAAGCCTCTTTTAAATGTGCTCCCCAAGCTCTTGGGTATCATTTCCTGATGCTGTGTTGATCAGCATGTTGGAATTGTCTGTTTATGAGTAGACACCAATCCTCCAGCCCAAGACACTGTGAGCTCCTTGAAGCATTTACTTACATGTCTGGAATGTAGTCTAGCACAGAATAGGCTTTTGAAATGTGTTTTCTATTGCTTATAAATCTAAGTCAACATCTCTATTTTATGGATGAAGAAATAGAGACCCTCAATCGTTAAGCATTTTGTTCAGGGTCACACAACTAAATATTAAAAATAGGAATAAGAACCCAAATGTATTAACTGATGGCCCTTATTCTTTCTTGTATAATATATAATTTTGTTATTTCTTTTGAACATCTACCTACATTCATAAACACATACATGTTTTGGTCCAAAACAACAGTTGTGGTGAGTATGAAAATTGCCAACTTTATCTCAGCAGTCCTGCTTGACTTCTCCAATCTTAGGGTCTCCTCTGGTCCTGCATAGTCTTGGGCAGTTTCTTTCCATCTAAAACTGTTACTTCCATCTTCTAATCTCAACAGGAGCTCAACTATGACCTTTTTACTTATGCATAATTGGTTCCTTGTTGTTCATTAATTCTCTAAATTTGCACTGGAATTGGATTGCAAAGCTTGGTTTCTGTGTGGTATCTGTATTTGTCTTCTCCATAAGAAAAAAAATAGTATTGGCAAATTGGAGGATGGAAAAAGGTGCAAAAGGCTTTTGAAAAGGTAATTAATTAAATTACTTGTTCATAATCTTAACAGGTAATTATGAAGGAAACCATTAGCTCCTGCCCAATCTCCAGTCTACCCTTTTCTTTTAATAGTGGGATGCCACATTTTAGCTGGCCATATGGACGTTCAGTCAAAGACCCCATTTTGCAGCCTCACTAGCAGTAGCTGAGGGTGGCTGTGTGACTAACTTCTAAACCAGGGAATGAAAATGGAAGTGATACGTGCAACAGCATTTCCTTAAAAGGAAAGAATATGCCCCCACCTCTCCCTCCTTCCCCTCATGCTGGATTCCTGGTATGTTGCTGTTGGACAGAGCAGTCACCTTCAACATCACATGGTGGAGGTGTGACCAGGATGTTAGAGCAACAAAATGTAAGGAACCTGGACCCCTGAGGACAGCCCAGCCCCATACCAGCTTTAGACCATTGATCCCAACTTCTGCATGAGAAAAATAAACTTCTGTTTATGTATGTCATCATTATTTTGAATTTCTCTGCTACAACAGGTGAACTGTTAGTCTATGAAATACTATCTTCGTTTTATGCTATTCAATCAGTCTTAATAGATTTGTGGAGTACAAAATAATAAAAATGGAATAAAACATTAACTAAAACACTCAAACATAAAGTGAATACATGTGATCAGTAAATCTACCCCCATTTATAAGCTCGTCAAGAGTAGACAGATAATTAGTATTTATGCTCTATTGAGCAATTTTATTATCCTTTTTGAAAAATACGCTTAGGAGACACAGTCCTAGCCAAAAAGAAGCTTGAAATTCAGTAAGTGCCAAGGAAACACACCCTGCAAAGGGTCAGACCAGTAAGTGCCTTATTCTTATCTCAATAATCTTATTTTACACACATACAACTTTTATTCCATATTTCCCACCATGCCTTTGTTCAAACCATTGTTCTAGCTAAATTGAATTATTTACAGTTTCATGCAATAATCTTTTAACATACTGTTATTTCTTTGTCCCTGCTACCAGCACATAGTAAGTGCCCAGTTACTATGTATCAAAAGAACAATTCAATCTTTCTTCACTGTGGAATACCTCTTCCCTATCTCTAAATGTCTCAGTCTTATTAATAATACTAAAGTACAAGCATCAGAATCTATCTCCTAGAAGAAATATTCTCTGATGTCCTCAGCTGGAAATGATCCCCTTTTTCTGTGCCTTCTCATAATACTTTTCTGTCTTTCTCATGTCATTCATTACTACCTTCTGTCACAGAAATTTATTTTTATCTCCTCTTCCCTCCTATGTGGAGCTTGAAAGCAATGGAGGAAGAGAACTCGTGGCAGAATCACCTCTCGATTCCTTCCCTTTACAGCTAGCCTAGTGTCTTACACTGAGTGTTAGCAGTATTAATATGTGAATAATGATAATAAAATGCATATTTTTGTAGATTATTTTTATCATGAATTATCTCAACTGGTCTTGTTGATTTGGCATGGAGAAAGAACAATAAGGAGAAAGAAAATGAGAGAAATATATGAGTTCAATACTTTTGTATTGACAACTTAATGTGCAAAGAGACACTGGATTCATTGGGTAATATTTTCAACAGGTTTTGCATGAATTTCCCTACTCATATCCTGAGGTCTTCGTCTTTCCCCCATGGTATTAAGACAGACTTGAGTCATCGATTGCACAGCCAGAAACAAAGGCTGCAAACACTCACCTATTAAGTAACCAAAGCAAGTGTCTAACTGATAGAAGTATGCTAAAGGAATATTAGACAAATAAATTTGCCAAATCTTAAGATACTGGATAAAAAGATGGAACAGGTCTGGAGACAGTGAGGGAGTAAGGAAGCAAGAATAAAGCATATCAGGATGTTGTGTGAACAAAGAGTCAGTAGTTAATTGCCCCTCTTGATGCCATCCATTGAGGATTGCCAATCACGAGATGTTGTCTATTAATGTTCCAGTTGGAGATATGATAACCTGTGCACCAAGGCTTTTCTCAGTGTCTCCCACCTCGACTACATCCCTTTAGCCCAGAGAAGACACCATCACTCATGAGGTAAGGTGGAGGAGATTAGCGTGTGTGCTGGAAAGGTGGTAGGAACATGGATATCTTGAGAAGTGATAATGTCATGAAGGAAAACACACTTGATCAAGATGGGAGTAGTTGGTGTATATTTACCCAATCAAGTGGCTTTGTAAAGAATACCTGTCCCTGTTCAAGAGCTTCTTAGAGAAGATAAAATTTAAATTAAGTCTTTATGAGGATGATAGAGAGGGCTTGGGAGGGAATTCTAAGAATGAGAAGCAAACTAACAGAAATGAACAAATCGTGAGGTAGGAGACAATTATCAGTATTGTAAAATCATAATGGTGGATAATAAGAAACAAAGTTGAAGATGTAGCAAGGTAAGTCGATAGAAGGCTTTGAAAATATTCCAATGGATCCAAATGTTTATATTCCTGTTTTCCAGTGTCTTGGACGTGAAGTATTTCAATGCGTTAATGTTTCAAGATATCAAAACGTAGATGTTAATGAGCTATTTGGAAAGTTACTTTGATGGTAACTGGAATAAACAGCTTAAATGCAGATATAAATAAATCAAGACTGGATGGTTATTTTTTCTAAGTATTTTATTTCCTAACTATGAGTCTAGATTCACTATATCAAATTAATTATGACAGAATGAGTCAAATCAATATTGTAAGCTCAAATTTATCTTTGAATCCTATAAGTACCCATCTATGCGAAGAAACAAAATTAGCATATAAACATTTTCTTTAGGAAAATGGCTTAGAATAGAATATTTTCCTTAAAAATGGGTAAAGCTTTTACGGTTTCTTCCTGATAGAATATCTGCAATTTTACTAAAATTACATCATGATTTTACTAAAATCAAATCATAAAAAGCATTTATTTTAATAATATATAAAGTGTTTCTCAAAACTTAAGCAGATATAAATGATAAAATGTATGTGATGTCATTTAGAATTATTTCCCCATAATGTAGCTAATCATGTTCAAAAAAGAACTTCTTACACTAATTTTATAAGAAATATTTTTTAAATGATTACAACTGAACATTTATAATTTCACACTTGTTCCTTCTTCTTATAAAAGAGCTTATATTAAACTATATGGATTTTATTTTATTTTATTTTATTTTTTGAGATGGAGTTTCACTCTTGTCACCCAGGCTGGAGCTGCAATCTCGGCTCACTGCAACCTTTGCCTCTTGGGTTCAAGTGATTCTCCTGCCTCAGCCTCCCAAGTAGCTGGAATTACAGGCACCCACCACCACTCCAGCTAATTTTTGTATTTTTAGTAGAGATGGGGTTTCACCATGTTGAGCAGGCTGGTCTCAAACTCCTGACCTCAGGTGATCTGCCTGCCTCGGCTTCCTACAATGCTGGGATTAGAGGTGTGAGCCACCGCACCTGGCCAAACTATATGGATTTTAAAATACAACAGAAAAAATGGCAGTTGTCAACACTAATGAGTATGTCCTCTGAATGTAATAGAATCAGCTAGAACCCTATAACAGAAAGACAGGGAAACCTCCAAACACATGGACACCAAAAAACACACTGCTAAGTAACCCATGGACCAAAGAGGAAGTTTCAAAAGAAATTTAAAAATATATACAAAACTGAATGAAAATGAAAATACAATATTTCCAAATTTATGACACATAGTTAACACAGTACTGAGAGGAAAATTAGTAGAACTAAACACTCACATTAGAAAAGAAGAGTCTCAAATTAACAATTCATGCCCCTACCTCTAGAACCTAGAAAGAAAGAGGTAAATGAATTCAAAGCAAGTAGAAGGAAGGAAATAATAAAGATTAGAGCAGAAATCAATGAAATTAAAAAACAGTAAAATAGAGCAACCAATTGCTTGTTTTTTGAAAAGATTAATAAAATTGGCCAATCTTTATCAAGTTTGGGTAAAAAAAAAAGAGAGAACACACATTACCAGTATCCAGAATGAAACAGGAGACATGACTACAGACCCCACAGACATCAAATCCATAAAAGAGAATGGTATGAACAATTCTGTACATATAAATCTGACAACTAAGATGAAACAAACTACTTAAAAAAACACAAACCACTATAACTCACCCATATGAAATAGATAACTTGAATACCCCTATAACTTTGAGAAAAATTGAATTCATAATTTAAAGACTCTCCCTGCAAAAATCTCCAGGTCTAAATGGTTTTATTGGCTTGGTTTGAATAATTAACATAAACTCTATACACTCTTCCAAAATATAGAAGAGAACCCTTCCCAGTTCATTTTATAAAGCTAGTATTACCCTAATGTCAAAACTAGACAGACACAGCACAAAAGGAAAAACTATAGGCCAATATCCCTCATGAATATAGACTAAAGAATCTTTAACAAAATATTCACAAATAGAATTAAGCAATACATATAAAAATTATATACCATAACAAATGGGGTTTATGTCAGAGATGCAAGTTTGTTTCAATATTTGAAAATCAATGTAATCCACCTTAATAGGTCACGAAGGAAGAATCACATGATCATATCAAATTATTCACAAAAAGCATTTGACAAAATTCTACATTCATTTATGATTTAAAAAAATACCTCAGAAAAGAAAGGATAAAGAAGTACTTCCTCAGCTTGATAAGGAGTATCTACAAAAAACTTTGTCCCTATTTGCAGATGGCATGATTGTCTACATAGAAAATCCCAAAGAATCTACAAATAACAACAACCCTCCTAGAACTAGTAAGCCAATTCAGCAAAATTGCAAGATGTATGATAACATAAAAAACTCAGTTGTATTTCTACATACATGTAATGAACACCAGGGAGCTGAGACTAATATTATTACCTCTTACAGTCACTCAAATCAATGAAATAGTTATGTGTAAACCTAATACAATGTACAAAACTGTATGCTGAAAACTACAAGATGCTGGTGAAAGAAATCAAAGATCTAAATAAACTGAAAGATATACCATATTGGTGGATTGGGAGACTCAGCATAGTAAAGATGGCAGTTATTTCCAGATTGACATACAGTTTTAACAAAATTTCAATAAAAGTTCCAGCAAGATTGTTTGTAGACATAGACAAGATTGTCCTAAAATTTATAAGGACAGGCAAAGGAACTAGAATAGCCAAAACAGTTTTGATGAAGAATAACATGAGAAGAATCAGTCCACACAATTTCAAGACTTATTATACATCTGTAGTAATCAAGACTGTGTGGTATTGGCCAAGAGTAGACACATAGATAATGGAACAGAATACGGAATCTAGAAATGGACCCACACATATATCACCAACTGATTTTTGATAAAGATATAAAAGAAATTCAACAGAGGAAAAATAGCATTTTCAATAAATAGTGCTTGGAACAATCAGACACCTATAGGCAAAAGCAGGAACCTTAACCTAAATCTCACATTTTATATACAAGTTAATTTACAATGGATCCCAGTAAAACATGAAATGATTAAACTTTTAGGAAAAAAATGGGAGAAAATCTTTGAGATCTAGAGCAAAGTTCTTAGATTTGACACCAAAAGCATAATTCATAAAGGATATTAACAAATTAGGTGACATAAAAATTAAAAACTTTTGCTCTGCAAAAGACCCCATTAAAGAGACAAAGTCTGTTTTTCCCACAGTCTGGGAAAAAATATTTAAAACCACATATTTTACAAAGGAATAGTATCTAGAATATATAAAGAAATTTTCTTACTCAATGGTAAAAAAATAAAATAGACATTACCATTAGTACTTGGGCAAAAACATGAAGAGAATTTTCACCAAGGAGGATATACAGATGACAAATAAGTACATTTTTAAAATGTTCAATATTCATGGACACAGGGAGGGGAACACCACACACTGGGGCCTGTTGGGGATGGTGCAGGGTGAGGGAGAGCATTGGGAAAAATAGCTAATGCATGTTGGGCTTAATACCTAGGTGACAGGTCGATAGGTGCAACAAACCACCATGGAACACATATACCTGTGTAACAAACCTGCATATCCTGCACATGTATCTCAGAACTTAAAATAAAATAAAATAAAGTGCTCGTGCCTGTAATCCCAGCACTTTGGGAGGCCAAGCTGGGCAAATCACTTGAGCTCAGGAGTTTGAGACCAGCTTGGGCAGCATGGTGAAACCCCATTCGTACTAAAAATACAAAAATTAGCCAGGCGTGGTGGCTGGCGCCTATAGTCCCAGCTACTCCGGAGGCTAAGGCAGGAGAATCAATTGAACCCGGGAGGCAGAGGTTGCAGTGAGCCAAGATCGCACCACTGCACTCTAGCCTGGGTGACAGGGTGAGAGTCCATCTCAAAAAAAAAAAAAAATAATTAAATTAAAGAATTAACATCACACACAAAAATTCAATATTATTGGTCACTAGGAAAATGAATTAAGACCACAATGAGGTATCACTAAACACTTACCAAAATGACTAAAATTAAAAAACAATGACAATGCCAAATACCAGTGAGGATGCAAAAAATTTAACCAGTCATACATTATAAGCGGGAATAAAAAATGGCACAGCTATTCTGGACAATAATTTGGCAATTTCTTTCTTTCTTTCTTTCTTTCTTTCTTTCTTTCTTTCTTTCTTTCTTCCTTCCTTCCTTCCTTCCTTCCTTCCTTTCTTTCTTCTTTCTTTCTCTCTCTCTCCCCCTCCCTCTCTCCCTTTCTTTCTTTTTCTTTCTTTCTTTCTTTCTTTCTTTCTTTCTTTCTTTCTTTCTTTCTTTCTTTCTTTCTTTCTTCCTTCCTTTCTTTCTTTCTCTCTCTCTCTCTCCCTCCTTCCTTCCTTCTTTTTCTTTTCTTTTTCTTTTTTTTTGAGACAGAATCTCACTCTGCCTCCCAGGCTGGAGGGCAGTGGCACTATCTTGGCTCACTGCAACCTCTGCCTCCTGGGTTCAAGCAGTTCTACTGCCTCAGCCTCCCAAGTAGCTAGGATTACAGGAACCCACCACCACGACCAGCTAATTTTTGTATTTTGTAGAGATGGGATTTCACCACATTGGGCAGCCTGGTCTCAAACTCCTGACCTCAAGTGATCCACCCTCCTTGGTCTCCCAAAGTGCTGGGGATTGCAGGCGTGAGCCACCTCAACTGGCCTGGCAATTTCTTATAAAACTAAACCTGCAACTTCCATTTAACCTAGCCATAGCACTCTTAGGAAGGTGTCCCAGAGAAATAAAAATTTATGTTCATACTAATATACATAAATGTTTATGACAGCTTTATTCATAATAGTAAAAAACTGGAAACTACCCTTGTGTCTTTGAACAGGTAAACGACAAAAAAACTGATGGGTACATCCATACCATGGTGCACTACTTGGCAATAATAGAGCAAACTGCCGATCCATGCAACATCCTAGTGGGATGTCCAGATAACCATGCTCAATGAAAAAAATAAAAACAGCCAATTCCAAAAGGTTATGTGCTACATGATTCCATTGATACAACATTCTTGCAAAGAGAAGAGATTTGTTATTGCCATGGTTCAAACTGGGGGTAAGAATGGAGGGAATTGAGTGTGGCTATCAAGGAATAACTTGAGGGACCCTTGTGTTGGATTATTGTCCTCAAGTTTTGCAAGATGTTACCTTTGGGGAAACTGGGTAAAGCATACAATGATCTCTCTGTATTATTTCTTACAAATGCATGCCAATCTCTAATTTTCTCCAAATTAAAAAAAGTATTAAAAATACAATAGATAAATATGGCAGTTGGAGAAAGCAATGAATATTTGCTTTAAAAACAATTTGCTCTGTACTGAGCTTAAATATTCTCCAAGTATAAGATTCATTATTATCTGGCATACTAGTAGGATGAGCCTGAAATTACATTTACAAGTGAATTAAAATATCTGGTTTCATTCCAGAAAGTACTTTCAGGATCCATTGTAGAAGCTACTGTTTAAAAAATTTTAAGCATAAAGTTCTTAAGTGAATTAAATGAATTTTACACCCCTTACTTTTCTGGCAACATCTTTAGCAACTTTTTAAAATTACTGCAAAACAGCAAAGCCTAAAATTAAGTCACTAGGCATTGTAATCTTCACAAACAACAGAGCTCTTTCCCCAAGCCCTTGAAAGCCGAATTGCAGTCTTCGTATGTGACTGAATACTGAATGTCCCCTTGGTGGAGACACACTGCCTCTGAAAACTGATACGCTTCCCCATACTCTAGGGGTATCCAATCTTTTGGCTTCCCTGGGCCACATTGGAAGAAGAATTGTCTTGGGCCACATATAAAATACACTAACACTAACGATAGCTGATGAGCTAACAAAAACAAAAAAATCACAAAAAAATATAATAATGTTTTAAAAGAGTTTACAAATTTGTGTCAGGCCATGGGTTGGACAAGCTTGCCATATTAGATTTAGAGGAGGAAAGGAAGATGGGGATATGTCTTGTGCAAAGTAAATTCTGTCAGGTTCTAATAGTCAGAGTTCCTTTATTCCTGCTAACTAGGGTAGGCAGCACTCAGGGAAAGCTTCTTTTTAAAATTTTTGCTTGCAGATTGTTAGCAAACAACATACTTATCTTCAACAGCACACCTAGTTCCCCAAAGCAAAGCTCCAAAGGAATGGCATTTTGTGTAAGCCCCTTAGGGAGAACGGGGATGGCGAAGACAGGAAGGAAAAGGAGGGCTGAGAGGCTGATCCCCTCCCCACAAAGGGTGAGCTACCTGCAAATCTGCAAAGAAAGCCTCTGGAGTGATGTGCTGCCGGCTTTGTCAGGACAGCAGGGTCTGATGGCACAATGGTGCAATGCAGCACTCATTTCCAAGATTCCGTCTCTCATTAGGTTCAAGATTCTGTTTTGCTCTGGGTTCCCTGGCTGGGATCCTAAGGCCTCTTAGGAGAAGTTGAAACATCTTGGATATTGGGATTCCTAATGGGTACGCTCACCAGCATAGCATGTCAGTCATAGTGTTAATAGACACACGTGAAGCCTCTAATATGCAAATGTGCTTAGATTTAAATTGATTTTCTAAATATGATCTTGAGTGTAACAGCTCCCATATGAGGTTGCTTTTTTCAAATTCTCCAGCAACCAGTAACACATTACTAAATATATAGCTTGTGCTCCAACTTTTGGCACTTCTAACCTTTATTTTGATTTGTCGGTGGTTGAAAGTGTTTGGTGATTTGTTTTTGTATTTTTTTTTTAATTTAAATTGCTTCCTGTATTATTGAAGGTTCCCCCCCCACCACCCAATAATTATTTGATATAACTCATTTTGACATTTAAATTTCCAACCTCAAAGTATAACTTTCTCTTCTATAGTTTCAATGGTCTACAGAAAACCAAACAGAGAGCTTCTAACCAACCAGATCTGGTTTGCCTAATTTTCACATTTTACAGGTATGGAATAACTAGAATTAATATACTTAAAAAAGGCTTTAATTCAATCCTGAGCAAAAATCTGTAGCTGATCACTTTATGTATCTTTCATTAGAAAGTAGACCTTTTAACATTTAGCTCTAAATATTTTTAATTCTTGGTATTTTAAAGACACATTCCCCATTTGATGGGAGGTGAGTGCCCATCACATTCAAGGGTTTCCCAATAAGGTGTGTGTACTAAAGGAATGAACTTAAAAGCTATGAGATCCCATAAAAAGAGGAAAAGGGCACAGCCTCCCTGCTGTCAGCAGCTTTTGGCTGAAGGCATGCTGTGAGAAAGTCGTGTAAATCTGTTTCCAGGACAACACTGGCTGACAGCTGCCTGCCCTGGGACCTCCAACAGCCCTGCTGCTGGAGGGCGCTCCCTCTCCAGGGACGCTCACTGCTGCCTCACTGTGGGCTAGCTCCTCAAAAAACAATATGCATGCCCCCGTATCCCCTAGGAAGCCAGAGACTGAGCCCTCCCACCCAGTACTCCAGACCAAAGAGGCTGCCCCTTGGTACAATGCCTTCAAAGGGTGTCTGTTCTTGACATTCACATGAGGAAGGGGAAGAACGGACCCTGCGGTGTCCAACAGTAGCCCTGAAGGCTAAGTGCATTCTCTGGGTTGCCTCTTCTCTCTTCCCATTTTCATAAACTCCACATTTCTCTTCACAGCCCAACTCCCATCTCACCATCTTCTGACCTTCTCAGACGATCTCATTATGTCTGAGAAGATCTCCATTCTTTTTCTCTGTATTTTCAGAGCCACTCATTTCACAATTGTCATTTTGAGGGAGGAGACCCTCTTTGTTTTGCACTGGGGCTCTTTGACAACACTGATGATAATTCTTTCTTTTACTTGGCAACAAATGTGACTGCTGTTCCCAAGCCAGTTACAGCCGATTCTGTGCAGCTCGGCAGATAGACTTATACACACAGTAGGTGAGAAATTGATGTCTGTAGAATTCCTGTGAGCCTGCTTTCAACTGCATTAGAAAATAAACTCAGATTTGCTTCTTAGTGTCCTGAATGAGGCAATGTCACCATCAAACTGCTGTGAATAGGTAAGAGAGGTGTAATAGGTTGACATCAAGGATGGTTGTTTTGGGGGAGGGGTATAGGGGTTGATAAACACGTTCAGAAACAGTTGCCCCTATGGGCCCATAGAACTTGGCTATAGACTGACTGAGCCAGACAAAGCCATCTCCACGCATCCCCAAGACCAGATAAACTCAGACAACTTGGAGATCCTGAACACCCCTAACAGAGAGGTGGAAGCAATGTGTACAGTATGGAAGTACTGGAAGAAGGGGCGCGAAAACTCTTCGAGGAGTTCTCTTCCTGTTTCAATTCAATTAAAAGGGATTAGCAAGCCTTGCTCTAAATATACCATTTTTTAAATTGTTTCCACCTATTCTCTGTGCTTTCCCTCCTCCTTTCCTCCCTCCTTCCTTCCTTCCTCTCCTCTCTCTCTCATGCATATCTACCGTTTCATTAATTCAATTCTTCATTCATTCACTCTATACTGTCTGTTGCTAAGTTTTCACCTGAAATAAAGATTTATTTTTCCCATTCATCTCTTAACTTTAGGAATTTCCCGCTTCCCATCATAGACCTTGAGTCCCTCCTCTTGCATCTCCCTACTCACATCCATTCCATGATATTCATGTCCCTGACAACTGATCATTTTGTAGAATCATACTCCACTTTACATAATGGGTATGTGTGCCTACTTGATGTACTACTTAAGTGTGGAGATCCAATCAGCTGACATTAAAAAAAATTAGAGAATTGAGAAAAAGTAGAAGATTTGTTTAAAGACATAGCAAGTAGTACAGCCCTTACAAACCATTGTAAGATCTTGGGCTTCTACTCTGAGGGAGATGGGTTGTGAACAGCAGTGTGATATGATCTGAGCTGGTTTTTAACTGGATCAATCTGACTGCTGTATTTAAAAGAGGTTGAGGGTTTGGGGCAGCAAAGCGAGAGATTGCAGTGACTTAGGAGTAGCATTTGAATTAGTGGCAGAGGGTAGGGTTCTAGGTTTTTTTCTGAGGGTATAACCAACAGGCCTCCCTCATGGATCAGATGTAGATTGTGAGTGAAAAGGAGTTGAGGCTGATGCAATAAACATATGTCTACATATTCTTTGGCAATCCTCCCTCAGAAGGTGGAGACTAATTCCCCTCCCCTTTAGTGTAGGTTGGACTCGTGACTTGCTTCTAATGAATGGAATGTGGTGGGAGGGACAGGCTCAGGGTGTGTGTCACATCATAGGACACATCACTATGTCCCATGACTAGGACATAAAAGGCATTGTGGTTTCCTTATTGGGCTCTCTCTCTCTCAATCATCTGTTCTGGAGAAAGCCAGCTGCCATGTCACAAGGACACTCAAGTAGACCTATGGAGATGCTCATGTGGTGGGCAACTGAGGCCTCTTGCCGACAGCCAGCATGGAACCCAGGCTTTTTGTCAGTAGCCATACGAGTTGGGCCATCTTGGAAGGGTATCCTCCAACCCCAGTCAAGCCTTCAGGTGACTGCAGCCCCAGATGATGTTATTTCACCCACCTCATGGGAGATTCTGAGTCAGAATCACCCAACTAAGCTGCTCCTGAATTTCTGACCCATGGAAATTGTGAGAAAATAAATATTTGTTGTTTAGAAACAAACTAATGAATCATTAAAATTTAATAAAATAACATTTACAAATATTAATGAGAGTTCACATTATATAACCTAGTAAATTTATTGATATAATTTCTGTATTTTCTCACATAAGAAATAAGAAGATATTACCTACAAAGAAACCTAACACCTTGGCCATCATCTCATCATAAATCAAGCCTCTGTGTCTCTCTTTATTATTAGAAAAACAAATGATAAATAGGTTTCTAGGCATAGTACCAAAGAGGAGAAGAGAAGGCATGTTGCACCCATGAGTCAATTATATTAGACTTCTGTGATCTATCCTTCAACGTGTAGTCATGGCAGAGCTGGAAGGATGGAGGGATCACGTCACAGAATCACAATTTGGTTATCTAGTTTAAAAACTTACCAAAGGGCAATTGCTTCCTTTGTCCACTTTCTCTTTCTTGATAATGTCCCAGTAGCATCATTGTGAAATGAGCTGGCCTCACATCAGACCCAAGGAAAATAACTGTGAGTTATTCACAGGCTTCCAGGAGAGCATCTGATGAAACTACAGTTTTCTTTATTCTGAATAGAGAAATATATGTGCATTTGGATGTGCAAAAACAAATATTTTGTTAATTATAATTTTATTGGAGTTTATTTCTCAAGAAGAAGATTCTGGAATGCTTTTTCAGCTTCAGAAAAAGATCAGTAGCATTCTCCTCCACAGAAATAGCCCTGGCTGTCAGAATGGTGGTTTCTATTCGAGTGCTCATTTGCTGCATAATTTTAATCAAAGTCACTGCTGACATTTGGCTACTACTTTACAGTTTATAAATCACTTTCACATAAACTAAGGAATTTGTCATCTACATCACAGTCTTGTGAGGGAAGTGTTAATGTACAAAGTTGACAGACAAGATCCTGAGTTTCAGAGAAGTCTGGAATTGCCTTGGGCCACAGAGCAGCTGGTGATGGAGCTGGTATTTAAAATTGGGCCTTCTCAGTCTATGTCCACTATTCCATAGCTACTTCTTCAAGTCATCCAGCTGTCATGAAAAAATAAAGCACTTAGCACCATACCAGGCATATGATAATAACACAATAAATTATTACAGTCATGCATCACTTAACGATGACGATATGTTCTGAGAATTGCATCATTAGGCAATTTCATCATTATGTGAACATCATAGAGTGTACTTATGCAAAACTAGATAGTAGAGCCTACTACACACCTAGTCTATATGGTATGGCCTATTGCTCCTAGGCTACACACCTGTACAGCATGTGACTGTACTCAATACTTTAGGGAATTGTAACACCATGGTAAGTATTTGTGTATCTGAATATGTCTCAATATAAGAAAGGTAGAGTAAAAATATGATATAAAAGATTAAAAAATGGTATGCTTATATATCATACATTCATAGTACCACGACAATAGTAATTTTACAATGAATGGAACTTGAAGGACTGGAAACTGCTCTGGAAGAGTCAGTGAGTGAGTGGTGAGTGAATGTGAAAGCCTAGGCCATTACTATACAGTTTTGTATAACTGGCAGAGCAGTAGGTTTGTTTATACCAATGTCACTCAATATAGTTTGGATATTCATTCCCTCCAAATCTCGTGTCAAAATTTGATCCCCAATGTTGGAGGTAGGACAAGTGGGAGGTGGCTGGGTTATGGGGGCAGATCCCTCATGAATGGCTTGGTGCCATCCTCAGAGTAATGAATGAGTTCTTGCTCTATTGGTTCACAGGAGAACTGGTTGATTCAAAGAGTGTGGCATCCCTCTCCTCTCTATCTATTGCTCCATCTAGCACCATGTGATGCCTGCTCCCCTCTTCCACTTTGACCATGGTTTAAAATTTGCTGAGATGATCATCAGAAGCAGATGCTGGCACCCATGCTTCTTATATAGCCTGCAGTTCATGAACCAAATAAACCTCTTTTCTTCATAAGTCACCCAGTCTCAGGTATTCCTTTACAGCAACAGCAAATTGACTAAGATACACCACAAACACATGAATTACGCATTGTGCTGTGACCATAAGATGGCCATGATGTCACAAGGCAATAGGAATTTTTGGCTCCATTATAATCTGTGGGACTGCTGTTGTATATGAGGTCCGTAGTCAAATGAGATGTCATTTTGCAGTACATGACTGTATTATCATTAAAGGAACCAGGATAATACCCTGCTCTATTGAAGAATTATGGCTAGAGTTCTTTCCCTCAAGTGAGTTTTGGACCAGAATCTCTCTGTCCCATCTCATCAGAACACCCACTTGACTGCCTAATCACTTCACAGAGCTGACATCAGGGTTATTTTGTTGCTTCCACTGACCAAGCTCCAGCAGGAAGCACATAAGCCAAGGAAGATGTTAGGTGAGTCCTACAGTTACTTTGCCAATTTTCATTGGGAATAATGCAGGCTCAGCCAAGAAAGAGCAATTCAGAATTGTTAATACACAGTCTGAGAGCTGTGCTTGGTGTTTGGGGATGTAAAGTTGTGAAGCAGTCTTTCCTGGTATATGGGGAAAAAAATCATACTAAGGATTTCATTTGGGGATTTTTTGACAGAACATGTCAAGACCCCAGAATATAAACAGCGAGAGAAATTACTTAAAGCATTTCAATGAAAAGATACTTCCCTCAGGGTTCCCCAGCACTCTCAAATGTGGAATGAGTTACAACAAGAAGTTTTCTCCATGCAGTCTGTATTTCCCTCCTTTCTTACAGGTTGATGAACTTGACATTGACTGTGAGGTCATAGGTCAATGTGAGTGGCATGCATGTTTCTATGTTTTTCATCAGAAATCAGGATTTTTTCTTATTTAAGTTTAACTGTAGGGATTTCCCATTTCCCATTTTGACCTTGAGTCCCTCCTCTCCCCTCTCCCTATGCACATGAATTCCTTCAGGATAAGATACATGAGGTGTGTGGTGCTGATCAACCAATAATTTTGCAGAATAACAAAACCAACCTCTCTTAAAGGTATGTGTGACTATTTGATGAACTACTTAATTGTGGCAACCCAACTCAGTTGAGGTCAGAGGATCATTATTTAAGGTGCACCAGTATTGCTATGAAATATCACTAGTAATTTATTTAAAATATGTGAATAATTAATATTGAAATTATCTCAGAAAAGTCAATGCCCAGCTCCTGCAGAGGGAAAGACTAAAACCCAAGGAAGTTCCCTGATTTTTTTCTAGGGGCAAATAAGGATGTTACTTTTCCATTAGTGTCTATTGTCATTTGAAACCTGAACCACTGTGAAAGACTTGTCTTTCTTCCCAGAGAAAAGAACTTGGTAGAACAAGTAGTTCGTTGTATAGTACATTTTAACAAAACTATTAGTTCAGATACAGAATAAAGCCTTCTTCGAACAACCTAGAACTGTTCATTGGAAGATTTAATTTTGTTGTTTAACAGGAAGTGGATGGATTTTTAGGATAAAATTTTAGAGTCTTCATACCTATATATATTAGAGTATTTTAACGTATAGAATGGGCATTTAGTCTTGTTTTCTAAACTCTTATTGATTTCAGTAAGGCCATTGATACCTCATATTATCATTAAATGGCCTCTGAATAATTTATGTTTTCACATCTAAAATCAAGTATTTTTTAAAAATCCATATATCCTATTAGTTTAAAATGAATTTAACTCCTTAAGGATTATAAATGGTTATGCCAAAGTAAAGAGTGAGTATATTTATCTGTCCACTCATTGAAAACAATTAGAAATAGTCAAGCAAACTGTAGGCTTAAGCTGTGCTTCTTATTTATATGGTCTCATCATCATGGAAAGATGAGGGGGATAGATGCACATAGGACTAGATGGCTGCAGAAGCACCTTTCCTAGTCTTGTAATAATGTAGTTATCTACAAGCTGATTG
This sequence comes from Pan paniscus, assembly GCF_029289425.2. Classification (NCBI taxonomy): domain Eukaryota; kingdom Metazoa; phylum Chordata; class Mammalia; order Primates; family Hominidae; genus Pan; species Pan paniscus. The sequence goes on along the minus strand of NC_073256.2, from coordinate 70,930,566 downwards.
ACAGCAGGGCGTTTGCTACTACACGTTTATGTTTAAGTAACAGCACAACCTGAGTTAACCTAGTTTACCTAGTGGGTTTTCCCATTTGCACATTTACTGAATCTTGACAGCATTCTCAGTTGCAGATCTGATGGCTCAGTGGGCGCCTAACAAACAAACTCCCTTTTGAGCCAAAGGAAAGAGAAACAATGGCTCTGACAAACGTAAAAACAATTTGGCTCATTCTCACCCAGGCTTGCAACACAACATTTGGTCAGGGATATTGGAACGCTTTTCTGTGCTCTCCTGACACAGACCTTCATAAAATGGCTTCATTTTAATTTGAAAAGTGGGCAATCTTTTAATATCAGATAGCTTGCATTTGAATGAAACACAAACACATTACAAGGCCAAAGGGAGATAATTTGGTCATTATTAATGATGTTGTTACCTTTAGAAATTTGGTGTATCTCTTCGAGAACAATGTAGAAAGCTTTGTCAACCCTTATTCATCTCAGCCTCACATGATCATTGGTTTACAGTTGAGAGAAGAGCAAATGTATGGCTTTATTCTGCAAAAAAGCACAGCTGTTCACATCTATTGCACTCATACCTAGTCATCTCTGCTGGTCTCTAAGAGATACATCTTTCTGGGAACAACACTCCAAGACATGGCCCCATTCTGGAGGAAATGAGCACGACTTCATGATGAAGACTGTGTGCCCTGGCTGATGGGCTGAGGCGAACAGCTGTCCCCAGAGCACCATACTGGCTCACTCTACGAGCATTGGAAGAGGTGGTCCACATGGAAAGTAAAGGCTCTTGATTCAGAGGAAGCTTTCAAACCAGCAAAGCATGACAGTTGAGTTGAAACTATATTTGCTCTACTAAACTATATAATTTGCTACCCTTTTCCACTTCTGATGTATAACAAAATAGAGGAGAGGATCACAGATTCACCTAAACAACAGCTGGCAATTTAAAAAGTGAGCAAAAGAGCACATCACAGTTGGAGCAATGCAAGTGCCCTCTGCCAAGCCGAGAGTGGAGCCACTGAAAGTGCTCCCACCTCAGCATCATTTGGGAATTTACAGATACGCTGTGGGTGGAGAACCATGGTGTAGAGTCAGTGTCTCTTACAGCACCCTAGACATTGCAAAGAGAAGCTGGAGCTGAGCCCCACAGTTGACAAACACACTCACGGTTAACACTTTTCAAGCTTCACTTGAAAGCTTGAAGTGAGGACACTTCCCCAACCTACGTCGCTGGTTACCAGCGATGGGATCTCCTGTCTGAGATCACAGCCAAATGCCTTGCAGTTTTGTGATACTTTGTCATCAGAGTTGAACTTCTTTGATGTACAGTGATTATATAAGCTGTGGAATCACTTAGGTAAGAGAAAAGAAAAATGAATTCATCTTTTTGGACACAATAGATTCTCAAATAATAATTATTTCCCAAAAGCTAGTGAATGTCTGGGTTTTTGTTTTTGTTTTTGTTTTTTTGCTTCTCTTCATGTTGCAATCTGTGGTTCCCTGAGGTGAGCATGAGTTAGCATAGTATCTCAAGAGTTGCCCACAGAAGCTGGAGAAGACTTTGAAATACTAAACAGTTCATTACACAATTAAATTGTTATATATGCAGTTGTAGCTGTAACAGGAAAGAAGTGCAGGCCAATTTTTACATATGATTTTGGCTATTGCCTCTAGAGGTGGTGAAAATTGTACTTTGTGATGTTGAGTTATATAATGAAATTAAAATATTTTGTAATATTTTATAAAATTATGACAACTTATTATATGTAATCTATTGTAATATTCAAATATGAACTTGAGTTCTGAATCTAAGTATTGCTTTAAAAATGTCAGTGACAATTCCAGTTGGTACTTCCTCAGTCAAGTGAAGTTTTTATAAACTGAAATTAGTAAAAAACAATTTAAAAATTACAACGACACCCAAGAAAACTTCCTAATTTAACATTACTATCTTTAGGACAAAAATTGTGTGAAGATATTGATTATAGCAACATATTAGAGGTTTTTGGAAATAAAGACAAATATTTACAATAAATAGATAATAATTTGTGAATGATGTATGCTTTTTTTTTTTTTTTTAAAGACAGGATCTTGCTCTGTTACCCAGACTGAAGTGCAGTGGCAGGATCTTGGCTCACTGCAACCTCCGTCTCCAGGGTTGGAACGATTCTTGTGCCCCAGCTTCCCGAGAAGCTGGGATTACAGGTGTGCATCACCATGCCTGGCTAATTTTTTTCGATTTTTAGTAGGGACAGGGTTTTGCCACATTGGCCAGGCTGGTCTTGAACTCCTGGACTCAAGTGATGCAGCCACCTCACCCTCCCAAAGTGCTGGGATTATAGATGTAAGCCATTGCACCTGACTGGATGTATGCTTTGTTTTATTACTTAGCAGGTGCTGCTGATCCATAGCCTAATGCTTAGGACTCCTGCATTAATAATTAAGTCCAGTCACAATTGATATTTCACTCACTTTCAGACCTATATAAGCAATAATGATAAATATTCACATATTTTTTTATTTTGACATTTTGAAGGTATATTTATCAAAGTAGGAGAATAAACACAATAGAATATATTTCATTTAGCAATTTGTAAGATTCATTTTTGACTTTTAAGTGTTTAGACATGGCACATGGGCCTCCCTCTGTAGTTTTATTCCACAACCCAGAAGTGTTTGAGGAGATATGTGTATGTAAGTACAGGTTGAGCATCTCTCATTCAAAAATCGAGAATGCAAAATGCTCCAACATCTGAGTTTTTGAGCATCGACACACCTAGAAAGTAGAAAATTCCACACCTGACCTAATATGGTGGGTTGCAGTCAAAACTTTATTTCATACACAAAATTATTAAAAATATTATATAAAATTAACTTCAGGCTATGTGTATAAGGTGTACATAAAGTAGAAATGAATTTCATGCTTAGACTTGAGTCCCATCCCCAAGATATCTCATTATGTTTATGAAAATATCCCAAAATCTGAAAAAATTCAAAAATGGAAACACTTTTGGTCCCAAGCATTTTAGATAAGAGATACTCAACTTGTATGTGTATATACATATAAAATAGCTCTGCCTGTTATCAAACAGTATATCAGTGAATATGCTATTGTATTCCATTTATTATTTATTCAGCACCTTTGTTAGTAGCACCTTAGCATCATGGATTTATAAATGATGGATGGTGAACATATCATGATAGTTGAGAGATGCACATAATTGAACAGGGTCTCATGTCCATAGTTCATATTGACCTCAGTGGGAGCCTACAGTCCTCTTAAGGGCAGGAGCTGGTACATAAATCCTGGGAAGCAGTCATTCTGTCACGCATTGCTCAATGATCCAACTTGGCTTTTAACTCTCTTCTCCTAAGTGCTGTCAGACTCAGCTATACACAAACACAGCTGATGAAACCCAGTCCTTATAGGTTTAATCCCTCCAATAGTTCCACATAAACAAATATTCCATGACACAACCACAGTTTGCATGGCTTTACCTAAAATTGAATTTATCTTTTCGTTTGTCTGACTGGATTTATTTTGTTCTTTCTCTTTCCACTTCATATGTTGATGCCTCTCTGGAATTTGCAAAAAAAATGAAATTGCCCTTTTTTTGAATTATTGCAAAATAGAATAATAGTCGATGATTTGTTTCTGTCTTGACATTTCAAAAACAGTAATTAATGTGCCCAATATTTACTGAAATAGTATAAATCAAATTTCTCTGTAATCACTTATTTAGAAAACAGTAAGAAAAATTGTTGTCTGTTTCATAGCAGGATTCTCAGAAATTGTGGGGTTCTAAGGAATGATAGGAAATAGAAATTACTTCAGATTTTACCCTTGCATCTCTATCTACAAATTAATGTGAAGAATTGCATTGTGGTTTCCTAGCATTCAAGCTACCTTCTCAAAAATGTAGAGATGGAGGGGTGATTATTAATTTCTTCACAAAGCTCTCATTCCTTCAGTGGTTATCGCTATCGTTGTATTGACAGCGACTACTTGAGCAAAGGGAGTTAGAAAGGCATTCAACTTTCTTGTGCATTTGTCAGATCATTGGAATAATTTTGTCCAAAATCTGCTGTTTCAGAGGGAGTAGAGTTTATTGCTGAGCAGCTTTGTTTCTCTGGGTAAAAGTCCCTTCAGCTTTCTACTGTTCATCACCAAACCGATGTCTTTAAATAAACGAGTCATCGAGGGTGTTGTGTTAAATACAATCTAAGAGACCCAGGAAAAGAATGACATTTTAAACGCTGTGTGAAGTGTAGTTCTATTACTAGGGATGCACCGTGTATAACGATTTCAGTCTCTCTAGTAAGAAGAAATTGTTTTTACTAATTTACCAAGAGCCTTAACAATCACACTATTTGAAGCGCTGTTAAGAAAGATTTGGAAGAGTTAATATGTAAACGAGGCATCAAAATGTTAACATGAATAACCTTTAGCATCACAACAGGGCGGAGAAGAAAAGCAGAAGTTCTATTTGGAGGAGATCTTAGCAAGGCTGGCCCAGGTGGGACAGTCTCGGCTCATGGTCCTCTAGTGAGGACAAGGTTTTCTGAGGGGAATCTGACAGAGGAAAAGCCTTATACTTAGGATCAACACTTATTCCAGGTGACTTGGACTAATTAGTATAAGCTAGATAAATGTGGTAAGAACTTTATAAACCAGTGGACCCTTTGGAAATTTTTTCTTGGCTGAGTAAATTGTTCAAGAAGAAATTAATGAGGAGTATAGGCAATATCTTCTTGAAATAACAAAAAGTATTTTATGGCAAAATATCAACGTTGCAGATCTAGATTCTGCAATGGGGGATGTATTTATTCTTAGGATGATCCAGTTATGAAGAAAGGTCATGGGTTGAACATCACTTCCCTGATATTCTCTAGCTTAATTACACCCAAATCAGAGACCCTTCCCTGATATTCTCTAGCTTAATTACACCCAAACCAACAATGCTAGTTATCCTGTTCAGCCAAAAATGAATATATTTATTATACAATATCTTGGAGGAGTCAAAGATATCCATGTGATTTAATTCTTTTCCCTATGTAACTGAAAAGCAAATTTCACTTTTGTATTCCCTTTTGTTTCAACTATATTAGCTAAATTATTCCTTATATCTATTACTATAAAATCCATTTACACTTTTTTCTGTAACAATAGGATATAAGATAGACTTATAAGAATATTATATTTTAATCACATGCTTTAAAAACTATTATTAGACATTTTGCTCCTATTAATTATCTATTAAAATAGAAATTTGAAATGATGAATATTTTACTTTTGAAATGGAAATATTTTCTTTAGAACACAAATACCGTATCTACTTTCTAAATATTTTGTACAGATGTTTCATTTTTTAGGAATAATCTTCTGCAAAATACATAAACTTCTTATTAAATTTAAAATAAGATTTTCAAATTCCAGTTTTCTAATATTTTCCTAGGAAATAAGATGTAATCCCAGATTAGTTTCAATACAGGAGTCCTGTTTTCCACCCAAGCACATGATAAAGGAGCCTGCTTGACTGCAGTTGGCACTGTCATGGACTGAACTGTCGCCTATCCACCCCACTTCCCCATGTTTAAGTTCTAACCAACAGTACCTGAGAATGTCACTGTATTTGGAGACAGGGCCTCTGAAGAGGTGATTAAGTTAAAATAAGGTCCCCAGTATGAATGACGGAGTCCTGAGAAAAAGAAGAAATTTGGCCAGGCACGGTGGCTCATGCCTGTAATCCCAGTACTTTGAAAATACGAGGCAGGCAGATCACTTGAGGCCAGGAGTTCGAGACCAGCCTAGTCAACATGGTGAGACCCCGTCTCTACTGAAAATACAAACATTAGCTGGGTGTGGTGGTGCGAGCCTGTAGTCCCAGCTACTCGGGAGCCTGGGGCAGGAGAATTGCTTGAACCCGGGAGGCGGAGGCTGCAGTAAGCCAAGATCATGCCACTGCACTCCAGGCTGGGTGACAGAGCGAGACTCAGTCTCAAAAAAAAAAAAAGGGAAATTTGGACCCACAAATATATTCAACAAATGTGCACACACAGAGATGACCATATGAGGATATAGGGAGAAGGCTGCTGTCTGCAAGCTAAGGAGAGAGGCTTCAAGAGAAACCCATCTTGCTGACCCCTTGATCTTGGGCTTTGGTCTGTAGAACTGTGAGAAAAGAAATTTCTGTTGTTGAAGACTCCTCGCCTGTGGTATTTGTTATGGCAGCCCTAGTAAGTAATATAGCACTAGTCATATATTATTAGTGATAGAGACACTGACATAACTTGGTTTTTCACATTTCTGGATTCTTGATTTTGGTAATCATCTTTATCTTGCTTCAGGTCCTGAACTTGCTCAATGCCCTGATTTCAGTTTGCTGAAGATCTTATGCATGAAGACAGTGAATGAAATGACTCTGGATAAATAAGCCTCATTCCTGTATTCTTCAGTTTAAAAGCAAAAATTCAGAATCAGAAGGCTTCATATCTACCTTCTCCTTTTAGCCCCACTAGATGGTAGTGTAACCACCCAAGGGGTTCACCTTGCCTGCTGCCTAGACAGAACCGATTCATCAAGACGGGAATTGCTATAGAGAAAGAGTAATTTAAGCAGAGCTGGCTGTGTGGGAGACCAGAGTTTTATTATTACTCAAATCAGTCTCCCAGAGTATTTGAGGGGCAGCGTTTTTAAGGATAACTTGGTGAGTGGGGGGAAGCCAGTGAGCCAGGAGTGCTGATTGGTCAGGGATGAAATCATAGGGAGTCGAAGCTGTCTTCTTGTGCTCAGTCAGTTCCAGGGTGGGGGCCACAAGATTGGATGAGCCAGTTTATTGATCTGAGTGGTGCCAGCTGATCCATCAAGTTCAGGGTCTGCAAAATATCTCAAGCACTGATCTTAGGAGAAGTTTAAGGAGGGTCAGAATCTTGTACACTCCAGCTACATGACTCCTAAACCATAATTTCTAATCTTGTGGCTAATGTTAGTCTTACAAAGGCAATCTAGTTCCCAGGCAAGAAGGAGGTCTGCTTTGGGAAAGAGCTGTTACCATCTTTGTTTAAACTATAAACTAAACTTCTCCCAAAGTTAGTTCAGCCTACGCCTAGGAATGAATAAGGACAGCTTGGAGGTTAGAAGCAAGATGGAGTCAGTTAAGTTAGATCTCTTTCAGTGTGTCAGTCATAATTTTGCAAAGATGGTTTCAGTAGTGACTCGTGACAAATCTAACAAGAGCACATTTAGTCAGTGAGGATGCAGCAACACACACACACACACACACACACACACACAGTCCTCTTTTCTCCAAACTACATTATCTCCATTCTATGCTATTCCTATTTTACTAGAGGGAAAAATGAAGCTAACAGATCTTGTAATGTTTTCTTCCATTGAATGGAATTACATCACCACATCACACCCTTAGAGATAGGCGGAGGCATTCTAGACACTTTTGTTGAAAATTCAGTTAATTGTTCCAATGTAGGCAGTGGTGTTTATCCGAGAAGTTTATACCCAATAGTTGAAATATCTCCAGACATGAATAATTTATTAGAGGAAAGGAAGTCATTCTACAGCTAATTAAAATTTACTCTAAAACATAATTCTTGGAATTCTTCTTTAAAGGACAGAATAAATTAATTATTTGCCACAATGGTAGCTAAACAGAGATGTCATTGGTAGCAAGTTTTAAGGGTCTGAGAATGTTTATGTAGAAAGTCACACTTGCTGTGTATGCTGATTTAACACACTTTGGGGTTAGTTACTCTGTGAGAGAGGCATGTAGGCACTGAACATGCTGGGAGGGAAGACATTCAGTCAGAGATCTCCAAGGCAGATCTGGAGGCGGGCTGGCAGACAGGCAATAAACAGAAATATGGTATGAAGTGCTGAGGCCGTGTTAAAGAGGTTCTAAGCCTGTATCCTGAGGAGCAGGCTTAGACTGAAAATTGGGGACTGCCATTTGCTCTGTGACAAATGGAGGGCCCACACATTCTGTTGAACACCTTTCTTTTGCCATGGCTGTTTTTATGGGGCTATCTCATGACACAGTGGCTTTACCCAGCAACATCTTTAAGGTGCTGCTCACACCATTCTAAACTTTACTTATTATCCAATTGCTTGTTAATGTTGAGTTACCAGCTTACTCTGGATTTTATTTTTTAATAAAGATCAAAAGCCTTCCATTGTGTTCTTGCTCTGATAGCAATGGAGCTTGATCTATGCCTGTATGAAGAAGCCCTAGCCACTTCAGTAGCTGCTTGTCATGCATAGAATCACTTCTTATTCTTTGTTCTTTTCATTATACCTGTTAGGATCAAACTCTCCCTAAACACTTGTGTACCCAACTCTCCACCATCCACTGCCACCACCACCTTTATGTATAAAACAGAAAATTCTTCATTCACATTATTGTCCTGAGAGACTGAAGATACAAATGGACAAGGCTAGACCATCTAAAAAACAGAATTTTGACCCACAATCTGTAGCATCTTGCCAGGAAATTGTCCCTTTATAAACAATAAGCAACCCAGGAAGCCAGCCTGCTGTAAGTGAGACTTGCAGGAGGCCAGATTGCTCTCTAGAGACAGTCCAGGAAGCTAAACAAAAACTGCTGAAACAATCAGCCCCAAATGGCTGGGGACTGATTAATAACTGACTGTGTCCCTGAGTTTTGTCCACAGTTCCCACTTAAGACCAACCAAAGAAAGCCAAATACACACCCCAACCACTCACACAGGATGTCCTGTTTCTAGTTAGCTGCCTCCAGCTGCCCCTGGCCATCAGCCGCCATCAGGGCACACCTGGAGCCATTTGCTTCTCCACTATAAAGCTTTCCAGCCCTCTGCCTGTGATAAGTGAGTCTCTGCCAAACTCAGGGGATGGTGACTGACTCTCTTGCTACAGCAGGCTCTGCATATTCTTTGCTTCTTTTCTATTTGGTTGGTCTTCCTTTATTTCCAGTTTTTTCCTTCTCTGCCTTCTCTCTTAATTACTACTTTTTGAAATCCTCAAAACAAAAACAAGTAGTTAAAGATATGTGCACTTAACCTTGCCTTCCATGATTTTATTTCCCCTAGGGTCAAATGTATTTAGTAATAGCCACTCTGCTTTCTGCCTTTCTCATTCTTTTAGCTTACTATTAATTAATGATTCACTTTAAGGTATTATGTTCTGTTGAACTATAAAGGAAGCCATGGAGAGGAAAAGAGATTCCACACGTTGGAAGAGGACCTTCAGACTTTCTAGGTGGGAGGTGAGAAAGAAGAGTGAGAAGGCAAACATAATTGTAATGTTTTGAAGTCAAATGATGGGGAAGATGGTCATGCTTTTAAAAGTAAAAGGGGAAGTCTGGAGGAGGAGCCTTGTAGCAGAAGATGCCAACTGTCCACCAACATGCATGTTCTTTGTTCTTCTTGAGCACAAGCAGAGACCATGCTCAGCCTCCCTAGCTCTTAGGTATGGTCAGAGGTTGATGTTCTGGCCAATGGAAATGAGTTGAAGTATTGCAGCTCACTCTTAACCAGAGCCCTGCAGGCAGGGGTCTTAAGGCTGAGCATGGGTTCTATTTTATATGCCTTTCACCCCTCTCTCCTGGCTGAGATAGCCATGTGCAGAGTAACCTGAAGGTCATGTGTGGAAGAATAAATGAATGACTTTGCAAAGAGAGCTATCACCAAAATGGAGCACCTCTGCTACCTGTGAGGATAAGTTTTCATACTCTTCAGCACTGAATGATTTGGGAGCTTCTTGTTAAAGCAGTTTAGCTTACATTACCCAATGTAGGTATGTTTGGGACATACACTCTCAGAGGAGTAGAATCAAACTCCAACAGTATTGCATAAGTACCTGTAATGTTCCAAACATTATGTTACACCCCAGAAATATAAGTCTGTTAACACATGGTGCCCTTTGTGAGATGTTCACAATGGGAATCATCAGATAGACAACAACATGAGGTGATCAACACTCCAGAGCTGGGCCTGACACACTGAGGCGGTTCGTGAAGGAAACTCCTAACCCTTCCTGGGAGAGTGGGGAGGATGCCAAGACTGGAAGCATTTGAGATGACACTTGAAGGATGACTAGGAGGTCACTAGCGACCAAGACCTCAGTAGAGGTAAATGTGGGAGGTGGGGACAATGATAAAGGGGAAGACAGTGAGTCATAGCAGTGCCAGGCACACAGCAAGGACCTGCAGAGAAGCAAGGTGGACTTCAGAGGTGATTCACTCCAATATGTATCTGATGCACAAACTCCCTCTACCACCCCCTAGGCATGTGGCATTCATCCTTCTCAAGGAATAACCAGAGTGCAGGGAACACACCCCACAAGAAGGGTTCCATCCTCTGTGGAATACACCCAAATGGCCTGTGACGTAGTGAGGATGCTTAATTCACATTTGGCCTACTGTTAAATGACATGTAAAGATTTTGACAGCAATGCCAATGACTCCAAAATAACACTTCCAAAAGCATGGCACGGTTGCATCATCAACCTACCATAGTTAACCTCTTCCCTGATCTATTCTGAACTTATTTACTGGCATTTCTATAACTGAAGTTTCCATGCTTACTAATTTACCAACATATATAGGGTCCCTCAGTGCCATTATTAACATGAAAAAAGATACAAATCTCCACAGTGGACAGAACATACAGGTTCCATATTCCAGGATTCCTTTGAGGTTTTGTCAACTCAGTCTGAGCTTTTGGGCAGCGGAATTGATTCTTAAAGACTAATGGTAGCTCTGATCGGGTGCTAACTTTTTAAGGAAGGCCAGTTTCTCAACACTTGGCTCTGAGCTGTTATTTACCATGACATAGTGTATGCATGACAACTCTTTATAATCCCTCCTCCCTTCATTCTTTCTCCACTCACTAAAATATGCAGTATTCTGGGAAAGGAGTGTTCACACACCTTCAACAACTCTGATAATACCACATGCATATAAATGTATATTTTTATCATGGAACCAAAAATTGAAGTCTTTCTGAACCATATTAACAATTTCAGATTAAACAATTTATAAACTATGGTATGGATTTAGTGATCCTACACCAATTATACAAAAAAAAAGTATTGTTTCTTTCTTGCAACATATGCAATGGTATCAACTCTTTTATTCCACAAACTAACTCCTCAAAACACAGCTTAGAACAACAACAAAAAAGAGAGTGAGAAAGAGAGACCACAAAATAAACAAATGACTAAAAGCCCTAACGCCCAAAATACAGGAAGTTTATTTTAAAAAATGTATTACATTGTTTAAAGAAAATTCATCTGGGCTTTATTTAGAGATAATTTACTCTTATTTTACATAAAATTCTAACTATTTTGGTTCCTGTCAATCCTACTGTGCACCACGCACAGTAGAAGCTGTAGCCCCCAAATCACCAAGTTAAAAGGAAACATCTGAGGTACTCCATAAGTGGCCGAAGTCATTAAGGAAAGATTTCCAGAATCCTGTTTAAGGTGGAACTTTTGCACACACTTTAGCACAAGTTCATCCAAAATGATTAAAACATGTAGAAGTCTATTTAGAACATATAGATGTAGGGGCTTTGAATATTTCTTCAGTTACCTGGAAATTCATTTATGTAGAACCACTGCTTATCTGACAAAGCTAGATAAACATTCTCCACCTCCATCTCCTCATCTAATAAAATAGGAATAGAAATATGGCACTTACAGGGATCTTGCGGGGATTAAGTGATTTAATGCCAGTAAAAACAATTCACTCAAGGCTAGGTTCATTTTAAGTGCCCAACAAACGTTGATGCTGTTGCTATTATTATTATTAATTGTCTTCCTAACTATCTTTTTTGAAGGGAAGGAACATATACTAAAATTCTTTTTATTACCTATAAAATAGGGCCTTGCTTTTGGTAGATATGTAGTAAATATCTGCTGAATTTTAAAAACCTAATTATGTAATGCGGCATTTTTACCTACCATGTATTAAAATACACGAGACAGGCTAGCACAATTAGCAGTATCAACATCAGTTGCAAGCTGTCTTTCCTCTATGGTGCTAAATCTCTTCAACATTTTACCTTGAGACTAACATTGGTATCATTATACCAATTTACTGTTAAGATAGAAATAAATTCTGTTTAAAATTATTGCCTTGTAAAGTTCTCATCTGCTAGATCTCAATTAAAATGCTGAAAATATAGCAAACTTCCCTTTCTCGAAATGAAAATGAATGACTCTAATTCATAGAGAATCTTGTTACCCTCTCCATTCGTTTTAATCTCGTGAAGATAGAGCATAATGTACTTATGATGGCAAAATCAATAGACTTGGGTGCTGTTCCGACAATGTCTTTTCATAATTATATATTATCCATTAGTTGGTGTAATGAACATCCAATATAGGACAGAGCCCAACTGCACGGCTTTTTCTCCTCAATTAATCGCTTAATCTTTCATTTCCATATGTCCTCTTTTATCCCTTAGCCAGAACTTGTTTTTCTAAATTAACACCATTTAAAAGAGAAATAGGGTTGGCTCAGTTTATACATCACCACAAACTATTCAGCAGGTCAGCAAACATCTTATGAGATTTCTCTTCTTCCTACAGAGCACTTCTACTGTCTAAGAAATAATTGGACGTGAGGTGCAGGATGGAAGAAGCTCTTAGATGAGTCTGTCCTTAAGTTCAGAGAGTAATCAGAGGATCTTCTATCAAATTATAAATCTTTTGTCAATTGTAAAATTATTATAGTCATTATAAAAATAATGCAACTCTATTGCAAAAATGAAAAAAAAAATAGGAATAAAACCCTAAACCCACCAAACTATCACAACCCTTATTAACACGTTGGTTACAATTGAATGCCTGAAACCTCTCCTTATGCTGTACTTAATTTTACTGGTGGATTGCAAGCATACAACTCTATTAATAAGTCCCTTTGCTTTGGGAGTTGTCTGTTTCAGCAGCTACGTGTGCATTATGCCAGCTAAGACCTGTTCTGTGGCCTTGAGATAGTCATTTAAGTTTTCTGGGTCTCACTTCCTCACCTGTGAAGTGAGGATAATAACACTACACTTACTCCACAGGGTTGCTGGAAAAAGCAGTTTACATTATATGCAGACATTCTTTACAGCCTCAACAGTGTCACATAAATGTTACTTACTATACTGGAATTTAGTTTATTTGTAACACTGGATGGTCACCAGATGCCTACCATATAGTAACCCATAGGTTTTTTTTCTCTAGTTTGGATATTCCTTATTATATTTCACTTTTGTCTAAGCCTCTGAATTAGCTCCATTGATTTTCTGCTAGCTCCCCTTCACCTCCCACACCTACTTGATATCCTCACCATCCTTATGCTCTGGTTGTACTAAAACTTCCAAAATGCTTCCTGCACCAACCCCATCAGATTTCTCCATCTTTCTTTTTCCAGTAATTATTAAAATATTACCTGATCTTTGATCTTGTCATTGCATAATGGGAGGAGAGGTTGTGAATTCATTTTGACCATCATTAGGGGACACAAGTCCTGTAATGCCTCTTGGCCACTACCACCACATAACATGCACTCTATCCCACAGGCATGCGATGCTAATGATATTTATACAGGATATACACTTTTTGTCTCTGCTTTCTATTAGACAAACTCAGAGGAGGGGTCTCTTTAAGAGGATCAGATCCACCCAGGACACGCAGGGTGAGGAATAGAGGGCTGTTCTGGTTCTTGCCCCAAGACAGAATCTCAGCTTCCTTCTTAATTCTTTAACAGCAAAACACAGCCATGCCATCCAGAAAATCAAAAAACCTCTCATTTTTGATCTCATACTTGAACAGATTGCTTTTCCCTCCCTCTCCATGTACATCTTGTATTCCATTCTGGTTGCAACTGACTAGTCTTTAACTTTTTCACAGGTATATTGAGTTTCTATCTTCTTTCAAAAGGGCTGAATACCTCTCCTTCTCTGTGTGCTGTCATTAGCAAATGTCACGGGCACTCTTTCTGCTCTATTACACTCTTCGCAGATTAAATCTGTGTCCATTCTGACTGTAGACCTTTAAGTCAAACCCATGGGGTGCCATGCAATGCACTAAGACAGAGCCAGCTGGAGGATGGTGCCATGCAATGCACTAAGACAGAGGCAGCTGGAGGACGCAGCCATGGAAACAGAGGGGTTGCTCCATACCCCTAGAAAGCCCCACTGTACTGCGCTCACATCACTCCTTGTCAGCTTTGCCTCATACGTGCTCCCATGTTGCCCCATCACACCGAATCATCAGACTTGTAAGTTTCCATTTCTTTTCTTGAGATAGGATCTCACTCTGTCACTGAGGCTGGAGTGCAGTGACACAATCATAGCTCACTGCAACCTCAACCTCCCAGGCTCAAGCAATCCTCCCACCTCAGGCCCTCAAGTAGCTGGGACTACATGCCTATATTTAAGAATTTTTAAATTTTTTATTATATATTTATTTATTTTTTGAGATGGAGTTTCACTCCAGCCAGGCTGGAGTGCAGTGGCATGATCTCAGCTCACTGCAACCTCTGCCTCCCAGGTTCAAGCAATTCTCCTGCCTCAGCCTCCCAAGTAGCTGGGACTACAGGTGCACGCCACCACACCCAGCTAATTTTTGTATTTTTTTTTTAGTAGAGACATGGTTTCACCATGTTGACCAGGATGGTCTTGATCTCTTGATCTCGTGATCCGCCCACCTTGACCCCCCAAAAAGCTGGGATTACAGGCATGAGCCATCATGCCCAGCCAGGAATTTTTATAGAGACAGGGTCTTGCTATTTTGCCCAGGCTCCTAGGCTCCTAGGCTCCTAGGCTCAAGCAATCCTCCTGCCTTGGCCTCCCAAATTGCTGGGATTACAGGAATGAGCCACCATGCCCAGCCCCCTCCCTTTCTTACTCTTAGGTTGAACATGGTTTTTATACCCTACTTATCTTCCCTCCTTCTGTCTCTGAGAAACTCACCCCATCTGCCAAACCCAGCTCTGGCCTTCAGGATCCCACTGCTGAGGGACCAAGTTTGGAATGGGTTCGTTTTCAGGCCAGCCTTGGAGCCACATGGGGATCTTAACCTTCTGGAATAATTTGTAGTTGCCTTCAGCTGGCATGAAGCCAAAACTGACTTCAGCCCTGAAACAGACACATGTCAAATGCACATTTTGAAGCAGTTGTAGACACATATTTCCTAGTCTTTATTTCCTGACCAGTTGGAAAACACTCTGCAGAGAGGACACTGCTAGTGGTCCTGATGATGGTGCATCTTCACCAGGAATGGGATTCTGGAATAAAATCCATCTGCTGGTACTGATACCCTACTAGCTTCAATAGCTTCTCCTTGACAGGATAAGGGTGGAAGATGGCTTGCAGAAAAATACACAAGCAGACATCTTAGGATGATTGCGAACACAGTGGTCAAAAGAAATGCTTCAAAGTCATAATTTAAGTTGATGCATATGGCCTGTGGAAACCTGGCTGTAGCAGACAGAACTATCTGGCATCTAGCAACTAGAAGAGACTTTTTTGGTTTGGAATTTGGAAAGACTGAGATTCTTCCCATATATCCCCAGGTCTTAAAAGCAATCTCTCTTCAAAAGCAAATACAAAGCACGTGTGTTATATATAGGAATATATCTTCTGTCTATATTTTGTGTAGACAGAAACAAATCATATTAAGAGGAATGATGTATAATGACCATATTGATGCACTGCAATTCTCAATTCAGGGTTTTCTATTCTGCATGCTAATTAATTGCTTTGTGTGAGGGTTTCTGCCTTAACGACAATTTGCAAACCATGAAAGTATCTTCCCTTTACATGATTTCTTAGTTAAAATTACAAACCTCATGGAAATTCATAGTTTCACATACTAAGGTACTAAATGTGGCTTAGACATTGACTTTACCAGTTTATCTGGAGAAGAGCCAGTGAAACACAGTTGTGAATAATCATACTGATTGTTCTAGTAACCCTACAGATGTTAGCCAGGGACAGTTCGTTCATCTATTTGCTTACATCAAATATTTCCTAAGGACTTCCATGTTTCAGGCACTGTTCTAGGCACTAGTAGATACAACAGTGAACAAAATAGGCAAAATTTCTGTTCTCATGGAGTGTGTATTATGGAAAAGAAAGAAAAAAAATAAACCAAGAAACATAAAATCTGCCACATACTGATAAAGGCAAAGGAGAAATAGAAAGCAGGGTGATGGGAGGCAAGGATAATTAAGGATGCTGCTTTAGACCAAAGTGGAGTGAGGAGGGAGCTGGGATGACATGCAGGGGAAGAGCCTCCAGCCAGTGAGAACAGCAGGTGCCAAGGCCCTGAGTCCAGACCGTGCCTGGCATATTCTAGTAATGGAAGGAGGCCAGGGTAGCAGCAATAAGATGAGCAAGGGAGATTTGGGAGACATGTAGTGCTTTGGAGTACCATGCCTCAGCCATGGGTCCTGTTCTGGATGGTGAAGAAATGTGCCTTTAAAACAACTCATGTATGGAGGCTCCCTTGGCCTTCAATACACTTGCAATGACCATTTTCCTAATTTCAATCAAGAGAATGAGAAGCGGCCCTAAAAGTTCTTCAATGCATTTCTGCAACCCTGAGTGTGGCTTGATGACTGCAGTACTCAGACGTTTGTTTCAGCCAAGTGCTGTGTTTTAGTCTGCATTCAAAAAGACATCGATTCCCAAGTGTTGACCCTATGTTAAATGACTCAACAAATTACCCAGATACTGTTTGTAAGGTGAAAGAAAGAAATTCATAGCTCAAAATTGCACGTATAGCACAATATATTGGAATACAGTAAGGACTGGAAAGAGAATATTTGTAAACTGTTTTGCCATCCTTGGGTGAAAAGGTGTGCTATAAATAGCATTACAGTGATTACTTCAAATATGCATATTTACATATGCATGCTATTTCAGCTTCAAAATCTGAGTGCTCTAGTTTTGTATTTATTTCTGCCTTTATCCCTAGAAGAGCATACCTACTTACCAGATCTGGCTGACCCTAAGGAAAAGTGCAGGGAAGAGAATGAGAAGAATGGCATCAGATCACACAAAGAAGACAACATGGGGTGCACTTAGGACCTCACCTCATGGGCCATGACCAGGGCACAGATTACAGCCCTTGGCACCACCTTGTAATGGCAACAACGGCCACAGTGGTGTCACACATCCATACGTTCTCCTTAGAGTGGGACACTAATGCTCCCCACATGGGGTAGTGACACTCCATGTGCCATAGAAAGGTTTAAAGCAGGAAAGTAACATAAGTCATTTCTAGTTTTAAGAGTTTTAAGGAGATCACTCCTGGGTTATGATGGACTAAAGGGGCAAAACTAAAGGCAGGAAGCCCAGTGGAGAGAGGGGGCTGAAATGAACTGAGGCAGAAAGAGCAGGGTGGTCAGAGGGACAGAGAAAAAGCTGCAGGACTCAGAGGCCAATGCTGTGCAGGGCGTGTGGGGAAGTGAGAGACTTGGGAAGGTATCTCCCTGCCTTCAGGGTTTCTATTCTTGTAGGAAAAGATTTCACCACATTATGCTCTTGCCCCGTGGACCACAGTGATCCACAATCCTTTCGTGCATCCATCTAGCCTATGGGATGCCTCCAGCCCATGACAGTTTCTTGATCTCACATCCTCGTTGGCATGGACTTTGAAATCTAAGAGTGGGCATCTAATGCCAGCTCTACCACTGTCATAGTCAGCTTGGGCTGCAATAATAAAGCACCACAGGGTGTGTGGCTTAAACAAGAGACGTTTACCTCTCTCAGCTCTGGAAGCCGGGAAGTTCAAGACCAAGGTCCTGGTTGACTTGATTCCTGGAGAGGCCTCTCTTGCTGGTTTACAGACGGTTGTCTTCTCACTGTGTCCCTACATGGCCTTTCCTCAGTGCATGTGAGAGAAAGCTCTGATCTTTCCGTTATCTTCTTTAAGGACACTAATCCCATCACTGGGGCTCTACCTTCCTGCCCTTAACTAAACCTCATCACTTCCAAAAGTCTCCCACCTCCTAAATCCATCACAATGGGGGTAAGGCTTCAACATGTGAATTTTTTCAGGGACGCAAACATTCAGTCCATAATAACCACTTATTAGATATTTTGTCTTAAGCAAATATTCAGATCTTTCTGAGCCTGTTTCCTCTAAGATTAATGGAAAAATCATATCTCCCTCACACGTTTGTTACATGGATTAATTCTGGCAATTTATATAAATAACTAGTTCACAGAAGGTACTTAATAAATGTCAGAGCCATTATACTTAACATGTGTCATTAAAGAATTAATTTATCAATATCCTACCTATTTGTTAATGTCCATAAAATATTTACATCTATATTCTCCATTATTATGCAAAGTCAGACTCATTTTAAAACTTATCTAAGGCAGTTTTCAGATGATATCTGGGAAAAGTTCGTCTCAACCTTATTCATTGAAATTTCTCAACTTAATGCTCTCATGACCTCTCATTTTATTAAGATTAATAACCCTCTCTCTTCCAGGATGTGGATAAAGATACTGCTTACAGTCTACAAAAAGATACTTTATATGAATATACTTTTTTTTTTTAAAAAAAAGCCAAATCTTCCCTTTTCTTTCTTAGACGAGAACTTAATATCACCTTCTCATATTCCAGAAGTGACACTTTGATCTATTAATGACCAAAGACTATTTTTAAATTCCTCGAATTTCCATGCCCCATGGAGAACTCACGTGATATTTACAGAAGGAAATCTGCTCAGCTGCCTGTTTCTAAATCCCTATTAGTTTCAAACCAATTTCATTTTCAAAGAAAGCTTGAAGCTTTATTTTGCATGTTTTGCATGAGCCTAGAGAGCAAATTCAAAAGACTGCCAAAGGCCACCTTCCATCAATTTTGAAAATCCTGACAGTTTTGTTTCTATTACTCTTCAAAAAATGATGGGTTGGCTTGGGCGCAAAGGAATTCAAAATGAAAGATCTTTGACCTAAACCTTGTTGGATCAATGCTTACACCCGAGAAAAGAAAATAATATTTTTAAAAATCATAGCATAAACTAAGATCTGAAAGTGTTTCTGATGTTAGAAAACATATTTTAAGTTATCTTGAGTCACAGAATGTTAGAGCTAGTTAGATCTATATATGGCTAGGTCTAGGATATTAGGTCTTTGAAGAATTTGGGGGTATCTTGTCTGACCCATTTCTTTTCCAGAAGAGGAAGCTTAGTTCTGGAAAGGTTCAATGCTTTCCCAAGGTCACGTGATTAGCAACTGCCAGCATTAGAACCCAGGCACCCTGATTCCTAGTCTACTAATTTTTCTTCTGTGTCTCTTCTTTCCTCTCCTTTTCTTCCCTTTAACAAAATATGGTTCCCCTAACATCTCACCTTCCCAGGTAGTGATATAGGAGTTAAGAAGAAATTATTTAGACAGATTGTGAGGGTAAGGAAGTCCTTGATAAAGTTTTGCTTTTAATGAAAAGCAGCCCCCAAATCATTTTCTTTTCTAACAAGGAGCAGCCTGTAAAATCAAGCTGCAGACATAGACAAGCTAGAAGCTTGCACAGGTGAATGCTGGCAGCTGTGCCAATAGGAAAAGGCTACCTGGGACCAGGCATGTTCAAAATGGTGGCTCCATCTTCCCTTTTCCTTGCCAACCACATGTGCAGTCTGGAGCAGACTACATGGCACCAGTCAGGCAAAGATTTCATTTGCATAATAAAATTAGGGTGGGGTGGCCAGCTTCCCTATGCACTATGCAAATGTGACACCTGGTCCAACCAATCTTTGGGCTCTGTGTAAATCAGACACCGCCTCCTCAAGCCTGTCTATAAAACCCTGTGCACTCCGCCACCAGCTGGAAGACCCACTTGCAGGCCCCTCTCTCTCACAGGAGAGTGAGCTATTCTCTTTTTTTCTTTTTCTTTTGCCTAGTAAACCTGCACTCTAAACCTCACTCCATGTGTGTCCATGTCCTTGATTTCCTTGGCGTGAGGCAACGAACCTCAGATATTTACACCAGACAACAATACTGCTTCAGTAGGGTGGTGGAAATACTAAATAGCCTTTTCCATACCTTTCATAGAAATCAATTCAATACCTCTAGGGCAAACAGATCCATTTTGTCTATTTACTTGTTTAATTGAGGTCACAATAGGTGATGGAACAGAAATGAAACACCATGAGGAATTTTAGAAGCAAATTATAAAAAAGGGGAGGTAGTTCAACTAGCTGGAGAATTTTGGATCTCTGAGAGAGTCAGGTTAAAGAGTGAACAGGTGTAGGGGAAAGAATAGGGATTCATTTGTCCATATATTCTGCAAGTATTCTTTAAGTGCCCACTGTGCCTGGTACTGCTTTAGGTGTTGATGATACAGCCAGTGAAAAAATCCAAAATGCAAGCCCTCATGAAGTACACCTAGTAGGGGAGATAGACAGCAAGTGAGATAGAGGAGTAATTGCAGAGAATCCTGGATAGTGATAAGTGTTAAGGTGAACACAGAAAGAAGGGAAGAGCCACAGGAAGTTTTATACACAAGGGGTGGGGAGGGGCAGTCGGTGGGTGGGTGAGTGTGTGGTGTGGAAATTTTAGATAGGACGGCTAGGGCAGGTCTCAGTGAATTTGAATAAAGGCCAGAAGGAAATCAGATTCATTAAGTTTAAGTAGAATTTCCCATTTCTAAATGTAATAAAGTCTGTTAGGATTCAGGACTATTAATTAACATAAGCCTTTCGGTTCTCCACTGAAAAGTGCCATAAAATGACCAGATAGGTAGATCAATAGGGCTAATAATTTACATCATTACAGTGCAAGAGCCTCGGGAGAGATGAATCACTTCCCTCTGCTCCAGGAATGTGCTTCACCCTCACGCACATCAAGCGAGGGTCCCCACATCAAGCGAGGGTCCCCATGCACTCCAGCCTCTCAGAGCTGTGGAGTGTGGGCTCTGGAGTCAGTTACAACGAAGGGCAAACCCCAACCTCACCACTTCTTCAATTGCTGTAACCTTGGGCACTCTTCCGTCATTCTCTGTACCTCAGCAACTGATCCATCATAGGGTAGGAGAACGAAATCAACTCATATCGTACTAGTAGCTACCATTCCTATCATGTTTGTTAATGCCCGATATTAAGTCCTTTACATACATTATCTAATTTAATCTTCATGATCAAACTAGGTAATTTCACCACCATTTCACAAACACGGAAGCCAAGGGTTACAATGGCTAAATTCTCAGGAAGAACCTGAACCCAGAATCATGGATCTAAAGCTGCGAGGCCCACCCCAGGTGCGTCCCCGTGCAGTGGGTGCAGGTGCTATGATCTGCAGTGCAGCAGTGCTTGGCCAGTATGAAGTTCACCTTCTCTGACCTCATGCACTGTGTTGTAGAACATGGTGGCTTAAAGAGTCCCAGGCATTTTCCCTGCAGGCAGGGACACGAATGCCTGAGCTTCCCCTGCCTTGAGCCTGTCTTTCTTCTGTGTCCTGAAATTCAGTCTCTTGTGATGAAGACATTCAAGCCACCATCCATCCAAAAGAAGGAGTATTCTTAAATCTGAGAAGATCCTAAAACCAATCTTGGTTTTACCCAGCTTTTCCCACTCCCCGGTGGCTGCACATTCTCTTTCTGGGGCCACAGGTCCTGAACTTTTGAGTTTGGGGCTTGGAGGGGACAGCAAGGAAGTGACAGCAATGCTAGAGGCCTATGCCCCACGGGAGTGCAGATTTAATCCTTAAATAAGAATAACAACATAAATGATCATTAGCAAGCTATTAAATGATGATGCTTTTAATTAAAAAATAATCAAATCTGTTTAAATAATAATAATGATTGCTCAGTATGGAGTGTTGACCCATTACCAGACATCAGGCTAAGTGCTTTGCTGAAATTTTTCCCATTTCACCGGACAGCTTTGTGAGGTAGACAATGATGTCATTCCCGCTTTAGGTTTCTCATAACTGTAGGAAGGCAGGGAGGGTCTCCAGGGATTATAGGAATTTAATTGACTTGAGCAATCGGCCTGTTTTACAGTCTTCTGTCATGCAGTGGTTTTAGAAACAGCTTCTGACAGACCCCAGCAATTTATAGATGAACCCAAGCGAACGTTCCTCTTTACCTTGCTAAAGCCTCCCTGTGATCCATGTGCTGGCCTAATCACTCACTGCATCTGAGCAACTGGGCTCCTCCTCTACACGTGAGGATGCACCCAAACCTCTCTTCCCTCCCCATTGCTCTGTAAAACCTGTCTGTCGCTTTCCCTCGGGAAGACACTGCTTTGGAGGATATACCCAGTGTCCTCCTTCCTTGTGCCAAGTAATAAAACTACTGAGCAAAACCTGCATTCTCATGGAGAGTTGTTTGTTGCTCACCAGTCATAGGTACCCTGTTTTTTTCAGTAACATAACTGAGACACAGCTGTTAGATGAGGTGCCTGGGGTCACCAGCTCAGGACTCAGCACTGGGGCTGGAATCCAGTCCAGAGCCCATGGTCTGAGCTATTTCACTGACTGTTTCATCTTGTGTGGCTCCTGCTGGATTCCCACTGGGGGCAGGAAGAAGCCAACAGAAAGGCAACCTCAGAGGAGAGAACAGAATTTGTGTATGAAGAAAACAAATATGACCTGAGATACATTTTAGATGTTGGAGGGGCTCATAGAAAACACCGGAATGCAAAAATCAATTGTTTTCCTCTTTTCAAACCCTGGAAATGTGTTTCCTTTATTTGAGAGCGAAAAGCCACAGTATCAGTTCAATATTAATAAAGTGTCACATAACTAAACATACTCCTGAAAGTTTAAAATGCAAACCCATGAGTATTTAGTATACACATATAATATTGATTCTGCATATATTTGCATAAAAGTTTAAGTTTTTGAACTTAAAGCAGAAAGGAAACATACTGCTATAGGGTTTTCATTCCAGATTGCAGATGAGTGGCCAGGATTGCTTTGAAATTCCCAGGAGCAGGAACTCTTTTTCTTCTCTTAAGTACATGCCCTTTCTCTCTCTTTCTCTCTCTCTCTCTCTCATTTTCTCCCCTCGTCCCTTCCTCTCTCTGAATTGCTCTTTCTTCTCTTTCTCCTCCACTCTGCTCTCTTTTTTCATTTCTGTCTCCATCTTTCTCTTTAGAAATATCTATTTTTAAATTTTCAACTGTGGATATATATTTATTATATGAACTCACTTGATGCCCTGTCCTTTATTTCAGACTTCGTGAGTTGACTCTGTCTAATTCTTAAGGAAGCCTTAGAATATGTAATGAAGCTATATATGGGCTTTAATCTGCCCCTGTTTGGATCAGCTTCCTCCTTACATTATGAAGCTGTGTGCATGGTCTGAATGTTGGTGTTCCCCCAAAATTCCTATGTTGGAACCTAATACGCAATGTGATGGTATTAAGAGATGAAGGCTTTGGGAGTGATTAAGTCAAGAGGGCTCCACCCTCATGAATGGGATCAGTACCCTTACAAAAGAGGTGGAAAGGATGCAGCAAGTAGGTGCCATTTATGAAGAATGGGCCCTCACCAGACACCACATCTGCTGGACCCTTGATTTTGAACTTCCCAGCCTCCAGAAGTGTGAGCAATATATTTCTGTTATTTATGCATTACCCAGCCTAAGAAATTTTGTTATACAGCCAAATGGACTAAGACACCATGTCAACCCAGGCGTGGTTTATGCCACAGAACCATCTCAGAAGTAAAACTTCTCATCTTCCAGGTGCAGATGACCTGACTGAGACTCTATTTTAAATCTTACCTTTGAGGTTTCAGCTCCACCACCTTTAGCATTTAGTAGGCATCTCAGACTTGCCTCATACCCCTACCTCTGAAATCCCATTCCTCCATCAGCATTCTCTCTCTCAATGGAGAAAATACCCTTACATCTAGTTATGCAAATGAAGAACTTAGACTCTTCCCTCAGCTCAACTCTAACATCCCATTAATTACCAACTTCTGCTGATATTGTTTCCTAAATGTTTCCCAAATTACTATCTCCTTTCCATCCCAACTTCAATGCCTTGGTTTCCAGTTTCCTGGACTAATTGCAAATGCAGCCGCTGAATAGTTTCCCAGAACCCAGTCTCATCTTCCTCAAATCCATTCTCCATACAGCCACCAAGGGGATTCATACAAAATGCAATCTGGCCATGCCATTCTTTGGTTTAAATTTTTTCAAGGTACCAGTGAAAGTTCAGAATAAAGTTCAAGTTCTTCAATAAGATCCATAAGACCCAAGTCCTCAGTCTCAACTTCCTTCATTCTCAGCCTCATACTTTACCTTCTAGCAACATAAGACTCTATGAAGTCTCCACCTAATTTTGTGAAGTATCCTTTTCCTGGAATACTTTTACCCTGCCTTCCTCAGCCTCAGCTCATCCTTCAGCTCCCCTGAGCTATTAATCCTTTTAACTCTGCCTAGATACAACCCCTAGAAAAGGGGCATCCCTTTTCTACTCCAGGGCTTGACGCACCCCGGCATCCTAGACACACCTCTATCATTGCACAAATCTCCCTCTGTTGGAATGATTGGACGATGTGTCTCTTGTACTATTCTTCTGTAAGCTCATTATGGGCAGGAAACATACCCTTTGTGCACCATCTTCAGCACCTACAACTTTACCTGGCAGACAACGGACACTCATTTGTATCGCACCAGCTCTGACCACAGGCAATTTGTCTATCACAGCTCATGTAATTTATGACTTCACAAACTTAAACAAAGAGCTCCTTGCTAATCTCTTAAGGTTAACTGTCTCCTATTTGTGTAGTTTTTCTCGAGGGGCTTACTTTTATGTTTAATTACAATTCTTGTACATTTGTATGTGTGCAGATATATAAATATAATTATTATTATTTAACATCAGTTTTTAGATTTGGTTGTTCATTTATACACTAAGCATACCCTGATCACTTTCTTTATGCCTAAGCATCACTCTAAGTGCTGAGAATCCAAAGACAAAAGACCCAGTCTTCGCCTTCATGAAATTTACAATAAATTATTTATTATATTAATTTGGTAATTGGATGAAAATAAAAAGTTATTGGGATAAATGCTGGAAATTGTGTGGGAAATTATGATGATAGCTAGCAGACAGTAAGTACCTAATTTTTAAAATACTGCATTCATTGACTCCTCATTGTATACTGTTGTAGGCACTTTCTATGTTTTTTCTTTATTTCTGACTGTAGGCTCTGAGAAGTAAAATAACTTATCTAAGGTCACACCGCTAGTAAAATTCTAAGTCAGGTCTGACAGATTTCCAAACCCTAGGCACTCTACCATCCAGAGCCAGAAAAGAGAACATGTTCATAGATAAGCGTTTTCTCTAAAAAGCTCATGAATGTAATTGTGGAGACATGCAGGTATTTACTGGAAATTTTGCATTGATACTCAAGGAAGTTGTGCAGAATAATTAAAAGCCTATTTGTTTTGCTTGGCTTTAGCTTAAATTCGGTGCACTGGGTGTGGCAATGCTGATTCTTTCATAGCATCCGGAAAGCATCAGCTTGGTTGTCGTGCATGACATCCGCTAACAGGGAAAGTGTATCATGATTTCAGAATATAATTCATGAGTAGACAAAATCTTTCAATATTGGGGGCCAGTGGGGAGAAATAGAAAGAGGAGTCTTTGGTAGTCAGGAAGTTTTTAACCCACAAATAAGTCAGTTCGGACCTGTGGGAAATCAGGTTGAGCCTGGGCTTCATTCCCTGAGGCAGAGGCCACCGCATGTGGGGAGGTGAAATGACAGGCTGACTCTAGAGAGCATGCGGTTCTAGGGTTCCCCGAACAGTTTGGCATATCGTTCCCCAGCCTCCAGGCACAACCTGACCCTCTGCTCAGTGCCTTTCTAGCATCAGGAACGAGATTGTCTAGGTGCAGTTCTGAGATCGATGCTTCCTTTATCAAACCGTGAACATTCCTTTCTAGTCAAAAAAAGGATCATGAGTTCCATGAGATTGTTTAGCAAGACACTGAAAAAGGTCATTTATAGATTTTGCCTAGAAAAAGAAAAGCACTTGAAGTTTGTGCTTTATCCTGTACTCTCTGAACTGGCACACGCCCAATCCATGACAACCGTGGGCCATGGATAAGAGAGCACCAATTGTGACGGGATTACATACAGTGATTATTTGCTTGGAACAAACAGTTACAGTGTGTTTAAAATGTGTTCAGGTCCATTCTCACAGCACCGTACAAGTGAATAATCATTTTTCTTATTTGGAATGGAAGAGAAGGGCTGTGAGAATAGAAAGAGCATACCTTATCTCTCTCTATATATATCTCTCTCTCTTTCTTTTTGACACAACATAAGAAGAAAGGCTCAATTAAAGAATTAATCTATGTGAATGTAACAACTTCACGACAGCAAGCGCTCTCATTTGTTGAAGAGAAAAATAAGATCAAGCACAAGACAGAGAGGAGAGGCAAGGTGTACAAGAAAATAGGCGACAGGCCAGGCACAGTGGCTCACGCCTATAATTCCAGCACTTTGCGGGGCCAGGCAGGTGAAGCGCTTACACTCAGGAGTTCGAGACCAGCCTGGGCAATGGGGTGAAACTCTGCCTCCACAAGAAACACAAAAATTCCTGAGGCATGGTGATGTGCACTTACAGGCCCAGATACTTGGGAGGATTGCTTGAACATGGGAGGTGGAGGCTGCAGTAAGCCGTGATCATGCCACTGCATCCCAGCCTGGGCAACAGAGTGAGACCCTGTCTCAAAAAAAAAAAAAAAATGAAATAATCTGTGAGAGACCAGCTCTGAACCCCACAACACTGTCACAAAAACAATAACCCCTTTGCCTCCTTGGCTTTGATCTTCTCTAAATAAAATGTGACTTGCTGCCTGCATTAAAGTTCATCATAAATCCTTAAGGTAAGAATCTTGGAACAAGACACAATCTGTGCAGTGCTGGAAAAGAAACATTACAGAACTGCTAGCCTTTCATTTTTCACAATGGTTCGTTGGAAAAATTATGGGGTTGGATATTATTCTATTGCCACTTTAATTGTAGCTATAAAAATAAACCCAGTAGAAATTATAGACGAAGATTACAAAAAAAAGTGTGGTTTCCCTGCCATCTATGTAGATAAATGGTATTAAATCCATCGTCTTTGTAAAGAAGCATCTCAGGAAAGCAACACAGAGGCATGTCGCCATTGAATTGCATTTCGCTTCCATGGTGGTGAAAAGTTTTAGTCATATTTTTTTTTTACTACCATGGAGCTGAGGAAGGAAGAGAATATTTACGTCGGAAGGAAAAGGCATAGCATACCAACTAAAATTTTCAGATCACCCAAATGCTCCATTTTCAAAACAGTTTCTGTTTCTACATACAAAACTCTTCAACAAAGCAGGTAAAATCAAGCAAATGCATTTGATTTGTGTTCTTTCCACTCCCTGCGCTTTCCTGTATCATATCCTACTCTCCCTGGTTTTTGGAAAGCTGGAGGCCAAGATGACATTTCATCCCTATGTTCCATCCCCTGCCTGAATATAGCATAAGGCAGGACAAGCTGAAGGCAACGAGCCCCAGAAATAGCCCATGCATATCTCATTTGGTCTGTACTCTTTCTGATTCTGATCAACCTTCATTTTCTGCCATTCCTTCTGCCTCTGACTCTCCCACTGGACAAAGAATCAAACTAAGTCCCAGCTCCTCACAGACTTTGAGCAGGGTCTCTTTCTTTTGAGGCTTTCCCACGGACTGACACATCAGAAAGCAGTAAACTACACACCTTCTGGCATAAACAATGCATGTCCTCATTTACATATGGCCATCGAGGCAGTGTATCCTGGGGATGGCCCAGTTCTGTCAAAGCAAAACCTGAGTCAGTTTATGCATAAGAATGTGGACTGACAAATTTTACACATTTCGGATTATTATTTGCACCAACTCCTAATTTCCCATCTATGGCAAATGAATCAAGGTCGGGCGGCGTCTTGTATTGGTTGCCCTCCTCCCCAGCCAGCTACCCGTGTATTCAGCAGACATTTAAGTGTCTGCTTTGTTCCAAGAGTAGGCAGTCAAAATACACAATAAAACAAAAATAGTCCTTGCCTCTCAGCGTACATGTTTGAGATCCTTCAATTTTAGGAAATAAAAGGCAATGGTTTATACAGTTTCACATCTGCATTTTTTAAATAGGAGGTTTCAGCAGACTTGCCCAACTTGATGGCAAGAATCTAACTGAAACGAAGACATCATAGACAAATTTGCTTTCCTTATGCTTAGTATACAGTTGCTGCCACCCTGAAAAACCCTCTTTCTTAAACCATTGGGACATACTGAGTCTGGTTAGAGAAGTTTTCTACAAATGCACATAATTTAAATCCATTGGAGGGGGAATAACATTTTTATGAAGCTTTATCCATTCTAATCCAAGGTGGGACAAATAAGCATTTTCCATTTGAGAAGAAACTGATACTTCTGTAGAAATACAGAGGCTCTGGTACTCATGGGATTGGCCAGTCAGTGTAATATGCTGTGAAACAATTGCTATCTTGGCCAATAATGACAAATAGAACAAATGCATGATAAAAAGTGACCAGATATTAGAGTAAGGCAGGCTTGAGAATGAGAAGGCTAATGTATTTGTTTTAGAGACTGATAAATTATGTTGGCATAGTGTTTCACTGGTGGCTCAAGCCAAACATTTGCAGAGTCATAAAGCAAAACGAATGCTATCTCATTACTGTATTTCAAAAGAGGCGTAAGCGACAAAGGTATTAGAATCACAACTTCATGTTCATTCTGATCCTCCACACCTACTGTCTTAAAAGAAAATGAACTTCCTTCATGGTTTAGAGATTTAGAGTCTTGACTTAAAAAAAATTCTGGATATTTTTATTCATTAAGCTTCCAAATCTTTTATAGGAAATAGCTACTTACTATTTTCCAAAGCTATATGGATCTATAGGACCCGTTCTATCCCAGTCACATAACTAATTACCTTTCAATGGTCTTTATGTTTAAAAAAAGTTAATAGGCAGGCAGTGGCAGCAGACAAAATTTTATATAAACCTGCAAAAGAGCCAACTGCCACTTATATGCAATTTGAAATTCAGCATCTCCTCTAAAATTCAGCAGCTGAAAGCTGTCTCTGACTCCGTTAATCTTGACCTTAAATGAATGTGGGCGATTTTCATAGTTCTGGATGACACCTGAAAAGTAATAACATTGGTAAAAACAGGTTACAGAAAAGGACTGTATTCTTACCTATGCCAATGTCTATACCTTACCTCTATTATACCTATACCTACACCGATACTTAAATATACACCTACACGCATATCTATACCTACACATACACCTATATCCACACTACACCTGTAACTATACTTACGTCTACGCCTATGCCTATACTATACCTATACCACACATATATCTATACGTACACCTATTCCTACAGCTTCTTGAGGGTGTACTTCGTCCCTGTTGGATTTCTAGCACTCTCAAAGTGTGCTTTATAAATTTTGTGTATTCTGTGAATACATGGTTCTCCCATAGATAAGGATGAATTATGTTGACCACTGAAAATGGTCTAACACCAATTTGCTGTCTAAGTGCCTAACAACAGGGTTTTCCATGGTTTTAAGGTAAAGAATCATTTATTATTTGAATTATTCAAAAAGTATGAGTAAATTTCCTAGTATATTCTAAGTGCTGTCTTCACTTCTATTTTAATTGAACATTCTAAAATTGACATTCACAGTTGCTAGTAAATTTTTTTCCATTTCAAATAAGATGATTAGCAGCCAAAGAATGTCTTAGATATTAGAAAGTGCAAATGGCAAAATTGCCTCTATTAAATATCTTTTTAATTCAGGAGAGTTCACAGCCAGTTAGGCCAGGTAGGATGTACAGGATGAGCTGAAATGAGAAGCATGGGTCAGGACCACACAAGGTGATTCCAAATGTCCTTGTAGGAGCTAGGGAACACAGCCAGCTCCCTTAGAGAAAAACCTCTTATGAAGCCCTAAATTAGACATCCAAAGGTCCAGAATCAGGGCAGCCAGAGCTAGAATGTAAAAAATAAGTAAATAAATCAAAGGAGCACTGTATGACCTGCTTTTTTAGATATTTCTGAGGATCTATGGGCTTCTTTACAATAAATGTGCTTCATTCTATTATGTTATTGTCAGAAGAGAGATAATTTGATAATTTTGACTTTATATTTGGAAACTGACCTGCTGCAGCCCTTTTGAAAAGAAAATGTGTTCTTAGATTCACATACAGCTATCCCTTAGCTGTCTCGAAAGTGCACTTCTTAGGAAGCCATAGCAACTTTCTAGTGAAATCATCAGGAACCTAAGATCCTTTTCCTGAAAGAATTATAAAACTTACAAATGACCTTGAACAATGTATATTAGCTTAAATTCCATTAAGATTTTAGTGGATAAGAAAAGGCTCACACAACTTCCTAATGCTAGGAAAAAAGATGTACACTTAATTTTTCAGATAATTTCTGTGCTTCACAGGGCACTAAAAAAAAATAAGTAAGTAGTTTTCTGGTTACTGAAGTTTCAGTTTCCTACTCACATTCTTATACATTAGAGTACCTCAAATCAAATGGTGCTATTTAACACTGTGTAATTCTCTATATAAATGAAAGTAGTCAATATGGATGTGAAGTAAGAATGACAAGAGTTGACACATTAATTCCACAGAATACTAGACAATCCTAAATAAGACTCTAAATTTGAGTATGGCTACCTCATTGGCTTATTGAAAACAAAATCTTTCTAACTGACCTTTACATAGGTCTTTGTGAATATTTTTTGGTGCATCTTCAACTGATGCTTCATTTGATGGAGCTGCCAAACAACTGGAAAGAACATAATCTATTACTAAAAAGTTTCCAAAGCTTAAAACTTGAATGACAATTTGAAACTGTAAATCCATAAAGCATGTAAGCAGCACCATGCACTTGGCCCGGGGATGAACTCCTGATGAAAAGGGAGTCAACCCACTGGGTGGACAGGGTCGATCATGAGAACTGGCAATTCAGATTCGACTAGGAGGTCACATGAAGTTGAGCCTAGGCAACCATATTGACCATGTAACTTGAGTAGATATAGCGTCTACAGAAAGTAGACTGATGTTGCTAAACACCCTCCAAAAGAGAAGACATAAACCCCAGGTGGCTCCAGCAAAAGGAGCAGAGGGCGAGAGAGTCATTGCTTTGTCTCCAGTGACTTCCCAATTTCAGGTTTTAGCTCTTCATGAGTACTGTTTATATTCGTGTCCTTGAATTGCAGGAAATACCCCTTTCAACAATGATCTTTTTTTGCTTAAGTTGCTTTGAGAGGGCTTCATTTTGCTATAGCCAAACAGTGTCTGACCAGAATAAGAACTTCATGAAAGCAGGGATATTGCCTGTTTTAACCATGACTTAGGAACCATACTTAAAGATCAACAAAAATTGTTAATGAATTGACTAGAGAGAGAAAGAGAGAGAAATTCTGCCAAAGGAATCTGCGAAGGATAGATGGTGAGGATTCCATCTTCCTTTGCCAAATCAAGGTCCCAGAAGGCCCATCTTTATGTCTCCACTGAGACATGATAGTGAAGTAGAATAAGGAAAAAAACAAGTCACAAGTCTATGGGATGTCACATTGCCCTGGGACACTCTGAGACTCCAGCCTGCAGGCAGGAGACCCCAGACAGGGAAAAGCCGAGAAATACAGAAAAAAAAAGTTTAACTTACATGAAAGAATATTAAGTTTGAAAATATGCTGAAACATAAATCTGCTTATATAGGAATATTTACATTATTTACATTCATGTGGCCCTATGAAACATGCAAAAAAAAAGTTAGAAAACCTCTGAAGATAAATGAAGCAGAGTGAATATATGAGTACTTTGAGAAGTAGAAGGGCCATTTATAAACACAAGGCCCTGTATGAACACTACTAGTGTTACGTATTGTTTTGATATATGATAAAATATTTATCACTGACTGAGAAACATGGAGGTACAAGCTGTGTGTAATGCAATCTGACTTTCAGACTTGGCTTACACGTCTGCTAATGCTGAGCTATGATGCAGGTAGAGGCAATTACATGTATGCATGAATGTCAAATGGCAGAAACTAAATTACAGAACAGAGGATGAATGCACTTTGGTGGGGATGAATCAGCTATTTAGAAAGCCTATGTAGTATTGTATGCCTATGAAAAAGAAACTAAAAATATTATTAGAAACTGGGTTCCTTGTGATGAATGATAAATGTTCCAGGAAGAGGCTTCCAGCCTCTCTCCATTGGATCTTTGGTGGGGGTGAATAAGAAAAAATAGGCTGGGCATGGTGGCTCACGCCTGTAACCCCAGCACTTTGGGAGGTCGAGGTGGATGGATCACGAGGTCAGGAGATCGAGACCATCCTGGCTAACACAATGAAACCCCGTCTCTACTAAAAATACAAAAAATTAGCTGGGTGTGGTGGCACACACCTGTAGTCCCAGCTACTTAGGAGGCTGAGGCAGGAGAATTGCTTGAACCTGGGAAGTAGAGGTTGCAGTGAGCCGAGACTGTGCCACTGCACTCCAGCCTGGAGACAGAGCAAGACTCTGTCTCAAAAAAAAAAAAAAAAAAAGAAAGAAGGAAAGAAAAAGAAAAATTAAAATTAATAATGTAAGTGGTTCTGTACTGGTTACTGAAAGAGTAGCCCAGTAGGGCTCTGGAACTCATAAGAGAAAGGATAAAGCACTGTGATTGTAATTGTGAACTGCAGAAGAAACCAGATCTTAAGTCTGGCAGAAAATGTCAAGAAAGGGAATGAGATCATGAAGGTGACTCGGGAGTTCAAGCACCATCTCCCTGCGTGTTTAGCAACATTTTTTGTATCAGGAGAATATAGGACTCATAGTTGTAAGATCCAGCTTTCTATTGGCTATATCACCTGTTGGTCATATGGGCTCAAATAAGTCATTTAATCCCTCTAAAACTCAGTTTCTTTATTGGTAAATTAATGATGATGACGATGGTTTTGCTCAAAATAAGGATTTGTAAAAATCAAAAGAGCTAATGTTTATACAAGTACTTTGAAAACCAATGTCATATAAAGTCTATTAAATAATTTAAAATAATTCCTTTAAGAAGTCCTATAGCAAAGCTGAGGTCAGGCAATTTGGGAGGCAGTTTAAGGGTCAGGAAAAAGGGGCCTTCTCCTAGATGATTATAGGAAACCTTCCAGCTCATAGCTTCTCCATCTTCCTGCCCACACTTACCACTGGAACCTCGGGCTTCATCTGACAATTGGAGGTGCACTCTCACTTTCAGAACTCCCCCTGCTATTCATATTAACCTAATTTCTCCTCTTTGGCTTAAAAATATTGGAACATGAGGAAGAAGAAGAAAAAGAAACAATACTTGGGATGGTTTACCTTAGCCCTGGTTTCCTAAGGGAGTACACTTGCCTTTCCCTTTTCCTCCTGGCTTGGCTTTGTCATGACTTCTCCAGACACTAAGACATCTTATCTCTCTTTCTGCAGGTCTGTACTCAGCCGGCCCTCAGGGATTTTCCTCAGAGCACAGTGAATAAAGAGGGATCTCCATGACTCTCTGGGAGCTTACCTGTGGCAGCTCTCATTATTCTCCTGTTACAAATGAGGAAGTTTTGTGGCTAAAAGGTTGAGTGATTGATTCAAAGAATGACTCTGAGTCATTGTTGAAGCTGAAAATGGAATCCAAAGCCCCTCAAAGTAAACTAAAAAAAAAAAAAAGACTTTAATGGGGTCTTTCTTTTTGAGACCCCAAAACCTTACAGAATACCCATGACTCTCAATAGTTTTTGGAGAAATCTGCTTTATCCATCCCAGATTGAAAAACAAAGGAAAATGTGCATGCTATTAGTTATATACTTAGTAAGTAGAAGAGAGATTTTCAAGGGCTTAGAATGAGGAAACTTTCTGTTCTGTAAGCCACTCGGTTGACATGGCTGATCGGTACATTCAATTTTTCTGTAGGTACAAGTGATCACAAATAGATGAGACCAAGATGTTCTTTAATCCCTTTCCCCAAATTATGTTCTGGCTGGTGATACACTGGTGAAGCCACATCATACTGCCTTGTGATAAGCTCTTCTCTCTCTCTCCTTGCTATCTATGCTTCCCTAGTGGCTGCCCTCAGATTGTGTCCACTGCCCCCGAGGCACTGAGGAGAAGAAGATTCCTATCCATACCAACTTTGCTCTAAGTCCTCTTTCAGACTTGTGATTTCTTCAATTCAGCAGTATATGCAAGATATGGTGTTGGGTGTTAGGGATGCAGCAAAAAACAACGTAGGCACCATCCCTAAATAAAAACACAAAGGCAGAGGCTATGAAAGGGGAGAAGGACAGAGTCTCACTCTGTCACCCAGGCTATAGTTCAGTGACACGATCTCGGCTCACTGCAATCTCTGCCTCCTGGGTTCAAGCGGTTCTTGTGCCTTAGCCTCCTGAATAGCTGGGATTACAGGCATGCGCCACCACGCCCAGCTAATTTTATTTATTTATTTATTTAGTAGAGACGGGGTTTTGCCATGTTGCCCAAGTTGGTCTTGAACTCCTGGCCTCAAGTAATCCACCCACCTCAGCCTCCTAAAGTGGTGGGATTACCAGCATGAGCCATGGCACCCAGACTAGATTGGGAGGCATTTCTAAGACACAGTTAACTGGGGCTGATGATGGGTTGAATGTGAAGTGAGAGACAGATTGGAATCAAAGACATCAAAACTCTCAGACTGATTCTAACAGGGGTCCTCAGTTCCTCACTGAGATGGGGAGACTGTTGGAGCAGCAGGCTTCTGTGGAAAATTTAAGAATTCTGCTTTGAACTTGGCAAGTTTGACATCCAAGTAGAGATACTATACAGGCATCAAGACCAGGGAAAAGAGGACAGCAAAGAAAACAGAGATGCAATCAGTGAGCTAAAGATTATGTGAGAGCCAGAGATAGTTAGCAGGGAAAGGTATGGACCCTTTATTTAAGCTGCTATACCACACAGTAGGATTATTTAAATATACATATTATATTAATATAGGATTATTAAATAGTATATGTAATTTTCCCCTGCTACAAAAAGAATATGAATGAGCTTCTGCACGGCAAAAGAAACAGAGTAAACAACCTACAGAATGTGAGAAAATTTTTGCAAACTATGCATCCATCAAAGGTCTAATACCAGAATCTATGAGGAACTTAAACCAACTAGCAAGCAAAAAACAAGCCCATTAAAAAGTAGGCAAAGGGCCAGGCATGGTGGCTCATGCCTGTAATCCCAGCACTTTGGGAGGCTGAGGTGGGTGGATCATCTGAGGTCAGGAGTTCGAGACCACACTTGCCAACATGGTGAAAAATATAAAATCTCTACTAAAAAATATAAAAATTAGCCAGGCATGGTGGCAGGTGCCTATAATCTCAGCTACTCGGGAGGCTGAGGCAGGAGAATTGCTGGAACCCGGGAGGCGGAGATTGCAGTGAGCCAAGATCGCGCTATTACACTCCAGCCCAGGCGACAACAGTGAGACTCTACCTCGGAAAAAAAAAAAAAAAAAATGTTGGCAAAGGACATGAACAGACACTTTTCAAAAGAAGATATACATGCAGCCAGCGAGCATATGAAAAAATGCTCAACATCACTATCATTAGAGAAATGCAAATCAAAACCACAATGTGATGCCATCTCACATCAGTCAGAATGGATATTATTAAAAAGTCAAAAAATAACAGATGCTGGTGTGATTGCGGAGAAAAGGGAATGCTTATACACTGCTGGTGGAATGTACATTAGTTCCGCCATTATGGAAAGCAGTGTCGATTTCTCAAACAACTTAAAACAGAACTACCATTTGATCCAGCAATCCCATTATTAGGTATATACCCAAAGGAATATAAATATTTCTACCATAAAGACACATGCACATGTACGTTCATCACAGTACTATTCACAATAGCAAAAACATAGAATTAACCCAAATGCCCATCAACGGTAGACTGAATAAAGGAAGTGTGGTACATATACACCATGGAATGCTACACAGCCATAAAAAAGAATGTGATCGTGTCCTATGCAGCAACATGGATGGAGCTGGAGGCCATTATCCTGAGCGAACTAACGCAGTAACAGAAAACCAAATACCACATGTTCTCGCTTATAAGCGGCAGCTAAACATTGAGCACACATGGACACAAAGAAAGGAACAACAGACATGGGGTCTACTTGAGGCTGGAGGGTGAGAGGAGGGAGAGGATATAAAAACTACCTATCTGGTACTATGCTTATTACCTTCATGATGAAATAATCTGTATACTAAGCCCCTGTGACATACAATTTACCTGTATAACATACCTGCACATGTTCCCCTGAACCTAAAATAAAAATGTCTAAAAAGCTATAAAATACTCAAAGAAGAAAAATAAGAACCAGAATATTGGATATTTGGTTTTTTCAAAAGTAGCCACTGACTACTTTTTCCTAAATAAGCATGCACACGCACATAGAATAATTACTGTTGTGTTTATTTAGTGTTTACTGTGTGTGGCAGGTGCTGTGAATGCACTTGCATGCACTGTCTAGGTTATCGTTCATCGCTACCATGCAGGGAGATCCTACCATCACCTTCCTCTTCCAGTTGTCCCTTGGCAGAGCTCTGTCTGGAACTCAAGTTTTTGATTGCAGGGCCTGGATTTTGCCTACTTCTCTCTAGAGCCTTACAGAATTGCAATTAAAATGCACATATTGAGCAACAGGAACTCTCATTTATTGCTGGTGGGAATGCAAAATGGTAAAGCCACTTTGGAAGATAGTTTGGTGGTTTTTTACAAGGCTAAGCACACTCTCACCAACAGCCCAGCAATTGAGTTCCTTGGTATTTACCGAAATGAATTGAAAACTTATGTCCACACAAAAACTTGTACACAGATGTTTATAGCAGCTCATTCATAACTGCTAAAACTTGGAAGCAACCGATGAAAAGATGGGGAGGAAACTTAGATGCATATTAATAGTTAAAGAAAGCCAATCTGAAAAGGTTACATCCTGTAAAATACTGAAAAAGGCAAAACTGTGGAGACTATAAAGAGATCAGTGGTTTTCAAGGGAGGGAAGGATGAATGGGTAGAGCACAGAGGATTTTTAGGCAGTGAGACTATTCTGTAAGATACTACAATGGTGGATACATGGCATTGTACATTTGTCCAAACCAGAATAATGTACACCACGAAGAGTGAACCTAAGGTAAACTATGGACTCTGGGTGATAATGATGTGTCAATTCAGGTTCGTCAACTGTAACAAATGTATTCCTCTGGAGGATGTTGATAAGTGGGGAGGCTGTGCATGTGCAGGGGTAGATGGTATATGGGAAACCTCTGTACTTGCTCTTCAATTTTGCTGTGAACATAAAACCGCTCTAAAAAATAAATATAGTGAAAAAAGGAATACAACAAAAATAGGCCTATTGTCTTATGAGTTGCTTTACCCCCAGGTATTAGTTTTATTAAACATGACTTTGGTGATTTCATAGTTTATACGACTCAGATGTGCCATTATTTATCTGATCCACTTCTTATTTTTGGACTTTTAAAAACTTCACATCATAGTTTCCCTCATGTAACAGACAGCTCTCTGTAGAACTCTCTGGACACATCTCTGGTAATGCCCGCAGACTAGATCCGAGACGTAGCTCTGCACACACACCTCCTCTGCGGCTCCCTGCCAACTGCCTTCTAAAGTCAGGGGCTAACTCAACATCCCGCTGTGGGGTGGGCACACGTCCCTTCTGTTGCCCACTCACCAACCTTCTGAGTGCTTATTTTTTTAATCGATGCCATTTTGAAAGTGATAATGGCATCTCATCAATTATTCTGTTTGCATTTACTTGATTTTTAGCAAACATCTTAAAATACTGTTATTTACTCTATATCCAATTTTGAACAAAGTGATTCAGAATCTTGTCTATGCTTCCTTCTTGCAGTGCCTTGTTACCTCCTCTCATTTCCTTTGTCACAGGTGATCCAAATCCTGAGTTCCAGTCTGTCTCCCTCAGAGACTCAGGAAGATGATAAATGCTGATGTGGCAGGGATGGAGCCAAGATAAGGCTGCTGTAGACGGGTTCCCACCAGACCCTTTGTACTCATAACCTTAAATTACACTGTCAGGAGAGAAGATTGCCAAGGAGATGCTGGTGCTGACTTCCACTCCAAAGTGGTGTCTCTGAAGAAACATATGCCAATCAGGACAAGAACAAAGCTTTTGAAACCTTATGGGGGACTAAAAAAGATTCAGATGTGATTCAGTTGAGGGGAAGCAGGAATGAGGCAAGTATTTATTTAATAGTGAATATATGAATGAATATGAGCTGCATTCATAGGTAAAATCTTCTGGCACTTAAACCATTCAGAATATAAAAGGGTTTATTATTTTAAAATTATTTACATTTCAAGAAGAAATAATAACTAAAAGTTTAGCATGTACAGATTTATAAACACAGCTATACCCATAACATTATTATTATTATTAGTATTGTCATCTTGCTGTTGCTACACAGAGCTAGGTTTATGTGCAGAGTTTAATCTGTACACTTGTCATCATTATTATAGACTAGGTCTAATAGATATCATTCACTGAGTATCACTACCTGTTAGACGTTAAGCACTTTATGAACATTATCTCATCAGATTAAAATCCACCTCTGGAAATCTGAAACATCAAGGTAGGCAGGAAGGAAAGGTATTCACATCACATTCCTTAAGCCATATATGAGAAATAATGAAGGAGACCTAGGGGAATGATTGAAACCCTGAAATTCTAGTATTGAGATTTGGAAAGAAAAAGGTATGAAGCCAAATTTGGCTTATCAGAAGGCCAGAAATCCTCCTTTAGGCAGGAAACAACATACATATCAGTGCCAGGTACACTGAAGGCTCCTTGCATCACTTACTGCTGTCCCAGGTGTCCCTAGGCCAATACCCCAGGGATTGGTCATGTGCCTGGGCTGATGGACTGCAGTGAAGACAGAGAAAGTCTAGCTTTTCAGGGCTTAAAAAATAACTCTTATTCACTTTAATGATTAAAATGCTCCTGCAACTTAAAGAAAAGTGAGAACAGCTGCAATGCCAGGACCACAAAGGTTGCTGTAGGGCAGAAAAAACACTGAGTGTGTGTCAGGACTCACTGGACTCCTATGCAAGAAGGGCCTGAGAGATAAGTGCCATGAGGATAGGGATCTATGAGGGAAGAGAAACAGGAATATACAAGTTGCTCAATAAATTATTGTTGAAAGAATAAATGACTGAGTCCATGAATGCACGGGTTGAAAGTTCCAATAACAAACACTTGATGGGCTAGGAATAAAAAATCTACTGTGCACTCAAATGTCTGAGGTTAAGCAAAGTCAAATACACTAGTTTTGAAGGTTTCTTTTTTTAAAGTAGATGTGAGTACAGAAAGTTTGAAGCCTTTATTCTTAAAATAGACAGGCTGCTTGGCCCTGCTGGCTGAAGACTCAGTCTGATTACCATGTGAAGTCATCTGTTATAAGACAGGGCCAAGTAGTCCTCTTCAGATGGTTTCCAGAATGCCTTACCTTTCCTACAAACCAGAGTATAACACTGGAAATAAGGACGGTCTCTCATATTGGAGTTGCTTTCCTCACCATGTGCAACTCAATCATTTCTTCATTTCTGACTCACATGAGTCACATGTATCTTGGAAAATGTCATGGCCATAAAGTTAGTATGTTATCTTGTGAAATGATAATTTACTTATGAAAAGCTCTTTCTCTCTCTTTTTTTAGCAATGGACTTCCAGAGATGTGAGGCTATTCCCTTGCCTGTGTGCCCTGGAATCTACTAATATTCCTCATAGGCTCATGCTCCTTGTGGGGAAAATAAGGTTTATTTTCCGTATTGTCCTCTGTAGGATAATGAGGCTCAAATGATTCCTGGACAACTAAAGTTTTAATCTCCCATTCCACTTGATCATGTTCTCTCTGGCTCTTGAGCCTTTCCTATCTCTCTGCCATGTCAGGTTCAGATACTCCTTCAGATGCTAGTTAAACTGTCCCGTAATTCATCAATATAGGTGACAAAGTCCTTCAGCATTATGTCTGTAAATGTGTTTTTTTAAAAACACATGGACTATATATCTTAGAACATATAGGTTATTTAGTACTTGAATGTTAGCTTTGATGTCTAATATCTTTCATTTAGCTTCTTATGTATTTGATCTGTATTTTTATATTTTTTTAAATAAATATATCCTTTTACTATTTGGGGCATTTCATAAATGTATTCTAATTGGCTGGCTTGTGAGAATTCATTGTTAGAAAAGGATATGATTAATTCAGTTCAAAGTTGCCTGCACATCAACTATGTTTCAGGCACTGTGCCAGATGCTGGGGACAAGAACATGACCCCTGCCTTAAAAATCTTAACAGTTTAGCAGGTAGACAGAAACATGCACACAGTGAGATACTCTAGGTTCACCGATACAGATATAGGTAGATATACACACTCACAGAAGCAGGGTACTTAGTTCAGCCTGGTGGTGGCAGAGGGTGCTGAGGTCTGGGGAGAGACCATTAGGTCAAGTGTGAATAAGAAGCACTTTGAGGAAATGGTTTGCAAGAGTTCTCCTTCTCAAGAGCTGCCTTGAAGTATCAACTACCATGCAACTGGTGTGTAGGAGGCCACTTTTGAAAGCTGCGGGATGGAATGGGAATTTGGGTTGAATAATTGAAGAAGGGATGTCAAGAGATGATTATAATATACCAAGAAGGGTCATGACCAGATGTATAAACTTGGTTATTTTTCCAAATTATTGAAGAAATGGGAGTGAATGGGAACACTTCACATGAGAACAGTTACAGGGCAGAATATTAGAAGAATGTCTACATAGAAAGGCTGAGGGGGGAAGAGGAACACAATCAATTCAACAGAAGCCAGGTGGGGCAGCAGAAGGAGAGTGGCACAGAGACAAAAGGTAGTGCAGTAAGTTATGCAGACAAAGACATGTTCCTATTCTCCAGAGCTTAAAAGTCAGTGCAAAGATGCTACTTGGTTTTCAGTGAGCAACAGGCATTTCTAAATTGCTCTGGGCTGCAGGCAGTATGTCTTTTGCATATAAAAAAGTATCATATGGTTGAGCACAGGCTTTATTGATATTGATCTGTTGTCTTCCTTTTCTATCTGAACACAATTTGAGCTATCACCCGTGACCAAACAAGATACTTCATGTGTAAAGTGACACAAATTCATGACATCTCTACCTAACACAGAATGGTGAAGCTAATAGTGTTTTCCAGGCTCCAATATCCTAAAAATTTATTGATATCTCAAACATCGCTGCAACAATAAATTAAGTCATTGTGGAGAACAAAGGATGTTAAAACAGAGCCCAAATTATTACATTTTTTTATATGGGTTAATATGAAAAAATAAAACCTGCCAGTTAACCAGGGAAATGGAAAGATGAACTTAAATTTTATTCACTCATGTGTGAATAAAATGTGTCAACAACTAGTGGAGTTTAGAGGAAATGCATAGGTTTTGAAGTCAGATAGATAGAGAATTGAGTTGTAACTCCACCATTTACTTATTTACTACCTATATGAACCTAGATAAATTATTCATGTTTCTGAAACTCACTTATTAAAATAAGAATCACTTTGTTGCTTACATGGATGGATGAAATTTGAGGTTTTAATTTATGTTGTTTTAATTTTTCTCTGTATGTGGCAGACTGCTGACTGGGACCCACTTTTAATTCTCTCCTCCTTTTAATAACAGAACTGCACTTCCTCCTGGGTTTTCGCTGGGCAGTTGGTGGCTGGCTCCTGTCCCTACATCCCAGCCTCTCTCGCAGCTAGGTGTGGCCATATTTAGATGAGGGCACAGGGAAGTGGGAAAAAATGGTATGTGTAACTCCAGATCAGGTTTAGGGTATGTGTAACTCCAGGTCAGGGGCTTTGACCCCTCCTGGCATATATAGGTGACCCTTGAACAACAAGGGTTTGAACTATATAGGTCAATTATATCTGGATTTTCTTCTGCCTCTGCCACCTGAGACAGCAAGACCAACCTTCCTTTTCCTCCTCCTCCTCAGCCTACTCAAACAAGAGGATAAGGATGAACACCTTTATGATGATCCACTTCCACTTAGCCATGCTTTTCCTGAATTCTGCTTCCCTCTCCCTGCTGGCTGGAAGATGGTGCAGCTAAACCAGCAGCCTTGGGCCTAGAGATGAAAGCTGCATGCTTAGAATGGTATCATTGGCCTCTTGGCACATAGCTATACATGTGGCTGGGTGGCCTATCTACTTTTGGATTGTGTTATGAGAGAGAGAGAGAGATAAATGTCTATTTATGCTATTGTACTTTGGGGTTGCTTTGCCTACAAATTAATTCTCATTTTCATCTCCAGCTCCTTCAAATCTTATTTTTTTTATAACACTGTCTCAGAGGAAATGTGTGACCAAGACTTCTGTTTGTTTCTTT
Source organism: Pan paniscus (assembly GCF_029289425.2). NCBI lineage: Eukaryota > Metazoa > Chordata > Mammalia > Primates > Hominidae > Pan > Pan paniscus. The sequence continues at coordinate 70,888,093 of NC_073256.2, read as the reverse complement.
TCTTTTTTCCCTTCCTTCCTTCTTTCTCTCTCTTTCTGTCTCTTTCCCTCTTCCTTTTTTTTCTTACCTAAGCTCTTCAGCTAGGCACTACCCTGGGGATGGAGGAGGAGAGAAGACAGATGGTGACAGGCTAATTTTCCACCAGTCTAGAAGCACAAGGAGTCAGTCATAAATCAGGTGAAGTAACAGAAAACGAAATGATTACGTCTTTTATACTTGATGGATTTTGACATACTACATCAGGATAAAATCAATTAACAAATATCATGTGCATCACAAGTGTTCATCCCCTTTAGTCCTTGTATTAGTTCTTCTACTATATGTTAGACCCTCTGCTCATAATCAAGGTGTGAAAGTAGTGGAGATATGCAGAAGTTGATCCTTGAACAACATGTGCTTGAACTGCATGGGTCAATTTATATGCGGATTTCTTCTGCCTCTGCCACCCCTGAGACCCTCCTCTTCCTTCACCTTCTCAAGATAAGATAATGAGCATGAAGAACTTTATGATAATCCACTTCCACTCAATGAATAGCAAGTATATTTTCTATTCTGTATGATTTTCTTAGTAACATTATCTTTTCTCTGACTTTATTGTAAGAATACAGTATATAATACATACAATGTACAAATTATGTGTTAATCCACTGTCTATGTTATTGGTAAGGCTTCTAATCAACAGTAAGCTATTTAAGTTTGGAGGGAGGCAAATGATACATGTGAATTTTTGACTTTGTGGGGGGTTGATGCCCCTAACCCTCATGTTTTTTAAAGGTCAACTGTATTCTCTGTTGCACCCCCTCACCTCCCCAAGGAATTCAGCTCCGTGAAGGAGAGTGATATATGATCACAAAGTTTTCTATAAAGTTATGTGGACTCAGAGGAGGAAACTAAAACTACCTCTGCCTTAGAGAGTGGAAGTCGACTTCAAATCAGAGGAACAATTGAACTAGACCTTGAAGAAGAAGCACAACCAGAGGGGACATGGAAGAAATTCATTTCCCACTTTTCAACAATAAATAGATGATAGCTTGCCAGAAGGTTTTGAAGACCATGATCATTAAATGAGGTGGTAGGAATAGTGACTGAAAACACCAGAAAGAGGGAGAGAGAGTCCAGACAAGGCGGGTCCAAGTGGCTTGGTTTCCCTCCAGCCTTTTCCTTGGCTCCCTCTCCAAGGCATGAAAACGTGGCCTGGCTTCTCAGAAGACAAACAGCAATATTTCAGGTGAGATGTGGGGAAGACACATTCAAAGAGAAACGGGAGAAAAGGGCCTGTTGCTCAGGAAATGGGGAGGAGCTGGGGCGAGAGATGCGGGAGGGTAGAGGGCCTGACTGGGGCAGGTGTGATGACAGAGGTCTATCAAGGGTGCTGAATTGATTTTAGACAATCGAGTCTGGTCACCCATGGCTTCAGGGGGAGGTTTGTTGGTCATGCAGCATTTGATGGCAGGGAGTCCACTAAGGACAGCTCTGTGGGCCAGCCTCTTGACTGTTTTTCCTCTGGGAAGCAAGCACAGGTGATTCCCTTCACACCTGCATTTGGAAAGGTCTCAGCCTCACCTGGATTGCACTGGAGTCAGGTTGAATCGATTATCTCTGAGGCATGAAATGCTCCTTCATGCAGACCAGGAGGTACAAGGCCAGGAACCACTGGAGATCCAGGCCAGGGCTGGACTGTATGCAGCCTCATGAGGCCTCCCTTTAATACCATTTTCCATTCAAAGGTAAGGAGAAGAGAAAAGGCAGCAAAGCATCACTCACTTCTCTTTGTTTTGCCAGGATCTGGGCTTCTTTGGCTCCCACCTGAACCTCATTAGTTCCACATTGGTGTTTATTTTTCTCCACCTGCCCTGACTCACTGTGTCCTGCAAGGGCCACCCTGAGCCTGTAGGCTGGGAACATGCTACACTTTAGGATCAGTGCAAACCAGGTGTGATGACTACACCAGCCAAGCAGGCCTGGAACAAGGCAAGCTTTGGGGTTCTAAATATGGTCAGATAAAGACACCTCTGAACAATTTAATGCAGAGAGGCCTGAGCTGGCTCACCACAGAGCCAAACTCAGTATGAAAAATCATGGCCCAAAGCTCAATCAGAGGCAATTTAATTAAAGTGAGTTGGTTATCTAGGCCCAACAAAGCTTGCCAATTTGTAACTTGGCACCCAGCAGTCATGGGCTTTTTTGACAGATTCTCTGTCCTCTATCACCCAGGATCAGGCTGGGCACTGGTTTGGCTTACATTTTCCTTTCTATTGCTGCAGCGTCATTTCATGCCAAGCTTTGCCTTCAGGTCTGAACTCTCTTTTTTGTCAAAGGTGAATAGTTTGTAGGTCAAGGAGAGGGAGGTAGGGAGACAGTTGGTGTGGTGGGGAAAGGTAATGTTCTTGTAAACATACCTGCAAATGATTCTTTGCCAAATAAAAACAAACATATTTATGTAGTGTGATCGTTTAACTTACTAATACAATTAATAGTTAAAACACATACACTGCTTACAACATACCAAATACTGTTCTAAGCACTTTATTTTCATTAAGTGCTACATTTCAACAACCTACGAGGCAGATATTTTTTGCATCCATATTTTACATTTGAGGCAACTGTAGTGGTTTGAATCATGATCCTCTCAAAATTCATGTCCACCAGGAACCTTAGAAAGTAACCTTATTTGAAAATAGGGTTTTTGCAGATGTAATTAGTGTCAGGATGAAGCTGAGATCACGCTGGATCAGGGTGGGCCCTAAATCCAATGGCCAGTATCATTATTCAAAGAGGAGAGAACACAGGTACAGAGGAGAAGGCCATGTGAGGATGGAGACAGAGACTGGGTGATGCCAACGAGCACCAGGACTGCCAGCAGCCTCAGAAGGTGGGAGCAAAGCATGGAACAGATTCTCCCTCAGAGGCTCCAGCAACCAACCCTGCCAATCCTTCATTTTATACTTCTGGCCTCCTGAGCTGTGAAAGAATAAGTTGTTATTGTTTCAAGCCACCCAGTTTGTATAATTTGTTATGGCGGCCACAGGAAACTAGTGTGGCAGCTGATGCCCTTGCCCATTGAACACACAGATATTAAAGGCAGGGCCAAGGAGCTGGGATGCAGAGCTCATGTTCCTGGTCACCCTGCTCTGAAGCCTCCACAGCCATAGGGGTCTGCGCTATGTCCTGAGAGGCTTCCCTAGAGCCTCACACCTGGTTTTCACTGTGTGTCTTTAATGCGTTTGATTATTGTATTCTTGATGATGAGCCATTCAGTATCCCTATTTGCTACAATATTCCTGTGTTTGCTTCACTGCCTGCCAGATTACAATGCCTATTAAAATAAATATGCTTCAATTACCTTAAAATCACTCAACATTGCCAGTGTTCCTACTGATATAAAACTACTGGAGTGATGCAAATTTTAACAAGAGTTTGAATTTGGAAGTAATAAGGTTTTGTGAGAGGTGTAATGTAGAGTGATTTCAGTGTGAGACATTTAGTAATGTCTACTTCAGACAGGAGATGTTTAAATTCAGAAGCAGCCTTCAGACTCGGCCCCCAAAGATACTCAATTTGGGGTGATCTAAAAAGCTATGCATTTTCTATTTCTATTAACAATTTTAGTTCAAAATTCAAGTTTAATTTTAGTGAAAAATATGTTCGAGGTAGCCATAAATGAACAAGGATGGAAAACAATGTATTTTTGCAAAAATCGGATTTTGCACTACTTTAAGTACAAAAGGAACAATTTCTTTTTGGAGGAGAATATCCAAATCTATAGGGTGGGTATAAGGCTGACAGTATTTTCAGGTCTGAGCAGCTCCAGGCTGTTAAAATTACAGCAGTGTGAAATTGAAAGCTGCATCTCTGTGGGTAATAAAGGCTTCTGTCTCCCTGGTCCACAGGAAGCACATTTTGCTAATATCTATCTTGACCACAGTTTCCTAAATCCTGTGTGCTATTAATTCGGACTTCAGGGAATCGATAAAAATGGTATTGGCTTTGGTACTGACCCATGAGCTTCTTCTGGCTCTGACACATGTATTCTGGGGTTCCTATTTAGGACAAATTTTATTATCTGATTGTTATCTTTCATCTCTAAGTCCATAAATGTAATAATCACAATCTCTGAAATATAATCTTCTGCTTCTGCTTTTTTTCATGCTTTATTCAGTGTGTTAGCAACAGGTATGTGCTTGCTGTATTTTCTTAATCCAATATTAAAGGAGGGTGTTTCAATGGGGTTAAGGAAATGAAAGGCTAAAGCAAATGTGGGAAAAGTTCCCGAAAATGTCAGACTTCATGATTTTGCATTTTCCTTAAAATCACAGTTCAGGCATTTGCATACTTTGGGGGTGTCCCCATCCCCCATGACAAATATGCAGTGTGACTGAACAATCAGATCCACCTCAGTGTGGCAGGCCTCATGGCCCCTGGCCATGTGATAAGCCATGCTCTGTGTGCCTGGCATGCCCACACATTTGCAATGAACCCACATCCTTTGCAAGCCTGTGCAGGCATGAGGCCATGCCCTTCCAGGTGATGGGACCAAGTGCTGTTCCCTGACCTGAAAGGTAGCTATCTCTGGCCTGACCATAACTTTGACCTGGTTTAAAAAAAAAAAAAAGATCGGATGGCCCCAGTGGGAATTTAGAATGACATAAGAGACTACATTAGTAAAAGGACAAAGGACAAAAACCAGAAGACATGAGGAGTATAGATAAATTTTATTCATTGTAGAAAACTGGGGTGAAACTCTGAATTATTGCTGCAGAGATCAACAAAAATGCTCCAGTTCCTCCCTTTCTGAAGCCAGGCGTTGTAGCTTTCCCTGGATTTCTGTGAGGCAGCTCTGTGTCCTTATAATGAATTCCCCCTTTCAGTTGAGTGACTTTAATTTACAATCAGTTGCCTGGATCAAAACACAGAGTGTAAAGTGACCTCAAACCAGTCATCCAGCCCTCCAGATACCTACTTCCTCCCACGCAGATACACCATCCTTCATTCTAGTCCATGCCCACTTACAGTGGGCAGCAAAGACATAGATTAACATAGCTTGCAAAGGAGGCAAGAACAGAGGCTATTAAGAGAGCAAGGGTCACACAGAGCCAGAACAGAGAGAGTGGAAGAGACCAAAATGCACAGCAGAAAGAATCAGACAATGAAAGTGGGCCAGGCTGCAGAGAGCTCATAAACACACCCTGGTTGCTCCCTGATCTCCTCATTGGAAATGTGGGAATACCTAAGACTTGGAGGGCAAAACAGATGCTGTCTTAAGAATAGGGAGGAAAATCATCCTGAGAGTTTGATACATTATAATTGATATTTTTTATTTAGCTCATGAGTAATTTTTGAAAAATGGGTTTTGCATTTAACAAAGTGCTACTATGGGAAAAATTCAGGCAATGTTCAAGTTCTACATGATTTTTTGTATGTTCATAAAAATTTTAAAAATTTGATGTTTCCAAAGCAGCCGCAAGTGTATAAAATGTCCAGGAAACTGACCACAATTTTAATTTTTCTTCTGTCTTTTTGATGTCTTGGAGAAAAAGTTTCAAAATGATTATAGAGTATGATTCATCTTTGCACGCTTTCCAAGCCATCTGTAGGACACTGAGAGAATCACAATTTCTAAGCTGTGAATATATAGCTTGCTCCAAGTTCCAAACTGTGGCCTGGCAGCTGGGTGCTAATGGGCTCTTCTCAGCAGTGCACCCAGCTAATGGCCTCTTCCTGGCACTTGGTCAAGCATCACTAATGTCCGGCAAGTTGCCTGCCCACCCCAAAAGTGAGAATTCCACTTTCCTATTTGAAGAGAGCTATCCAGAGGTCCCTCCCCTTGGCCACAAGAGCCAGGGGACTTGGATGTACAACCCAATGGAAAATGACTCCTGAGGGGCAAGATGTGATCTGTGGTCAGAATGACAGGATTGAGATAAGATTCCATTTTGAACCACCCATGTCTTTCTTTTAGGAGCCCATCTATCAGTTTCATATGATGTCAATATCAAAGAAGTGTTTATGAAGCTCCCAGTCACAACTAAATGAATCTGAGATGATAATTGGCCCTCAGGTGGGAAATGTGCACATGAATAGATTACAGCCAAGCATCTCAAGCTCTCTAAACTCTCTGCTCTTCATGTACACAGAGTGGTAGGGAATCTCTCCAATTTAAGAGACTGGAGTGGAGTTTATAGGATTTGTAAGGACTTCCACTCTGCAGGAGGGATTGCCCACTCTAGACCCTGTGTCCATGTTCCCCTGAATTTATTTTTCATTTGGCTCTGCCCAGATAGCACTGGAAATCTGCAAAACAGGCTCATGAGACTCCATCCATCTGCCAAGATTAAACATCCCAAGCCTGGTAATTCCTTTGAAAAAAAAATATGATCGATCATCCCTTTCCCCTTTTTTTGTCTGTGCTACTTCAATTTGAACCCCATCTTAGTTGTGTGGGAAGGATGGGGCAGGCTGGGGATAAAAACAAGCAGTGAGCCATGATCACTGCCCAGCCTGGGCAATTGAGTGAGACCCTGTATCATAATAAAATAAGATAAAAGCAAAAACAACAGTATACGTTAAATCACTGGTGCCTTCATAGCTAAGTGAAATGGAAGGGCAGATATTCTATTATAATATGTTCCACACACATACACTAAAGCAATATGTATGAAATGAGTATTGTCATCATCTTGTCCTACTTTACTCAGGGTGTTCCCTGATGTCAAGCTAACTACATGTAAATAAGGAAAGGTTTCAATTGCGTACTTCAGTTCATTCCTCATATTCAGATGATAAATGCTTGCCTATAAGCCTCAATATTTTAATTTTGAGTTTATGAGACAGAAAGCTAGATTTAAGTGCATATATAGATACCACCTTTAATTAGATAAACGAATCAATCAATTTGAATACAGACTTTAGCAATGGAAGAAACCTCATTAACGTCAGTTTTGAACTCTTCATTTTAAAGAGCAGGAAGGAAAGGCCCAAAGAGACCAGGCAATGTGTCACATGCCTCTTAAGCAAAATCCCCAGAGCTCAGACACAATCAGACTGAGCAGCTGAAGGCAGGAGGAGAGATGAGTGTGGAAGGATGGATGGATGAAAGGACCGTGAGTGCTTGTTGAAGCTCTCTCCTACTCCGAGCACCAGTGGCTTGGCGGGATCTCTGTGTAGCACAGAGATGTTGTCACCAGTCAAGGAACCAGAACAAGGAGATAAAGGTGACCAGTGGTTTGAGCTTTTCATAAAAGCATTATTTCCAGTTATTATTCTTCTTCTTCTTCTATCATTTCCAGTTTTTCCTCTATTATGAGATTTTCATTCCTACTTTTTAAGATTAAAATGTCTCATCCAGGTGGGCATGGTGGCTCATGCCTATAATCCCAGCACTTTGGGAGGCCGAGGTGGGCGGATCACTTGAGGACAGGAGTTCGAGACCAGCCTGGCCAACATGGTGAAACCCTGTCTCTACTAAAAATATGAAAATTAGCCAGGCATGGTGGCACATGACATAGTCCCAGCTACTCGGGAGGCTGAGGCAGGAGGATTGCTTGTGCCCAGGAGGCAGAGGTTGTAGTGAGCTGAGCTTGCACCACGGCACTCAAGGCTGGGTGATGGGAGAGAAACCCTGTCTCAAAAAAAAAAAAAAAAAAAGTGTCTCTTTCTAAACATAATCATTGCTACCATAGATGGTAATTTAAAACATGTCTGTAGTAGGAGAAATAAAAGTGATTCCCCTCCCTAGTTTTTTCTAGTTTTGATTTTTTTTCTAATTGTTTTATTTACTGCTCTATCATATCTAACATTCTGGGAAACCACTGCCTTAAGCTATAATGAGTCACTGGAGATTTTTAAATCAGGGAGTAACATGAACAGAGAAGTAATTTGAGAAAATTAATTGTTCTTTAGTGGATAGTATCAACTTTAGTGGGAAGAAAATGGAGTCAGGATGTGTGCTTAGAAAATGATTGCAACACAACCCACATAGAGTGAGAGAAATGGCAGGAAGGCCCGCAACAAAGGACACCAGGCAACGAAGGAGCAGAGCAAAGACAATGCCAAGGCCTCGAGCCAGGTGCTCAAAAGGGGCATGAGTTACACAGGCACCAGGGAAATCTGGAGAAGGAATTAGGAAAAAAAAAAAAAAAAAAGCTAATTAACTTAACAATAGTTATACCGGCTTTGAGGATATGGTAGATGCACAAGTGAGAATGTCCAGCTGGAGTTGGCAATGCAGGACTAAGCTTCTGTAGGGGGGCCAAGGTGATCCTATGGGAAAACCCACATAAATGTAGTAGACGCAAGAAGAGAGACACACAAGGGACCAAGGACTGGAGACAGTAATACATCCTTGACAGAAGGGAAGGAAGCAGACAGTGAAGGAGACAAGTGAAAGTGGAGAAACTCAGGAGGAATCAGAAGTTTTTACATGAAAGAAATAATGTTCAATTCTTTCCTTTCTTAATTATATCCACCCATGCACTATTCATCCTCCATCCATCCAGCCATGTAACTGCGCATGGAGCACTTCCTGTGTTCCAGGCCCTGAGCCCTGCACGCAATAGTCCAGTGCTGCTCTAGATACCACGAAGCCTGAAACGACTGACGGAGACAATCAGGTTTCCGGGAAGGGAGCGCCAGCTGAGGGATGTGCCTCACCTGCGTCAGCTCTGCGTCTCCCAGCTGTCTCTTTGTTTCACTATCCTCTTTTGCTCCACAGCCTCTGGTCCTGTCCAGGAGCATTGGTCTGAGGTGCTATGTGGAAATCAACACAGGGTGGATGGGTAGTGCTGTCAGCCGGCCCCTTTCAGAGAGTGGGCAGGCTCCATGGCTGCCTGCTGTCTGCATTACAAACAGGATGGATTTAAGCAGCCCCACTAGAAGCCTGCTAGAGCAGGTAGGCTGGGTTTGGGAACCTGGTCACGGACATATGACAACATGCTCCAGTCAGGGACAGCAGCTCCCTTTGCAAAGGAGTATTTTTGTTGTTGTTGTTGTTTTGTTTTGTTTTGTTTGTTTGTTTTTCAAGTTCTTTAGAAAAACATCAGTTGAATGGAAGGGAACCCCATGATCAGAGTTTTTCAGAGGCTTTTCTTTTAATAAATTCCCTAATCCAGAATCATATTTTAGAGATAGAAATAGAAGAGAGAGAGAGAGAGTGTGTGTGTGTGTGTGTACATACACACATATACATATATTTCAACACATATTTAATGAACCATGCAAAATGAAAACAAAGTAATTACAACTGTGGTGAGCTACGAAGAATATAGACATGGTGCTACTACATAAAGAAGAACAGAAGGAGGCCAGCAGTAGATTGCCTCCTCATTTTGTAGAAGCGGGTGAAGGTCTTATTAAATTCCTTAAATTGCTACATGTTTTAAGTGATTTCTTCAATTAAATTGCAAATAGTAACATTACATTGATTTTTTTTTCTTTGTGGGGATTTTAGCTATTGGATTTAATTATTCCATTTATATTTCACATACGTGCCTAAGGCTTCTGAGAATGAGAACTTGTAATGTCAAATAAATAATACATAATTTATTTGTATGTATTTGTATGTATGTATATGTATGTAATACATAATACATAATAAATAAAAGACATTCTTCAAGGATTCTAGGTTAAAATCTGACTTTCCTTAAAAATGATTTCTTGTAGATTCATCCTCTTTAGATGAACAGTAGTTATTTTTTATTAAGTGGTTCTTTTTGATATCTAATATGTTTAGCAAATCGTACTTAAGGACTGCATCGTGAAATATGCCATACTCAAAGCTATGCATGCCGCTGTCTCTATTGTGATGATCTCAGTTCCCACGTGGCAGCTCTGTTAAAAACAGTAATGACATGGCCAGGTGCACTGGCTCACGCCTGTAATCCCAGCACTTTGTGAGGCCAAGGTGGGTGGATCACCTGGACTGAGGTCAGGAGTTTGAGACCAGCCTGGCCAACATGATGAAACCCCATCTCTACTGAAAATACAAAAATTAGCTGGGCGTGGTGGTGCGTGTCCGTAATCCCAGCTACTCTGGAGGCTGAGGCAGGAGAATTGCTGGAGCCCAGGAGGCGGAGGCTGCAGTGAGCCAAGATCACACCACTGCCCTCCCTCCTGGATGACATAGCAAGACTCTATCTCAAAAAAAAAAACACAAAAAACAAAAAACGGTAATGACATTATGTGGCAAACAGAGAACCAACAAAAGCCATGGATTCATAGAACAGCCTGAGCTGCACATTCTTGGTCATGACCATGCACAGCAGGGAGCAGTCCCTGGGCTGCACTGAATGTCCCACTCACACAGGGGTGGCTGTGGCGGATCTGTGCTCTCAGCACTTGCACCCCTTTCCTCTATCTGTCTCCACCTGGTCTCAGGCTGTCTCTGCAGAAGTGTCACCCAACTGTCCCAATGTAACCATGAGTCAGGCAGCTCAGCCAGGGCCCTTTCAAGTCTTATTAGTTCAAGCAATTAATTTTACTGCCACATTTTAAGGAAGAGACAGTGATTATCTTTGAATGGAAGTGGAGAGCTCCTGGGCTTGGACTCAGACACACCTGGTTGGTGCACTGATTCAACCTCAGGCTGGATGAGCACCTCCTCCTCCTCATCTGAGAAAGGAATGGCAACTCTTACCAAGCAACGTCATTGGGAGGGTAGTGAGCAAGTGTTGGTACCACCCTCAGTCTTGGGCCTGCCTTGGTCCCTCAGTGGTTCTTTATAGAACGAAACCATGATCTGGAAATTGTATCTGTTGACTAAGTAAAGATTTTCAAGTCTTTGTAAGTCTTTGTGCACAGTGTAGTGGGATCATCACATCTTTCAGCTATGATAATAACATCTATAATTAGTTGAGGCCTGCCAAATGGCAGAGTTGCTCATAGGGTAGGGAACAACACAGATGAGAAAACCAACAGCCACGATGGCATGTGCTAAACGCCACAAGGACTCTATGCTCAGGGTGCACTGGCAGAAGGTGGGGGTTGCCACCACACACAAGGGGGTGGGGGTGGTGTTGCAGTATTCCAGAGGACTTCTTGAATGAGAGCATGCCTGGGAGTACACAGGTAAGTAAGAGTGAGCCGGGTTGTGGGTGCCTTTTGGGAAGCAGCCAGATAGGAAGCTGATCAAGGTCCTCGCATATTTTGCTCACGCTCCTGACTTTCATCTCAACAGTGATGGATAGCTGGTAAAGGCTCCTGGGTAACAGGATAATGGGATAAGACTCGTGTTTGAGGAAGATACTCTGCTGTCAGTGGTAAGATTCTTCAAACAAGAGGTATTAAAGGAAGGTGGGAAGGTAAGATCTGTTAGAAGGTGATTTCAGCAGTCTGGGCAAGAACAATGAAGGCATGAACTAGTTTAGTGACAGTGGGGATGAGGAGGAAAGGTAGAGTTGGGAGGTGTTTAGAAAGTAGGACAGGTCACACTGGATGGCTTGTTGGACTTTAGGAGTTCTAAGGAAGAAGGAGGAATCTCGGAGGGATTTCTAAAAAATGGGTTGGGAAGATAGATTTTTTCACTTACTAGGATGGATACGTCTTGTCCCTACCTCCAGCCCCACCACCATTCTCCTGGACATTGAGTGTAAAAATGCTTTGTTCTCTGAGTCAGCAATTATGTCATAGGTCACAGGCAGTGTGAAAGACCTCTTTTACCATGCTTTTAACTTCACACATAGCAAAGTTTCTCCTTCAGCCTAATTTATATGTTCAATCACCTACTGAGAGTGCATTTTCTGTCCTCCATGAATTAATGCACACAATTCTTATAGACCTGAGAAAAGATTTATACTCTTGCTTTTATTTTGAAGTTCATTAAACCACATTTCCGGCATTTCCTGTCTCCTTTCATGAATCCTGAAATAAATTCTGTTTTGTTAATCTTTGTATTTAAAGATATGATTGACTTAGCTCATCAGAGTATGGACTTTGAGGTTCTTGGTTACATTTTGAAGGATTTTTTCTTTTTAATGCTGACTCATTGATCATTTTGGCCCAGGCATTCATGTGGACCACAGTCGCTGTGGATGCAAAGTGGGCACCCTGGTCAGGGACGGTGTTGTCTGGGCCAGACAGAGGCAAGGGTCCTAAAACTTTGGCCTTCATGATCCTGGCCAAATCTGGTCACCAAATGCCTCCTATACTCTTCACTTCTTACAGAACAAAACAAACTTTCCTACTCAACAAAAGCAAACAAACTAAAACACTTGAGACATTATAATAGTACATTTTATGTGGAGTATCTAGTTTCACCTACTGGTTGGCGCCTGTCTCTACAATTCTCTAGGAAACAACCGTCAGCACCATGCAGGGCAATGTCATTTCATTCAAAACAACCACTCATTGCTTTCAAACAAACTTGATGTGCATACGTTCATGTGGGCATTCACTAAGAATGTGATGGTTTCATGCATAGTTCTGCATCTGGCTCTGGATGAATTATGACTAAAATGAAAACAGATGACTAGGCTGGCCTTGTGGGTCACTGTTAAACCCACCATCTGTCTCCATAGGAGGAGAATGGTTCCATAGATATTTCCAGGCATGGAATGTCATTAATAGGACCATTGGTCGCTGAGCACCATGATGGGGTCAATGATAGCAATGATTCTATTATATAGCCCATTTAGACTGTGGGCAATGCAAAATGGCTAACAGGCAAAGAACACCATGTTAACTCTTTATATAATCTATCCCACCTAAAGCGTAATTTCTAAATATTACAATTGTGCCATACAATGCATATATTTATCTGTAAGTAACTGTTTATCTTGTAGAGTTAGTCATCATCTTTTAAAAATGTACATTGTGAATTGAAACATTATATCCTACCAAAATTAAAAATAGCCACATGAAGCAGTAAAAGAGTCACTCAAGTTTGTAAAATCGGGATTATGCATAGTCATACTGTGTGACGTTATGTTGCATAAATACGAAGTGAGACACAGGTATTTACTTGAATAGCTTAAGGAAAGCACAGGGAATGTAAGTTTTATATTATGTTTTATTCTAAGTATTTATAATGTACTAATAAGCTTTAAAATTATTTTACTTAATTCACAATGCCATATGCCCAAATCAACATATGTATCATTCATTAATTAGTAACAGAAAACACCTAATTCTTATTCTTAATGTCTTTTAACCCCTTTAGTGCTTCTGAAATCACGCACAGTAAATGCCATTATTTGAAACCAATGTTTCTATAGAACAAGAAATGCCATAAAGCAACATTTAGATAATATAATCTAGCATTTTCCAAAATGTTTACCATGGGATAATAAACATTTAGGATTCTTTGTAGGAAAAAAGAATGTAAAGTTAAATGAGTTTAGGAAGTTCTACATAACACATCTCTCAGTAACCCTCAACACACTTGAGAAATGAAATTTGCCAAATTTGTTTAACCCAGTACTTCATTAGGCCATTCTTTTTTATCCCTCAATATTGAACATCAAATTCTCATGAAACTAAAGTTCCATACAGCACACTTTTGGAAGTGCTATTTTTAAAGGAGTTTATAGCTTAAATCAATTGTGGAGAGTCAAGAATAATTAAAAGTAAGTGACAAAGTTGAGAGTGAACTAAGTCATATGACAAAATCATTGAGTCTGTTCTGTAGACTACACAAGAGCCAAACATCATTTAATTTTCTATCTTAATATATCCATTTGCAAATTCTAGAATTGCTTCAATGAAAGGTAAACTTCCTTTCAAGACACAACCGCAATTATCTATATCGTTTGACAATTATCCATATTCTTAATTCTAAGATTTGCTAAACTGGACTCGATTAATTGGAACTAATTTTAAAAGGTAGAAATTTAATATCTCAGGGAAAATGAGAACCAGTGTGAAATAAAAAGAAATAGGATAATCAGTACCTGACAGAATAAAAGAATATAATTCTTAGAGGAAGGAGGCAAAAATGAAAAGGGAGAGAGGAGGGAAAAAGAAAATGTAGGAAAAGCAGATGTATATATTTATGCACATTTAGTTACGCAATGTTCTTTCCATCTCACTAAATGTAAGACAAATAGGTTTAAATATTTTTCTGCAAATGCAGTAATTTATTTTAGAGCTGTCTTTCTCTCCTCTGATTTCTTTCCTTTTCTGTTTGTGAGTAAGTCTATTCTTTCTACTAGGTCTATTCTTTCTGCTCACTAGCAGAAAGAATAAAGAGAAGTTTGGTGAAGAATCACGCAGCTTAATCCTACCATGTCCAAAACCCAACTATCTCTCTTCAGCCCCAAAAATCTGTTGCCCTCCAGCGAAAGGTAACAATATCTTTCTGCTTAAGTACCCATGACAAAAATCTAGCCTTCACTCTAAACATTTTTATTTCTTTTATCCCTATATTCAATCAACTAACAACTCAAGCAGTTGTTTAAGGATGTTTACAGTGAAGGTGAGCAATCATATTTTTCATTATAACTACTCCAAACATTTAGCGGAATTTCAACTACTTTCTAGAAATGCATTGGAAAAATTTTAGCTACTTTCTAGAAATGCAGAATGAAAGAAATGCAATTATTTACTTTACAAATTTTGATACAATCCTATTTTATATCACTTTCTTAAAGTGTCAAATGTCTGAACTCCATTTGGACTGTAAACTGGAGTAGGGTATGATGTCACATTTTTATCTTGTAAGTTTCCACAGTGTCCCATATATTACTGAACACAAAACAGGATATTAAATAATTTTTGGATAAATAGATTCAGAATAATTCTAATACAAAACCAGAGTACAAGAGAGGTCTTCCATGGGAGGCATCTATATATCTGGAGAAGGGAAGGGTTAGAAGACTAAGAAATCTTATGTCAGTTATGCGAACATCAGACCCGGGCTATAATTTAACTGTTGCAAGAATGACAGACATAAAGACATGCGTAGTTGACACCCATTGGTTCTGCCTGTGCAGCCTTACCTGTGCTGATAGCATCAGGGTTTTTCTTTGAGGACCTAACTTTGCCTCCTCATGCTTGCAGTCTTGACCTCAGTCAGGTGCTCTTTCCTCTCCTGGACAAGAGAAGGCCATGAGATAAAGAGCAGCCAGTCAGATGCTCTTTTCTGGGAATCTGAACAGTGACTGGAGCCAATTCAACCTCATGATGTTGCCCTAATGACATAGTCCCCTACATCTACCACTTTGACTCTGGAAGCTGCCTGGCTCCTGCCCTTTCTGTGGTGTGAATGACCTTATATTCTTAAAAAAAAAAATCCCCTCCTTTAAATATATTAGCTATAATCATTTACACAAAATTGACAGAGAATCAAAATGTCCTCAGAGAACCAAACTTCCTTGTATATACATGTGTAGTGAGGGTTTCATTCACTCATTCCATCATTCAACATGGATGTACCAGAGAATTTGTGCTGGGAACACAATTGTGAATAAGACAAAGTTCTACCTTTATGGATCTTTCATTTTGAAGAGGCAGAAATAAGGACATAGACAAATGAATAAAATACATGTGGATTGCTGTTAATGTTATGAAGGGAATTAACAAAGAATCATAGTAATGATCTACTTTAGATTCAGTAACGGAGAAGACTGTGAGGTGGACAAAAGCTTCCTCACTAAGGAGACTGTGGCATGTCATGGCTGAATGTCAGTGGCTTTATTGGAATATGGTCTTCATATAGTATTTTTTTAAAACTGTGAACAGTGACCTATTCAGGAGTTTAAAAATCAATTCAGTGAGCTGTGGCCAGTCTTTTAAAAGTGCAATAGGACAGAATAAAATAGACTAGAGAAGTAGAGCAGAGCAGAATGCGGAAATATCAGAGAACATCGCCCACAGGAAAGGTGAGTATTTCATTAAATTTTTGTTTCCCTGGGTCATGGTTTTAATGAGTTTGAAAAACATGATCTAAGAAAACATCTGAGAAGACAGAGACTACACATGCTACAACTAACAGTACCAGGGCAAAAGTCTTAAGCAAGGACGCGAAGGTGGAGAAGAGGATGCACCCACATCTCAGGGTTACTAAGTGGGCCGGGGGCACTCTCTGGGACAGGAAATATGCAGGGCCCAGGGACTCAGTCTCCTGGGACAGATTAGTTGTAAGGAAGAATTCACTCATTCCAATTCAACAAATATAGAGTAGAGAATCTACTCTGTGTCTAGTCCTACCTCTGGTGAGACAGGTGGATTCACCCTCCTCTTTCCTCATGAACTGACAGCTGGGGTTGGTGGCTGGAGTGGGCCAGTATCCAACCATTGGTGTCATCCAAACCCCAGCTGACAGAGGAAAGCTTGTCTGGTGAGACCCTCTGGAGAAGGGGCTGTAAGACAGCGAGTGAGTCCAGTGAGGCACTGTGGCACTAGAGCACCCTGGAAGAGCTTGTGTCTCCCTCCACATCACTGCACTGGGGAGGTTGCTGAAGAGAGCGATGGGGGTGGGAGAGGGAACTTCCTGAGCTCAGCCAAAGAACGATAGTGCCAATGCAAAGAGGGTCACCAACGTGTAGTCTGAGCACCACAAAGTTCCCCCAAGGACATCTGAGCCCTAAGGTGATGATCACCTTGGCTCTGACCATCAGAAACATCAGGGTGCAAACCAGGGCCTTCAGTGTGTGGGCCAGGAAACCGCCACACCCTGCTCTCAAGGGAGGGGCTGCCCCGGAGAGCAAATGAGCCTGTGGGGACCTTACAGCATAAAATGAGACAGTCTCATTGACTTTCTTAGTGACAAAGACTGTCATTATTGTTGCTTTATCCTTTTCTATTTTACCACACCTCTTTAGAGATTAGGTTGACATAATTCATCTGTGTCCCGGGTTCATAAAACACATTATCAGCTTATCTTATATAATTTTTGTATTGTTTTATCCATAGGTTGACAGGCAATAAAAGTAAGAAAAAACCTAGAAGACTCTTCCAGAAGGACTACTCCAACCAGCAGGGCTGGGCTCCACATTGGCCGGCCAGCCTTGCAAATTCTAGTGTTCCAAGGCCACTCAAATCAAATCTTGGCTGGCCACTCAAATACAAATCTTATATGTATTCTCAAAACATATAAACCAATGAGGAGATGGGAGGAACAATAAGTATCTCTTGAAAGAGATAATCATTGGACATGGATTGCAGGTAAGGAAAGGTCTGGCCACATTGAACCATCAGTATAGTATCTACCACGAACGTGGAGCCTGCTATATGCAAGTCACTGTATTAAGTACTTTAGATTTAATCCTTATAACTATCCTATATATTAATGTCCTCATTTAAAACATTATGATTAAAGATTAAAATGGAGATTAACTATTTCAAGATCACCTACTCAGTAAGTGGTAATGCTAGAACCAGATACTGGGGGAAGAGAACGGAGGGCTCAGCTTCTGGGGAAAAAGGAGACGGTAAGACCTAGAAGGTGGTCGGAGTTCAAACAAAACTGGCTGGGTTTGAGAGCAAAAATGTGTGCAGTTCAGTGGGAACGCCCCAGTGGGAGAGCTTTGAGAGTCTATGGAGTCCATTTCAGTCACACTGGGACCTGCCCCACTTCCTCTAGAGCCAGGCTTGATGACTACAGGCTCAGGAACTGTGGGCTTTAGTCATGAAGCCTAGTTGGTGCTAGAACAAACAGACAATGCTATATCCTTTTAAACATTTTGAAATTTGTTTTATATTTCAAGAAAATTAAATATTTATGTTCGCTTTCATTGGCGTTGCAGCATTTATATAAGATGTTTAATGTCCAAAAAAGACTGACTTGCTTCCTTTCCCTTGTGGAATATAATTGCACATTTTCAGAGCATTTACATTCGTTACACTTAATCATTTGTTTATTCTATTCATTTGATTACACAGGCCAAAAAATGAAATCTGTAGTTTTCAATGCTATCATACATTAAAAAAATTATTTATTTTTAATTGATAAATAATAATTATGTATATTTATGGGATGCAAAGTGATATTTTTATCTATGCATACATTATAGAAAGATTCAGTAAACCTAATTGACATATCTATCACCTCACCAATTTCTCATTTTTTTTGCAGTGAGAATATTAAAAATCTATTCGTTAGCAATTTTGAAACATACAATATATTATTTTTAACTATGGTTATCATAGTGCAATAGATCACAAAATCTTATTCTTACAAAATTCCAGATTAGTGCCCATAAAAAATCCATTGCCTAAACATGGAATCCTAGAAAATTTTTGGAGTATATATATGTGAAACAAATGCATAGGAGAAATTTCCAATTTTTCTCTTTCCTTAAAGCTCCCATAAAACAGAAGATATGTAAAAAGTTTAACTTTATTTCTGAGCCCTTGTCACCAAAGCAAAGGGAAGAGTAAAGATTATAAAAAAGCAAACATCTATACAATAGCTTACATTTATATGAGCCTCAGATTTGGATTTTTAAAAAAAATTTATTTCACTGGGAGTCAACATTGGTTTGCTCTAAGAAGGGATGGGGAGAGGTTGTTGGTTTGCAAGACTTGAGGTCCATTTCTGATTCATCAGAAATTGACTGAAGAGAGCATATCATTCATTATGCAGAGACATCCTTCTCAGAGTCCAGACAAAATAACTGAGGTATTTTAGTTTTTGGAGCCCCTTGGTAAGCAGATCAATTTTAAGAGAACTGGCACAGACTGAAAACCAGTATGACTCACTTCCCCCGCCCCACCCCAACCTGCCATGCTCCTGTGCAGAGCTCAGTTACACAAGAGCTGTGTAATCCAAGCCATAGGGGAGCCTTTGCCAAGAATGAATTGCTACTCTGAGCATGAACTGCAAACATCCAGAGTGAAGTGGGAAGAGCAGATTCTGAATGGGAAAGGAACAAAGATCCATCGCAGGGCCATGAATGAATCAGCTATCATTTACTACTTAAGGGCCCGGCAAACAACAATGCTTTTGACAGGTACCTTAGATATTACTGCCATTTCCTGTAATTACTGAGAGATGATGAGAACTGAGCACCTGATTGCTTGGGGAATGGCTCACAGAAACCCAACTCTAACAAGGGATTCATGACTATCCTTTTTTTCAGACGTTTATGCCAGAGTAAAGAATAAAGGCCCTTCTATCTTACAAAAAAAAAAAAAAAAAAAAAAAGACTACTTCTATAATTTGATTTGAGGATCTAAAATTTTGCTGGGTGGGCCTTTGAGACAAATATCTATCTGAACCTTGGAGGTGTTTCAAATGCCTGCTCTTGAGTGCGTCTCAGATATGAGAACAATTCCTACAGAACACTAACAGCTCTTCATAAGCCGAGTAATGATTCTGAGCAGATGAGAGGAATGCTCTTTTTTGGAGAAATGTAACAACATCTCCAAAACTGTAGAATCATTATCTACTGTTTGTTCAAATTTATACTTACTTCAAAGAATATGATAGCTTGCTATAAAGGTGCCTTGTGACTGAACACTGAAATGTTCTGTATGAAAGTTTATATCATAAGGAAAAACAAGGCCTATGGGCCCATACACATTGGAACTATTTTAAAATCCATTTTCACAATAGATGTAAAAATCTTCCTATTTCTTATAACTTAAAAGGGATTGTTTGCAATGATTTGGAGACCAGTTTTTAACCTTTAAATTTAATTCTGGTGGTAATTTTTGTTTATTTTTATTACTCAAAACCTGTGCAGGACAAATGTATATTAGACAGTATCTCAGTCTCTTCTGATATGTGGATAACTCTCACTTAAATTTTAGAGCATTTTGCCTCATACTATGTTTCATAGAGAATTGAGTTTCTTGCTAAGTGCAAACTGAAATGCTTCCTTTTTCTAGGGAAAAAATGTCCTTTGGTTTTAAAGGATAATAACCACATATCACATGACATAATTATATCACTTGTTACAAAAGTGGACTTTTATAATACGGATGTGAATTCAAACCTCAGCTTTTATAGCTGTAAGACATTGTGGAGATAATTATTCCTTTTTGGCTTTAGTTTTTGTATCTTTGCAGTAAGTAAAGTAATATGTAGCTTACTGGTTCTTGTGAAGAGTAAATGAGATAACATTTGTTGAATGCTGGCCCACAGTTCCCTTTCTCCATCTCCTATTATTTTTTTTGAGACAAACAGCTTTGAAACATCCAGTCAAAAAGGAAAGGAGAGAGGCACAGGGAAGAATTATAAAAGACCTTCTACTATCATTGTTGTTTGTTTTTGCCACTGAAGTACTGGATAGAACAAAGTCTTCTTATATGTTTACCTTTGTTCTTCTTACTTTTTCCCCCATTAGAAGTAACTACCATCCTGATTCATATCTATGATTTTATTGCCATTGCAAAGCAGTCTTCTGAGAATGCATTTACCTGTGTGTATCTATCTATCTATCTATCTATCTATCTATCTATCTATCTATCTATCTATCTAATCTGTCTTCCTATGTATTTTGAACTCTGTAAAAAAGGGTATTATACTTACCTGAACTTCAGCAACCAGCCTGTATCCACAACTCTTTTTAGTTGTGAATGACTCATTTTTTCTTTTCAGTAATAGTCCATGCTTTGAATATACCACAAAAGTGCAAGAGTATCTCTGGGCTATATATTCCCTCAGGAATGCAATGGCTAGGTCACATGTTCAACTTCATGAGATAAAGCCAGATTATTTTCTAACATGGTGTACCAATTCACACTCTTAATGGCAGTATGTAGGAGATCTTATGGCTTCCAATCTCCTCCAGTGCTCAGTATTATCAGACTTCTTAGTTTTTGCCAATCTGAAGGATATAAAGTGGTGTCACTTTGTAGTTTAAATTTGAATTTCTCAGATTACTAATGTAGTTTAGCATATTTTCATATGTTTACCAGCCATTTATTTATTTTTTTGGTGAAAGGACTATCCATGTCTTTTTTTTTTTTTTTTTGAGACGGAGTCTCACTCTGTTGCCCAGGCTGGAGTGCAGTGGCGCGATCTTGGCTCACTGCAAGCTCTGCCTCCTGGGTTCACGCCATTCTCCTGGCTCAGCCTCCCAAGTAGCTGGGACTATAGGTGCCCGCCACCACGCCCGGTTAAGTTTTTGTATTTTCAGTAGAGACAGTGTTTCACCATGTTGGCCAGGATGGTCTCGATCTACTGACCTCGTGATCCACCCGCCTCAACCTCCCAAAGTGCTGAGATTATAGGCGTAAGCCACTGCGCCTGGCAAGGACTATCCATGTCTTTTTTGCATATTTCTTTTATAAGTATTTATAAATAAGTATTTTTTGTCAAAAATATTTATTTATTTGCAATTCTAATGCTTTCTTATTTATATATATGGCAAATATCTTACTCCAGCTCATGACTTGCTTTTCCATTATCTTTATAGTTTTTTTTTTTTATAAACAGAACTTCTTAATTTTAATGCTGTTGAACTCATCAACGTTTTGTGGCTAATAATTTTTTTTTTTTTTTTTTTGAGATGCAATTTCGCTCTTGTCACCCAGGCTGGAGTGCAATGGTACAATCTCAGTTCACTGCAACCTCTGCCTCCCAGGTTCAAGCTATTCTTCTGCCTCAGCCTCCCGAGTAGCTGGGATTACAGGCATGTGCCACCACACCCAGCTGATTTTGTATTTTTAGTAGAGGTGGGGTTTCTCCATGTTGGACAGGCTGGTCTCGAACTCCTGACCTCAGGTGATCAGCCCGCCTTGGCCTCTCAAAGTGCTGGGATTACAGGCGTGAGCCACCATGCCCGGTCTGTGGCTAACAATTTTTATTATATTTTAAAAATCCTTCTCTACCCTAAGTTCATAAAAATATTACTCTATATTGCTCAATTTTAATTCCTTGGTCACTAGGGCTTGATAGCAAGCAAGGCATGTGCCACCTCATTTGCTTCTCCAGGAGAGTTTTGGCAATACTTGCTTTTTTGCCCCCATTTCCCTTCCATATACATTTTAGAATCAATTTGTCACATTCCTGTGAAAGTACTCTATGGATCTGGATTACATTTTCCTTGATCAATTTGTAGAGAATTGATAATGCATGATTTTTAATTTTCCTATCCATGAATATAGTATATATCCACTTAATTAATTCCTCTATAAAAATGTTCAATGACTTATAAGATTTTTCCACAATTGTCTGGTTTATTTTCATCATATGTATTTTTCTTTAGTAACTTATGTGTTTAGATTCTACTAAAGTGGTAAGTGCTATGTTTTTGTGGGGAGAGGGCAGTTTTCTATGTAGACAATCATGCCATTTACAAGAAAACAGTTTCTTTTCAATTGCCATCATTATTTATTTTGTGTTCTTGCATCATTCAATACCTCAAAACAAAATCAGCACTAGTGGGCATTTTTGTCTTGCTCTTGATTTTAAAGGAAATATTTCTAATGTCTCACTACTAAGAATAATGTTTGTTATAGGTAGAGGCCCTTTCTCAGTTTAAAGAAATATGTTCTTGTCCTAGTTTCTGAGAAAGTTTAATTATAATTAGTTGTTGAATTTTATTATTTTTTTCCTGCATCAAATAAGATGATTATTAAACAAAGGCTTTTAACCTAAAAATCTAAAAATCAGATTTTTTAACATTTTTGTCTATTGTTATGGTGAAATACATTTATAGGTTGTCTAATGTTAAATTATTCTTGCGTTCTAAAGATGAATACAATTTGATCCTAGTTGGATTCAGTTTGCTAGTATTTTGTCTGGCAATTTAACTTCTGTATCCATGAGTGCAATTGGTCTGAAATTTGTCTTTCTCACACTGATGTTGTGTAGTTTCTTATCATATAATGAATTGTCTGTAAGGTGTGTTGCCTTTTTTCTATTCTTTGGGGAAAATATTTTAAGATTGAAATAATTCTTAACTACTTATTCCAGAAAAAGCTTTATTATGCTATATGCACCCAAGGAGCTTTGTTGGACCAGTTTAGGCATACAACCTATACATGTCTGGGCAAGTTATGACCTCAGTAGTAAGCCCTACAGGGTTCCCCCTAATGTCACAGGAGATGAATGAGGAGTTATGATCTATCACATGTGGTAATACTCAGCAGCTAAATGAAGAGTAAGGGAAAAAATAACAAGCCCTTGGTCTGGGCTTTAGGATTTTTTTTTTTTTTTTTTTTTTAACCATACTCTAAATCCAAGTAAGTTTAAGAGGCAAATGATAAAGATGTTAAAAATTCACAATATAGGAAATACGAACTGACGGTAGAATCACAATTTACTATTCTATGTTGCTAAAGACACATACCCTGGAGAAAGAATAATTTCTGGCATATTTTCTTCTTTTATGTGTGTATTTCATAAATCAAAATTCTCTCATACATCAAGAAAGACATAAAAAAATGATGCTTTGTTTTGTTTTATTACTGGTCCCAGAGACAAGCAAAAAGCTCCTTCACACAGTAAAGTGGAGGGTAGTTCCTCTTCCTTTTACCCCTCCCCTTAGGTACCCACAGGTAAACAGGGCACCTTGGGGTCAGTGCAACCCTGCCCACTCCACCCCTGGGCCAGAGAATTAAACTCTAGATTACCATGGTCATTACAGGGATGCAAAACTTCAATTTCAATGAGATTGAGGGGCTTTCCTAAATGAATCTGTGGTGTTTTAAAATGAAAAACCATCACTACTCAATATATTTTGGTGATGTCCATGTACCTGTATAAATGTGATCAATGATAGCTAGACATTCAGGACAAATTAATCTTCTCATTCATTTATTCCTTATCACCATATGTACAATACTCACTATAGTAGGGTATTGAGCTAAGAATTATGTAAAAAACAGAAAATAAAATAGTACTAGACACTAAGTTAAGCACTGTGAAAATTACAAAGTTAAATAAGGCAGCATGATTGACTTGGATGAGCTTAGAAATGGTATTGCCCTCAGCATGTTTACGATCTAGCATTTTTATTCACAATATGCATACAGGTACCAGGGCTTTTTAAATTTACTGAATTGTGTTTTAGTTACTTAAATTTTTATTTTACTTTGTCTGAACTGACAAAGTAAATAATAAGTACTAAACAGCTGGGTGCGGTGGCTCATGCCTGTAATCCCGGCAACTTTAGGAGGCTGAGACAGGCAAATTACTAGAGGGCAGGAATTCGAGACCAGCCAGGCCAACATGGTGAAACCCTGTCTCTACTGAAAATACAAAAATTAGCCAGGTGTGGTGGCGCACGCCTGTAATCCCAACTACTCTGGAGACTCAAACAGGAGAATTGTTTGAGCCCGGGAGGCGAAGCTTGCAGTGGGCGGAGATTGCACCACTGCACTCCAGCCTGGGCAACAGAAGGAGACTCGTCTCAAAAAAAAAAAAAAAAAGAAAGAAAGAAAAAAAAGAAGTATTAATAGTAAACTGTTATTGACTCTATTGAAACTGCCTTTGCAAAAATTATAACACAGAAAACTACGATAGTGAAAGAGATCTGACCTAACTGAGTCCATCTTACTTCTAACCTCCAAAATGTCCTTGTTCATTCCTGGGCATAGGCTGAACTACCTTGGGAGGAACTTAGTTTATCGTTTAATTTTGAAACATGACAGCAGCCCTTTCCCAAAACAAACCCCCTTCTTGCCTGGGAGCCAGACTACCTTTAAAGATAGTCTAACTAACAAATTAGTCACAACATTAGAAATTATGATTTAGGAGTTATACAGCTAGAGACTGCAAGATTCTAAACTTTCCCAATTGCTCCTAGAGGTTACATCACTATTGTAAAACCTAAGATTGGTACTCGAGATACTTTTCAGACCCTGCACTCCATGGATCAGCTGATGCCACCCAGATTGATAAACTGGCTCATCTGGTCTTGCAGCTCCAACCTAGGAACTGACTTAGTGCAAGAGGACAGCTTCGACTCCCTATAATTTCATCTCCGACCCAACAATCAACACTCCTCACCCTCTGACCCCTACCCACCAAATTATGCTTCAAATTCCCTGAATTCGAATTCCCTGAATTTTCAGGGAGACTGATTTTGTCAGAGGTGTTCGAGCCAGAGCAACTCCATCTTAAGTGAGGGCTAGGAAAATGAGGCTGGGACTTGCTTAGCTGCATTCTCAGAAAGTTAGGCATTCCTAGCTTCTAGACGTTTATGGTTAAAGGAACAGACTGATAGCATTTACTAAACAGACCCAGACTTACGAGTGTCCTGATATTCCAATATCTTGAGAACAGAAGCATTCCTAATTTTGCTTTAAAGATAATAATACCTTTATCTCACAGTGTGCAATCAATCCTTTTCAGTAAATTTTATTTTGGTATTCCAATATTCTTTAATAAATAATTCTAATATTTTAAAATAATTCCTATACTCTGTAATGTATAGCTATTCTGCTACAAAAACTGGATGAACACCACCCAACGATTTGGTCGAGGCTGGTGCTCAGAATGGAGAAAACCCAGGAATGCATCATCCCTTGCAGAGTTTTGCTGTAACGAGATTTGCTTCTGTCTGAATTCCATGAATAGCACTCATAGTAGTAGCCTCTGAATTTTTAAGGACAAAACAAAAAGGTGTAGACCAAAAATAAAATTCTAAGCTTCCCAACCAGCTGCCTTTAAATGCCTTTGGCCCTCTCCTCAGCCAATGGCATTTTAAAGTAAACCTGAAGTACTAGTTTAGGCCATGATGGGAATAGATGGTAGGATATGCCTCATTATACCTCCCTCCGCTTGGAATTTAGGCACAGCTGACCAGCATTAACATTAACACAGACACCTTAAGACTGACCAAACAGACTCTTTCTAAGCAATAAGATACCAACATGACAGAGAGCAGATCTTCAATAAAATCGAAGTATTTTACTCCAAAATATATTTCTTTGACCTACTTAGAAATGGCCCTGCAAAGCTATCTCCTGTGGGGAAAATCTACATTCCATAGAGAATCTTCTTCATTTTCCATGTCTTTTTCCTGATCCAGGAGAGAATTAACTAAGTGTATGGTACCTTTTAAAGTCTAATAAGAAACATTTACAATCTATTGCCTCTGAAGCCTGCCACCTGGAGGCTTCATCTGCATAATAAGAACCTTGGTCTCTGCAACCCCACCCCTCTGCCTTTTTTTTTTTGTTTTCACCCAGACACTCCCTTCTATTGATTCCAGGTCTTTAGATAAACACCAATTGCCAATCAGAAAGTCTTTGAATCCACCTATGACCTGGAAGCTCCCTGCCCCTCCACCCCCTTGGGGCCTCCACCACCTCATTCCAAGTTAGACCAAACCCATGCACATCTTACATGTATTGGTTGATGTCTTATGTCTCCCTAAAATGTATAAAACCAAGATGTACCCTGACCACCTTGGGCACATGTTCTCAGGATCCTCTGGGGCTCTGTCATGGGCCATGGTCCTCATATTTGCTTGAGAATAAATCTCTTCAAATATTTTACAGAGTTTAACTCTTTTTCAACGACAAAGACAATGAAGAATACTTGTGGAAAACTATTTTTTCATGTCTATAACTGAAACCAGTAGGTTAGTATTTGGGCAGGATATACTTTAAACGTAACTCTAAATGGCTTTATTTTACCCGAGTGAAAAAGGAAGCACAAATTCTTAAAAATTGAAAACCCATGCCCACATTCTTTCCCATGGAGTAATTAAATAAAACTGTCTTATGGTAATTATTAAAAGACAGAGAAACAGTAATTTTAAAAAGTGAAATTCATATAGTGACATACCATAGTAAAGACCTAATTTGAGTTGGAAATATTGAGTACTCCCTTCCTAACCTAGGACATTCCTGGCAGACACCTGTCAAAGAAGTTGTATTTCAAATCTTGATGTGTGCATTGGTCATTTTGACAAAGTGCTTGACTTAATCTCCAAGCCTGAATCTGATTAAAGGGGGGACAATGAAATTTTCCTCTTCTTTGAAATATAAAGAACAAAATGGCAATACTTAAAGCTTCTGAGTAAATAAATGTAGATGTACTATAAATGATATTTGAATGCTTTAGGACCTTCTATCTAAATTGTCTCTAACTGACTAATAGTTTAAGAACACCATTTGAATCTGAGAGAGGAGAAAGGAAGAAACCAATCAGGCAGGCAGTTAAGGTGGGTCCTTGGTTAAATTCTTTCAAACAAAAGAACAGCCTGAAAAATCAAGTTCCAGGCACAGATAAGGGAACATGACCAGGGCCTTGATTAAGATATCCCCACAGCTGCATAGCTAAGAAAGACTACACAGGATACTTGCCCAGACAAGCCCACAATGGAAAATTTCATCCCGTGACATATGTGCAGTCAGGGGAACAAAGTAGCATGGAGTAACTCAAGCTAAGAACCTATGTGTGCACTAGGAGGAAAGGGTGGAACTACCAGAAATGCACACCTTATGCAAATGAGACACCCTGCCCCCTGTCAATTTCTTATAAAAGCCTCTGTATCCAAACCGTGAATTGGCAACCCATTTTTCTGGGACCCACCCCTCTCTGTAGCAAAGAGCTATTCTCTTTCTTTCACTTATTACATTTCTGCTCTAAACCTCACCCTGTATGTGTCCACATCCTTGATCTCTGTGGCCATGAGACAACAAAACTTGGGTGTCACCCCAGAAAATGGGGCTTCTTCAAATCCCTCAACAATACGGAAAAACAAAATAGTTTTTCTTCTTTTTATAATCACTTACAAACCTGCCATTTTATTCATGGGAGAAAGATGAAAACTATGAAAAAGGTCTGAAAGCTGTCATAAAAAATATTTACATTTACCACAGCAGTTAATCTTGATCACACATAGGTGTGGTAACTACCTAGACAAATGCAAATTACAAGACCAGAATTAAAGATTGGAGAGGATGGGCTGGATGTGGTGGTTCATGCCTGTAATTCCAGAACTTTGGGAGGCTGAGGCAGGTGGATCATTTGAGGTCAGGAGTTCGAGACCAGCCTGGGCAACATGATGAAACCCCATCTCTACTAAAAATACAAAATTAGCCAGGCGTGGTGGCGAGCACCTGTAATCCCAGCTTCTCAGGAGGCTGAGGCAGGAGAATCATTTGAACCCAGTAGGCGGAGGTTACAGTGAGCCAAGATCACGCCACTGCACTTCAGCCTGGGCAACAAAAGCGAAACTGTCTCAAAAAAAAAAAAAAAATGGAGAGGATGAAGGCATAAAACTCTAGAAAAGATGAAGTCTGTGTTTCCTGGCCTGGACACCAATATGAGTTCATCATTCAATCTTTGGGAAAATTATAGGATCTTTCCATAACTAGGTCTGCAAAAAACAAGTACTCCCAAAGATTCTGTCTTCTTGGGCCCCAAATACTTGGACTCATGTCTAGAGGAAAAAATATATGTTCAAAATCAGAAAAAGGCATGGGTTCTCATACTGGCCTGTCCATTTAAATCTTACTTAGAAGGCCAGCAGGCACTCAAGCCTCTTCTGGTCTCTCTCTGGAAAGGGGTGGGATGTGTGTTGTGATGTGAAAAGAAGAGGACAGGCCTCCTGGCCTGCAGAGCAGATGAGCAGCTCCTTGCAGCAACATGCACCTGGCCTCACAGCCACATCAACCTCACAAACCATGTGTGGGACATGGACCACAATGGGACCTCCTGAGAAAGTTGGCTTCCCCACGGCACGTCCGCGGAGCACACCACAGCAGTGTGTGGAAGAACTCTGCCAACACCAGTTATGATTGCTATCCTTAACCCTGCCCTCCCCACAATACTCTCTACCTTAAAAAACGTGTCTTAATAAAATCAGGTGGAGGATGCACAGCGTGGAATTACGTGCACGGGCTCTGGAGTCAGACTGTCTGTGTTTAAATTCCAGACCCATCACTAGCTAGGGTGAGACTCTAAGTGACGAGCAGATTAATTGATTTCTCTCAGTGCTGAGTCTCCTCGTCTGCAAAATGGGAACGAGGACAGCAAGTGTGGGAGCCCATGTGTAAAGCACTGAGCTCAGTGCATGCCCCTAGCAAGTGGGGGCCGAGCAGGTGAGAGAAGAATAACACACACACACACACACACACACATAAACACACTGCTCTCCCTCTTTGGGGCCACGTTCATTGTGTGGAATTGAGTGAGGTCAGAGCTGAAATTTACTGGCTTGGGATGGCTTTCTGCAGCTACTCAGCTGGTTATTCAGCACAAACCTGGTTGCCTATGAGCCACAGGGGATCTTTTGGGAAGATATTAATTTGAAACATGAGAGAAAAAAAGACCAAGAAAACCAATGACAGTGCCGAATTACAGTTTATCAAACAAGGCAAAACTTCTCTTCATCCTCTACATACAACCTTTGATATGTGTCCATCCACTGGAAGGATCTTTTTACTTATTAGCTTGGGACTGATTCAAGAGCAGCTTGTCCATTCACATGCATCAGCACAGGCCAGGCTTGCAGGGGACAAACTGCGGGGGTCCACACGGTAGGGTTTTAAGGTTTCTCTCACAAAAGAAAACAAACTAGGCTGGGTGTGGTGGCTCATGCCTGTAATCCTAGCACTTTGGGAGGCCGAGGCAGGCAGATCACAAAGTCAGGAGTTCAAGACCAGCCTGGCCAATATGGTGAAATCCCATCTCTACTAAAAATACAAAAATTAGCTGGGTGTGGTGGTGGGCGCCTGTACTCCTAGCTACTTGGGAGGCTGAGGCAGGAGAATCACTTGAACCCGGGAGGCAGAGGTTGCAGTGAGCAGAGATCGCACCACTGCCTGGGTGATACAGCGAGACTCAGTCTCAAAAAAAAAGAAAAGAAAAAAGAAAACAAACTACAACAATGAGAAACTTTATTCCCACTTAATCACTGGATCTAAAATAACACAATTAGAAACCCCCTTCACTTAAAGTTATTTTCTCTAATGGCTAAGAGGTGTATTGGGAAAAAATACTAAATGTGAGGAATTTTCATCATATCTCTGCTACTAGGCATGTCACAGAACAAGCGAATTGGGTTTTATGGACTTGAGTTTCTTTAACTAAAATACAGCACTAGGACTCTAGTTAATAATATTACATACTGGAAATTTGCTAACAAGAATAGATTTTAGGTGCTCTGACCACACACAAAAAGGTAACTCTGTGAGATGAAGAATATGTTAATTATTTGACTGTAGTAGTCATTTATGAATATGTCTGTCAAAACATCATGATGTGCACCTTAAATATACACAATAAACATAATAATAAAAAACATCCCACATTAGACCAGAGGATCACTATAGCCCACAGGCTACTATCATTCTGCTAAAACAAGGTAGCTGGAAGTTTGTGGGTCAAATGTCGTCTCCAAACATTTATGACATGGTTTCCTGAAGCAGTTGTAACAAGGGGAGTTGAGGAAGAAGAGAGGGCCTGGGGAACGTGCTGGAGGTGAGGTCTAGACACCCTAAAATCAACCTCTCTGGTTTCTTAGATTTAATCACATGGCCCAAATTGATTCTCCCTCCTCACTCCCTCTCCCCCTCCCCCTGTCTTCCTCTTTTTCTTCCTCTTCCTCCTCCTCTTCCTCTTCCTCTTCTTCTTTATGAGAAGATGAACAAGGATTGGTGTCCCATTTACTAAAATTCAATAGGGGTAAAAGACGTGTGTGTGTGTGTGTGTGTGCGTGCGTGTGTGTGTGTGTGTGTGCACGTGTGTGTGTGTATAAGGTGTGACATTCGTATTTTGCAAGAGAATGGACAGTAATTGAGGAAGGATTGGGGCTAGGGATGATAATGACAAGGTAATAAAGATCCCTGCTATGACAGAACTCAAAATGTAATGGGGCTGACAAGTGTGTCACACATAAAAGAAAGCCCAGTACACACATGTACAGTATGATACAATCTCCGGTGCATGGAATGAATGGAATAATTAGGGTTGGGGCGATGCTTGAGGAAAGGCATGGTCACAGAGAATGTGAGATTGACACAGCATCCTGAATCTCTATTTGTAGATAGGCTCTGGACACAAATGTCCCACTGTGGGAGGAACAGGGGTGTTGGGCAGGTCACCGGTCAGCCACTGCCCCACCCTGCCCCCAGGACCCATGCATGCTAGATGATAAATTCCAGCTAGCTAGCTTGGAAGCTGCAAAGAAGTACAGTCCTTACCAGTGAGGCAGGGGAGATGAGAACGGGACAGCAGAGCACCATGCCATCTGGGGCAGGACCTCTCCTTCCCTGCTCAGCGTGCTTTCAGTTTGGGAATTTGGGGAGAGTGAAATTTCTCTTCCAAGCCTCTATTGCTAGTAGAAATGCCAAGTGGATCACAGGACTCAGCTGGATTCTCCCTGATTAAGCAGACTATGCCGCGGGGCAGGGTGGTCTTCTAATATGTGTCAGTTACTCAGCTGAATGAGAGGGTTTCCAATTCCCATTCCTGCAAGAATGCTCTGTAATTCTAAGCCTTGGCATCTTTAGTAAAATTTACATTCTTTCTGCAATAACTATATGGGATTTCTTTCACCAGTTCAAATCTAAATCTTTACTCTTGACCATGAAAAAAAATGGTCTTCGAAACTGCATATTTTTAACCAAAAATTAATGTTTCTGCAAAATCATAAGTATGTCAAAAATCAAATGCCTGCTAAGGTGAACAGTCTAACTTTTTCAGGGACAATATTTGTGGTTTATCTGATAGTTTCTCTTTTTGAGAAGTTGGGGTTTTCTTTATCATAATTGTAGGTTTATTTCTAATTTCATCTCTGGCTCAGAGCAGATACTCAATAAATGTAGATGAGCAAAAGGAAAAAGAATGTTTTTCGTTTTGTGTGTGCTGTGGACGAAGGAAATTTTACAAGCTTCATAAGTTATTTTTATTAATATATGCCCTAATGAGAGGTGAAGCCAGGTGGGCTCCTGGGTCGGTGGGGACTGGGAGAACTTTTCTGTTTAGCTAGAGGATTGTAAGCACACCAATCAGCACTCTCTGTGTCCAGCTAACAGTTTGTAAATGCACCAATCAGCACTCTGTAAAAACGGACCAATCAGCACTCTGTAAAATGGACCAATCAGCAGGACGTGGGTGGGGCCAAAGAAGGGAATAAAAGCTGGCCACCCAGCCAGCAGTGGCAACCCGCTCAGCCCTCTTCCATGGTGTGGAAGGTTTGTTCTTTTGCTCTTCCCAATAAATCTTGCTGCTGCTCACTCTTTGGGTCCGCACTACCTCTGTGAGCTGTGACACTCAACTGCGAAGGTCTGCAGCTTCACTCCTGAAGCCAGAGAGACCACGAACCCACTGGTAGGAACAAACAACTCCAGACACGCCACCTTTAAGAGCTGTAACACTCACTGCAAAGGTCTGTGGCTTGACTCCTGAAGTCAGTAAGACCACGAACCCACCAGAAGGAAGAAACTCTGGACACATCTGAACATCTGAAGGAACAAACTCTGGACACACCATCTTTAAGAACCCTAACACTCACCACGAGGGTCCGCGACTTCATTCTTGAAGTCAGTGAGACCAAGAACCCACCGGAAGGAACCAATTCCGGACACAGTAAGACCATATGGGATGTACATTTTCTCATCATGAGATGCTCCAGAGAAAAATGACTTACTTGAATTCCCACATCTAATGTTTTATCAAATATAAAACTTTACTGTGGCTTTACTACCTTCTTAAAATTATTGAGTAAATGATACTGCAAAAGAATGGAAATTAAACAATGTTGATTTTTCTAGGTCACATTTTTCACTAATAGTTAGTTTTTTAAAAAGATGTTATAGGAAACATTCTTTGGCCAGTATCCCCAAGAAAATAATGCTGCACTTCTTTTTTTCTGAATTTGCTGTTTCCGGTTTGTTGTCATCCTAAGTACATTTGTTCATTTATTTCCCAAGTCTTTATGCAGCCTCTCGTTATAAAAACAGAATAGAAGGAACAGTCTCTGCCTCTAAATTTGAGTCTAATTTTATGACAACAAATTTGAGTCTAATTTTATGACAACAAATACATGTCAAATAATTTAAGTACAAAACAAAATAAAATATCAGAAAGTACAATGTGCGTGTTGTATGACATGAAAATTGTAAAACATGATCAGCTAGGCAAGAAAGATTTTTGCTTCTTAGAAAAGGCTGGCCTAATAACCATCTCCTTTACTCAAAATAAGGAAAATTTTATTTTGCTGTTTATGTTTTAGTAAATATAAGAAAGCACAAAATCAAATGGGTGTTTTTCACTTTTCCAGCTGTGCTAGCATTACTCACAGCACTTCTGGAAAGCCTCCTGGGGAACTGTCTTCACAGCTCGTCGGCAGCAATTAGGAACACGAGTTATGCCTGACACATGATCTGAGTCAGTGCCTAGCCAGGCACCAAGGGCCCACCTAGCTGCCTTCCATGTCATCTAACAATGCCCCTGTTGGGAGTGTCTCAGAGCTTTTTGTATCTGCTATCAAAATGTGAAAATGTATCACCGAGTCATTCTTATTCTCTTCCATTTTGTCATTTCTATTATTACCAGAAACTAAAAAAAGTATAGAAAATGTACTTTTACATTTTTTATAAATTATTCTCAGGGATGAGAAGTTATATGTTTGAAATTCCAGCTCAAAATATTCTTTCCAAGAATTTTCCCTTCCTTAACCCACTCCAAATTCCAATCTTTCTCTACTCTCTGTATCCTCAGGTTTACATTATCCAGGTTTTTTGTTCATATGTTTCATTTTTTATTGACGACCTCTTGTGTAGAAAAGAGTTGCAGACATGGGTTACGTGGGTATAAACTGGCACAGCCTTTGTGGGTGACATCTGGCAATATTTATCAACACTCACAAATATTTATACTCTTTGTCAAGGAACTTTTGTGCTTCAGAATTTATCCAAAATATCAGAGAATTACATATAGATGTGTGAAGATTTTTATCACAATTATTTAAAAGAAAAAATTATATATAATGTTAAGTGTTTTGGTGGCTAAATGGTGACATAAAAGTTTGGTCCATTCCATTTAATTCCATTTTTAATGCTGCTTGTTGTTGTGATTTGTTGGTCAATAACTTTGGATTTATTTTAGGAGGCTGAGGTGGGAGGATTACTTGAAGCCAGGAGTTCAAGACCAGCCTGGGCAATGTTGCGAGACCTGTCTCTACAAAACAATAAATTAGCAGGGTATGTTGGCACTTGGTATAGTCCCAGCTACTCCAGAGGCTGCGGTGGGAGGGCTGCTTGAGTCCAGGAGGTTGAGGCTGCAGTGAGCTATGATTACACCACTGTACTCCAGCCTAGGGGACAGAGCAAGACCCTGTCTAAAAACGAACAAACAAAAAACAAAAAACAAAACAAACACCCAAAACTACTATGGATTCACTTTATGTACACATCTCTTCCAGTGAATCAAAGGCTCCGGAAAGGTGAGGTTCTTTCTGTTACTTAAAATAAGGCCACATATCTCCATAGTGCCCCGCAAAGTGCTCTGGACACAAAAGTTACGTGAGTGCTTGTTAAGACCCAGATTTTCCCGAGAGCTAGAAACCCCTTTATGAGTCATTTTCTGCAGCTTAGTGGTTTTCAGTGTTGGCTACACATTCCAGTGACCTGGGGAGTTTAAAAGATAGCAATGCTGGGACCCCATTACCAAAGCCTGTGAGTTAACTTGTCTGAGTATGGCCTGGACGTGGTGCTGAGTCAGGTTCCCCAGGTGGTTCTAACTCCAGCCCAGGCTGAGCACTGCTGCCCCTGCCACAATCTTCTTCAAACCTCCCCAGCAAGAAGGACCTGGAAGCTTATTGTACACACAGGCTACCAAGCCTGTCTTACATCAACCTCATTCAGTAGGTCTGAGATGAGGTCTCTCTTATGAAATCTAACCACCCCTGCAGTAATCTTTATCCTCAGGGAACTTGGGAAACACAGGGATAGCTCATGGCTCCCCTGAAAGTAACTAGGTGCAATAAAGCCAACTCTTATTCATCTGTGCCATGTCGTCTTCGTGCCCACCTTTGCGAACCTTTCCCCAGTGGATGCAGCTGTGAGGTGTGTGAAGATGCAGTTGGGGACTGGGTTGGCAGGGAAGGGCAGAGAAGCGAGGACAGCATGGCAGGCGCAATAGTGCAAAGCCAAGTTACAGGCGCCGTGCTTGGCAGGCCAATGC
Source organism: Pan paniscus (assembly GCF_029289425.2). NCBI lineage: Eukaryota > Metazoa > Chordata > Mammalia > Primates > Hominidae > Pan > Pan paniscus. The sequence goes on along the minus strand of NC_073256.2, from coordinate 70,853,124 downwards.
TTTATTATTACAGACAATGAATCACAGCTGGTGCCAGTTGTGCTGGGCACACATGTCTGTCATTTTATCCGACACCCTGGTAGCTATTCTGTGCCAAGCTCCTTACCCCACATTTTACCAAGCCTGAAATTGTTTGTACCTTGCTACACAGGGAACAAGCACTCAGTGAAGCAGTCTCCTCGGTCTTTCAAATGCCTGCAACTTCGTTCAGTGAAGTGTGACCAACCCTCCAGCTGTGGCTGGATCCACAGGCTCTCCCTAAAGGTCAGGGTGTACGAGCCAGCAGGGCTGCTCTGCAGACTTTGCAATGAGCTTGGAAATCTCCATGTCTAAAGGTTGCTCTTTTGGACCTTGAAAAATAAGTTTGCCTTTGAGCCTTTGACTTTAGAAATGGTCTCATTTTGTTTTTCAAATCTTCATCAACGATGATTCATTTTAGTCTGCCTGGCCTTTGCTTAGAAGCAGACTTAAATCTTAGCCAAATGAAAGTACTCCAGTATCTCGAAAGTTACAAGTCACAAGTATGCTGAGATCCCAGCACAGGGCATGGAGCCCAGCAAACCCCAGACCTTCAGCTGTAAGTGCTGGTCATCATTTCCAGGTGAGCCACGATGACAAAACTTTGGAAAACACACCTAAAGAGCCTTATAGTAAGCCAAATGCTGAGCAGGAAACTAACGCTCCTTGGCAAACCCTGAAATGTTAATTGTTGGCCTGGAATTGTCTGGAAGGCACTGAAGATGAATTCCACGTTTGTGGAGGGGCCCCTTGGTGAGGGCATCCTTTCAGGGCATGACTCCAGCCTAGAAACTACATTGCTTCGCCCTTTTTATAAACCTCCCGAGGCAACTCCCAGCCTCCCTCGGTAGTTATCCTACTCTGGTTCCATAAATCATTTCACTTCTGGTAAGGCCACGAGCCAACTGGCTGTAATGAGATATCGAACCCTCCGGTCCCTCATACTCCCGACTGATTATGTATTCACCAACTTTTAAAAGGCAGGTCCAAGCTATCAAGTGCTCTTCAAATTTGGAGCCAACTTCCTTGTTAGGATTTTGTCCTTATTAGAATCTGAGCAGTTGTTGGCACCAGTTCTTTCCTCTTCACACCATTTGCCTGAGTGGGAAAATTCTTGAGCAGTTACTCTTCTTTAATGCGGGTAATAAAGCTAATATCATGGCCTCCATTTTGTAAATAAACCATATCTCAGTTTTAGCAACCAAAGAAAGACACTCCTTTTTAATAGAGGACACCTGATTTAATAACACATTTCTCAAACAACACAAATAGATGCCCTATATGGACACAAGATACTGATTGGAAACCATCCTTTCCTATAAATGCTCAACTTTGTAGGCAACAAGAGGCTGTACCAATTCAGCAGGAATGTGCATGCGATTTCAGTACTTATCCAGGGCCATCAGAACATTGGCTTTCAATTGGGCCATGCAGCCATCCCTCACTTCACACAGAACACTGGAAAATTCCAGAAACAGGTCTAAAACTTCAGTTCTTATAGCTTATGGTTACAAAGCTCCCCACTGAAGTCACAAATTTTAGCCATAGAAATAGCAAGCATTCTAGAGACAGAGTAAGAGGTCAAAGTGGAGACAGGAGGGGGCTGCCCACCACATAGCACCTGTGTCCTCCCTGATGAATTCCAGACATTCTCTGGGTCTCAATTTTCCCAGAAATGCTACGAGGAAAATGACAAATTTTAAATTACTCTCCAGTCTAGAGAGGACAGGGATATATAAATATAACAGAGTAGTCTCCTTACTGTGCAGGTTAAACTAAGCTTGCATTATCACAGCATGGGCTGTAACCATACCTATTGTTGGCATAGAAATGTCCCAGTGACATGACAATTTTTCAGATGCATTGTCTTCTCAATTCAACTGCAGCCACAATATTTTTCAGTACCTCTTTATTTGCCTGCCTTATTCTAGGCTCTGCAGATATATATTGAAAAGACAGAGTACTGATTAATCTTGATTTCTTCAAGGCTTTCAACTAGCAGACATAAAGTCAATTTTATAAACTTGATTTATTTTTAAATTCACATTTGTTTAATTATCTGTGCTGGAGCCAATACATATCCTTAAAAAAACAACAGATAACCACAACAATAACAAAATCCCCAAGAAATTAATATGATGTTTCCACTGGCAGGAAATGCTTCTCAAATAAGTAGTACCTACATTATTAGTTAATATAAATAGAAAGGATATTTTAGTATGATTCAGTTAGCCCATTGTTAACTATGATTCAATACTAATACAGCTAATAGCAACTGTCTACAAACATAAAGTTCTTAGTTTATTACCAAATGTGTAACCCGTTTAGCCATTATTAAAATATTAAAACATTACTGTTTCTGCTGGCATATGCTACAGAAGTCCAGAAGGTAATTATCTCATGTATAGTCAAGCAGCCACAGATACCTCTCTCCCGTAAGACTTTCATAGCAAGGCTTTCTTTTTGTAACAGTAAAAATCACACTACATCATACTACTGTGTCAACATATTATTGCAAATCTGAATTAGAGAATAACCTGACTTATTGGATAGAGTGATTTTTTAACCATATGTCTTAAGTGCTTGGAAAAGCTATGGTCACTTCTATTTCCATAAACATTTTACTAATATTATGTTTATACTTAATTTTCTTAGCAAATAGATGAAGTATAAATTGTAGGATTGCCTAAATTATCCACCAAAAGTTCTGAATATGTAACTGTATTTGTAATCACATGTCTAGCTACCTTTACCCTCACCATGTTTTATTGGAACTGTAAAAGGATATAGACTGGCCGGGCGCAGTGGCTCACGCCTGTAATCCCAGCACTTTGGGAGGCCGAGGCAGGTGGATCACGTGAAGTCAGGAGTTCAAGGACAGCCTGGCCAACATGGTGAAACCCCGTCTCTACTAAAAATACAAAAATTAGCTGGGCGTTGTGGTGGGCGCCTGTAATCCCATTTACTTAGGAGGCTGAGGCAGGGGAATCACTTGAACCCAGGAGGCAGAGGTTGCAGCTGTGAGCCGAGATTGTGCCACTACACTCCAGCCTAGGTGCCAGAACCAGACTCCGTCTCGAAAAAGAAAAAAGGATACAGATTTACCCACATGGTACTGTTTAACTGATGTGGATGACATACTGATGCAGTTTGGAGTTGAGGGCTTTGGAATCAGAGGTTATAACTGATACAAGGTTCTACACCTTGCCAGCTACCTGACCTCAGGCAAGCAATTTAACCTTTTTAAGCTTTGGTTTCTTCATCTGAAAAATAGAGAAAATAATAGTACCTACCCAAAAGGATACTGAGAAAATTAAAAAACAATGCAAATAAAGTGCATAACACAGTATTTGTCACGTAATAAGCCTTGGATAAATGTTAGCTGCTACTATTACATGGCTATCTTACAGTACAACACTAAAGGGACCACTGATCAAGCTAGAGGAGTTGTTTGTTTATTTTCTCTAATGTTAGTGATCCATAGCTGTGATCAGAAGAGTTGGCATGTGGTAGAGAGAGTCAAATTAACAGTCCAAAGACTCAGTGCTCAGATCCTGTTACTTATGAACTCTGAAACTGTGCGCAGGTCGTTAATATCCCTGAGCCTCTGTTCCCCCTCATCTGCACAATGGGAACCTAAAGATAACTTACAGATAGGTCTGTGGTAAAGATGAACTAAAATAACCATATGCAGAATTATTTTAGAAAGCGCACAGTACCTAAATGATGTAAGTTATTAATGGGTGCTTTAAATAAAAGGAAATGATGACAAAAACTAACAATTATCTATGAACTACACACAATGCTAAGCACTTGATTCATTATCTCCTGTCCCTAACTGTAATCTGATATCACAGAAAGGAAATTATGCAGTTTAGCAATCTACGGATAGCTGAATTCTGATATTCACCTCTCTAGTTTTACCATTTTATTTTGTTTTTCTTTTTTGTAAACAAAGTCTGACCCAGTCCACTGTTGTTTTGGGAAGTGCCTTTGACCTTCTATCACTGTACATCACCTCTAGCTCTGTAGTGAGCCACTTTACAATGCTGCGTTAATATGTAAGAACTTCCTAAATACAAACTGTAAGTACTACAAGTGCATTTATTGCCTTAACCTTGTTGTCCACATTGAGATAAGTTTTTAATCACTTCCTTATATGTGAGCTGAATCTTTTAAAAAATTGTTTTGCATATCCTTTCCAATTGCAGGAAGATGGGGGGTTTATAGCTGGTTCAAACTTAGATTGTCAGTTTGCTAAAGTTAAGGCTAAATTATATTTTCTGTAGACATCAAGATACATAGCATCTCTCACTATAACAAAGTGGGGGGTCAGGGTGTGTTTGTTATGCTTGTCCTAATGTCATAAAAGGATTCTGGCTATCACCCACTATTACAGGGTTGTATATTACACAGGTATAAGAATGCCATTCACATTGTAATGATTGTTATTTATTATAACAAATTTCTGGCCGATACGAGTATTTCTTCTAACATTTTCTAAGATATGAACATAATTTTTCTAGTAAAATCAGTATTTTACTATAATTTTCTAACTGATGACAAGTGTATCCAAAGGTAAGAATCCATTTCCCAACTTATATGAAAGCACCCATATGAGTTACAGTTATACAAATAAATATATTAACATATATTTATATATACATTTTATTATAACATATAAAAATATGCGCCTATTTATAACATTATATTTATAACTTTTCTTGACTTAGACCCTCAATAATTAATGCCTTATTATCAGTTTAAAGTTGTTCTTTTACTGTTTATACTGGTTTTTGATAATCCATACCATATTCCATAAAAAAGGCTATTGACATTCAGGAAGGTATGTTTTAGATTTGGCATCACACTACAAGTTATCCAGGTTGAGTAGATGTCATTGTCACAACCAGTCATTACTTTGATAAAATCCCCATCAGGGTAGCGCAGATATTATATTATTTGGTCTCAGGCCACGGAGACCCAACCTGGTTGATCTGCACAGGCAGAGGAATTCTGCCCTGAATTTGTTGGCTGCCAAATTGGAATCAATGGCAGCCGTGATAGAGATGTTCCTGCGCTTCATGAAGAACAGATCCAGAGCATCAGGGCCTGACATTGCCAAGTAAGCAAGACCTTTGATTTTCATTAAAACATTTTACTTGGCCAGTGTAGAGGCCTTCAGTCTGGGCATTTATTTATTTATTTATGGTACCACAATTCTCAGGCCCAACATACAATTAGGCACAACTTCAGTGAAAATTTTTTACTGTAATTTTAATCAGGAATTTTAGTCATGAAACTTTGTTTTTAAAAATTAGCTGAACCCGGTCGGGTGTGGTGGCTCACGCCTGTAATCCCAGCACTTTCGGAGGCTGAGGCAGGTAGATCACGAGGTTAGGAGATCAAGACCATCCTGGCTAACACAATGAAACCCTGTCTCTACTAAAAATACAAAAAACTAGCCAGGCGTGGTGGCGGGTGCCTGTAGTCCCAGCGACTTGGGAGGCTGAGGCAGGAGAATGGCGTGAACCCAGGAGGCAGAGCTTGCAGTGAGCCGAGATTGTGCCACTGCACTCCAGCCTGGGTGACAGAGCGAGACTCTGTCTCAAAAAAAAAAAAAAAAAAAAAAAAATTAGCTGAACCCAGCGCTTTGGTGTTAGACAGATTTCATTTTAAAGTTTAAAATAGAAAGCTCATATGGAGCTTATTTTATCCATTCATGTAATCACATTAAAGATATCACAAAGTGAATACTTTTTGTCCATGAAGTAGCAAAAATCCACTTTTCGCAAGCAGTTCCTTAACAAGCAGCTCATTAACAGCTGATGTGGTTAAGGACGCATCCTACTAAATGGTATTAATATACCAGCAATGTATCACCTAATATAGAGGTGTGTGGAGACACCCCATTCAAAGAATCACAAAGCAGGAGAGAATCAGATTATAGATATATGGAAATGGCTGAGACGATTGTTGAGCTGAATCATCAAGAGTTGTTACAGCTTTTATGGTATTACCCCAAATCATCAGTGGCATTATCATAGCCCCTCAAACTGCAGTGTAAACCATCAGGTCCTCAATTCTCCCTCCTGACATCCATAACTAGCAGATTATTGTAAGGGAATATGAATTGTTTTTCTCTCCCCACTTGTCTCCATTATGGGCTGTGTTACTAGTTACTGAGCTTGCATCATCATTCATACCAGAAATGGCTATAGGTGAAGGAGCCGGAAGTCCTCTGTTGAGCCAACGCTACCTTTCTTCTTCTAGCGTCCGTCCAATCACATAACATTCACTGTGTGCAAGCAGAGGCAGACACCCAGAGAGCACCAAAAAGAGGGTCATCCTTCATTCCGTCCATTTTATGCTGTCCTAAAAGATTCTAATTCACTCTCCCTCTTTCTAATTCATTCTTATTCTTTTAATAGAATGAAAATCTAAATATTAATAGCACTGGTGCTTTTTTTGGATTCTTTCCTTTATTCAGCTAATTCAATTGTTTCCTAAATTTCCCCAGCACTTAACATTATTTAAGCAAACCATGTCTTAATCCCCATACGACATTTTCTTTTGCAAACCTACAATCTGATTTTCTTAGTTTGTTAGATAATAATGCAATGTTTTAAAGATATTCCATTACAAACTTTCCAAATCTGGATTCAAAATCCTTAGTGAAAGTACAACAGGCCAGGTGCAGTGGCTCATGCCTGTAATCCCAGCACTTTGGGAGGCTGAGGCGGGCAGATCACCTGAGGCCAGGAGTTCAAGACCAGCCTGACCGACATGGAGAAACCCCATCTCTACTAAAAATACAAAAAATTAGCTGCGCATGGTGGTGAATGCCTGTAATCCCAGCTACTCAGGAGGTTGAGACAGGAGAATTGCTTGAACCTGTGAGGTGGAGGTTATGGTTAGCCAAGATCGTACCATTGCACTCCAGCCTGGGCAACAAGAGTGAAACTCCATCTCAAAAAAAAAAAAAAAAAAAGAAAGCACAACCACCCACATGTTCCTGTGGGATTTGCTATATTTACTATAAAGAAGTAGAGGGAAACTGTCTCTTGACTGAGTGGCTTCTCTCTGCCTGACCTGCAGCATGAGGACACTACCCTCAGCTCTGAGAGCTAGAGAAGAGTCCCTCTGCAACAGTTTCCGACAGGAGCATGCTGTGTCCCTCTGGTGCCATAAAGCAGCAGATGGCAAGCCAACTACTCGCTGACTTTCCCGGAGACATCTATAAAACCATAAATTCCTAAGCCATCTGGTGAGAGACTGATTTGGCAGGTTTGGGGCGTGGCCTGAGCTGTGGTATTGGTAAAATGTGAAAATACCTCTAGGTGCTTTGATGGGCAGCCTTGTTTAGAAACCATGGCGGCTAACATAAATAGCAGTCTTCAAATATTTGTTTGTATATGCAAAACTAAACACCTCCTCTGATATTTAAAGTAGAAACCTAAAAGTGCTTAAGTTTTAAAAATTGTAAAGGACATATAATTGACATCATTTTCAATTTTAACTTTTACAATTTTAATTTTGCAATGGTATCCAAATATCTGAGCAATTTGGGAGTTTAAATTGTTCATTTTAAAAATATGTAAACAGTTTTTAAAAACTTGATATTTTTTATAACTCCTTTTTCTCCTTGAGTTTTTATTTCCATTGTACTTCCTATACTGTATTTCAGGCTAATAATAAATTATTTATATTTAGGCTATATATTATAATATACTAAAATATATGTTATATATAATAGTATATTTTATTTAAAAAACTAATTGATCATGCAATTATACTTGCCTGAAATAAAAGGTATGTATACAAACTAAAATGAAAATGTAAAAGAGATGATCATAGAACTCTCAGTGTTAAATTTTATTTTTGTTATATTATTATTAGTGTACAATTCATCAAAAACATAAACGTTATATTTTTGATAGATAATTATTAACATTAATAGTAAAATTTGATGGTAAATGAATCTAATATGAGATAGATACTGCTTTTTTTCCAATTAGTTCATGGACTTGTCGGTGAAAATTATTTGTTGCTGAAATAAACAAGGGACAGTATCGACTCTATTTCTTCCCTCCCTTTTTATTTTTAGAATTAAATACTAAAAAATCTTGTTTGCATAAATAGATGGGAACAGAAGCAGTTTCTTTTTAGAGATCTATTCAATTCACTGTACTCTTTCCAAATTATATGTTCCCAGTCACGTAGACATCTATCATGGAATATAATTTTTTTACTCATCTATCACCTGGCAACTTGATTAGGCCCTCCTTTAATTTTATGAAAAGCAAAGAATTAGAAACCAGCTAGCTTGTAAAAGGATTTGTTAGCCACAGATTGCCTCCCGCTCACTAATACCACTGACTTCTTTCATCAATATTTGAATCATTCCTTTGTTTGACACCTGAGAGGTTTTTGCTACCCCAGGGCTATTAGAGGGCTCCAAATGGGTGCATCTCTTTCTCATAAAGTGAGAAAGACTGACTGTGAAAGCCTTAGCAGGAAGGCAGCACTGTGGAGATTAATTTTAGCACAATATATAAGGAAGCAAATGATCTGAAAAGTCTGAGCCCACATATCCTGTTGAGAGCCATCATTTTTTTCCAACGGTATATTTATACCTGTTTGAAGACCGCTGCCTTAAAGTGTGCTGCGAGTCTCTTTCTGTAAGTTTGATTGGCACCCACCGAGTAGCTAAGGAAAGAATAATGTCCTGCAATCATGGTATATGGGTAGAAGGCACCTAAGCCTGAATCCTGGCTGGAGAGAAGGGAGCCTTATTTGCCTTGGCTGTGAGGTCCTCTAAGTGGGTCAGCCTTGAGATCTCCCTGAAGCAGCCAGAGAGGGAGGCCTGGCCAGTCGTTGTCAGGGTTCATGGGAGCTGACAAAAATATTTCAGGAACGTCTCCATGGCTAAAAGACATATCATTTCAGTGGTTGCTGGCAGCGCCACACTCTCAATTTGCAGGACAGCTAGACCATGCCCTGTGGGCTAAGAAACCAGTCTTTCTCTGACTCATCAGAGAAATCCGACCTGGCATTTAGTTACTTAGGTACTCAAAGAGAGTGGCTCACTGATGGAGCAGGCCCTGACCATTGCCTGGGGCACAGACTGAAAGGTGGACAGGAGGGGGACCCAGGCAGGGAGCTCTGTGGTTTCAGGCTAAGTGCTAGGGGAGGCTACGGCAGGGCCCCAGGGGACAGGAAAACAAGGCCAGTGAAGAGGCCTCACATTCCCAGCCACTCTGCAAGGTCGGCTATGAGGTAGGAGGGCAGAGTGGCCTGGTAGCTGGCCAAATGGTCACAAGCACAGCCTCTGATCCTCAACCATCTCATACCCAGAGCTCCCAAACACTGGTGGAGGCACCATTCAGCACCAGCCTGTGTGACTGTGGCAGGGGATCTGGGGACCTGAGGGGGCTTCACCCCACGGGGTCCTAAGCAAACCACACAGCCAGGCTTCAATCTCTCTTGCATTGCTTCAGATTATTTTTAGCATGGGGACTCTCATTTCTGCAGATGAGCAGCATTTGTTAACCCCGACAGTGGGGACAACTCAAATAACTTGCTCCCGAAGGGATCTATCAGGAAGGTGAGCACAGGCGCATGGACCCCAAAGAGCAGCTGTAGGCCCAGAAGGGGGCCCCAGCCACCCTAGCACAGCAGCTCTAAAGATGTGTGGCAGCGAGAGACCCAGCCTCAGCCGGATAGAGAGAGGTCAGGGCAGGGAGGGACTGATGGCAGGTGGGAAACATCCCAGCAGCTCTGTAAGTGAGCAGTGAGGGAAAGATGCATGCAGTGGGGTGGCGGAGAGACCTGGGGAGGGAAGAAGGACTGCAGCAAGCGAAAAACAAGGGAACCACAGAGAGAAGGCATGAAAGGGACTGAGAAGTGTAGAAACAGAAAAAACATCTACTGATCAATCCTCATGCAAGCACGAAGGTTAAAAAGAAGAAAGAGGGGCACAGAGAAAGCAAATCATTCTTCTCAGGCAACACACAGTTCGACGGGTAATGGGGGGAAAATGGGAAGTGCAGTTCTAACCCAGTCTGATATAATTGAATTTTTTTCATCCAAAGACCTAAGGTCTCCTGTGATACAGACACTCCCATCACCACTGCCTTCTGTCATCTCACAAAGAGGAAAGGAGGGGAAGGGAAGAATGAAGGAGGAGAAACAAAAAAAGGCCCTTGGGGTGGGGTGGGGACAGCCATGACACTGTGGCCCTGCTGGTCACACATCCACACAGCCTCACTCAGTGGAGTTCCCACTCCCACATGGGGACCGAAAGCCCCCACAGCCTCTTCCACCCTACAACGCTCCCATAAAGGCCCAGCCTCACTGTAATTCCACAGTTTTCCTCAATCAGATGGAGCTTCCTACATACAAGTTTGTTCATTTTCATGTGTTCTCACCCCCATTTGCCCCACAAATCTAACCAGAATAATGACCCCGAGATTAAAGATGGACAGAGGAATCACTGCTTTATTTTACTTGTGCACAATGTACCCATACAGTCCCAGCTGCTGTATTGGTCTGCACCTGACAACAGGAAAAATCTGGAATTCTCCCTCAGGGTCTGCCTCAATAACCCGAGTCTCCCGTTATTCACATGGCTCTGTATTTCAGATTAATTTTGATCCAGTACAGAAAAAGTTGGACTTTCTTTTCAAGCCATTAGGCTTTATTTTTCTGCCTAACTGCAAAATAAGTAGGTATAAAAAAATTGCATAAACAAAACATTCACTTTCAATAATTGATGCAACTCCCAATCATTCAAAATAGCCCCAAATTTTGTTATATAAACATCAGTGTGGCCATTTTTTTAATATTTGAGGGGGAAAAAAATCCCTTCTATCTTAGTAGTTTTATGCTCCAAGTCACTTCTGACTATAATGGTTTGTGGAATGGCTAGCACAGGATTTCAACAAAGTTAAGGGACTTTGTAAGAATTGTATTAAAAGAAAAAAAGAGAAGGAGAGAAAGAAACTGGGAAATGGAATCGTGTCCTAGTCTAAATGTCACAGTGTGTCTTTACATAATGGCTGAATGACTTAATGACTATTTACATAGACATTAAAGCCATATCCATCAGACCATTTCAGTGAACACTTGTGAAGAGTGGGAAGATCATTAGAGAGCAGATCATGATCTTTAGTAAAAGTCAGACCCTGGGCACAGAAGAGCTCTACTGGCCAAAGTGGACAAATGAAGGTCTAAAAGTCTAATGCCATAGATCTGGTTTCAGATAAAATCGAAAGACTAAACCAGTAGATATAAATTGAACACATATTATTACCATAGAGAAGGCTGGCCACTCTGCAATCCCTGCTGTAGAATGCATTTCAAGATGGTTGCAGGATTTGGGAGGAGAGAGGAGCAGTCCAAGCAGGTGGCAAAGCCAGGAGGGTTTGGATGGCTGGAGGAGGAGGTGGGGGTGGTCTTTATCCTGTGCATGGAAGACTCTCCAGACTCATGAATAGCTTGGAGAAGGACCCCTCAGAAGTCCTCCTATTCACCCAGGCTCTAAAGCACAGAAGGGAGTTTTTCCATAGAGCTACAGACTAAGGCAAACTCCATCACCAAATCCTAGGAAAGATGGGAAGCCCTGTGGATCCAACTGGTTCTGGCTCATTTTAGTTCTCCATGGAAGCCCTTTGCTAAAATGAAAAGGTTGGCATTATCAGCAAGCCTAGTCCATATAAGATGAAGTGAGAGAAGGAAAAGGCTAATCCTATACTATATGGTTTCAAAGACTGAAAAAACACTGTTTTCAATATTTTCAAAAATAACCATTTTCGGATTTTCAAGGCTGCACATCATGTACGAGTTTCCATAAAGCGGAGGCCCTCTGGACCCTGGCATTCCTCTCTTTTTGCTGCTGGTCCAGAACACAATATACTTTAAAACAAGTGATGGCCCTGTCTGTTCAGCATACCATACGTTACCTTTCTAAAATTATTATGCCTTTTCACACACATTTTTATTCCCTTATTTTTATCTAAGCCCACATAGCAGTGTCTCCTAAAGTTAAGTGATCATAGAATCAACTGAGTTCTTCTTAAACATAGAAATTCAGAGGACCATCTCCCAGGCAGTCTGATTCCCTACTTTTGTAGTTGGCCCAGGAATGTACATTTGTAAAGAGTGGCTGGGTCAAGTGAGGGAAATTTTTGGAAAAACTGTGATAAAGAACTGTTGAATTAAACCAAGGCCTCTTTCTCTACCTCATACTTTCTGAAAAGAAATATTTCTTTTTCTAATCATAGAGCTATGACCACTGGCAAGGAATTGCCCTTATTGCCCTTCTCTTACTGTAAGTCACTGAAGCCTAGTAATTGTTTGCCCTGTATCGTTAGGTACAGACAATTTTACTTGGTGAAGCACAGGGCTTGATGGTCCTTCCTCCTCCAAGCCCAGCCATTCCAGTCCCACTTCTGCTCCCACATGCTCAGGAAAAGAAACTGCACAAACAGAGGACAAACTTTCACAGGCTCCATTCATAGACATGCTCCAATAAAGTCATCTCAAAATGGTTTAAACACACATGCAGATTAAAGCCAATGTTTCAGGTGGATTCAGTCTAGCAATATACTCCCGGTAGGTTTGTCTCCGGGCAAGTGAGTTGGTGATTCAGAATTTTTATTTCAATTCAGGAATACCTTTCTGACTAACAGAACCAAAGTTCTTTAAGGAATAAAGTATATGGCTTAGTTGAAATGTGACAGAAGTGCCTGTCGTGTGAGTTTTTAGGCTATGTGAACACCTCTTTCTAATTCCCTCTCCTTTTCCTAATATAAGATTCACACTGATACCAACTCAGCATAGAACAAATGGTGGCAGAAAGGAGACTTTATAAAGAACAGGAAACAAAAGTGCTGACAAATACAAATACAGTAATGTGCAGCATAACGATGTTTTGGTCAACAGCAGACCTCACTTACCATAGTGGTCCCATAAGATTATAGTGGAAGCTAAAAAATTCCTGTCACCTAGTGACAGTCTAGCCATTGTGATGTTATAGCACAACATATTACCTTTTCTGTGTTTAGATGCTCAAGTACCACAGCGTTACAACTGCCTACAGTATTCAGTACAATAACACACGATACAGGTTTGTAGCCTAGGAGCAACAGGTTCTATTATATAGCCTAGGCATGTAGGAGGTGCTACCATCCAGGTTTGTGAAAGTGCACTCTGTGACGTTCCCAGTGATGAAACCGCTTACCGATGCATTTCTCAGAATGTATCCCCGCCGTTCATTGAGGCATGATTGTACTCATACATTAGCTGTGCCTCGGCAGACGTTTCTTAAGAAGTTTCAGAACTACATCTTTGAAAGGAAGTTTTAAAAAGATTGTCAGCTGACAGGCAAAGTTCTACCTTTTTCAGAGTATGCTAGGCTCTTTTACTATATAACAAGGTATGCTTATCCTCAGGAAAAAAATGGAAATAAATGAAAATAAATTTAACAGGCATTCTAATCCTATCGAAATCACAATTAACTCTTCAACTTAGGAGCCCAGGATGTAGTAGGGCAGAGAGAGAAGTTCAAGACTCCAATCCTGTTTATCTCAGCTTGGACCTCAAATTACACTTGTGTGTTTAGATTCTAGTTCCCGATCTAGATGACAGAAGAGATTTGTGAATCCTATCAGCTACCACAGAGCAGGCATTCCATATCTTCCAGCTGAATAAATAATAATAACCGACTTTAACTGAACACTTGTTATGGATAGATTCTGTATTAAGGACTTTAACTTGCATTATCTTGCTTATCCTCCCAACAACTCTATTAGTAGGTATTTTGATTATTATTGCCATTTTATAGATGGGGGAACTGAGGCTTAGCAGGGTTAAGTAACATGCCCAACTCACACAATTACTAAGCATCTTCATGATTTTGTCACCCATCTTGAAAGTGCTGGAACAGGAATTTAAACCCTAGCAGTTTGACCCTAGACCCAAAAACTCTTGAGTATTTCACTTTACTCTTGTATAGGTATCAACTTACTTGGTTAATATCAGGAATTCAGGTTTCTGTTTTCAAAGGAGACACTTCAGAAAACGTTCCTGTCTTTAAACTTAAGAGGATGCATGAGACAGGAGCTGTTGATCGACTGTCTTGGAAGAGGGTGTAGTCTCAACTTGAGGTCTTATTCTTACTATTTGGCTTCTTTTAATGACTAAGGATTACTTTGGACAAATTGTGGATTATTATAAGATCTCAGAGTTGAGAGGTTGTTTTGTCTTTTTAGGAGAAATAAGTAATTACTTTGAATTTGGTAAATTTAATTCCCACCATTATAAAGGAAAATTAAGAATAAATCAAATAGACTTCATTTCATGGTTAAGACTTAGAAGAGTAAGACAACAAACATGACTATTACTCATGAAACACTGCTAAACAACTTTAAAAGGAGATTAGTTGCAAGAGGTGTTTCATAGATTTAATTCTAGTTGTAACTCAACTATATACTCCTCTAAGTTCCCATGAATTCAAACCCAAGTGTCTACTTAAAAATATGTCTTATATTATAAAACAGAATTAACAGCATTACTTTAACAGGTTAAAAAATGATACCAGCACTAGGCAAAAGTTATTTTGATTTTTGTCTTCATTGGAAAAGGCAAAAAAGGATGCACATTCTGAAAAAAAGCACTTAAATTTCCAAGTACATAGAGAAAACTCAATCTTTAAATGTTTGCAAAAGAAATGGTTTATATAATTAATAGTCACTTTAAATGCAAGAAATTGCTTACAAAAAATAAATTAACTCCTGGACATGTTTCATGAGACCTGCTTGCAACTTTTGATCTATCATATGTTTTCAGCGATTGGAGATCTTGTCTTATCTCAATTTCTCTGCCTACCATAGCTCTTATTCTCTATATGTGCAGCATGAATAAACACATAGAATTACCAATGAGCTAAGAAAACATAAAACATCCCCAAACAGAGACAAATAGAAAACAATAACAATAACCTGAAATGAAGGTATTTTTGCCAAATATAATTTTTTAAGTGCTATTATTTCTAAAGTAAAGTTCTTATGTCACATTGTGCCAGTTAAAACCAAGTCTTGATGGTCAGATTCCTGAGAAGGGGACACTGGTCGACTTGACTCACCTGTCAACCAAGTTCATTAAAGCCCCTTCCTAATTATGACATCATGATCTCAGAATCTTGAGAATTCCCAAATTCATTACAACAACTTCAGTCTATAATTCTCCCCACTTTTTAGTGTATCTATGTGTTTACTATATTTCCTTAATTGTGTCACTATCAATAGCAGGTATTCTTCTTCTTCTTCTTTTTTTTTTTTTTTTTTTTTGGTCCTGGAAACAGAGATTTTCCCACTAGAAAAGAGACTCTACATGTCAGACCTGAGTAACACTGGAGTGTGGTGCCTGGCAGTCTAGATTCCCCCGCAGAAACACTACAGCAAGTGATTCAAATTCATGCCACAGAAAAGTTACAGGAAGCCACTGTCCTTCAAACCGTTAATGAAGAGCTGAAATTGAGAATGTCAAGGCTGTGAAAGGCAAGGGTTCCTGTACTAAACTGTGCATGACAGATACACATTCTCTCAGACCTAAACAAACATTCTCTGTGGATTAGGAACCATTATGTAAATGCCAGTCTTCAGAAAAAAAAAAATAGCACAACTAAGAGAGGTTTATCTTCCATCATAATTACTTCTTTAGTAATCATAGCTCGTATAATTGCTTGTTCCCTAGATACCAGCCACTTGTTTGGTGACTGCATAATTACTGATTACAAATATAGCAATCTTTTATTTCATTACTATTATTACTTAATCTGGGGGATCATATTTTCCTTCAAGAAAAGCAGGATATATTATTAAGCACATCTGAGTGTGGAAAAAAAAGTATATATTCTATATAAAAGAATACACAGTTGATTATGTCAGGGGTTCATCTCTATTTGAATTTTTTAATTAATTATTATTTTTTTTTTTTTTTTGAGACGGAGTCTCGCTCTGTCCCCCAGGCTGGAGTGCAGCGGCACCGTCTCGGCTCACTGCAAGCTCTGCCTCCCGGGTTCATGCCATTCTCCTGCCTCAGCCTCTTGAGTAGCTGGGGCTACAAGTGCCCGCCACCATGCCCGGCTATTTTTTTTTTATTTTTAGTAGAGACGGGGTTTCACCATGTTAGCCAGGATGGTCTCGATCTCCTGACCTCGTGATCCGCCCTCCTTGGCCTCCCAAAGTGCTGCAATTACAGGCATGAGCCACAGCGCCCGGCCTCTATTTGAATTTTTAAAGGCAAATATTGTTTTCAAATTTTTACTGATATGGTCATCTTTTTGGCTTAATTAAGCAATTTGTTAAAATAAATGGGGCCTATGTATGTGCAAGAATCAGAAGAGAAGAACTTTTAAATCTAAACTATTATTTCTCTGCCCTTTAGGAAAAATACAAATTAGCAGTTTTGATACGAGGGTCAAACTTGTTGATCTTTCACATTATTCTGGGAGATGAATTGGTTTGCAGCCAGAAGGGTGGGAAAACTGAATGACTGTGTTTGCAGCTTGCCTGTACCACACTGTTTTAGACTTTGAATGTCTAAAACCTTAGAATGACCCTTATTTCAATGTAAATATGAAGTATTTTCTTTCCCCAAAATATAGTTTGGCAATTACCAATGATTTTTTATGATCAATTGTAGGTTTGGTATATCAACAATACCACTGGCCTTTTTTGAGTCTAAGAGGGTCACATGAAATTAACAATAATTTGACTGCATGAAGTCCCCAGAATGATCAAAAGTGGTATGGTAGTTGAGGGTCAACTAGGCAATCTAGGTGGAATCAAACTCTCTTATACTCTATTCTGAGAAATTCCCACTGTCCATTAATGAGTGAATAATCTGCAATTTCAGCTAGAGCCATGAGGCACATAGTTCTCTTCCCAGAACTAAGTATTTAAAACAGGTACCTTTTACCTAGCTATAGAAAGTGATGGCAAGCCCTGGAGCCCAAATGTTCCAGAATTCCAAATAATACTTGAATATTTACAACTGCTTTTCATAAAAAGTTCAAGCTTGTTTCATTACTATTAGTCTAAATATTATATTAACAGGTATGCTAGCAAGAAGGCCTTTTATTAGCTCCTGGATTGTCTCTCAATTATTAAAAGAGCGTTCAACTTATGGTTATTTTCTGTTTCTGTCCATCAGAAAACCCAGCTGATAAGAAAAATAGCTTATTGAAAAGGAATACATCCACACCAGTAGTGTAAAGAAGTTAAAAGAAGAAATAAAGCATGAGGTGACCTTTCAACAGGAATTACTGCCTCAATGCCAGTGGTTGAAGTGGGATTTCTCAACTGAAACATATCAATACTGAAAAAATTATTCCATGTCGTTTACATAGTGATAGATGAACTTTGATTTGAAATGATTTTGCAAATGAGATTGCCTCAAGCAATAAAAACAGAATTGCCATATTTCTCTGATCCCTTTTCATCAAACCAAGCTATTAAAAAATAAATTTACTTTGTGTTACTGCTTAAAAATACAATGGCTCAGATCAGTTTATGTGCAGAAACTATTGTTTGGCTGTGTGCATTTTTTATTTAATAATTTTAAACTGAACCTCAAATGGTATAAGGTTAGATGAACTGTAATTAATGATTGGCATTCATTGTTGGGCATGTTCACTATTGAATATTAAGATATTGATATTCATAACTTTTGGGAATTAAATAACCCTTTGATTGCATATTACTATGCTGTAACTAATAATTATTTAGCCTTAAAAAAGAAAAAATAGATCTACACCCGAGAATAATAATTTATATTACCTAAACACAACAGACATCCTGATTAGAAGACATAAGAGTTAAGGTTGACATTGGAGAAGTAATTTTTTGGAGGTTGTAAAGGTGACTAATGTTTACCAAAATTATCACTGAGATCATCACCGCCCTTATTTAACACGTACTTAACAGTGAAACCCAGCGTGGCACAGAGATGTATACGAAGTTTGTTTCCAAAGAAGAGCCAATGTAATTGTGCAGACACACAGAGCAGATACACATGAAAGAAAACAGCAGAAAAATACACAACTTCCATTGTGAAAAGTCAAGGCTTGGTAATGTCCAGAAAGATGTAAGTAAAATTCTCCCAGCAAAGGGCTTCAGGGGACTCTGATTCCTACAACAAGAGAAGCAAAAGGGCAAAAAGCACAAGTTGCGCTGAGTAATATGGTGGCAACAAGAAAAACACAGAGATTTTCAAATCTCAAAATTATCTGCGAGACATCTGGTTTCAGCTTAGAGATGTTGAAAGTATCACTCCCACCCTTACAACAAGGAAAACGGTAAATAAACAGTATATTAACAACTTTTCTTAATCCCATGAGAACACTAAGGATGGACAGCAACCAACCAAGATGCATCTGGGGTCAGAAAGGTATCTACAGGGACCAACAAAACCCAGCATTGCAAACACTCCATGTAAGCTGTTAAGAAGATTCAGCTAAATTTTTTTTTAATATATTGCTATAGGCTAAATATGGGCTATCAAAAAGGGAGAAGCCCTGTAGATGCAGAATAAAAGTGTTCACACTCTGGTCAGATTTTTCTCCATGAACCCTATTAGGCATTTGGGAAAGTTTGATAAGAATCCTGAGAAAGCATCCTTGATGGAGCTGGCAGGGGGAGGGGAAAAGTAGCCATCCTCAATGTGTACACACCTAATAGAGATTCAAATTACATAAAGAGAACACTAACAGGACGGAAAAGAGAAATAGGCAAATCTCAGCTGTACTTAAGAGACTTCAACACTCCTCTCCGTAATTAATACAGTAAGTAGGCAGAGAATAAGTAAGGATATAGATGATTTGAACAACACTAACTGCCAATTTGATCTAACTGACCTTTATGGCTCATTCCACCCAATAGCAGCAGAATAGACATTCTCAAGTGCACTGGGACCATTCACCCTAATAAACCACATCCTGTGGCATAAAACAAATCTTGACACATTTAAAATAATAGAAATCATACAAAGCATGTTCTCAGATCATAATGGGATTAAACTCTAAATCAGTAACAGAGAGATATAAGAAAAATTCCTAAGAATTTGAAAATTAAGCAGTACACTTGTAAATAACCCATGGATCAATGAGGAAGTGTCAAAATAAACTTTAAAATATTTTGAATTGAATGAAAATGAACAATGAACATACATCATAAAAATTTATGGGCACAGCTAAAGCAGCATTAGAGAAAAGTGATAAGAGAAAAGTAGCATTGATGATTTCATTTTCAAAAGAAGAAAAGTCTTGAACCATTAACCTAAGCTTTTACCATAGGAAACCAGAGGAAAAAAAGATCAATTCCAATCCAAAGCAAGCAGAAGAAAGGCAATAATACATATTAGAGCAGAAATCAATGAAATTGAAAATAGAAAGATATGTATTTTTAAATCTATGAAGCTAAAGCTGATTCTTAGATCAATAAAATTGATAAACTCTAATCAGAAATTACTAATCTTGGGGATAAAAAAAGAAAATCAATATTAACCCCATAGACATTAAAAGGATCATAATGGGATACTAGGAACAACTCTCTCCTCATAAATTTGACAATGCAGATAAAATCAATCAATTCCTGAAAGACATAAACTACCAAAATGCTCATTACAAACGTTTTAAGACAAATAAATGGAGAGAGATACCATGTTCATGGATTGGGAGACACAATTAGGGAGATATAATTAGGACCTCAATTTTTCCCAAACTCATCTACAGATCTACACAATTCCAATCAAATCTCAGGATAATTTTTTTGTATATGTTAAGTTGATTGTAAACTTTATATGAAAGGCAAAAGGTCTAGAATAGTCAAGCCAATATATCAAAATAACAAAGTTGAAAGATTCATATTACACAATTTTATAACATACTATTAATCTACAGTAATCAAAACTATGTGGTATTGGTAAAGCCATAGACACATAGAGCTATAAAACAGAACAGAGAGCCTAAAAATAGATGTGCACAAATATAGTCAATCAATTTTTGACAAAGGTAAAGTAGCAATTCAATTAAGAAATGGAAGCCTTTTCAACAAAAAGAAACCCTAGACATCCAAATGTAAAAACATAAACCTTGACACTTACCTCACCTCATGTACAAACACTAACAATAAAGATTATAAAACATAAAACTATGAAACTTTTAGAAGAAAATATAGTAGAAAAATCTGTATTATCTTTATTTTTGCAAATGCACCAAGTGTGATCCATAAAAGAAATGCACCAAAGTGTAATCCATAAAAGAAATGCACCCAAAGTGTGATCCATGAAAGAAAAAAATTGATAAACTGGACTTTACCAAAATTTAAAACTTTTGCTCTGTGAAAGAGAATGTTATGGGAATGAAAAGGCAAGCCACAGGCTGGAAGGTAACATTTACAAGCCACATATTCAATTAAAGAAAAACAACTAACTTCCAAAATTCGTAATGAATTTTTAAACTAGAACAATAAGAAAATGAAAAATTTGATAAAAGATAGCAAAAGATCTGAGTAGACACTTCAAAAAAGAATAATGGATAGCAAGTAAGTCATGGAATACATGAGGAGGGAACAACACAGAGTCAGGTACAGCCTTGGCCTTTGGGAGATCATAACTTTTAGATGCTGAAAATCAACAAAAACAAATATTTTAATTACATATAGCATTATGGAAATCAAGATAAGGGAGCAATTAATTCAGTCTGAAGGAGTTCAAAAAGGATTCACACGGGAGAAGATTTTTAAGCTGATTGGTCTTAAATTTCCCAGCACAAAAATGCTTATCTTCTCGGTGCTCCATAGCTGTATTTTACAGCTGATCTTCATGAAGTCAACCTCGAAGTCCTCTTCATTCTACCAGCTGACTTCCTCTTCTTTCACCTTTTTCTTTTCCTCTATCCCCAAAGTCAGTGTCATCATCTCCTGCCTGCAGGGATGCAGCAGGCTTCTAATAGGATTACTGCCTCAACCTTCATGCTGCTGCCCACATGACCCTTCTAAAATGCATACAAATTATTCACTTACCTGCTCCACGAATGTCTATCAAATGCCTACTGCATATCCGTAGTGGTCCCTCAGCTTGGCTAAGATATTTCAATAAAAATAATACATGTTTCTGGAAGGATGAAAGGAAGGAGGACAGTAAAGAGGGAAAGGGGCTGAGGAGAAAAGAGAGAAGGGAGGAGTGTAAAAAGTAGAGATATGAGGGGAGGATGTAGAAAAGTTTGTGGAATAGTTATCAGAGTGACACATGGAGAACACCTGTGGGATGCAAGGAGATGACACTGTTGTTAGGGTCAGAATGAGACACACACAGAGAAAGAAATGATATTAGACCCAACCAATTAATTCTCACAAAGGATGAGCTGGAGAATCTAGATGCTTATTTGACATTTAAGCTTAAGTACCAAGACAACATCAGAAACCAGAGTAGGTGTCGTAAATAAGACTTGGTTCATTTTCTTGTAATTGCAAATTTACTCTCGAGACATAGTAGGAGCTTGGATCTATTCATAGAAGATCTGCCAATAGGACTTTAAGTCTAACTTTAATGTTTTAATTCAATGGATTCCTCAATCATTTTGCATTGATACCATCATTGGCATCATTCATTCATCTACTCATTAGCAAGTCTGTTGTGATCTGTGTCAAGTAACTCCTCAGTATTTGAGAGAAAAGTGAATCTCTTTTGTTAGACAAGAAAGCTTAGTGAGAAAGAAATAATTTAAAAAAAATACCTATTTTGGGGCCAGGTGCGGTGGCTTACACCTGTAATCCCAGCACTTTGGGAGGCCAAGGCGGGTGGAACACTTGAGGTCAGGAGTTCAAGACCAGCCTGGCTAACATGGTGAAACCCCGTCTCTACTAAAAATACAAAAAATTAGCCAAGTGTGGTGGCGGGTGCCTGTAATCCCAGCTGCTCGGGAGGCTGAGGCAGGAGAATCATTTGAACCAGGAGGCGGAGGTTGCAGTGAACCAAGATCGCACCATTGCACTCCAGCCTGGGTGACAGAGTGAGACTTCGTCTCAAAGAAAAAAAAAAAGAATATGTATTTTTGTATGAATATACCTGGTGACGCTAGAAAAATGTCTCCCAAGTTCCTTTCGCCACATTGACACCCCTGAGCTATATTAGCAGAGAAGATACATAGGGAATGAGTTATCTCTCGAATAAAGTTGGTGTTTTACCTCTCTAAAATAAAATTCATTAGAGCTATCAACATTGCATATTCATTTTCCTTGACGAAGACTTGGATACAGCAGCTGCATATCCATCCAATTTATGCTCATTCATGTAAAGGTATATTCACACACCACTCCATGCAGCTGTGCCTTTACAGATAATCCCCGACTGATTAATGGTCAACAAATGCTGAAATGTGTGCTGCTACTGATGGTCATTATAAAGTACCTCCGACTCATGAATCTTTTCAACTATCTAATCTAAGATGATTTAGTTCATTTGAACCAGTATTTAATTCAAATAGAAGGGTTTATAATCCATGTGTTGACATCAAGATATAGCTTATTATGCATATAATTATAATAACATTGTGTTTAAACGTCACTGCACAAAAAGAATGAGTATAATTAAGGTCTTCTAGGAGAGCTTGTTATTCTAGGTTCTGCTAGAGGAAGAAACTCTTCTATAAATACTTCTCTAAATTTTCCAGCTTTCATTGAAAAGAAAATATGATTATATTCAAATATGTAATTTTATTATAATGTGATATTAGTGGGAATAACACAGAAGATAAATAAAAAAGGGTAAAACTGATAGTCTTCTGACAATATTCCATTATGCCAGTTACAGTGCACTGTTTCTTATAATCCATTCTGTATTATTGCTGCACTCCAAGAAACCAAAGTAAAGCTGTATTATTATCTAGGCAACAAAAATAGACAATTTCTCAGCAAGAACGTAGAGAATAAATACTCTACCTCAAGCTAGTTGTGCTTTTGGCATTTACAGATAAGGATGCAAAGCTGAAACATACTCCTTCAATCTGTACAAAAAGCTGATTAATATACTTCGGCTATTTAAAAATCAATCATTTTCAGGCTACAGATTACTTTCTAATGATCAACGGTCCAGCACGAAAGCCACAAATGGATACCAGTCTGAAAATGTGAGAGATGGCCTGTTTTGAGGCAAAACAATACCCCTCTTGCTAAAACCTGAGAACGTTAGAACTGAAAGAAATTTTGAGAAGTCTTGCATGTCGGCACTGGCATACAGCAGTCACTCACTCAATGCAGGATGAGTGAGTGAATGAACAGGTGGAATGTTGTCATGCTCCTGTCATTGGACAGAGTTGTAGTTAAACCATCTCAGAAAAATTAGCCTGCTTTATTTTAAAGTTTCTAAGGTAGATATTCCAAATATTGTTTGGTAATTCAATTCAGTTTTTATTGTCAGGATTTTTTTCTACTAGTAAACTCTGATATTTTATGACTCCATACCAATCAATCTCTGATTTCATGATGTCTAGCTCCTCCTGCCATATTTAAGCCCTCTTCCTCTTGTCTAATTTTTTCTGGGAACACAAAGAACAGGTTCTCACTATCATTCATATTTCCCTAGTCCTCAGATAAATCCACTTAACTATGCCATACCCCACCAACAAGATGCCAAAAAGTAAACATTCTGAATTCTCTGCTACTGAGAGGAGTGTCTTGGATTATTCTTTGGGGAACACCAAGGTAGTTGGGACCATGGTGACAACCAACAGTAGGAAGCAAGATAGGACGTATAAGCGGGGCCATTTTTGTCTGTGCAGACCAGAACTGTTAGAGATGGAAGAGTTCCAAAAGGTTTTTCCAACTCTGGTTTTTATGTTGCAAATGAGGAAATGGAGATCAAAAGAAGTTGGGTTAATTTTCTGAGGTCACACAACTAGTTAGTGTCGAGCTAGGACTAGAAACCATGGGGTCTAGTTCTGATGGTCAGCTCAGGGGTCTCTCTTCCAGCACAGTACAAAGACAGGTTTTGGTTTTATTTTGCCAGGAGAACACATGATAGAATGATAGAAGAAGCCCGCTGCTGGGTGGGGTCAGGAGATCTGTTTTAGTAATAATAGTTATTATAGAAAACACTGTTTAAAATATGATAGGCATTGTACTAAATGTTTGATGTTCAGTAACCCTTTTAACCTTCATAACAGCTCAGTGAATTAGGTGGTATCATCATTTTCATTTTACAGACGGGGAGAGTCTGGCACAGTTTAAGCTGTCAGCCCAAGATCACACAATAGTTGGTATAGCTGGTCTTCAAAGCTCACTCAACTAGGTTATTTAATGCATCTCAGCGATTACTTCACCAAGACAATGAGAGGACTAAACTATAAGACTGTCCACTTCTACAATTAAGTGTAAGGAATAACATTCTTTGCTTTGTAGCAATTTTCCTAGAAGGCTTCTAATGCTTCTTATCGCTTTGTCCATTTGTATGCACACAAGCACAAGAATGTGAGCAACCTTGGAAAAACCGGAGGGCAATGCAGAAATTGCTGACAGTGGCTTCTCTTCCTGAGAAATCACCATTATTAAAGGGGTTTGTTTCAATCCTTAATAATATAAATTTTGGAGCACCTCCACAGGGCACTGAGGTGTCCTTAAGTGAGTCAAGGCTGGTCCTGGCAGGACATTGATCCTTGGCTGCCTACACAGCTCTGGCCAGTGGGATTTGAGGAAAGGGGACTGGAGTTGAGCAGGGAAGGTATGGACATCACACTTTAAAAAAAAATAGCTTTCAGGAGATGAAGAACAACCATGACAAATGCCAAACAAATTGGAACCATCTCAAAGTCCACAATAGCCATGCTATAAAATCAAATCCTCTGGGAAAGAAGCAATGTGACATTTATAACTTCAGAACAATGACATCTCCCTAGTTGGTGTTAGTGAAGGCTGCCTACGAGGAATGACAAAGAGAACATGTTTCCTCCCAGCAGGAGTATGTCTGCCAGGGCTCACAGGCCTGCTCACTCTGTGACACACACAGCTAACTCAAGTTGGGGAACAAACTTTCAAAGCCCACAGGAGATCTGTGCATGGGTCAGCTCTATGAAGAGATTAAAAGGTGGGCACACGATCCTCTTCCTGATATTCTTATGTGCTGCTACACTCAGATTCTTCCCCAAAACTCAGCTGTGCCTGAGATGTCCCCTGGGTGGGAGCCCAGTACTTAACTGTGTTATTAGGAGTCCCTAGAGTCAAGTTGTTTTATAGTTAAGAAGTGGTCAGGCGTGGTGGCTCATGCCTGTAATCCCAGCACTTTGGGAGGCCGAGGTGGGCAGATCACCTGAGGTCAGGAGTTTGAGACCAGCCTGGCCAACATGGTGAAACCCTGTTTCTACTAAAAATACAAAAGTTAGCCAGGTATGGTGGCACACACCTGTAATCCCAGCTACTTGGGAAGCTGAGGTGGGAGAATTGCTTGAACCTGGGAGGTGGAGGTTGCAGTGAGCTTAGATCGTGCCACTACACTCCAGCCTGGGTAACAGAGCAAGACTCTGTCTGGAAAAAAAAAAAGAAGAAGGGTAGACCACTCACATTTATGGATTTAACACTTCTGCTTGTGTTTATCTGAAAATTACTAGGCAAATTATATGGGGTAATTTTGTGATTTGGCTGCGCACAAATTTGCCTCGTGATCATTTGCTGGAGATAGATATTGGTGTGTAGAAGCGAATGAGCCACGGAGTAAGATAACTGATCAACACTTCCACAGCTCACCCTATCACCATCATCCTGGGCACATGATTCTCATGCAATCATTAGTTCATTATTTATGTATGAGAAAAAAAATTAGCTATCTTGTGGGAGAAATTTTAATAGATGTAAAAAGTATACCAAGGTGTACCATGAGGAATCTGAACAAGAAACACATGATTCTCAACAGAAATAAGGTCGAAGTCAGAAGCCTGTCCACATTTGAGAAACTGGACATTTATGAAGGTCTAGAGTAACAATGTCTTGTGAATGTCTGGTGCCTACTATAAATAAAATGAATTGCTTTTAGAAAGAACGATTTATTCTGTGTTCCAAAGACCTGACATTAAGATTTAACTGGAAAGTTTTCCTACATATGCACACACACACACACACGCACACACACTCACACCCCAGTGCCCAGCCATGTGAGTAGGATGTGCACAATGGAGTGGAGCACTCTACCTTTCAACATGTCTCTGGAGGCAGCGGCTGGAGACCGTGCACAGGGTGCAAGGCTAGCAGAGCGAACCCCACAGTGAACTCTTTCAGTGACAAATGGATCTAATCCATGTCGCAGTGCTCAGCCCCAACCCTGGATGCTGCATTTATAGAATACATACTTCTCAACACCTTGAAAAATGATGCAATGTAAGTTCCACATGCCAGATATAAATATTAGTGATTGTGCACAAATTGTTCTTTCATTCTGACAATATAGATCTGCACTTTGTCACAGGTCACCTGCGTATCTATGATTTATTTCAGTAGGTAACCTAGAAAGAGGACGTGTGTTTATCTCAAGCTTTAGAAGAGAGCCTCAACTCTCTATCTGCCAAATAGAGAAAAAAGTGTCATATTTTTATGGATATTAATATTTTCATTCTATAGAGTGCAAAGTGACCATTATATGACTTAACATATTTCTTCTAACAACAATAACTAGTCTGACGGGTCTTACATCCCAAACATCTAAATGTGCACTTTCCCTAGAACTTTATGCACCACTCACATAATGGATACATGATTATTTTATTTATTTACTATTTATTTTAAGTATTATTACACACTGATATGGTCTTCTCTATAAATGACACAAAAGCAGATCACTTCTTTACAGACAAAACCTAAAATAGAGCATAATCAAGCTTAGTGCATTTTATTTTTATTCTGACGGTGCTCATGTTTTTTGGTGCCTCTATTTCCATGACATTGGCCTAGCCATTAAGAAAGCTCAGATTCTGAATGGATGCAATTCTTTGTGGAACTAACATTTGACATAATTCTAGACATGTAGTAAAGTGCCTAAATAAGGTTTCTTCAGTCACTGAACGACCAAGCATAAATCTTGATTATTTCAGCAGGAATATTCAATTATAAAACTGGGCATTTAAAAATGTAGTCAACATTCACTTATCAAGTGGCTGCATCTCTTAACCAGGGCATCAGGTCTTTGGAAGCTGAAGTTTATATTATTCTTATATTACTCATAATCTGCCCAAATGGACTCCATAGCAACCAGAATACTGAATATAAAACTGCTTTCTGTCAAAGCCAATTTCTGTTGAATCTTTCAGTTACAAAACCTAAGCTTCTCATTAAAATATCTTTGAAACCTCTTTAGCCATTAGGTGAAACTTTGCTTCTAAATCTCTACTTATTCACAGTGGCACAACATTCCCTGAGTTTCCTGACAAATCTCACGTGAATGATGATAAGTTTCAAAATGCTATCTTTGGGTGTACTCTGAGCCAAATGCAACAGCATCTTATTAGGTCTTATTTTGAATTATAGTGTGTGTACATGTGTAAAATTCTGAAATCTACCAGTGAAATTCCTTTCTTTCAGTGGTAGCTGACCTCCATCACATCTCCTTTGATTGTCTTCTCATCTGGAGAGGAACTTGAGATCCCTAATGAGATCCTAGAGAGCAACCTGAGACAAACAGGCCATGGTATGGGATTGTTGGCTGAGACAGTCATGCTGTGACACACGCTGCTCCGTGAGATGTTTCTGGTGCCACCGAATCAGTCCCACCTTAAGCCTCTTGAATGACAAACCATCCCTGAATTGTCTCTAAGTGGTGCAGGATTATCCTGTCAACTGGGAGAGACTAGTGACAGTTACTACTTCAACCACCCGATAAGTAGGACTGAAAAAAGTCAAAGCCCCAGGCCTTCCCACCTTTACCTACGTACCATCCAACACATTACAACAAAGAGCCATTCAGCTACGGACGAAGGGTAGTAGGAATTAACCTAACATCACCAGGTGGTTGCTGTATTTTTTTTTATAATGGAAATGTTCAATTAGATATTCATCAAGCACTGTTAAATGCCTTATGACAAGCACTTTGTGAAGCCCCGGACACTCCAAAATACAGAAGATGTAGTCCCCATCCTTTTCCTCTAGTCCAAGCAACATACTTTAGTTCTTTGTGAGATGTGCAATGCAGGATGCAGAAAAAACAGCTATACTCTTCTTTTAGGTGGAGTCAAGGTCCATTTAAACAACTGCTTTTACTCTAAATAGAAACTGACCTACAAAAGCCAGATCTCTTGACATCTTAGGATGATGGATTTATGCGAGAAATTTAGAAGATATTTTTTCAGTGTTCCCATTGTTTAAAAAAAAAGTCTGCCATGAAACAGGAAACTTGTCATTAGACTAAGCATTTGCATTCTTCTTTTTTTTAAATGATCATATAAAAACATTTTAATTGTATTATCTGCACCGAACTCTAGATACCAATAATATTTCATAGTTCAAAAGTGTTCCTTATTAGAACAATGATTTGATGCTACACCAAAATAGCAGTATCTCTGAAAACTTTATGGATTTTTAATGTATAATGATGCTTCAAATGCTCACATCCGTAATTCTTGCAATATTTTCTTAAAATATGTCAATTTCTTTATCTTTTATAAATACTTCATGCAAAATTTGAGTTGTGAAAGAATGACACATTTTTGAGAGCACTAAGTGTGTAAATGATTATATATACAGTGAGGCATAACCTTCCCTTGTGCCCACCAGCCAAATTGTTCAAATTCCTTTGATGCTGGAGATAAGTAAGAAATGCAGTGTAGGACAGCATTTGCATTCTTAATTGGTGGTACTGCGGACAAGCCAAGTATGCTTGGGAAAGGCTATTGTGTCTAGCCTTGTAATTGACCTACGTGAGTTCAACAAACTTTTTTAACAATGTGCCTGGCACTGTGCTAGGCAGTGGGGTTTCCGAGATGAGGAAAACACTGTCAGAATAAAAATCAGCTCCTCCATAAGGAGACCAGAAAAGGTGTTGGAGGAAGGGTGGAGAATAGAGGACAACACAATCAAAGGCATAAAGCATGAAACAGTATCATGTGTTCTAAAGTTATACATTCTTTCAGAAACAGAATGCTAAAGAAACATTTTTAAAATAAACTATATATATTTTTGTATTGATGTTGCATGAAGTGCAAGACAGTGGAGGAAGGGGAGTATTTGGAAAGTAGGTTAAAGAAGTAGGAAGGAGTAAGGTCATACCAACAATAATAAAAAAAACAACAAATGTTGATGGGAGCCCCTGTGCTATGCTGGGAGCGGACTTTAGTGTGCGTGCAGTACCCATCCAATTGTCAGCACAATGCTGGAAAGGGGGCCTGCCAAGGGGACTCTTAAGTGCTAATGTGTCTGCCTATCAGCTGAGTGTTTGTGTGGGAGATTGGGGGCAGGACAGCTCCCAGGGGTGAGCATTTGCAGTAATTCTATGCTCCAGGACAAAAGAGGTTAAGAAGTGAGCATTTCCTATAACACAAATAACAACAATACTCACTCCAGCTACAAAATTTGTGTGCAAGCAACACTGACATTTTTCCCTGCTACCATGATGAGCAAGCATGTTCTACAGTCAGAGGAAAAGAAAAGAACACTATCACATGGAACACTGAAACGAAACCAGATCAACCAACCAATAGAAACTCAAGGGGTCATACGTCTAGCTCTCATTCCCAAGATAAATGAAACCTTGAGCATTTCCCGTAAATCACTGATACCCTAACAAAGGCCATTTTACTCCCAGATTTTCCATTGCAGACATCTGAAAATGTGTCATGGTCTTTGTGGCTACGACAATTATGCAAGAACATTTCTTTTTTGTCTGTATGAACAGACAGACTGTAAACCTGATAAATTTGGTAATGTCATACATGTGTTTTTTAAATACCTGTGCTGTTTTCAATTTGGCTATCCACCTTATACTTAGGCACAAGTTTGTTTCTTTTCCTAAATGCTTTTCACTCTGTCTTTGTTTTATACTATAGGAAAGGGGGAAGTTTAGAAAATTGTATATATGTATTTATATGCATATGGGTGTGTATATGCATATATTTTATTAATTTTGAAAGGATGTAGAAGAAAATATAACATTTTTTACCAATTTGGAGCAGGGGAGCAATTGGATGGGTGGGGCAAGAGTAGGTGCAAGATTTTTCACACTGGATGGATTTTTGTACCATGAAGATATATTACCTACTTAAAAATAAAGCATGATGATCTCCATTTCAGAGATGAGGAAACTGAGGCAGAGAAAAGGTGAGTAGCTTCCTAAGGCCTATATCCTGTAAGTGAAGGAAAACGGGGACTTTTTTTTTTTGAGAGAGAGAGAGTCTTGCTCTGTCGACCAGTGCAGTGGCATGATCTTGGCTCACTGCAGCCACCCCCGACAACCTGGGTTCAACCTGAGGCATGATTCTCATGCGTCAGCCTTGTGAGTAGCTAGGATTATAGGAATGTGGCACCACACCCAGCTAATTTTTGTATTTTTAGTAGAGACGAGGTTTCACCATGTTGGCCAGGCTGGTCTCAAACTCCTGACCTTAAGTGATCTGCCTGCCTCGGCCAGGGAAGAATTTTAATGATAGAACACGTCTATCAGAAAGACCCCTCTGGAGGAATGGATTGCAAAGCCTGGCAGTGGGGCAAGAAGGACAGCCGGGAAGCAGTTGCCATAGTGCAGGTGATGGACGATGGGGATCTGGACTCGGGAGGCACAGATGGAGAACAGCGAATGTAGCTCGGGGATAATGGAAGGCGACATAAACTCGGCTTATGACCAGGCTGTCAGGCGAAGGGGAGGAAAAATGCAGGGCAATGCCTGGGTCTGTGGTTGACAGTGTAGGCTGTCAGTGTTGGCAGGCTGCCCAACAGAGATAGGGAAAACAAAGCAAAAGACAACTTGTGGGAGGAAGGGTGAAGGGATTCATCTTGGAAATGTGTTTTAGGTGCTAAGAACATACAGACGAGGAACCAAGTCCCATTAGGCAACTCTCCAGAGGTATAAGGCTCAAAATAAAGGCCAGGGAGACCTAAGCTGGTCACCAGGTAAAATGACACGGAGACCTATGAAGACCTGCCATATCCATGTTGTAGGTGAGCCCACAGAGGCCCTGAGCTGGTGAGAAGCTTTCCAAAAGTCTATGGCTGAGTGCTAGATGTGGGGTTCAAGCACCGGCTTGCCTGTCCCCAAGCCTCATCTCTTCCCTTCTCTCCATTGTGTCTCCCACCAGACGCTGTAACAGATGATGGTAAGGACACATTTTATATCAAACGCCTCACCACTAAATACAATGTCAGCATTAACACCTCACAAATATTTCTTAATTACTCAGAAATGTATTTTTATTTTCTCGATTGTAGGTACTGAAAATCATCTTCACTATTTCCTGAGCTCTTCTTCACGGTACAGTGTGTATGTGTGAGTATTTTTACCCATTTTCTGCTCTTATCTGTAGAAAGCAATATAAATCTAGGAAGTAAGTATATTGGCTATTCCCAGGAAATATTAATTTCCAGAAGGTATGTAATAATCTGATACCAAAAATACCACAGGGGAGTTGGCAGGAAATTATCAGATAATACTGACAGGAAGCAGAAAGTTCCATGTTAAAGAAGAAGGGAGGGGGAGAGACTTTGACCTTCTGAGGTTGGACGGGCAGACTAGGAGCAGTGCAGCTCACCCCTTGCCAAGTTCCAAGCTCCCGCCCGTGTCCGGAAAGTCAGAGGAAAACTTTATCCCAGAAACTCAAACTGTGGGGCCTAAGTGCTCCATCTTTGGTTTGCTGACTGAAATGTTTCGGTCGAGCCCATCATGACAGTCGTTATGCCTGCCAGGTTAAAATGGGTGTAATCAATAATCAGAGAAGGTGATGAATACATATGTCTCATGCATATCTGCATTAATTTCTTATTGGTGCTGTAACAAGCTACCACAAATTTAGGGACTTAAAGCCCTACAATTTACTTTGCTTACAGCTCTGTAGGTCAGTTCTCAGACACGGGTCTCACTGGGCTAAAATCAAGCAGCGGGTCTATGTTCCTTCTGCAGGCTCTGGGGAGAATCTGTCTTCTTGTCCTTGCCTGCTGCCTGGGGCCACCACATTCCTTGGCTCATGTCCCCATACCTCCATCTCCACAGCATGCCTGTGACTCCCCATTCCTGCCTCCCTCTTGCACTTTTAGGACCATTATGATGACAACACACCCCTACATAATCCAGGATAATCTCCCTGATCGAAAGTCAGTTGATTCACAACCGTATTTTCATCTGCATCACGGAGTCCCCTTTGCTTTATAAGCTAACGTGTTCACAGGTTCCAGGCATTAGGATACGAATATATTTGGGGGGTCCGTTATTCTGCCCATCACACTCTCTTACAAACTTGACTAGCTCATCATGCATAATCCAAAAGTGGTATGTTTAGAACATGCTGTGAACTTTTGGTTGAAGTACATAAAGAATATGAATATGAATACAAATTTGAAGCAGGAAGGAGAACTATTGCCTGTTTTGTTGAACTATGAAATAACTAAGTTATTTTAATAACTCAAGATATATGCAACATTATAAAATGGCAGATTAATAAAAGTTAAACTAGGCTCAAGAAGTGTTAGCAAATTCTGGTTATTCTTACAAGAATCAATGCTGTTTAGGAGCAGAGTAGGAATTCCTTGCACACGATGACTCCTTTCTAGTTGGGATTTCTTATCTATACAAATATCCTTATTCAAAGTTGTACACTTAAATTCTGAATAGGAGATAGTTCCACTGTGGCTTTACAACTTTCAATTTTGATTTAATTAACGAAAGAGTTTAATACCACTTTCTTTGAAATCATAAAATACAGTTAGATGGAACGTGGGGAAAAAATGAAATCTTTTTGCACACTGCTGTGTTTCTGACAACAAGAGAGAAAGGACTGTCCTGATCCAGGTGTCCATGCTGTCATGATGGTTTTGTGGAAGGGCCAACCTGGTGCCCTTACATAATCCAGGATAAGATGCTGGGTCCTTGCCCACCTGGCATTATGTTGGAAGTGAGAGGTAAAAACACACAGGACCTGAAGAAAACATTGAGTCGATACCCTTCTGTAACTCTAAACTGATGACTTTCATATTGGGTTTGGCATTTACTGTTCAGATTCAATCTTTGAAAAGGGATGAAACCACGGATGGGCATTACTGCCATTTTACCTGCCCTTCCCACCTTCCTCCCTGCAGCGTTCAGTGGCAACAGTCTAGTTAGAAACCACCACTGGCAGAAAGGCTTAAAGAACTACGAGCCACCCAGCACAGAGGTAAGGGAAATAAGATAGACAAGTTTTCTAATGTTTCAAACTACATATGAAGACACTTGCAAATGGCTAAGAACAATTGAATATGAAATATGAAAGTATTGAATCATGTCAATATTTTAAAGGGCACATGTTAAAAACCTGATTGCTTACCCTTTCAGAATTTAGTATGCAACATGTCTAGAAAGAATAAAAATTGGACCAGAAAGTATTTTTAAAAGAACATGATTTGAAACAAATAAACCTATCAATTTCTGAAATGTTCATCAAGACGTGATCTATCAAATGTGAAGTGGATTTTTCATAGGCCTGCAGTTTGCTAGGACTATTCCACATGACTGGTTAATCAGTTAACAGGACACAGACGAGCTGGTAGATTCAGAATATTCAGCATATACACTTGGAGTGAATTGCCATACCTGCATTTGTAAAATAAAGGCAGACAGTCCTGGCATTTCTTGCTCATAATGAAGGGAGAGAGTCTGACCAGCAAGGAGAAGCTGAGCAGGAGATTTGAAACATCTCTAAAAGTATAAGGATGAGCTGATAGAATTTTTACCACAGTTTTGATAGAAGAAGATACATTGGATAGGCTTCAGAATTAAAAACAACAAGAGAGTGAAAAACTAAAGCAAACAGATGAAATGAGGCAAGGGAAGTAGACATCTGTTTTCTCCAAGGTGAGGATCAAAACCATTCATTTTAATGAGAGTGACATTTCCAGAGTGACTTACCCGATACTCAAAGCACAGGAACAGAGAAAAGTGCACAGAAGTGGGAACATAGGATGCATTTTAAAATTATTATAAGGTAATAATCCTTCAGCCTCTCATGTACTTTAGAATGAAACAAAACAGGATGAAGGATTTGACAGATGATATTGGATTCACTCATCTCCTGCTCCCCAACTTAAAACATCCATTCTGTCCTCTACATTTTTGATGAAAAACACCACCACACACAAACCAAAAAAAGCAAGGGAAATGGAAACAGCTCTTCTACTCAGGGTCCCACTTGTCCAGAAATGAAGAAAAAGGGAATGTTTGGCCAATAGAAGAGTTCCAGATTCAGAGAGTGAATGATAAATATTTCACTGGACTATCATTTAGAACAACAGACTTTCTGTATGATTCTCTTCTTAAACAATGATTATTATTTTTAAAGAATCTAAGAGTTCCCCAATTTTCATGGTTGTATTTTATTCCACCATAAAATCATCTCCCAAAAGTACCTATATTTCTCATAATGAAATGACCAATTTATTACCTGATTTGACCCATCAGCTTCATTTTACAGTCGGTTACTCCTTGAAATTCTTGCTTTAAATGGTTTTCTGGATACCACACTTGCCTGGTTGCCCTACTTCCCTGGCCACTCCTCTGGCTTCTATGCTGGTTCAGCCCCAACTCTTTGGTCTCTAAATGTTGGAGTCCCCAAAGCTCAATCATTGCGCCTCTTTTCTTTTCAATCAGTGTTCATTACCTTGGGGATTACATCCATTTGTATGACTCTAACAGCCATCTGTTAGTTGGTGACTCCCAAAAGTATATGTCCAATCTGGACACCGTACTAGTTAGTGCAACACTAGTTTCTGTCTCAGATAAACTACTGAATCTCAGTGGTTATATGCAGATAAACTACTGAATCTCAGTGGTTATACGCAACAAAAATTCATGTCTTGCTTCCTAAGTCTATTGCAATCATTCCTTGTTGGCAGGTGGCTTTGCACCTGGTTATTTGGGGTCCTGGGCTCTTTTCGTCCTACGGCTCTGCCTTCTCCTTTCAGCAGTCCTCTAAGGATGGGGAAAGAGCTTGGAGCATCATACTCATGAGATCTTCACAGCTGAGCCTGGATGTGACACATAATACTTATGCTCACTTTCTGTTGGCTAGAGCTCAGTCACAAACCCAGACTCACTGCAAGGAGGCCACGACACACAGCTTCGCTGAATCTCATGAAAGAAGTGTAACAAACATCTCAGTCTTAGTATACCCAAGTACAGAACTTATAATATACCTCTCCAAAAAACTCATCCTTTCCAGAGTCTTCCCCTTCACATTAAGTAACTACTCAATTCTGCCATTTGCTCAAGCCATGGCATCATCCCAATTCAACTGTCTTCCTTCCACTTCCCACATCCAGTCCAGTAAGAAATCTGCTGATGCTACCTTCAGAAAATATCCAGAATCAGGTCACTTTCCACCACTTTTGCCCCTTCCATCCTAGTCTAAGTTTCCATCCTCTCTCCCTTGAAAGCTTTAAATGTCTCACCTTCTTGAAGTCTGTTCTCAACACTTAGCCCAAATGAGCCTTTTAAAATCTAAATCTGATCATGAATCTGCTCAAAAGTCTCCAATGGCTTCATATATCATTCAAAGCAAAAGACAATCTGTGCTCTAGTCCACCAGATGGTACTGGGTTTGGTCCCATCCTTATCTCCTGCTCTTCACCCACTGCTCACTCCAGACACATTGACCTTCTTGCTGCCCTTGAACATGCGATGTGATCTGTCTGAGATCCCCCTGCCTGCATATTCCCATATATCACATAATTCACTACCATCATGTTCTCAGGGAGATTTAAATTATTCCAACAGCATACCCAAAACTTCTCATGCCACTCTCTGCTTTATTTTTTCTTCAGAGTGCATATCATCATCATACATATTATGTGCTTTTCTATTAAGGTGTTTCATTCTGTTTCCTTCCATTAGAATGTGAGCTCCATTAAGGCAGACACTTTTGTCTATTGTTTGTTTGCTTTTGCTGCTGTATCCACAGTGCTAGGATACTGTGTGACACATAGTAGGTGAGGTGCTTAACACATATTTTTTAAATGAACAGATAAAATATTTCCCTTTAAAGACTCAGCAGAGATGACTGTTCCCCTTCCAACCAGACTGTCTCCTTGTGCTCTGTCAGCAGAAGGATGGTGCTGGAACTTCTCTATAGATTCAGAGTTCAGTTATCCCTCAGGATTATCAGAGTCGCTGTGCATCATGGCAAAAGAAAAGAAGATACCTTCTACGACCAAATATAATAGATACAGTTGAATTGAGCAATTTTTTATTGCTGATTTAATATTTATTGGGCCACAATTTGGGAAACCCCAGTATCATTACTTCCTCCCTCCCCACCTCATTTGCATGAGAGAGGCAGCCAGATCCACAGGCCTCACTACATGTATGTTTCCCTGCTCCCATTAAGCTTGTTCAGAGTAATGCCAAAGTCACTTCTGACGACATCACACTTGACCCTGAGTAGCAAAGATACACACACAGCAAAGGTAGAAAGTATCTGGATTCATTTTATTTGTAGGCAAGTGGTTACTTTTTCTCAGGATATATAAGCATTGACATCCTATTTTCCCATAAACCTCTTTGACCTTCAAATACCATATTTCATGAATTTTCTTTTTCTTTTTTTTTCTTTTTTCTTTTTTTTTTTTTGAGACGGAGTCTTGCTCTGTCGCCCAGGCTGGAGTGCAGTGGCACAATCTCGGCTCACTGCAAGCTCCGCCTCCCGGGTTCACACAATTCTCCTGCCTCAGCCTCCCACATAGCTGGGACTACAGGCACCCGCCACCACATCCAGCTAATTTTTTGTATTTATTTCATGAATTTTCAGATGAAGAGATGAAGATTTTAAGTCACTAAGAGTTTGAAACCCCTCTTTGCTGACGTTGATTATGACACCACAAATTGTCAATGATTAGAATTTAGTGAGAGTTTTGTGGATTACTTTCAGTTTGCGGCCTTTTTTGAAATATATTTCATGATACTTTGCAAGTTTAGCATTGCCAAAATTTTATATGAACTATTCAGGCAAAAATATCTTATTTGCTGGTACAGACGATTAATGTTTTATAACACTGAGAAAATTAAAAAGCTATAATTGTCATGAATACTAATGGTGCATAATATGTATGAAGGTCATTACATGGTCAAAGATCTTAAAATAGCTGGCATTTTGATTAGCCCTGGTTCCTCTTTTGTCTCCCTTTACATAAATTCATTAACACACCCCTAACATGCATTAGTCTCACATTGAGAGACTCACCAATCAGCATTCTAATTCCAGTAAAGAACAGTTGAGTTAACTTTGTCTCTGCATTCAAAAAGGAACTATTGGGAGGAACAAGCATACTGAATTTTCATTGTCCCATGTTCTATGGGACCTGCTCATCCTACTTCCTAGGGCTGCCCATTCTACTTCCTTTCTGCCACTGGGCCATAATTTTGTAGATTTCACCTTTTGATAAGAAATGACCACCCTGCCTCCGAGTGAATTCAAAGGATAGATCCTGAACACAGGGTCTGTAGGACATGGGGAGAGGGAGGGTGAGACAGCAAATGAGCTTTCAGGAATTTCGAAGCACAGCATACTACTTTTTGGTATAAGGACTGGCACTTATTTTCAACCTGAGCTCTGCTGAACGTGTGTGTGTGTGTGTGTGTGTGTGTGTGAACTTTTGTTAGAAGGAATCAGAATAAAGCATAAAATAAGAAAACAATTGGTAATGGTATTATTACACATGGGTTTGATTTGACTTGATCTTATTCTCTTGGTCTCCTTCTCCCTGTAAACTTAAAACATGTGTGGAAAATTGCCCATGCTGTCCTTTCTCCTTTCTTGCTGTCCAGCCATCTCAGGGCTAGGCCCATGGGCATTCATTTTGCCCATAAGCACTACCCTCAACGTAAAAAAAAGTTCCTAAACATTTTCTGAGTACCAGCAAGCTCAGGACGTTGAGCTTGCAGCTGTGGAGAATACCCCGGTAGACTGTTTCCAGCTCTGTCCTCAAGGTGCTTTTATTTTCCTTTTTGGGAGATCTGCCAGTCAAACAGGAATGTGAGTTTGTTAAAGGCTGAACCTCTGAACTTATAGGAGTTATTTCTCCTCAGGGGTCATCTCGCCCCCCAAATAGCTGACAGCATCCTGCCCACTAGGAGAATGGACGAGGGTCAGGCAAAGAGAGACAGAGAAAGAGGGGATGGGTCTCAATGCCTACAGAATTCAGGAAAGGTGCTGTGGGGAGGCGGGGGACGAGGCAACCTGTGTGCTGGGCCAGGCCAGTGGTGCTTGGAACAAACTCCTGTAGGGCTGGTCTGGGGCTGTGGTCTGCTGAAAAGAGAAGCTGGAGGTCTTAATATGGGTCACAGATAAGGGCAAAGGAGCCTCCTGAAGCAGTTGTGTGCATGTGTGCGAGGGATGTGTGTGCAAATATTTTTATAACTGCTTCCATGCTAGCATATGCACGCAGGCATTAATGAGCTGAGCACTTCTAAGTATGTTTTCCCATTCTAGTTTAAAGACCACACATGATCATTATTGGTGCTAATTAACATTCTTTATATAATATTTATTTATTTAT
The DNA here is from genome assembly GCF_029289425.2 of Pan paniscus. NCBI lineage: Eukaryota > Metazoa > Chordata > Mammalia > Primates > Hominidae > Pan > Pan paniscus. The sequence continues at coordinate 70,814,344 of NC_073256.2, read as the reverse complement.
ATTTCATTTATTTATTTATTTTTGAGACAGAGTCTTGTTCTATTGCCCAGGCAGGAGTGCAGTGGCACGATCTCGGCTCACTGCAACCTATGCCTCCTGAGTTCAACCGATTCTCCTGCCTCAGCCTGCCAAGTAGCTGGGATTATGGGCACCTGCCATCATGCTTGGCTAATTTTTGTATTTTTGTAGAGACAGGGTTTCATCATGTTGGCCAGTCTGGTCTTGAACTCCTGAACTCAGGTGATCAGCCCACCCCAGCCTCCCAAAGTGCTGGGATTACAGGTGTGAGCCATCATGCCCATTCTAATATTTATAATTATTTAAAATAATGCAAATTATGTAACACGTTTATCTGAGCTATGGAACAAAAAAACACAGAGTCCACAGGAATAAACTGGGAATATTTAGAAGTCTACATTGAAGTGAAATTCTATGTGGAACCACGCAGCTCACCAACAAAACTGGAGCTGCCTCTTTTGCCATTTACTTGCTTCTGTATTTTCTCTCAGGCCCACAAGGGCCTCATCCTCTCTTCCTGCAGCCCTTACCTAAATGCGATCTATTTTAATAGAAGGATCTGAAAGCCACTCACACTTAAAAGCAAGTAGCTAATAATAAGTAAAAGCCTTCTCTTTCCAGGGTTATCTTCATGTTAACAGAGATCAGAGGCTTAAGTTCAAAGAATTAAGCTTTAGATGTCCCAGCAGGTATGTGTATGTAACAGGAGGGGGGTGGATTTATTTTAGGGAGAGAGACATTCTACTGTCACTGAAATTACAACATAAAGAATTTTGCCTCGTGACAGGCAAGGCCAAGACTAGAAATGATGTGAACTCTGATCCTTCTCTGCATGGTGACATTAATAAAAAATGTAAAGCATTTTACAATATTATATATTTGTATAATATGTATTTCGTAACACTTTAGGCTATTATATTTTTAAAATTATGCCCCATATATATGTTCAGGGATACATACTATTCAGATATTCTGTAGAATTCAGCTAAGAATAACTATTTCATATGTGCATATATAGTACAGTTTTTTTCATTAGAAAAAAGAACCTAGCATAGATTTTGGACATTTCTAACCAAGTAGTTTAAATATTGAAAGGGTAGTTCAATTTCACACAGTAATACCCTAAATTGCACTATTGAGACCACAACACTGAATATGCTTTCTGTGTGCCTACCTTGTTTTCAAGGAGGGACTTTCAATTGTAGTGGAAAGAACAGGGATTTTGGAACCCTGGCTTTAAAAGTAACAATCATTAACAATAATATCATTTATTCAACGACTAGTATGTACCATGCTTTGAGTAAAGCACTTAGATACATTGTCTTATTTAATCCTCACAACACTTTTATAAAGAAGATATTATTATTTCATTTTGCAAATGAAGAAGTTGTGGTCTTAAGAATTTAAGAAACAAAGTTCATTCAGTTACAAGTTGTGCAGGAGATAGTAACATTTAGGTCTATCTCATGGCAAAGATCAGTAGGCTTCACCATTAACTCACTTATTTTAAAAGATGCTTATTGCTGCTCCTCTGCACAGTGCTGGACAGTGTTGGATGCCAAGGACACAGAGACAAATAAGTTGTGGGTTGTATTCTTGAAGCCCTTACAGCCTGTCGGAGGCACTCGGTGTGTACTCTAGGGACCACAGTAGACTGTGATGAACATCATGAGGAGAAAATGAACAAGGTTCTCCAGGAGTGGAGAGGAAAAGAGTCACAGTCAGACATGGAGTTAGGTTAGGAAGGGCTTCCTGGAGAAGGTGGTGATCAAGGTGAGCTTTGAAAGACAGGTAGGAATTATTTAGACAAGGATGACCAATAGATAAAGGTGAGATCATGAATACACTTCTATCTAAAGCCTTGAAATAATATGGCACCACCAGCTCTTCTGCAAATCAAAGGCCCGTGGTGGTAGCAAGCAGAGATTGCAGAAAATGCACAGGCCAGTTTGTGAAAGAATTGATCAAAAATACAGGAAGCACCACAGGATTTTAAAGAGGAGCTGACAGAAATGCACTGGTTTTTAAGACCTCAGATACTTAACTTTGCTAAGCACAGTTTTGTAACCTGTGAAGTGGAGAAAAGAATTTAGTGATGAATGTATGTGCAGTAAGTGGCCATGGGTGGCACCTGCCTGGAGGAATTGCTCAGTGACCAGTAGGCAGGTACCAGGTACTTCTAAACACCATCCAAGTATTCACTTACCCAATCCCCACTGCAACATTAGAAGTTGGTACTACTATTAGTCCACATCTAACAAATGCAGACAACTTGTCTAGGACCAGACAGACAGCAGCAGTAGTGGGAGGTTTTGTGCGCTGCTCATCCTGCCCTTTTCTGTTTTTTCAGATGGTGGCTGTAAAGGACCCACCACTGCCCAGCCCAGCAGGTGCTCAAAGACTCTAGTTTCCCTTGGGACCTCAGAGAGAAGCAGGGAATTATGACAGTCACTGTGATGTAAAGAGGGGACCAACCAATCCCATTACACAGAAAAATGCTATGAACACATTTGAATAAGTCTAAATCTGCATCTTTTTTTTTTCTGGGAAAGATGTCTGCGAGTGAAATAAATGTGTCTGTTAAAGCAGAAAGGAGAGCTTCCGGTTTTATTGCAACTGTGTGGTATCTATGACTGTGTAGAAAGATGGCTGCTGCTCCTGTGCATGGCCACGTGCTGTGAAGGATGGAACCCCCAGCCCACATTCAGAGCCACCATGGGAAGCACTTCCTGTGCAGGTCCAGGTGCTGGCAATACTCAATGGAAGAGACAACCACCGAAGCTGAAGCTCAGAACACAGGTCTGATTTGGATTAAAGAAGCCATCACACCTACTCAACAATCACCAATGTCTCCAGAAAGCACCCTTGTCTTTCCTTTAAATCTCCAGTATGCTTTGAAAAACTCCACCCACCGAAATACACCAGATGTTGCCTTCAAACTTTTTTGTGTGAATTTTATTAATGGAATTGCATTTATTTATTTATTCAGCAAATATTTAATGAATTCCAGTTATACCAGAGGCACTATGATAAGGGCTAGAAATAGAGAAATGTAACAGTCCCTATTCTTAAGCAGCTCAGACTAGTACAAACATTAGGTTGAGCCACATGAATCTGCCCTTTTTACAGGCAAAACAGTCAAACATTGGCCATTTTGTGTGGTTCAACCGAATATAACAACAATGAAAATGAAATACAATGCATATTCATAGGGAATTACGGAAACAGAGTGAGGCATGTGAATCCCTCTGAGGGAGTAAGGAAGGCTCTGCCAGGAACTGTGTTTCGTGAAATTATAACACCCTGCCTACTCTGGCCTTTGGACTCACCCTAGACCTTGTCCTTGCCAAAAGCTGCAGTTAGCAACCAATCTGAAATCTTAGGCCCACCATCCCACTAAATTACCCCTGCCTCTTTTTCTTCTAGTTCATACCTACAGACCTCTAATTCTAACCCTCCTGATCCACTGATCCTACTCCCTCCTCACTGTCTCTCACCTTTCCTCCCCTCCTTTCCAGCTTATATTGCAAATTACATGGCAACTAATTTAAACACTCCTTGCATACACAATGCTGCATTCTCACTTGAAAACACCACATCTTAAATAAACTCAACTTTCTGCCTAGTTCAGGCCTGCACCCATGAGCTGAATATGGCTGGAGTAAAAATACAACCACGTCAATGGTCTCATGTTACACCCTTGACTCCCATTCATGACTACACCCTTATGCTTCCAATCATGCATACTTCCTTAGTGCACTAATTCCCTACTTTCCTAGACAATTCTCTACATTCCTACATCATTTCTTTTCTACATTCCTACATCATTTCTTTTCTACGTTCTTTTCTTTGCTCAAATCAATAGCACCTCCCCACATCCTGACTTTTATCCAATAATCTCATGACAAGAAGTGATCAGAGAAGAACCATCCCTAGCATCATGTCAACTTTCCTACCACATCACTACTTGAGTCTATATGCGATGCTATGCAGCCAGGACCACAGATGAACTAGCCTCGCATGTATCTCTACCTAGTCCTTTTCTCTGTGCTCTAGATCTCATTCCTTCTTCAGTTTCAACTTCATGGATTACTTCTACCAACTATTATTTTTCCCACCTTAAACCAACAGACAAATGGAATCTTATCTTGCCTTTTTTTGATGTTCAGGTTGGCACAAAAATTGTTTTATAGGGTCATTTGTACTTGATGTTTACAAGTCATTCCTCATCCCATGTTCTCACTTACTCACGTGCCTTCAGACTTTTCATCATTCCCTTTAAACTGTTCTTATATAAGGCAACATGACCCCAAGTTTTTGCTCAAAAGATACAGATGCCATTTCATAATATTCAAATTGGATGTTCCCTACAACCCCGTCATACTCATCTTTCTGTTTTTATAGCACGTATTACCTTGTAATATAAAATGTGTGTGTGTATACTTGACTCATTTATTTTGCTTAGTATTTGTCTTGTCTGCTAGAATTTAAGCTCTGTGAGGGCAGGGATGTTTGCTTTGTTCATCGACATATCCCAAGTGCTTTGAAATGTATGGCATAGAGCTGACATTCAATAAATGTTTGTGGATTAAAAGACTACTTCTACCAATAAAAGAATAAAATACCTATAAATATAGCTAACCAGGGTGGTGAAATATCTCTACAATGAGAATTGTAGAGATACAAAATACTGCTCAAAATAGTCAGAGATGACATAAACAAATGGAAAACATGCCATACTCATGAACAGAATGAATCAATCTTGTTTAAATGGCCATACTGCCTAAAGAAACTTACAGATCCATGCTATTCCTATCAAACTACCAATGATACTCTTCACAGAATTAGAAAAAAACTTTTAAAATTCATATGAAACCAAAAAAGAGCCAGAATGGCCGAGGTAATTCTAAGCAGAAAGAACAAAGCTGGAGACATCACATTACCTGACTTCAACATACACTACAAGGCTACAGTAACCAAAACAGCATGGTATTGGTACAAAAACAGACACATACACCAATGGAACAGAATAGAGAGCTCAGAAATAATGCCACACATCTACAACCATCTGATCTTCAACAAAGTTAACAAAAACAAGCAATGTGGAAAGGTAAATGGAATAACTGGCTAGCCATATGCCAAAGATTGAAACGGAACCCCTTCCTTGTACCATACACAAAAATCACCTCAAGGTGGATTAAAAACTTAAATGTATAACACAGAACTATAAAAACCCTATAAAATAACCTAGAAAACACTATTCTGGACATAGGATATGGCAAAGATTTCATGACCAAATTGCCAAAAGCAATTGCAACAAAAACAAAACATGACAAATGGGACCTAATTAAACTAACGAGCTTCTGCACAGTAAAAGAAACTACCAACAGAGTAAACAGACAACCTATAGAATGGAGAAAATATTTGCAAACTATGCATCCAGCAAAGGTCTAATATCCAGAATCTATAAGGAACTTAAACTAATCAAAAAGCAAAAAATAACCTCATTAAAAAGTAGTCAAAGGCATGAACAGACACTTTTCAGAAGAAGACATACACACTAGCAACAAACATTTAAAAATCCTCAATGTCACTAATCTTTAGAGAAATGCCAATCAAAACCACCATGGGATACCATCTCACACTAGTCAGAATGGCTATTAAAAAGTCAAAAACTAACAGATGCTGGCAAGGCTGCAGAGAAAAGGGAAGGCTTACAAACTGCCAGTGAGGAGTTCAGCCATTGTGGAGAGCAGTTTGGTGATTTCTCAAAGAACTTAAAACAGAATTACCATTCAACCCAGCAATCCCATTACTGAGTATATTTTCAAAGGAATATAAATCATTCTACCATAAAGACACATGCACATGTATGTTCATTGCATTGCTATTCACAATAGCAAAGACATGAAATCAATGCCCATCAACAGTGGATTGGATAAAGAAAATGTACATAGACACCATGGAATACTACACAGCCATAAAAAAGAGAGAGATCATGTCCTTTGCAGCAACATGGATGGGGCTAGAGGCCATTATCCTATGCAAACTAATGCAGGAACAGAAAACCAAATACTGCATGTTCTCACTTGTAAGTGGGAGCTAAACATTGAGTACATATGAACACAAGGAAGGGAACAACAGACATTGGGGCCTACTTGAGGGTGCAGGGTGGGAAGAGGGTGAGAATAAAAAAAACTACCCATCAGGTACTATGCTTATTACCTGGGTGATGAAATAATCTGTATACCCAACCCCCATGACACACAATTTACCTGTACCACAAACCTGCACATGTACCCTTGAACCTAAAAGTTTTTTTAAAAGGCAAAATTCTTTAAAAAAAAAAAAAAAAGTATTTCCAAAAACGTTTAGAGGTATTGTAAGCTTTTCTCATCTTGCAGAAGATAAGCACACATTAAGAGTTTAAATAATGTTCTAAATAACAAAATAGACCACATCTCCCTCTTATCATGTTATCTAGTGTTATCTAGATGATGCTATCTCTTTATCATAATTTCTTTATTCCTAAGAAAAAGAGATTCCTTCAATACACATTATTCCAATTTTACAATAACTGAATAAGTTCCACTTTGAAGTTTCCTCCACTTCTATTTTTAAACCTATTCATAAATATCTCTATAAATAATGTACGATACAATCAATGTTAGTCAACAGATTTTTTAAAATCATAAAGGTTCGTGATTTGCCTTAAGTCAGACATGTAGGTGGTGGTTTGTTCTAGAATTCCATAGGACAACTGGGTCATGGAAAGTTGTTATAGAAGCTTTCACAGCAGACACTAACATACAGCATGAAACTTCAAACACAATGAAAAGTGATTATGCACATATTTACTGAGCGCCAAATCAGAAGACAAGGTGCTGTTCCTCTGCTTCATATTTTATGGACTGTTACTGTATTCTGGATACCAGTTTCATCCAATTGTTAACAATTTTCTCAGAGACTTGTTTATGCAGAAAGTTTACGGAAACGTGTTGTTGGTGTAATCTTCCCACAGGTGAACCTTACATGCTGGCCCAGGGGGCATGTCACAGGATTTTGGCTCCCTGAACACTTAAAGGATACATCCCTTTTCCCATCTTTCATTTCTTAAGAACTTTTTAACTTTTATTAACGTTTAAACTTATTTTTTAAAATGAAATAGTATCAAGAGACTTACAATGGGGGAAAAAAAACAAGCCCACACTCCATTCTTTTCTAGTTAGGATGCCCAATCCCACACCCCAAGCACTTTTAACCCTTTTTAGGCATTTCTTCAGTTATCGCCAAACTCTTTATGTTTCTATTTGTTGTCTTATGAAACTTAGACACAGTTACAGAATGAACTATTAGTGAACACCTGTTACAGAAGGCAAAGATCTGACTTACACACCCCACCCCACCCCCGCCCTTCCTCCCTCTCCCCACCCCCACCCCCACCATCTTAGGCGGTGACTATGTGCGCAGCGTCTTACCTTGAGCACACTGTTGACTGCAAGTCCTTACAAGTCTTTACGCGGTCATTTGGATTCAAAATTATTGCATATTTTAATGTTTTTTTCTTACATTTATTGCTATTTTTTTCCCTGAGTGTTCCAACAGATCTGCCAAATACCTAGCAAGATTCCTCCCCGCCCCCCACCAAATACACAGAAACAATACTAAACAGTCTAAGCCTTGTTTTCCCTGCGGAAGCTCCTCTCCCACAGTCACACTTCCCAGCTCCCATCAACACTATCTCCTCCTAAAGGCCACCTTCCTGGGTTTGAAGCTGTTTCTTGTATCTCATATGTCTTACTCACTCTCAGTTAAATTCTTAATTTGGCAGAATCACATTCTCTAGCAGTGTCTTAAGATAGGTTTTTGAGTGATTTTTTGTGTGTGTGAGTTCTTGCATGTCTGAAAGTGTCTTTATTTTGCTCTTATGCTTGATGGATAAATTGGCTGAATATAGAATTTCATATTGAAAATCATATTCCCCTCAGAATTTTAGAGTATATCTCTGCTGTTTCCTGTTATCTACTGTTGATGCCAGGGTTGAAAGCTATTCACTGTGGGTGACTCATCTTTTCCCAACACTTGTATTTAGTCTTTGTCCCCGATATTCTAATATTTTTGATTCGGGTGGGTATATGCATTCTTCCTTGTTTATTAGGCTGGGTGTTTGGTGGTCCCTTTTAATTTAGAACTTTAGATTTTTTTTTTCTCTCTCTCTCTTAATGCCTTTATCTTTTTGTTCTACTTTCTAGGAAATTCATTAACTTCTTCCAAATCCTCGACTTCTTTTTTTTTTTTTTCACATTTCTACCTTATCTTAAATTCCCAAGAGCACTTTATTATTTTCTGACGTTCCTGTTTTTACAACATCCTGTTATTTTACATCATATGTAATATCTTTTAAAATGTATATCTATTTTGAAATCTTCTACTCCCATATTATGTTATTTCCAATAATTCTTTCATTTTTTAATTTGTTCTGGTCTGTGCTTCGCATCGAGGATGTTCTACCTTCTGGTCATCGTTAGCTGTCTGCTCACATTGAAGAGTATGTGGTTGTATTTTCACCAGGGTTGTTCATTTTCTTCTGAAAAGGATGAGGGGTATACAGCTGCTGCAGCTGTCTGGGAGCAGCAATGTGGGAAGAGGGCAGGGATCTTGGAGATCAGCGTGCAGCATTATATTCAATGTGTTTTCAGACTGACACCTCAAACCCTACTCTGTTTTGGACTCATGTCCAAAGCCTCTGAATCAATTTCTCTAGAGAATCAATTTCTGGTCTGCAGAAAGGGTGAAGAAGAGAAGTCATCTGTTTTCCTGGGATGGAGGAAAGAGCTCCTTGAACTGCTACAAAGACCCATGTGCCCATTCTGCCATGTTTATACTGACGTTCCCTGATTTGGTCCTCACGTCGTACACCAGCGACATTTTATGGGCTGTGTGAATATAAGTTTTATAGTGATCCTTCCCAGTCAATACATACTCCCAAATCTCTATTTAATTGACTTATTTCTCTTCTCCATAAACAAGCTGCTTATTATAACCACTTTCTATGAACACTTTTTAAGTGAATTTAGGCTATTTGCAGCTGCTAATAACCTAATGATGGGAATGAGCTTCTTGTCTCTATTAAAGTGCAGGGTTGTGATAAATAGGTCTCTGGCCCCAGTATATCTCCCTGGAAAGCTTTTCAGAGGATTTTGCCCAGTACCAAGAATATACAAAGAATGTTGTCAAAGTCTGAAGCCCAGGAAAGGCAAATGGGTGCAGGTTAACTGTCTCCTATCCAACATTGGACATGGTTTGGTGGAATCTAATAACTGATGTCACTGGCATTAAGTACCTTTTTTTGGGAATATTTAACTTTTAAAAACTAAGTAAAAGTAGAAAATTAAATTTAAATAGAAAATGTCCTCTAAATAAGAATATCAACTCTCGCTAGGCTTCAAGTTTGTAAAACATATGATTGATATTATATGGAAAGCATCACAACACAAGAACTATGTGAGCCTTTTTCAAACAGCTTTCTCAAAATTTGATTTGTATAGAGGCTCAAAACTATAACTTAAATTGTCATATATAGCATAACATTTTTCAACTTTTTAAGGATTACAATAAAAGCATCCCTTGAAATAATTATTGAATTAGTAACAGATTCTGAAAACAGATTTGCAAATCCAAGAATGTGTTAAGATCAGAAATGCTACTAATCTTCCCTATGTATACAGGGAGAGGAATTCAATCTTCTTTCCTGTCATTAAGAGTCCTAAATGCAATCAATGGGCCATATACTCTCTAATCTGTGCCTGGAGCTGAAAGAAATGTCAATAGAAACTGTGTAGGAAGATCAAGAGCAATGAGTTTATCAATGTGTTTACTTTTCCTGGGAATACATCTCATCAAAACTATACTCTAAGCCAACATGCTTTATCAATTCCCCTCTATCTTTGATTTGCCTGTATGTCTAATATCTTCCTGCATTAACAAGTCTTGCTTTCTTTTTTCCAAGTGGATTTGCATAGTATCAAGAAAGCATGAACATATCAGCTAGTGGCAGAGGAAATCTTTGATTTGTCTGTACCAAGCACTTGATCTCTGTCTCCATGCCCAGGAGGATATCAGCACTGGGCACTTAACAGTTAAGATTTGTCATCAAAATAAACCTTTCAAAGAGAAAGGAATTCTTCTTAATCCAAGCATGTTACTTTTGTATTGGAACTCTTAAGGCATATTCTCAGGGTTCATCACATATCATAAAGTATGAAGAAACATGTGATTCAACTTGTCCCACATTGATTTTATTTTTATCATTGTAGTGGACACATATCTGTGAAGGTAGTTCTCCTAGAAACAGCAATGCTAATTTCCTCCTCTTCTTTTCTCTGGCAGGCTGAAGTGTTGGTGTATATGTTCTTCGAAGGTCACAAGGTCATGGAATAGTCTTTGAATATTTTCTTCCATTAAGAGTCCAATGCTTTGAGAAATAACTAATTCATTCTCTCTTATATCTTCCCTCGGGAGAAAAACTAGAAGGTAAAAACACCAAAAATGTCTATTTTTTGATGTGTGCTCCAGCAAAAGCTTTTCTATAACTCAGTTGGACCAAGAATTGTTTGTAAGTTGAGTAAACACAAACAACTCATCCAATTTTAAAACTGGGAGGCCCTCAAAAAAGGTCACCTTGATGCTAGAGTGTGTGTGTGGCAAGTGTGGACCTTCAGTCTCGATCATTCCCAAACAAGGAAGCACACTAAGGTCAATCCAGCGTGAGCCTGGATCCTCCTGTGGGAGCTCCAGAAAGAACTAGTCCAATGACATCCCCTGGAATAGAAGCTATGGCCTCTAGTGCTTCTCCATTTTAACCCCAAAGCCCTGGGTTCATACTATAAAGAACGGGTACCAGACTTCAAGTTAGACCCTAGAGCTACACTGCATCATTTTATGCTCACACTTCACAGGTGAGTAATTGAGGTGGTAGCCATGAAGTAACTTGCCTAGGCTCAAATGTAGTTAAGGGATGAGCTCAAATTGGATTTCAGTATCTCAGTCCAAAACGTTATGTCATCTCCTATTATCTGAATACTGAAATGACTGAACTGTATTAGAGCAAAACAAATCAGTTGATTTTTTTCCCTTTACTTTTTAATCAGTTATCTTGGTGTTTCCAGCTTCACAAAGCATTAGTATTATCAGCTTTTCTCATTTTTTGTTTGGATGAGTACCATTGCTAGATTTGGTATATAATTTAAATACATGAAAGTTGGAAAGAATCAATTAAAAAGTAATCTACCCTTTATAAGAATTAATAATTTAGAATGTAAATGACTGACCATTCATTTATCATTCTTTGAAGACGGAAAAATTTTTCATAACCTGTGTATTATTTTCTTAATTTTTACCTCATTAATGGTTCTGTATAAAACCTGCCATTTTTCTGTAAAGCAAAGATATATGGTATATAATGAACATTTTATTGGATTTCAAATCAGGCCTTAAAACTCTCTGGAGAATCCTTTAAAATTACATAGAATCTATCATCTAACTTTAAACAGTATGGAAATGTAAAGATAACAAAACTATCAAAGCTAGTACCTCATTAACCTCTGGTGAATCTGTGATCTAGAGTCCTCTTTCATAAACATAGTTCATGTTAGAGGCACCTTATTTTGCTAATATTCCCTTTTCTTTGGAAGTTTTCTAGGTAAGGGTAATTTCAAAACTACTTTTCTTCTATTGGAAGGGTAGAAATTATTCTCATTTAAGTGGATCTTGCTGCTCTTAGAAAACGCAGATAAGATGGGCAATTTGCCATTATAAATCAGAAGCCGTAAAAATCTTCATATTTTCACCCAGCAATTACATTTCTAGGAATTTAATTTAATGAAATAAAAATACCAAGAAAGAATTACTTGCAAGATTCTTCATTGTATTTTGACAGTAAAGATAGTGACGATGTTAGGGAAATGGCTAAATTGGTCAAATAAATTTTGGTAAATTCACTCATTGGAATATTAATAAGGCATTAAAATAATGTTTTTGATAACTATTTAATGATATGAGGATAATGAAGTGTTAGTGAAAATAGTAGCATGCAATTCTGTAGACCTGTCTCTGTCTCTGCATTTCAATAGAAATACACAAAATTATTGATAGTGAGGGGAGCGCATACAGCAATTTAAAATTCCTTTTTTCATGCCTTTCTAGATTTTTCAATGTTTACAAGAAATATGTATTACTTTTATACTTATAAAAAACAATATATAAATGTTTCTTAAGTACACTCTACTATAATAGATTATGATAATCTATTTTTTGTCATATAGCTAGATATTTGTGCTGGGAATGCAGCATAATGCTTGAATTTCTATGTGCAGCTTATTCACTGATCATTTTGTAGTCATGTCATGTATGAGACAATGAGGAGAGACAGAAGTTTGCGGTACAATTGGCAGCATGTCTTATGCTTCAGATGAAGTTGGTGATAGAAATTCACCTTGTATTCCTGCTGTTTTTCCCATAGCCTCAGCTTCTTTTACTGTCAGTGTTAGATCAGATAATTGTTAAGGTCAGATAATGTCCTGTGAAGTTTGCTTTGCAGGCCGGAAATGAAAGTATAAATTCTAGATTTAACAAGATAGTGGTGCTATTCTTGTTCTTTAAATATTCATATGTAGCTAATATTGCCTTAACCATCTGGAGATGATTTGGGGTGTGTATTACCTATAGCTTGAGAGATGATAAATAAAACACAATCTTACACTGACAAAAAGTACTAATACACTGCTGTTATTCAACTTCCTTTAAATACTGAGTGCAAGTTGAGTAATTGCCAAAATTAGAGATGGATTTCCAACCAATCATACCTTGGCTAAAGCATCTGTTTCTTAAAAAGGTTAGACGGAATGGTGCAGGGAGAAATGTTAGCTGTCTTGCTGACATAAATGTAGACAAATGTGTTCATTCACTCTCCATTCTTCCATCTATGCCTTCTTTTTTTCCAATGACTTTTGGCACTTACTATGCACCAGTATTGTGGAGACCACCATGAGAAAGACACCATCATCTACCCATGGAGCTTGAACTTTACTGGGGTATAAAAACACATAAATGGCTGTGACATGTCATAAATGTTATATAAGAGATGCTTAGAAGGGGTTATGCATGTCCACACAAAAAAAAATTGTCTGGTAACATCTGAACTGGATTTTCCAGGGTGAGGAGGAGTTTGCTGAGCAGAAAAAGGGAAGAAGGACAGACAGGTGCAGTTATAGGGAGCAGAGGGCCCTGGCAGGGTTCCGGGGGTGAGCTGAGGAATGGGAGAGTTATGAAGGGTCATGCACGACTCCCTAAGTATGAGTGATATCTTTACAAGAACCATACTATAATCGTTGCATGCTCAAATTATATTTTATCTACGTAGTCTGGAATAGTTAAATCTAACCCTCTGCTAACAACTTTCTTCCTCCTACTTTCTTCTTTAGCAACCCATATACTAAAACATACCAGCATCAGCCTGCAATAAATCTGCTGTGTTTTACTTATAAGCACAGATTTTAATGTAAACTGAACCAAAACAAGAAGAGAAAAAAATGGCACAGAAATACAGTTACAGTTACCTAGCAATGTTCAGTGTTTAAACTATTGCTCTGATTAACTTGAAGACCTAGTTATGTAGATCAACAACAATTTTAGTAAATAACCCATGAAATGGTGTTTATATAATCTTAGAGTAGTAATGCATAATCCGGGTAATATTGTCCCACATTTTACAGATGAAAAATGGAAGCTTTAGGCTGATTTGTCTGGGATGATACATCTAGGAGTAGAATGGACAGTACTTGGATCTAAATCTTTGAGCTTGAAGAGCAGGTTTTCCCCTTGAACTGTGGTGCACCTTTGAAGGCAAGCCTTTCCAATATAAAGAATGTGTCAGTATGGTTTCCCCTTGTATGGATTGGTTATCCATAAATAGCCAAGGCCCTCACTATGATTTTTGATAGGCAAGTTTCCTTAGATCCAGCACCACATGCTCCTAAGAAAGGTGCTCATGAGGTACATCTTAAGGCAGCACCTGCTTCTGCAATAGTTAACAAACAACTAGACTCAAATATATCAGCTAGTTTTTTCCTAATCCCAGCCTGCTGGCTGCTGTCCGGCTATGGGCTCAGCTAAGCTATAAATACTCCAAAGGCCAGAGCTTGGGGCATCTTCTGAAATGCTCTTCCCATTTGACAACCATTCTGAGAATGATCACCCTGTTAGTTATCAAAAACCATCCCCGTGCTGCCAAGAAACTCTGATGAACATTATGTAATGTATAAATTTAAACTTTTTCTCGATGCCAAAGGCTCCCCACCACCCCATCCAGGCCCACTTCTTTTCTTTTCTTTCTCTTGCTCTCCTACTTGTGTGTGTTAAGCCTTTCAAATGCATCATCTCCTGCTCCTGTCCCCACCCCGACCTCCCTTCAGATTCTCCTACGTCACAGCGTAAGGCAGCTCTAGTATTATATTTTTTCATGTTCCCTAGCACCTAGAAAAAGGGAGTCAATTGAAAGAGAGAACTAGTTGACTAAAGTAAATGATGGAAACAATTAGTTGGATAATATGGGGGACAATCAGGATACCTGGATGGGTCTAGCAAGCTATAAAGAAGCCATAGACTCTCGAATGGCAGAGACACAGCCAGCAGCTCTGCTTGCAAGGCTCAGGCCAAGCCATGCTGCCCATTATCCAAATACATTCATTACAAACTTGTTTCTAGGCAAAGATTAAATAGGGCTACACCTTAGAAGTAAAGGGAAAAAAAAGTAAATGCGTTTACTGAGCAGCATTTCTTCAATGTCATCTAATTAAGACATGGGTGCACTTGGCTTATTTGTACTTTTGTCTTCAATAACACTTTCATCCTCAAGTCTTTAATAATTCATAGTGGGGAAGCACCTCAGTAGGAAGAGAAACCCATTCTCTGCTAAGGATGCTTTCTGTGACAGAGCCAAGGAAGTCTGCAGTCCAGCTCTGAGAAATAAAACACCATCGACCTTAAAATAGATGCGCCAAATTTTAATTTCCACTTGAGCTAACTGACCACTTCATGGGTTTAGAGTTGGCTGTTAATTGTTTAAGGAAATAAAGAAAAGAAAAAAATCTTTAATTATTTCAAAGACAAATAATAAATTATAATCCTAAAGTAATTAAATCGGATAAAATATAACGTGGTTTGTTGCGGAAAATAAAGAGTCCAGAATTTAAATACCTTACGCTCTGACATGCATTTTACATTATTTGACCTGATAACTTAACAATAACTGAAAAGAAAAAGCTCCTCATTGCATTCTAGGTCTGAACATGAGGCACAGTCCTCATCAAGGAGATAGGGATTGGATTGTCATTTACTGGTCAACCTAAGCTATGATATATACATATATATATATATATATATATATATATATAAATTTTTTTTTTTTTTTTTTAGACAGGGTCTTCCTCTGTTACCCACACTGGAGTGCAGTGGTGTGATCTAGG
The DNA here is from genome assembly GCF_029289425.2 of Pan paniscus. NCBI lineage: Eukaryota > Metazoa > Chordata > Mammalia > Primates > Hominidae > Pan > Pan paniscus. Next base: position 70,798,802 of record NC_073256.2, on the reverse strand, counting down.
ATCACTGCAACCTCTACCTCCTGGGTTCAAGTGATTCTTGTGCCTCAGCCTCCCAAGTAGCTGGGACTACAGGTGTGTACCACCACGCTCAGCTAATTTTTGTATTTTTAGTAGAGACGGGGTTTCACCATGTTGTCCAGGCTGGAGCTATGGTAATTTTTAAGAAAAGGAAGCTATATGCCTTTGTGAAATGTTTCCATCTTAAAATTCAGATATCAGAGCTCTGTATTTATGGAACCACTTGAGCACTCGGTGTTCATGCATTTTTTGCAATTTTGTAAAATGGACCAGTGCACCTGTAATTCAATGCCACCTCCTTTTTTTACAGGTTAGAGAAATGAGGAATGCAAGACCAAGGCCACCAGAAGTCCCAGCCCCTGTCCCCACTGAGAGTCCAAGAGTCTTGTCCCCCAGAGACAGAGACAGCTATGGATCCATAAAGAACAGACATCTTGGCTCACAGATGTCATAGCCTTCTTTTTCTTGGTTTATGTCATTCATCTGGTTACATTTTTCTCTTTTGGAAAAATGTCATATTTGTGATGGACAATCATAAAATGGACAAAACAGGCCCACAGGACCAAAGCTTCAAAGATGAGATTTTACTTCTCGTGCATCATTGGTAATTTATGGGCCTGCCATCGCATGCATCCATTCATAGAAATTCTCCCCAAATCTCGATGCCAGTGCTCTCATACACACTACATTTCAAGCCAAAGAGACAGATTTAGAGGCATGGGAAAGGGACAAGCAGGCCACAAGCCTCTTGCCTCCTCGGACAGGAACTACCCCACCAGGAGGCAAGGAGGCCCCTCAAAAGCATGTGAACTAGAATCTGAATCATGAGCTTCAGCACAAAATAGTTTGTGCTTCATAATTAAAAGGCATAATTACTGAAAGAGGTTATTAGCTCTCCTCCCTAAGTGTCTTTAAAAATAGGAGAGACTTTCCTCTATTTAATGTGATTTCAGCATTCTCAGCTCCCTCTTGAGGCTGGTCCACCTAAGTGGCCCAAGGCTTTCCCAATCTCTTGCTTATGGCTATTGGCTGTTGTATTATCTGACAGTTCACATTTTCTGTTATTTTCTGAAGAGTTTTTTTTTTCTAAGTAAAGCTTTCCTTTCTTTTGTTTGAGTCACAGCACATGTTAATTGAAGCTTGATTTTCTTATATACCTGTTTCTCACATTTACTGGAATAAAATACACTGAAAAACAGATGCTTGACTTTAAAGATCTCCAGAACCTATTTTAGTGATAAGTATGAATATGTTGAATACTGTGACCTATCATATCATATGGACTTTGGCTTTAATAAAGTGCCCAAATTATTTTCAAAAACAGCATTTCGTTGTGTTGGATATTGCATGGCTTCCCTTCTATGGAATGATTACCTCTAAACTGCAACATCGGCTGCTATGTGCCTCTCTCCAGAAGGGAGCTCCAGCGTGGGCAGAAGCAGCTGCCCCCTCCCCTACCCGAAGGGCATCCGTATCAAGGGACAGCAGAAGGTGGTACATCCCTGAAGCTGGGCCAGTCCCACCTTTCATTTGCACTGCCCACACCCTATTTCTTCCTAAAAATATTTCACCTTGAGAAATTAGAAAGCAAATGCCCTCAGTGAAAATATTTGGGGTCTTTGACCCAGACAGCAGAGCAAAAAATTATTTTAAGCCCCTTTAAAAGACATGAAAAAGATACAGTTTCCTCCAGCATGTTATGTCCAATACAGTAGCCACTAGCCACATGTGACTATTTACATTTAAGTGAGTTAAAATTAAAAATTCAATTTCTCAATCACAATTGCCACGTTGCCACATTTCAAATGTGCAAATAGACACATGTCGGACAGCACAGACACAGATCAGTTCTATCACTGCAGAAAGTTCTGCAGTGGAAAGCACTCTTCTAGAAAATATGGTACTTTGTAAAAGAATGGTATTTGTCATGGTGGAAACTAATTTCCACCTCATTATACTTATATGTAAGAACATTCTTTCAGAAAGTCTTTCCTTAACTTCTTGGAAAACAGGTCCCTTCTTGTCCCCAACTCTGAACAGTCCTTCCCGTCAGTCATCTCTGCCAAGCTCATGTCAGCGGTTTAGGAAGGTTCCCAGGCAGTCTCGGCTTTTCTTTGGTAATTTCAAGCTTGATTTTAAAGTAGGTAAGGAACACATCTTCCAGACCTCTTAGAACACTAGTAGTCAAGTCCAATTATGAAACATAAAAGGTATAGCAAAAATAGTGTGGCCTTAGATCACATTTCATGTTCTATGATGACTCAGGTTACAATGTCATTTCATAGTTACCATTTGCAAAGCATCAGTTTTCCTTCACATCTCACTCAATCAACAAACATAAGCCAAAGATAATGTCTACATTACCACATGAACCTAAAACATTTTTTCCAAATCAAAATGGGTGATATGTCTTTACTTCACAGATAGATCTGTTTCCAAACATGAAACCACTCAAATCTCCCCATGAGACACTGGAGTGAACTGGCGGGCTGCTATGCATTCATTTTGCATCTACTGCACACAAAATTTATGAGATGAAAAGATGTAAACAGATAGCTCTTGTTCTTAAGGACAATAGAAATGTACTTTCATGAGCATACATGTAATTAGAGAAGTTTATTTCAAAATCCAGACTATTTAAATCTCTTTTAGGTTCTTGAATAGCAAATAAAACAGCTTGAGTTAAAAAGTACGTATATATTGCAACTATTCAAAAAGTTGCAAAAATATTTGGATCATTTTGATGCGCTGTAGATACCATCTCACATTTTGTATAAATCGGCCAGATATTGGACACTCTCTCCAGTGCCCCAATTATGCCAAATATTTCTGGGAGGAGGAGCACTACAGAATGAATCTAAAACATTGCAGTCCTCTTAGGGAAATTACTTTTTTTTTTTTTGAGAAAAAATTTTAGGTGTTAACTGTAGTGGCAGTGATTTTAAATACACTCTGTTCAGAAAAAGAATAAATCAATGTACACTGAAGTATTAAGAATGGCTTCATAGGTGGAGTAGAATGTCAGAGGAGCATTCAAGAAGAGAAGGACATGGAGTAGAGGTTTGCAGAGCGTGTGAGTGGATTAAAATGTTTAAATGACCGACGTGATGACCACAGGAATGAGCAGGCGTGTTCTATGAAGGGGTGATCCAATCTGCCTGCAGAAGCACATGTTGGGGAGAATAAAAAATAGTGGTACTAGGCCAGGTGTGGTGGCTCACACCTATAATTCCAGCACTTTGAGAGCCCAAGGCGGGCGGATCCCTGAAGGCCAGGGGTTTCAGAACAGCTTGGCCAACATGATGAAACTCTGTTTCTACTAAAAATACAAAAATCAGTTGGGCATGGTGGCAGGCACCCACAATCCCAGCTACTTGGGAGGCTGAGGCAGGAGAATCGCTTGAACCCTGGAGGTGGTGGTTGCAGTGAGCCAAGATTGCGCCACTGCACTCCAGCCTGGGTGACAATGGGAAATTCTGTCTCAAAAAATAATAATAAAATAAAATAAAATAAAATAAAATAAAATAAAATAAAATAGTGGTAATACTGTGAATAGGGAGGGTGGCCTAGCTTCCCATGTCAGGACTGTTGGGATTATGTGAATGCATTTAAGGCATCTTATACAGGGCAGAGCTCAAACAGGCAGCTCGAGAACCACACTTCACATACCGAACCTCTTTTTTATGTTGTTTTGTTTTGTCTATGACTTACAAGTTTTATCCAAAAAAAATTGGATTAGATGCCAAAATTTAAATATCAGGAAGTTTCACAGAAAAATCTGGCTTTCCAATTTCTTTTGAAAAATTGGAAGATCTAACAGCACTAGGCCAAAATCCATCATGGCAACGGTTGCCTGGAGCTGAATAGCTGCAGACGGCTCTCTTTAAATGGGTTTTCCCTGGGTTTCAAGCACTATTTCTAGGTGGGCTTGTGCTGTTGGCTTTCTTATTATAGAATTTTTTTTTTAAAGTAAATTTTTTTGTTTTCCATACAGACTTTGTCAAATCAGGAAATGAAACCCAGACCAAGACATCCCTGGGTTCCAATGAAAATTAAAGAAAGCATAATTCTCTAGATGTTTAACATTGCAAAGGCCATTATCTGGCCTTTACACATTTGCATTACCAGGTCCCCTAGGGATTTGGGTGTGAAACTCCTGTTAAATAATATGGACAAGAAGAGATGCAAAATGAATGTGTTGTTTTATAAAGACTAATCTGATCAGAAATAGGCTGAGATAGATTAGAGAGAGCAGAAGTTATAAATGAGGAATCTAGCCAAAAGTCTGCTGCTATAATTCAGCCCTGAAGTAATGAGGATTTGAATTAGGGGAGAAGTAATAAAAAGCAGAGAGAAAGGGGCCAAGTTGTTGTAAATGATAGATTACCTGTTAGAGATAGAAGTCTGGTAAGAGCCAAAATTCACTCCAGCAAAATTACTGTGTGTAGAGATTTGGTTTTCCACTAAGGGGAGGCTCCTACCCCACAAGGCTCTTTGCTGTATTTACCGGAAATTCGCACATTGCTTAGTGTACTGACATGCCCACAGAAGAACCCACACTTGTCTGTAGAATTGAATAACAAAGAAAAGAACATGGGTCATTCTTGGGACTTGGAGGCACATCCTGTCCTGACTCTCCCTCATGTTGTGACTATGGGCACACCACCAAGTGTGTGTGTTTCATATCTCAGTGTCCTATAAGACCTTGATGGCCCCTTTTAATCGAAAAATTATAATCTCTTCTGTGCCATTTCCTTCTCTGAATAATGATTCCTTTTCTTCTAGAAGTAGAAAAAATGTAGTTATTGCATTACACAGATGTTGGCTCTTTTGGGGAAAATCAAAATTTTATCAGAAGTTAGATAATTTTTTATACTTTTAAATCATTATTAAGAGGTAAAACAACATAAAGAATTATGTTAGCTCTTTTGGGAAAAACCAAAATTTTATCAGATGTGAGACAATTTTTTATACTTTAAAATCATTATTAAAAGGCAAAACAACTTGAAAAATTATTGGGCAGTGTCTACACATACACACTTTAGGACCCAGCAGTTCCACTCCCAAGTATATATCCAGAGAAATGTGTGCATGTGTTCAACAAAGAAATGCATTCAAATGATCAGAGCAGCACTGTTTTTAACAGCCCAAATTGGAAATAAATTTCTAAACATGAAGCAATATTTGGCAAATCTGCAAGATGGAATACTACACAGCAATGAGAATAAGTGAACCATAACAACGTACAACAGGAATGTGTCTCTTCAGTTCAACTTTGAGTGAAAGAAGTCAGACAAAAATGAATATATCTTGTATAATACCATTCATGTGAAGCTAAAAAAAAAAAGGCAAATGAATTCAGAGTATTAGAAGCCATGCTCATGGTCACCTGCAAGGGACCGCTGCCTAGCAGGGGCATCAAAGGGGCCTTCAGGCGCTGCTCCTTCATCCACATGCTGGTGATATGAGAGGGTTCATTCTGTAGATGCTCCTGGAGCTGCATTTCACTGTGTTTGTTTGTGCACGTATGTTACACATCACGCATACATGCAATAAAAGGTTACTAAACAGCAACAATGACAGCCACAGAAAATGTCAGTCCCAATTGTTTAGCTTCAAAGTCTAGAAGATTGCTGGATTTATTTACCAAAACTGGAAATTTTTTTTTAAAGTTTATTGAGTACTAAGAATTAATACACTTTTGGTCCCACTTTGTTATTTCTTGTGTTTAGATTTCTAGAGGTCAACTTTCCAAATCTAAGCTATGGTACACTTGAAATAAAAAGTTTTAAAATATAATTGAGTAAGCATTTATATTTTAAAATATAGAAATCTCTTCATTTTGAACATGTTCTTGGCCTGCATGTGGTTTGGAGGCCCTGGGGCCTGCTTTTCAGGAGGACCTGGGAGGATCAAGTGGGCCACAGACGACTTACGGAGCGCCAATGGGTTGCCAAGAGTCAGGACAGACCGTTAATCGGATGAGGAAGTAGGAAAGAGGGCAGGCAGCCAGTACGCTGAAGAGACCAGTGTGTACTACACCCTTTCCTTATCCAGGAGAATGGCAACTTCTACGAGGAGAGGTCTAAGAGCAAGTTTCAATGACATGAAGTTCTGCCGTTTGACCAGCACATCAGCAGGAGAAGACAAAGCGCTCAGGAGAGCAGCAGTGAGGCCAGTGGGCTCCCTGTGGGGGAAAGAATGGAGGTAGGGAGAAGAGAATAGTTAAGACTCCCCAGCAGCCCAGAGAGTCACCAGGGAGGCTGCAAGGCTGTTGGGGGTGGCAGGGCTCTGAGTTCAGCCCTCAGTCTCTTAAGCCAGCCCAGAGATGGCTTTATCACCCCTGGAAATAGAGAGGCGGGGCCTGGGGAAGGGTCTACTCTGAAGCCTGCAGGCATGTGGCTCCCACTTGGAGGTAGAGCTCCTGCGGACTATGCAGTGAGCACGGGACCCCCCACCCCTCTATGCCCCTTAAAGCTGCTTGACTCAAAGCCCCAATTCAGTCCAAGTCAACTCATTTTCTTTTCTGGGAGCTTATAATTGAGATTCAGGGATTGGAATCTGTGTCAAGCTGTTTTAGGGACTATTACTTAGGACTGGGAGGAAGAGGACCAGAAGACGCCAGTCCACAGACACACACACACACACACACACACACACAGAGAGAGAGAGAGAGAGAGAGAGAGAAGCAGAAGCACCAAGAGAGACAGAAAGGAGAGCTCAGGCTCACTCGGATGCAGAGGGTGACGAGAATCAACCCCCACTGCCAAGTCTCTGCACTGGGGTTCCCCTGGCCTTCCCCCACTCTTCTCTCCTTTGATTGCATCGGTTTTCATAGGTTTCTGACTCGTGTGACCCTAAAGTCCCTGAGGAAGATGGGATTTGGGGCCCCAGTAGAGACGGAAGGTGAGGAGGAGGAGGGCAGGAGAGAAATCCGATCTCCTCACTGTGGCCCACAGCGATGCCAGAGCGGCCACAGTTGAGGGGCACGGGAGGGACAGGACACAGGGGAAGAGAAGAAGAATACCTCCAGGAGATGCGTCTGGAGAGGGGGCTGGAGGCAGAGGAGGAGGGAGGTGGTCCTGCGACAGCCAGGCTGCTAGGCAGGGCGGTCCCAGTGCGGAGTTTAAAATAAAACGTTTGCCGCACAATTTATAGAAATAGAAAGATTAGTGGTTGCTTAGGGCTGGGAAGGCGTGGGTGGGAGGGGAATGGGGACTGATTGCTAATGGGTACAGAGTTTCTTCTGTGGGGTACAAAAGTGTTACAAAATTGATTGTGGTGATGTTTTCACACGCAGTGGACATACTAAAAATACTGAAATGTACACTTTAAATTGGTGAATTGTGTGGTATGTGAGTTATATTTCAATAAAGCTGTTTATTAAAAAATGCTTGTCACAACACAATAAAAATGGACAAATGAACATCTACAGTTCATCTGAAAGGTCTCTCAGACAGCCTAATGATCCTAGTTTTATTTTCTTAGTTGACAGAGATTACTCTTCTAAAAATAGGCCACAGTTGATGGGCAAGGCGCCCTTCATCACCAAGCTGAGGTCCTGCCTCAAGCATAATGCAGGATGGGCCCAGGAATCCACAGCCAGCCCAGGGCCAAGCACCCTCAGGCCATGCTCTGGGAGCTGCTGGAGCAACACTCCAGACATCTGATACACCAGACATCCCTGCAGGCATAAGCTTATGTCCATTCCAATATGAACAACAAACAAACTCAGAAGTTGAAAACCCCAGAGCAATGCATTTTCTAGCCCACCTTTTATTAGCGAAGAATAACTGCATCATGGTGTTGGTAAGAGCCTGGGGAACTGTGCCCTAAGCTCTTGGGCTGAAGCCATTCCTTAAACTGAGATCTGCAGGCACTGAGACCCCTGTGGGACCCCAGCAACAGGAGCATCTTGTCATGAGCAAAATGAAGAAGTTTCTCTGTCACATGTGGCATCAGGAGACAAAAGTCTTAAACAGTGTGTGAACAAACGAATGGACCCAAACACAAAGTTTTCACAGACTTCCATGAACACCACATTCCTGAATTGTCACACTTCCCTTCCTAAGAGTTAAAATGGAATCTATGATTTGAAACTAATCATTATTTATTAGAGTCTGCAGACGGAACTCACCTTTGAGATAAATAAAGCAGAAAAGACACTCAGTCAAGATACCAACCCAGGAATAACTGCGGGAGAATTTTCATCTAAAAGAAATTCACCTTGTAAACTCTTTAAGAGGTACTGTTTTTCTATCTAATAAATAAAATAGGATGAGAATCTTTCTCAGTAAGAGTCTCAATTTTTGGTACCTTAGAAATTAACTGTTAGCTAATTAAAGTGGAAAAGCAATGATTTGTAAATATATTAATTACATAAAACTTGGTAAATTAAGGATATGTGCTTAATGGTGTACATATTTAATTAAGTAAAAAGGTTTTATCATTGTTTTTTATTGATGAGGATGAGATAAATAATAGCTAAGCATTCCTAAATACTCTCTGCCAGGCATAAATACATCTGCTGGTGAAATGCTCACACAAACCTTTTGAGACAGCAATCATCATTACTCCCATTTTGCAAATGAGGAATTGGATGTTTCAGGAGTTCAGTATTCTCTCAAAGAAATTAAGCATTGTTAAAAAAAAAAAAAACTACTATTCTCTTTTTAACATTACATGTCTGCTTTTCAAGATCTTCATTCTGAATACGGCATTGATGTCAAGGATGTTCTCTGAGTCATCTGTTTTAGGAGAACCCTATTTCAGTTAGGGCTCAAAGGTGCTAAGCCAGCACTTTTTTTTATTTTTTATTTTTTATTTTTGAGATGGAGTCTTGCTCTGTCACCCAGGCTGGAGTGCAGTGGCTCACTGAAAGTTTCAAGCAATCCTTCTGCCTCAGCCTCCCAAGTAGCTGGGATTACAGGGGCCTGCCGCCACCGCATCCAGATAATTTTTGTATCTTTAGTAGAGATAGGGTTTTACCATGTTGGCCAGGCTGGTCTCAAACTCCTGACCTCATGATCCACCTGCCTTGGCCTCCCAAAATGCTGGGATTGCAGGCATGAGCCACTGCACCCGGCCTAAGCCAGCACTTCTTACATTTCCTTATTGCAAGTCCCTTCTCATCAGCACGTGGGATCCCCCTGGGACAAATATGGGACTGATATTACTGCCCCCTTTTTAATGAGGATGAAACAGAGTTTGAAGCCAGACAGCTGTAGGAGAATTCAAATTTGAGTTTACAGAATCTTGTCCCAATATGAAAAAAATATACACAGGTACCATGTACACTTTCACTCCCTACTGTGCACAGATTAAGCACAGAATTTAAAGATCTCAGACAGACGAGCCACATCATTTCTTACTTAAGGGTGATCACTGAATCTGTGTTCTCAACCTTGTTCCCTCCACTCTCTTCTAGGACTTAATTCAACAGTTATCTTCTGTCATCCCTGCATATTCAACTTAATCTTTTTACATGGGGTCCTTCATAACCAACATCAATTTACTCTCATCTCCAAAAAAATAAAAAGTAAGCAAAATGAAGCAAGCAAAAGAACCACCTCCCTCAACTCTGCATCTCCATCTAGAAACTCTATCATCTTCCCTTAGTACAGTGACCAGTGCATGGCAGACCCTCAACAATATTTGTTGAATAAATGAGCTGAATGTAGGCCTCATTTCATAAAAGGAAACACAAATTGACAGTTACCTTTAATTAGAAGCACATCCCTTGTTTGGTGGCACTTAGCTTCAATTTTTAGACATCATGCTTTAGAAATATTTAAGTGCTCTTTAGCAACCACTGTTACATTAATATATTTCTAGAGCATCTAAGAAAGACTTCATTTTTATCTATTCTATTTTTTTTTTTGAGATGATTCTCTAAATACTTTCCTGTGAGCTGACTTTCAAAACTTCTCCCATTTCTCCACTTTGCCCAGCTCCTCTCTCTTTCCTCTTCCCAGAGCACATGCTCTTGGTTTCGTTATTGGAGGGGTAGAATAAATTGGGTTTTGGTACCAACAGATGATCCAAAAGCCTTGTGGCCTCCATTGACTTCAAGTTCTCCCTCACCTATTATCTCTCTTGAGCTGGCAAACTTACATAAATGAGCTAAATATCAATAAAGGAGTAACTGGTGAGACAGCCTGAGAACAAAAAAAAAGGAACCCTCTGGACTGAGCATGAACAGACATTTGCTTTAGAATTAGTCATCCCTCCTTGGTATACATTGTAGAACGCCAAAGTCATGGCGGGCTTCAAGAAGGTAATGAGACAGCTCCTTCACTGTGTGAGATTATTAATTAGACATGTAAAAACAGCCACACTTTCAAGATACCAGAACAATCTTTTTAATACAAATAATACAGTTGGGTGTGCCCTTTATACTAGATAATAAAGTTATTATTGTTACTATCCAAATTTTTCTTTCATTCCAAGGTTAGGTCTTTTATAATTTTCTGTGAAAGGCAAGCTCATATCTGTAATCCCAGCACTTTGGAAGGCCAAGGTGGGAGGATCACTTGAGATCAGGAGTTCGAGATCAGCCTGGGCAGAAGAATGAGACCTTGTTTCTACAAAAAAATAAATAAATAAAAATTAGCCAGGTGTGGTGGCATGCACCTGTAGCCCCAGCTACTTGAGAGGTTGAAGCAGGAAGATCACTTGAGCCCAGGAGTTTGAGACTGCAGTGTGCCACTGCACTCCAGCCTGGGCAACAGAGCAAGCCCCTATCTCAAAAAAAAAAAAAAAGTTTTCTTCTGTGAAGCATCTAAACCTCTTAACATTTTTAGCTTTGGGTTATAAGTTATTCAGATTATTAATTTCAGATATTTTTATATTTTCCTTTCCAATTATATAATAATCCCTAAAAGACCTTGAGAAAACCTGCTATTCTTTAGATTCCTCTTGGATTTAACTAAATGCCTTGATCACAGCAGGTGCTCAATATATAATAATTGACTGGTAAATAATGGACAATTGAGGTAATCACTTTAAAGGTAAATTTTAAAATCTTTAGGGAGAGGTTGAAAGGCCTGCAAGGAATCTCACAAGTTTTTTTTTTCCCCTCCTCTCTCTACTCACATCCCTAACCCATTCCCACCTCCAACTTTCTTTTGACTTTGTAGAAGGTCTTCTAACCTTTTTTCTAGCAGATTATTGGGCTATCTTCCCAGGAGTTGACCTGGGAGTCTAGGAGATTACTAGACATAAAATGCTCACAGTATAAGTTCAGCTCCAGAATCTAAAAACTATTGTTCTCAGAAATGTCTAACATTATCGGTTTTCTGGAGTTAAGGCCATATATTCATTCCAGTTCTGTCCTCAGCAGAGATAACAGGCACTTATTCATGCTATATTGTAATTAGCTCTCTCTCTATGCCTCAAAGACGGGTGCCTTTGAATGCTTTCTTTTTTACATATTCTTTTCTGGATATGCCAGTTGTTGTTAATTTAAAACTGTAATACATGTGGGAAGCCCAAGAGTGTTTTTTGGGAAGTATTTTAAGAGCTAAAGTTGTTTAAACTTAAGCTAAAATGATTTAACAGACTTTCTCACTTTTTTTATAACTACCATTTTAAAGTCTCCATCACTAAAGAAGCATAACCAATTTGTTAAAACACATCAGATTTACCTACAGTAAAAAGAGGATGTACAATTCATTTGTTATTAGGGAGCAAAAAAAGATCGAAATCTATACGTTTTAATTATTCCAATTATTATTGTTTGACTGCTGGCCAAGCTTTCTGATAACACAGTCATTAAAGGCATTTAGACTATTCGTGGAGCGTTGATATTATATTCAATACACTATTACCCACATACTACTACTTACTCAAAACACTCATGTGCGTAACACTTTGCTGGTGTGAGGAAAAAAATTAAAGGATATGATCTTTGTTTAAAATGCTTAAAAAGCAGTCATGAAACTGAGGAAATACTTGAAGAGTCATTCATTCAACCCCAAGTATTTGTCAAGTTGAGACTGTTCTCTGTGAAGGAAGTGCATCTGCTGCTGCCAAAATAATTCCCTGCTCGCCCCAGGCACATCCAACAGTGTGTCTTGATTATAAAATAATGGTGAGTATATTGTAAATTGTTTGCAGTAAAGACAAATTAGTGAGCATGGGCCAGGCATAGTGGCTCACACGTGTAATCCCAGCACTTTGGGAGGCGAAGGGGGGCGGATCACAAGGTCAGGAGATTGAGGCCAGCCTGGCCAACATGGTGAAACCCTGTTTCTACTAAAAATACAAAAATTTGCCAGGTATGGTGGTGTGCACCTGTAATCCCAGCTACTTGGGAGACTGAGGTGGGAGCATCATTTGAACCTGGGAGGCGGAGGTTGCAGTGAGCCAAGATCGTGCCACTGCACTCCAGCCTGGGGACAGAGCGAGACTCTGTCTCAAAAAAAAAAAAAAAAAAAAAAAAAAAAAAAAAAAAAAGTGAGCATGTTGAAAGGAAATCTCAGAGAAAAAGAAAAGATTTATATCCAATGTTTTCTTCAGAGCTGTTCCACTTCCAAAGACCAGAGAGAGGAAGTGGTCAACATGCAGGAAGGGTGTGAGTGCACCGGCCTGCTGGGTCAGGGGTCAGGAAGGTGCCCAGAGGAGGTGTGCAAGGTGTAATGGGCATAAGCTGGAAAATCTCAGCTTTGACTTTACTCTCCCTGTTTTTTGAAGACTCCTCTATCCAGGGAGCCATCTGTCCTTGGCTTTTCCTCAGTAGACGGCTCCGATGACAGAGAAAGCAGAAAGCAATACAGAAAGCAATGGACATGGTGGACTGTGCTCCTTGTCATCAACTGAGGGAAAAGAGTTAACATTACAGATGGACAAAGAGTGAAGCCACCGATTCAGATATGATTTGGGGGGACCCTTAGATTTCATTCTTTCTGTCCCTATTCATACAACATCCAACAAATATATATTGCATATCTACTAGGTATAAAGATCTGCTCTAAATAGAAGGATTACAACATAGTGGTTAAAGAGTGTAGGCTTTAGATAAGTGTTTTAAAAACTGTGCATCACAATTGATTTGTATAATCAATTTAGTATGTTATCATAAAAAAGAAATAATATAGAACAGAATATATTCAATTTAGAATATATTTGTATATATTAGGGTGGTGCAAATGTAATTGTGATTTTTGGCATTACTTTCAAGCCATGTATGTGTGTAGACTTACATGTATATTAGGTTGGTGCAAATGTAATTGCGGCTTTTGCCATTACACTGTTTCATGAAAGTTTTGTTTTTCCATTCATACATATATGTGTAGATACATGTATGTGTATATTTATCATATCTACCTCTACTGATTCAGACTGTAAAATGTATTTCCTACTATGCATGTTGTCAAAAAACTAAAAAAAAAAAATCCAGCTTCTCCATTTACTAGCTCTGTGCCCTCAAAGTACTCTGTACCCCATATTCTCTGTCTGTTTATTAGGGTTTGGGTTGCGAGAATTAAATGACATCATCCACTGAATGTGCTCAATGTGGTGAACAGCACTCAGTATATGTGTGCATTTTAACAAAGGGTATAAGCTAAATGAAGTTTCACAAAACAACTTGCTTCATTTGGTGCAAGAGCCCACCAAGGCAGGGTTACAGATATTATTACTCCACATACAAATGAAGAAACTGCAACTCAGAGATTGTAACTTCCTCAGTCATGCAGCTAATAAATGGCAGTGATAAAGGCAGAAGCCAGGTCTTCTGACCACCCCATGTCTCTCTTCCCACTATGTAAGAGACACCCAGGAAAATGGAGCTCATTGCCATGCTGGGAAGAATGAACAGAGAGAAAGTGAATGCATGAATGAATGTAGTTAACATTATTTTGACTTTCTCTCTGCCTTCTTTTTTGTCCTTTCCTAGGTTTTACATGAAAGGAGCATTGGCACATGAATGTATACATCTCTTCGTTTTACATTTTGCTTTCTTTACCCTCACAAATTATATACAGGCTACTGTCATCCACATGAACACACACAAATAGCTTCTCATAATCACATAAATATTTTTTGATAAATCAAATTAACTTTGAAAAACAGAAAAGAAAGGAAGGTCCCACTCCAAATAGCATCCACTACTCTGATCTTCACCTGCTTTCTCTTCTAGAATTTCGGGTGAGCTCAGCTGACCTGGGCAGTTGCCATTTGGGAGCAAATATTAATATATGGTAGATATAAATTTAGCATTGTGAGGACATGATTATTTTCTGTAATTAGCTGTTATAAACAGTCTTTACTTTGAAATTTAGTAATTAAAAACAATTGACAAATTGTTTTAGGAAAAAAAATCTGTCTGGAGAGAAAATTCTTCCAAATGATCTAAAAAGTTGAATTTGTGAATCTCCCCAGTCTCTATAGCTGTTATGGACGTTTTCACTTCTGAGCAATGCACAGCTGAGAAGCTTCTAACAATATTAACTTTGCTGTATTTCCCAGAATGTCAAAATATCTCATAAATTTTCATCTCCATTATTTGTGATTAAATATTCAGATAAAATTAAGTGCAATGTAATTCTCCCTGTCCATCTCTTTTAATTGATGACAGTTACTGAGGGGAGCAAATATCCTTCATTATGTATCAAAATACCTAATTAAGATTTCAGCAACTTTGGCTAGTTAGCACATTCTCAGTCTTCCTATGCAAACTATTGTTGTCATATTAATTCGCACTACTTATATTCCCTAGGCTCTGGAGTGTTAACTTATTACTTGGTAATTGCCAGTATCAACCACTGCAAGAATCAGTCACTCTCACCTTATTCACAGACACGAGATACCTCAGCACCCAATTCCTATTCATGAAGCAGCATTTCATCCTAATCCATTACACCAACCCTTGAACTGAATCACACAGATGACATGCTTATTTCCAACAGAACCGAGTGTGTGGAATTTGATGGAAACTGCATGTGTGTGCCTTGGGTAGACTCACATGTCTTATGCATTGAAACCTATTTATCCACATTCCTGTGCAAGATGAGATGCATCCCTGCTGTTTCCAGGTCTTGGCCCAGCAGTTTTAGCCAGAGCAGTTTAAAAAGTTTTCTTTCCACACTCACACTTACCCTTTATTGTAGACTCTTAAAAATTTCTTGTGTATTCCACTATCTGCTTTTCCATAAGCTTGTGGCTGTTTTCCATTAATTGTTCGTATTTTTCTTGAACATGAATTTAGATAAATGAAATGAACAAGACAAACAAGGCCCCTTTTTGCTCAGGCAAAAATGCATTTCTCTCTCTTTCCTCTCATCTCCACCCCGCAAAGGTGTCCAAACCTCAGTCATCTTTCAAGGACCAACCTGGTCACATAGTCACTTGTCACCCACTGGCTCAACCCACCCTAGCCAGGACTAAGCTTACCTGATGATCATGTGCTTCCAGCTGTCCTCACAAATCGGAGAATGGCCCCCCATCACATGGCACAGGGAGCTGAGCACAGATGGGACACCCTGGTTTGAGTAACTCACCTGATCCTGGGCCTCGGACGCCCATTCCTTTTAGTAGAATTCTATTCTGAGAACATCCCGGATGCACCACTCCTCCTTTACACCCAGGCTTTCCCACTTAGGAACTCCCCACCAGGCAAGTACGTTAGGACCCAGCAGCCACACCACCTTGAAGTTAATGGTCTGACGAGCTCAATTTCTGACACGGGATTCTAGTGCAGAGGTTAATAATATGGCCCTGGAGTCAGGCACAGTAGTCTCCCCATATCTTCGGTTTCACTGTACATGGTTTCACTTACCCGCGGTACAGTACAGTGAGATATTTTGAGAGCCACAGAGAGAGACCACATTCACAACTTTTATTACAGTATATTGTTATAAATGTTTTATTTAATTTTTAGTTATTATTGTTAATCTCTTACAGTGGCTAATTTAAACTTTATCATAGGTATGTACATATAGGGAAAAACAGTATATATACGGTTTGGTACTATCCACACTTTCAAGGGGTCTTCAAGTGTATTCCTTGTGGATAAGGGGGGAAAACTATACACATGGATTGAAAATTAGCATTCCCTGTTAATTATATGATAGTGGGCAGGCCCCTTAACTTCTCTTTCAACCTCTTAGTAAAATGGAACAACAGTGCATATTCTGTAGTGATTGTGAGAATTAAAGGAGATCGTTAATGTGAAGCACACTGCCTGGTGCATGATACAAGCTCAATAAATTGAACCCATTGTTGTCAGGCCATGTTCCCAAACTCTGCCCATCTATAATGACTGCTGACTGCTGGTTACATGGACATTCCCATGGCCTGACCAATGATCTGGTAGTGCCACACCCTTCGGGCTCTGCGCTATACCTGCCATATGAAACTGCTCCTCTAGGGCAGACATCTGATCATTTTATCCCCAGAATGGCTCTCATTAAGACTCTGCACAGGCCAAGTGTAAACAGCATGCTCACTGTAACAAATATTAGGGAGGCTGGGCATGGTGGCCCAATGCCTGCAGTCCTGGCTATGCAGCTTTGGCTGCAGTGAGCTGTGATCATACCACTGCACTCCAGCCTGGATGGTAGAGCAATACTCTATCTCAAAAAAAAAGAAAAGAAACAGAAAAAAGTTATGTTCAGATTGTCAGGGCTTTTACTTCCTTTACTGAACTCAATATCAAGAAGATGCTGGGATATCTTTTACAAAGGCCTTGTGATGAGCATGTCAATCGCGCACTGAGTTATTTACCTCCACTCAGTTCAGGGGATGCTAATGCGAGGCATCTAACGTGCTGAAGAGATTCAAACTGCAAGGCGAGAGGACTCTTATCTAGAAAGACAAAAGGATCTGGATCTTGAGAATAGGCAAGAGAGAAAAGAATGATTTCCCACTACACAAATAATTAGATGTATGCTCCACTGTGTAACAAAGTAATCATAGAAATGTTTCCACTTCATTCAGAGAAAGTAGAGAAGGCCTGTTAGAATGTGTTTAGAATGAGAAGGATCCCTGAAAAATGAACTTAAATGCAGGGGGAAAACCTTCCTGTTTTCTTTGAGGATCTCTAAAGTCAGGCTTCTCAAGTTTAAAGTGCATATGAATCACCTGAGGAACTCATTAAAATGCAAAATCTGATTGTGATCTAATGGATTTAAGGTGTGGCTCAAGAGTCTGCATTTGTTATTGTTGTTGTTGTTGTTGTTGTTGTTTTTGAGACAGCATTTCGCTCTTGTTGCCCAGGCTGGAGTGCAATGGTGTGATCTCAGCTCACCTCAACCTCCGCCTCCCGGGTTCAAGCTATCCTCCTGCCTCAGCCTCCTGAGTAGCTGGGATTACCGGCATGCACCACCATGCCTGGCTAATTTTGTGGTTTTAGTAGAGATGGGGTTTCTCCATGTCGGTCAAGCTGGTCTCAAACTCCCGACCTCAGGTGATCCGCCCACCTTGGCCTCCCAAAGTGCTGGGATTACAGACATGAGCCACCCCAAGAGTCTGCATTTCTAACAAGAAGGTGAGGTCAAACTTGGAGTAGCAAGGCCGTGAAAGGTCAATAGGTTATGTTCAGATTGTCAGGGCTTTTACTTCCTTTACCAAAGAAACTTGTGTCATGTCCACACACACACACACGTGCACATATACACTACAACTTACATGAACCCCCTCATAGATAATGGGGGCCTGGTCATCTGGTCAACCTGACCTAACAGATTGGCATCTAGGAACACTGTGAAGGCAAAGCCAGGAACCAGGTGCACAGACATTGCAAACTGAGGCTCTGTCCAAAGGGGCTGGTATGAGGCAGATAGAGTAAATCTGAGTTTCGCAATTGCCCAAATTAAAATCCGAAGTCCTCACCTTGGCTGACAAGACTTCCAGGGCATGGCTCCCTGCTTGCCCCTCCTCCCTCCTCTGCTGCCACTTGCTCCCTGTGCTCCAGGCACACAGCCCCTTTGCTTTTGTCACTGTACCATGTGTGTTACTGCTACCTGGAATGCTCCTGTCTCAGGTTTCTGCATAGCTGACTTCCTCACTTGCTTCAGCTCTCTGCTCAAATGTCACCTTAGCAGAACACTCTGTATAAAATGGAACCCTTCTCCCTGTTCTCTTTTCCTTCTGCTTTATTACTTTTTTGTAGCAGATAACACCTGACATATTACCTATTTATTAGCTTTATTGAGTATATCTGTATTTCCTCTCTGGAATGTAAGTTGCTATATCTTTGATGCCAATAATAGTACCTGATATATCAAAACAGCTGATTGGAGCTGAAAAGTTTCTCTAGTCAGCTTATTCTTCCATTCTCTTAAGTGATGATTTCAACCATCATTCCTTCAAACTTGTAATCCTGCTCTACCCACACCCCACACCTCCGCAGATAGCCTTGCCTCCTAATTCAAAGATAATGGAAGTGACCAGATGGACAGCAATCCCTGAATCTGCACCTGTCTCCTTCTTTCTCCACCCAACACAGACCATTTCTTCCACATGTGCTCTTAACACCGCTCCTCTCTGTGTCTCAGAAACCCTACAGGTAGAATCAAACTCAGTCTCCAGTATCATCCATGTCAATTTTAATCTTCCTCTCCCTCTCCCACCACCTCCCTCACCCTTTTCAACTATATTCAAACATGTTCCAGACTCTCTCATGTAAAATATAACAATAAGGCCCTAAAGAAAAAGTAAACTGAAGACTCCTACCTTCCTAGACCTGTATTCCTCTCCATCCCCTCTTCTGGTCCTCAGGGTCAACTTTCTCACCCTGAGTCTGTCCACCACTCTCAAAAATCTGGCCTCTGCCACCGCACTTCAGCAAAACGGCTCTTACTTGGGTTTCCACGTTACTAAATCCATTAAACATGCCACAGTCAAGGAGTTAAGATCTACACAAATGAGGTCAAACTATTGCAGGTTAGTGAAGAGAATGGTTTGTAAAACTGAAATGTAACCGTAACCCCACTTCTTCTGATCAGGAGGTTCAGCTCAGATTGCAAGGCAGTTTTACCTCCTGGCACCCGACCTGCAGGAGTGAGAACTGATAGGAGAATTTTTTTCATTGGAATTTGCCTACAGGAAAGAAGTCCTTTGAGAGCATTATTTTTTTATCTTAGAAAATTCTTTTCTTGACTCATAATATCGTATGGGTAACCAGCCTTGTAACCAGAAAGAAAAAGCTATATTTTCCTCTAACCTGAAATCTTTGGGTTCTCTCTCCATTTTCAAAACTCAACAGATGTTCGTGCTGTCTCAAAAATTTTATGAAAAATATTGTTCTCACTGTAAGTTTAATATTTCCTTATTCTGAGTCAAAAGTCTTCTCAGTTCAGCTGGCATGTGAGAATATTTGTAGAAGCTTCCAGGTCTCCTGTGGTTGTGCTGATGAAGATTGAGAGCCTATCACCATTGTTGGTTAGACAATCCTATAAACAAAATGTTGGTATCCATCTCTCCCAAATTCCAATCCTCAATCCACCTCCTGACCAAGCATCTGCGTTTCAACATCCTGAATAACAGTACTGCTGCATGAATAACAGTACTGCTGCATGGATGACAGCGGGTGCCATTTGCACTTTGATTACCTGTGTCATTCGCTGTCTTGGAGAGAAACCTCCCATAAGCTTTCTCCAGAATGAGAAAACAAGAATCTGTCTGTTTGTTGCACAGGTCAAACATAAACAGCTGAAATGTCAGCAATCATGGTACGTTTGGTTTGCTGGTTTTTGTGTTTTTTTCCGACATGTTTAAATGAGTTTAAACAGTCATCCAAGACAGACTCAGCTACTTTTTCACTTACTTCGTCACATGAAGTGTGGTGCTTTTACAAGATGAAGTAAATGAATACTGACTTTGAAGGCTTGCCTCAAAGTCAGACTTGACTAAGTCACTCTGCATCCCTGCGTGTTCATCCGGAGACACATGAATGACCATTCTTGGCTGAAGCCAAGTCAAGGCCAGCTCAGCAGCCTGTGAGTGTCTTCAGTTACCTCTCAGTGGGATGCTTGCACTTCTATGTGCATGAGAGCTGAGACTGCAGAAGTTCTAGTAGAGCACTGGCCCTGCTTAAGAGTTAGGCACCGCAATGAGATACCATCTCACACCAGTTAGAATGGCGATCATTAAAAAGTGAGGAAACAACAGGTGCTGGAGAGGATGTGGAGAAATAGGAATACTTTTACACTGTTGGTGGGACTGTAAACTAGTTCAACCATTGTGGAAGTCAGTGTGGCGATTCCTCCATGATCTAGAACTAGAAATACCATTTGACCCAGCCATCCCATTACTGGGTATATACCCAAAGGATTATAAATCATGCTGCTATAAAGACACATGCACATGTATGTTTATTGTGACACTATTCACAATAGCAAAGACTTGGAACCAACCCAAATGTCCAACAATGATAGACTGGATTAAGAAAATGTGGCACATATACACCAGGGAATACTATGCAGCCATAAAAAATGATGAGTTCATGTCCTTTGTAGGAACATGGATGAAACTGGAAACCATCATTCTCAGCAAACTATCGCAAGGACAAAAAACCAAATACCACATGTTCTCATTCATAGGTGGGAATTGAACAATGAGAACACATGGACACAGGAACGGGAACATCACACACCAGGGACTGTTGTGGGGTGGGGGGAGAGGGGAGGGATAGCATTAGGAGATATACCTAATGCTAAATGACGAGTTAATGGGTGCAGCACACCAACATGGCACATGTTTACATATGTAACAAACCTGCACGTTGTGCACATGTACCCTAAAACTTAAAGTATAATAATAATAAAATAAAATCAAAAAAAAAAAAGAGTTAGGCACCAGGCTGGGCATAGTGGCTCACGCCTCTAATCCCAGCACTTTGGGAGGCCAAGGAGGGCAGATTACCTGAGTTCAGGAGTTTGAGACCAGCCTGGCCAACATGGTAAAACCCCATCTCTACTAAAAATACAAATATTAGCCAGGCATGGTGGTGCATGCCTGTAATCCCAGCTACTTGGGAGGCTGAGGCAGGAGAATTGCTTGAGCTCAGGAGGCAGAGGTTGCAGTGAGCCGAGATCATGCCACTGCACTCCAGTCGGGCCGACAGAGTGAGACTCTGTCTCAAAATAAAATAAAAAATAAAAAAAAAAGAGGCACCTAAACTTAAATGATAGCAAATGATAGCCTTCAGCAGGTTTTAATACTTCTTTTGGGGGGCATTTTAGCTGGCTGATAAAAGAATAGGTGAAAAGTGGAGAAATCCTGAGTTTGTTAACCAGTTTCTTGCATGCCACTGTCTTCCCACAGTACTCCATGCAACCCACTAGCACAGGACTCATCACTTGCTATGTATGACTAGTTTTCTGATCTGTTTATCCAACTGGATAAAATTTCCCTGAAGGTCAGAAACCACATCCTGTTTATCTGTGAACTCTCTTTGTTTTATAAAAAGGATTCCTCTTTAAGATTTTTTGTAAACAGCAGTTATTACTTGGGCTTTTGTACATTTTAAGGGAAAGACATTGCATAAATCAAAGTCACTTGAATTCTCTAATTGTGGTTAACCTGGTGAAGCACTTGATTGATACATGCTATTTGACTAAATGAATGAGTGAATGCCTAAAAATAGCATTTTATGGGATTCCAGTAGGGAGACCCCAAAGCAAATTTAGCTGTAATTGACAAACTGTATTTTTTAGCAGTGAAGTAGCTAGAACTGAAAATCTGATGGGAACTTTTTATGGAACTTCTCTGGGTTGTGATGGGCTTATTTCTTTATGTACCTCTGTTCTCCCCATCATATTCCACCTCTACATTACGATTGCCAAAGCACAATTTGCCTTCTGAATTGTATTTTTTGAATCCACTCCAGCTGGTTTAAATAGAGAAAGATTTATTACAAGATATTATATGACTTGAAGAATTTCTGGAGGGATTGAAGAACCAAGCCTGGATGCCCCATGGCCAGGAGCAATGCAGCTGGACAATGATGAACAACACGGAGACTTTACTTCCAGCAACTCTACTGGAGCTACGACGTGCTGCTCAAAGGAGGACAACAGGGACAGGACATCAGAATCTCCATCACTGTTTCCCCAGAAGAATAAAGCATTTCCCAGCATGCAGCCATTACCTTAACTTGCTCATTTCATCATTCCAAGTTACCACCAATACAAGTTTTTGGTAGAAATGGGTTCTCTAGCTGCATGAAAGGGCTGAAACTTTTTTTTTCTTTCCTCCTCCCTCACTCTCTTCCTTCCTTCTTTTATTAATTAATTAATTTATTTCTGTAGCTTTCAGTTTCTATCACATAAGATGCACCAGAAGTGAGTTGGTGTGGGTGTCCAGTGAGCCAATCTATAATAACTGCTCGTAAAAAAAAAAAGGAATACAAAATTCTCCACCTCTCCAGGTGAGGACTACAAACAGGGCCCAATTCAAGGACATACAACCTGTGTAGTAACACAGGGCTCACACTTAGAAGGGCCTTGTATTTGGTTTCAAGAGAGGCAGATTTTAGATACTGAGCAAATACAAACAGAATTTTAAAACAAGGACAGATTTATTTACTTATAAATGAACTTGTTCATCTTTTTGTATGTTAAATTTTTTTTTCTGGGAATTGTCTTTGCATATTCTTTGCTCATTTTTTAAAATGAGTTGTTGGCCATTTTTTCTTATTAATTGGTAAGAAATGTGATGCTAGGGAAAATAGGCTTTTGTGTGTAATATATATTGCAAATAAATTTTTCCAGTTTGTGATGTCTTTGAACTGTTTATGGCTTTTCCTTTACTTATTTTGCAAAAGGATTTTACCATATTAATGGGCAATGTTTGTGAAGAAATAAAAAACCAAGGCTGGGCATGGTGGCTCATGCCTGTAATCCCAGGACTTTGGGAGGCCAAGGCGGGCGGATCACCCGAGGTCGGGAGTTTGAGACCAGCCTGACCAACATGGAGAAACCCCATCTCTACTAAAAATACAAAATTAGCCGGGTGTGGTGACGCATGCCTGTAATCCCAGCTACTCGGGAGGCTGAGGCAGGAGAATCGCTTGAACCCAGGAGGCGGAGTTTGCGGTGAGCTGAGATCGTGTCACTACACTCCAGCCTGGGTGACAAGGGCGAAACTCCATCTCAAGAAAAAAAGAAAAAAGAAAAGAAAAACGAGCAAGTTAATAATAATAATTGCAAATAGAACTTCTTACGATCTATAACCCTATGAAAAGCACTTGCTAAAATGGATTTTTTAAAAATAGGTAAGATCTGTTATACTTACTTCTACCATCAACAGCATTTTGTAGGAAAACAGCTTCATGTTAAAACTTATGAGTTTAAAATACATTCATAGAATTAGCAGAGGCTAGATGTTGCCACAATTGGCTGCCTAGCACTTGATAGAACTTTATTAAATACTTTGATGAATTATCAAATGTAATATTTCAAGCATGGATAGACTAATCACCTTTGAATAAAATGATGGTTATCTTATATTGCACTTAGAAATCTCCATCTAGCTTTCCAAGTAAAAATGAGGATAGTGACTTTGGGAGGCTAAGGTGGGAGGATTGCTTGAGGCCAGGAATCCAAGGTTGCAGTGAGCTATGATTATGCCACTGCTCTACAGCCTGGGTGACAGAGCAAAATGCTGTATCTAAAAAGAATAAAAAATAAAATAAAAGGATATTGAAAATGGTTTGGATGGCATGTATGTCTGAGAAAACAGCAAAAACCATGGCCAAATGTCACTAAATTATTGAGATGCTGAAAGCTCCTCTGAAGCTCAACGCTTACTCTGATGTTACAGAAGGAATTGTGATTTAAAAAATGTAGCTTTAAAAGTTAATGGAAAAGATTAAAAATGACACCAACTGAATGCGAGGAGATACCATATTACAGTAATAATAATAAACAATCATGAGCTTTAAATCTTACAGCAGCGCTGCTGCTCAGAAACAAACTAAAAGGAACCTTGAAAAGGGAAACCACCACAGCTCCTTTTGTCCCGCCTTCAGGGAACAATGCTGTTCACTCTGTATGAACCAGAGGCTGGGGAGAAGGAATGTAGTTTTGCTCTACTAAAGAAGGTTCCACAAAGAGCTGAGAAGAGGGTGTGGTGATAGGAGCAAGCAAGTAGATGAATGGCCAAGGAGCACAGCAGAAGGAACCACATGGAGAGTGAGCAGCGTCGCCAGCTTGGGAAAGTCTGAGCCAGCATTCCAAGTCAGGCAGGAGAAATCAGGGGAAGTTAGGGGAGGCATTTGTAAATCTGCATGGTGTTAAGATGACAGCTTTGAGGAGGGCAGAGAGAGGGTATGGGCCACATTTAAGACAAGAAAACTCACCTTGTTTTAAAGATAGTGGCAAAACAAAAAAGTAGATCTCATGGGATTGCTATACCTAAAAACAGTTTATGGTGACATGCAGGCAGGTCAAGATTGGGGGGATGCTAGGATTACTCTTGCCATTGATTTCTGTCCAATGAGAATTGTTAACTGTAAATTGTAGTTTCAGAGTCTAAAAAAATGGTGCAAATTTCATCACTTGTTTGCTCTCAGTCCTTAAGAGAAAACAAGAATGGGATCAGCACACTGATAAATCAATAAATCATGGCTGCCACTTGGAGGTGCAGGGGTGTCCCCTGTGGGACACACACACAGCAGGAGGATATTACATAGAGGCACGTGTCCGAGGCTGCTTCTGAGAAGGAGCAGTGAAACCAGCAGGACCAATGCTACTTGTTAAGGGCCAGGCCTGTCCTGAGTCTGGGATGGAAGGTACTCCCATTTTCTCAGTGGATAGCTGCTCCTGAGATGTTCTCAAAGGGAACCAACAGGCAGACTTAGACAATGCAGTGTCATCATGGACTGAAGGGTTCTGAGATTCCTGAGCCTATGCTCTGGGCTCAAAGGGAGTGCTGACTGCAGAAATCCACTCCTTCCACCCACTGGCCTGATGCCAGCTGCTAAACTCAACAAGGAGGCCAGGGGCATGCTTCATGGGAATGTCCTGGGCATCATATGCCTTTTCATTTCTGTGGATGAGGTTCACAAGTAAAACAGAGTATCTAGAAATGAGGAATTTACTCAGTTTTCATGGGAATGAATATAAAGTCCTCTAATAATTTGCTGATTTCCATTTCATTCATTCAATCAATAAATATGTATTAAATGACATGGACCATATACCATACCACATGCTGGGGATACTACTGTGAGCAAATTAAAGTGTTTCTCTTTCCATGAGGAGCACATTTCAGAAAGTGGCAGAATTTAGAAAAGAAACTAACCAGTGTGAGGCTAATAAAACCAAGAGTCAATCTGAATCAATAACCCTGTTCCACAGTAAGTGGAAGGTATTAGCAAAGAAGTGCAAGCCAACAGATAAATATCAGGTACAAGTGGGTTCAGAGAGGAGCTTGTACACACACCCCATGAAGCTCGATCCACACCCTGCCATTCCGTCTTCACCCATCCTTCCAGTTCACTTTCCTCTCATTCGCTGGAAGACCCCCTCCATGTGACCACAGTAAACTCCTCAGGTGACTACAGGTTTAATTAATCATTTCTTAAACAGAAGGAAAAAAGAAAAGGGCAGGCACTTTGCTGCAAGTCACAGCATTTAGAATAGAGTTCATTTGAACAATATTTCATTCAATTGTTATTGCATCTCACGTTTGTCCAGTGGAATTTCAGAGCATTCATCTCTAATTCAGGTAGAACTTTGTTTTTCCTTTGAAGCACACGAAAACGTGATTCTTTAACACGTGCTAATTCCAAAAACAGAAAGACATGCTCACATACTGACTATTCACAAGTCATTCCATTCTAATCAACAGACTTACAAATTATTTTCACTCCTGAGAGGTAAAAGTCTCAATCCCTTTCAAAGCTAAGAGGCGTCAACCAGATAGAATACTGATTATGTTTAATTAATTTAATAAGGTTTTAGTGTCATTCTCAGCCTTACTAAAATAGTCATAATGCATCATGTAAAATTTTCAGTTTCACAGATATTTGTATAAAATTTTAAAACCAAAAAGGTTTAAGATATATTAACAAATTTGGGAACACAGATGAAACAAATTTTTATGCAAAATGAAAAGACATTTCTACTACTTTGACATGTGACACTGACATTTGACACCAAAGTTGTTTCTATACAGTGCAAAGTAAACAAGAAAATTATCTGACTATATAATTTAGGCCAAAAATTATTAACATGGCCATCTTATTTGTTGGCTTTAGTCAAACAAATGAGGATGAAATTTTTAATTCATTATCTGCTTTTAAAAATTATAAAAATAATTCAGCTCAATCCTAGCTAATACTATAACAATTTAGATATAGATTCTGGCAAGGCCTTTTAAAATATTTTTTAAAAAGAAGATTTTCTGCCATTTATACATACATTTTCCATTCAGGCCCATTAGAGGCAGAGCCCAAGCGGAGCAGAGGTGAGTGAATCAGGCTGCCACCCCAGGGCAACTGTCCAACTCTCAGGCAGAGCTCCAAAGTACGTCAAAGGGGTGTGTGTGTGTGTGTGTGTGTGTGTGTGTGTGAGTAATGTTGTATTTGTGCCGTGCCTTTTTTTCTGTAACATAAAAATTATTTACCTCATAATTACATTTGTAAAGTAATAATTATACTGAGCAAGTTTAAAAACCCACAAAAATCACTAATTCCCAAGGTACAAAGACAAGTTTTGTTCCAATAGTTTTTTATTTCCCCCATGTGAATCTAGAGAGTTGGTACCAGAACTCAATGTCTACATGTCCAGCAGAATAATTCCATAGAACTACCTAGTCACTAGAATAAATACAATATTTTACAGTAATTTAAATTTTTATTATTTTATCCATTTCTCATCAAGCATAATTATGTGATCTGTACTATAAAGCATAAATTCTAAACAGCAAACTACTCCCTAATTTTAGTGTGTCTGTAACTTGGACAAGTTCACGGTATCTTAACTCTTTCTAGAATAACATCGTGTGCCCTGGTTCACTACTCTGTTGCCCACCATAGGGTCATTTGGCACAGGGAAAGTGCTCAGAAGTTGGTAAGTGTGGGAATGTGAAACGGTACAGCCACTCTGGAAGACAGTTTGGTAGTTTCTTACAAAACTAAATGCACTCTTCCCATATAATCCAGCAATCATGCTACTTGGTATCTACCCAAATAAATTGAAAACTTATGTCCACACAAAACCCTGCATACAGATGTTTATAGCAGCCTTGCTCATAATTGCCACAATTTGGAAGCAACCAAGATGTCCTTCAATAGGTGAAGTGATAAATAAACTGTAGTACATCCAGACAACAGAATATTATTCAGCATTAAAAAGAAATGAGCTGTCAAGCCATAAAAGATATGGAGGAATCCTAAATGCATACTGCTAAGTGAAAGAAGACAATCTGCAAAGGCTACATACTATATGATTCCAACTACACGACATTTTGGAAAAGGCACAACTTCAGACAGTAAAAACACCAGTCATTGCCAGGAGTTTGTGGGGATGGAGGGAAGGTGAATTAGGCAGAGCACAAGGAAGGTTTCGGACAATGAAACTATTCTGTATGATACGTCATGATAAATACATGTCATCATACAAGTATTTAAAACACAACAAATGAACCTTAATGTAAACTATAGACTTTAGTTCATGATAATATATCAATATTTTCCGTCAGTTGTAACAAATGTACCATACTAATGCAAGATGTTAATAATAGGGGAAACTGGAAATGGTGGGTGGGAGAAGGGGAAGAGGGCATATGGTAAGTTTCGGTACTTTCCATTCAATTTTTCTGTAAACCGAAAACTTCCCAAATGAAGATATACTGAAATAAAAGGTGACAGGGGTCTCAAAAGTACCATTTTCTTAAGAATATTTACTGAGCAGTTTCTAACCCATGTTCCCAAAGTATCAAAGACAGAGAATTCACCACATCCTAATAATTTGAATTTCCTGGACCAGTCAGGCACCTATAGCTCACCAACAGAGGTCTTTCCAGGGTGGAGTTCACCCGCCTATAAAACAAACAGAAGTTCATTTCTTAAAGTAAGAAAGGTAAGCCCTACTTAAACTCAAAACATGTGCTACAGTGAGAGCTTAGGGAACTGAGAAAAGGAAGAATCAAATTTACAACCAAACTCCCTTTAGGCTCAACAAGAAACCCATGAATGAATGGCAAAGTCAGTTACCTTTGGCACAGGAGGTTGGTTAAGCAGCAGGCTCCATTACCAGGAATCCCTAATTAACTTCTGTCGAGAAATTTCCTAGCTAACTGGAGCTGACTGTGAAAACAAACCCTCCTTCTGACTTGCACACATGTTCATGCACCATTGTAAAAGTTCAGGGTAGTTATTACTGAGTTGTCACAGGCTCATTAATTATCCACTATACTGTATTAAGCTTTACTCTGGTAAATCTTTTTTAATTGCCCAGCCTGCATTTACAGAGCATCTTTATTTAACATGCTCCCAACTCTGTTTATGTTTATGCCTTTTCCAATAATTCATTAAGTAGAGTTCTTAACCAGCACTACCAGAATCTTTAGTAAGAACTCAGCCAAGCCCACTTAAATGCTTTCACTCCACTCATTATGGAGCCTTTTAAAGCTCAGAAGATTTTTCAAGTCCACCCCTCACTCACACTTCCTTTTCCCCACCTCTGAAGAGTACAGGAAACTTCTTTCTCCAGTACTTTCAAACTGCAATTGATTCTTTCCCACTTTGAAAAGGAAAACTGTTTGAAAATACATGTCTGAGTGTGGCCTGTGAGCCTCCCCTGACACTCATTGCTGCGCATTCCCCAACACAGTCAACTTCGGATTCCTTAAGAGAGCGCCCAAGTTGCTGGTTAGTTTGGCCCCAAACCCCCTTCTCATCTGCTGTCCTTCTCTCCCTCTCCCCTTCCATTTCAGCCCTCTACACAACACAGCAGAAGATATCTTTGCCCATTCCTTTTTTTTTCTGCTTAACATTCTCTTAAGTCCCACTTAAAAGCTCCTACCTCTGTGAAACCTTCCCAGCAGGAGTCCCTTCTGGGAGGGACTTCCCAGTCTGAGAGTCTCTTCTGGGAGGGACTTCCCAGTATGGGAGTCCCTTCCCAGACTACATTCTCTCTGCCCTTGCTGATAATGCAGGGCACCTTTGAGATATAAACAGTTATAAATGGCAGACTCTTGCAGGACAGTGAATTCCTTGAAGTCAGAGAGCACATTTTAATAACGTGTGCGTGCTCAGAGCCTGCTTAGAGTGAATGCTTGGTAAATATTTATTAAATGAATGAGTGAAGGCATTTTCACTCCACAGTATCTGAGTTTAATTAAATCATGTCTGCTTTTACCCACACATCCTAACCTATATAACTACATGATCACATGTATATATGGAAGAAAATCATGAAAAAAAAAGTGCTATAGATTTTCCTGTTTCTTACAGCATATTACTCAGTATCAAAAATCTAAGTAAATTAGAACAAATTTTTGTGCCATGAACTTCGAAAAACATATTTAGAAATCACCTAGTCTCTCCAAAAAAAAACATACTTTGCAATAAAATCATTTAACTAAAAGAAAAATGATACTGCACAATTATTCATGGAATGCTACAAAGAAATTAAAATAAGGACCAGAATAAAGTTGGTGAGCCCTTTCAACGCAAGTCATATTCACTTTTGAGAAGCATCTTTTGAACGGGAACAAGGGAATTCTTTTGATTTTTAGAAATGAACGTTTGGCATTGTTTATACAAAGACTAGCTGTATCTGATACCGAAAATTTTGAATTGCATGCATTTGAGAGTGATGAATCTTCTAGCACTTGCCTATGCTGGATTGTTAGAGTTGGTCCTCTGAGATAGGTCTTAGGAGGTCAGTTTGAATATGTCACATAGATATAAATCCTAGTGGCCTCAGAGAGAGAGAGATGTGACTGACAGAGGAGCTTTGCCTTGAATGCTTGTAGTAGAATTCATAATTCATGAACATATGTGGGGTAGAATGCTGCTAGTATATGCAAAGCATGACTACATACAAAATGAGGATATAAATACAAGCTAATGATGTACTATTCACATGGGAATGGAATCTACTTAGCATTCTTTAGTACTACGCATTTCCCAATGGAAATAATATGTATTTTACCAGTAGGTATCAAATGAATTTGACACATTTTAGATAAAACTGACCTATAGTCTCCGTGTTTGAAATCTGTGTGACATATCAATCCCAGGAATAGTTTATCAGAAATCTAGCCCAGGTCAATAAAATGTGAATATCAGTCCACACGCAGATATTCAATAAGGTATATAAAAAGAATTGATATTCTCGGTTTAGGTGCCAGTTTTCATAGAACTGCAGAACTAGAAAAGATCCGGAAATGATCTGATTTCACTCCCACCCAACATTTTATAGCTGAGAATTTAACAGCACTAAGTGAAGACTCAAATTTGACTCCAACAGCTGGTGGTCACCCTGGTGGTCAGCAGAAAATCCCATAATTGGTCTTAATTAGTTCTCATTGATATTATGGTAACATTGAACTCATTACCATTTTTAGCACAGTCTGAAAGGTCAAGAAATGCTTCTCCAGGTGAGTCTTGGATTAACCTTGGACTAGTAAGATATAGTGGGAAAAGCATGAGATTCGGAAACAAAAATCATGAAAGTGAGCCCAGGTACTTGCTACTTGGTAGCTGTGTGCACTTGAGCAAGTCTCTTGCCCTCTCTGAACCTCAGCTGGTTCATCCTCAGATGAGAATAGCAATAATACCTACCCTGGGAGCCTGATGAGAAGATCGGATGGTTTAACAGAATGAATGTGCATGGCAAGCTACAATGGCACTTACAAAGATTTACTCCTTATCATCATCATCAACTACTATTTATTAATCCACCAAATAAGCACAGCATGTTGCTCGGCCTTAAGCAAGGCAGGAAGCAGGGAAGGCAATGAGCTTTACTCATATTAGGGATTTTGTCTCCTAAAGAGTCCATTTTTACCAGCAGCTAATCTTATTTGCAAAATCCATTAAGTAAACCTGCCTCAGCAGCAAAATAACTCACTGCCCTTTCCCTGGTGACTTCTAGTAAATTCTTATCTAGTATTTTGAAATATTTCACTTTGGATTTCCCTCTTCTCACTCCTCAAAAAGACCTGACATCATCTAGCTCAGCAATGTCCAATAGAATAGAATAATGCAAGCCACATACACAATTCTAATTTTCTGGTAGCCATATTTATAAAGTAAAAAACAACCAGTAAAATTAACTTTTATCATATATTTTTTATTTAACCTGGTATATCCAAAACATTATTGGTTCAATGTGAAATCAGAATAAAAATAATACGATAGATATTATCTTTTTTCTTCACATCAAGTCTTTTAAGATCCCTTGGGTATTTGACACTTAGAACACATCTCAATAGGGACCAGCCCATTTCAAGTGCTCAGCGGACACAGGTGGGTAGTAGCAAGCATATGGAAAGCCATGTGGGGTGACCACACCTACTGAAAGAGGAGACTTAGAAAAATTACCTTAGTAACTCTCCATGGAAACATTTAAGAACACTGAACCAAAAAATCACCTCCCAGCACATAGATGGGGGAGGGAACCCTAGCAAGAAAAGTGACAGCATAGCAACACCAGCTCTTACATGAAAGGGAAATCAGAAAACTATTACTTTGAAAAGAGGCATTTCTGGGAAGGTCATCCATTTCTATCTTGTTTAATGTGAAATAAGGAAATCAATAACATGTCTACACAAATATGCATTTTATAAGGCATCATTCTCATTATCCCTTTATTCTAAACTATAGACACTGACATGTCTTGTCACATTGTTGAACGTTACATTTCTCACGTAGGAAGACAAATGGTGAAGCATGCCATCAAGCTGAGCCATCCTATTTCTCCTTACAGTAAACCTGTGCCTTGTGGGCCTCAGGGGTCACTGAGGAGGGGAAGTGCAGGGAGCAGGTTGTTCACCAGAACTCTTTCTGTATTGTTTTATTTAAATATGCAGCTAACTCCTGGCTGGGGATTAGTCCTTCACACCTGGAGTCCCAGTTCAATTTTCCTCAGTTCCTATCTCAGTTCTTTCTCCATGTAGATACAGAGGCTCTTCGGTCTAGGAGATTAAAAGCTAAGGCAGAGGAATGTTCAGAAACCCAGCCTCGCTCTCCACTATCCCTTCCATCCAGCCAGCATACACAAACTTTGTCCACCCTCACTACTTCTTTTTCAGAAAAATATAAAAATAAGCCCAGAACCAGCCCACTCCACTTCTCTGAGCAAAGACAACCACTATCATGTCTTGGTCAGAGCTCTTCACTCTCTATTCTTGGTGTCTGGTTACTCTGAAGCCAATGGTTCCCTCAGCATCCACCACTGTTGTGAAGGCCTGGTCCCTCTCTCACCACCTCCTGTCCACTTTGATGACTCCAGTCCTAAAGCCTAAATGACATAAGGTCTGAGTACTGCATAAAACTGTGAGAGGTAGGCAGTCAATGTGCTTAATTATCTTCTTAGAGATTGGTTCTGCAACATAAAACCATAAAATAATGGACTTTGTGTGTGTGTGTGTGTGAGATGAAGCTCTGTCACCAGGCTGGAGTACAGTGGCATGATCTCGGCTCACTGCAACCTCCACCTTCAGGTTCAAGCAATTCTCTTGTCTTAGCCTCCAGAGTAGCTGGGACTACAGGTGCGTACCACCATGCCCAGCTAATTCTTGTATTTTGAGTAGAGATGAGGTTTCACCATGTTGGCCAGGATGGTCTCGATCTCTTGACCTCATGATCCGCCCAGCGTGGCCTCCCAAAGTGCTGGGATTACAGGTGTGAGCCACCACACCCAGCCAATAATGGACTTTCAATAAAGACTTCAATCTTTCACTTCTTTTGCCAATCAAAACATTTCACATTTTGCTTAAAGCATTGTCTATAAGGAGATTCATTTGTGTGTGTGTGTGTGTGTGTGTGTGTGTGTGTGTGTGTGCACCTATCACTGTTAAGTTTCCAAGCAACAACCCTTGCTATACTACACTTGCTATATAACCTAGCTCATACTAGGTGTTTGGTGAGAAAGCCAGTTACAAATATCTGGAGCAACTATATTTCCCATTAATGTCCAGCTCACATTAGCCTTTCTGACCATTTGAGCTGAAATTTCCCTCCTCTGTAGCAGCAGTAGTTGCTCCATGCTTTTCAAACTCTAATGTGCATAATAATCACCTGGGCATCTTGCTACAATGCTGGTGGCGATTTGGCAGGGCTAGGGTGGGCCTGAGATTCAGCATGTCTGAGAAGCTTCCAAGAGATGCTGACAGTTTGGGTTTGCAGATTCCACCTTCAGTAACAAGCCCACAGCTCTGTCCTTGGCACATCATCACAAAGAGATTTAGGGGGGATGCCCATGACTAGGCTGCTTTCCTAGTGAGTAGACTTTTTGAAAACATATTATTTTAATGTATTTTCCTTACTATAATCCTAAGCAGATGTTTGTGGAGTCCATGAATAAAGGGGCTAACACTGGTTGCTTATTTTAGTCATTCTATTCTCAGCAACTGATCTTAGTGACCAGGCAGTGGTTTAGCAGATGAGTTGCTCATGAGCTTGCAGGCAGTTGACGTCCCTGAGTGAGAACCTGCCTGCAGTCCCAGCTCTCTGCCCTCCCCTCAGTTGGAACAGAAGTAGATCTATTGTGAATATAAATCAAACAAATTTCTCTTCAGTTTTACATTTTGAAGCATGGGCATGGTTTACTGTCTTGATGTCCTTGATTTCAGATTCTTACCCACCTCTCCAATTAGTAAGCTTATTTCTGGCCTTTGCTTGGATTCCCAGGGTTGGGATGTTGTGCTTTGGCCCCATTTGTGATGATGTGCTTTGGCCTTCACCCTCTGGACTCTGACTTCCTGTCCACTTCTGATAACATAAAATTCTCAGTCAAACATGCACAAACTGCTGACCCCACTGGTGCTCTCAATATATTTTTCAAAAGAAGATATATAAGCAGCCAACAGACATATGAAAAAAATGCTCAACATCACTAATCATCAGAGAAGTGCAAATTAAAATCACAAGAGTACCATCTTACACCAGTTAGAATGGCTATTATCAAAAAGTCAAAAAATAACAGACGCCTGTGAGGTTGCAGAGAAAAGGGAATGCTTTCATACACTGCTGGCAGGAGTCTAAATTAGTTCAAACATTGTGGAAAGCAGTGTGGCAATCCCTCAAAGAGCTAAAAATAGAACTACCATTTGATCCAGCAATCCCATTTCTGGATATATACCCAAAGGAATATAAATCGTTCTATCATAAAAACAACGTGTGTATGTTCACTGCAGCACCATTCACAATAGCAAAGGTATAGAATCAACCTAAATGCCCATCAATAGCAGACTGGATAAAGAAAATGTAGTACATAGATGCCATGGAATACTACACAGCCACTAAAAAGAGTAAAATCATGACTTTTGCAGCAACTGGATGGAACTGGAGGTCATTATCCTAAGTGAAATGACATAAACAGAAAGTCAAAAAACACATCTTCTCACTTCTAAGTAGGAGCTAAACAATGGGTACACATGGACATACAGAGTGGAATAACAGACACTGGAGACTCCAAAAGGTGGGAGGGTGGAAGGGGCATGAGGAATGATATGCCACCTATTGGGTACAATGTTCACTCTTTGGGTGACAGGTACACTAAAAGCCCAGACTTCACCACTATACAATGTATCCATGTAAAACAACTGTACATGCACCCAGTTAATCTATAAAAATTAAATAAATATATATCAAGTTGACCTCATAAACCTGATCATTATCACAACTCAAGTTTTTCTTTCTTTGCCCCTGGAACAAACTCATCTAAGAGGAGCTTGGCCTGGCTGGTGAAGCCCTGCTTTAAGCTTAGCTGTGATGTATCTCATAATGGAGGTCAGTACGATTTTCCTACTCCTTCTAAGAACTGAAAATCTGCTCTCTGATTGTGGAATAAAATTATTTCTTTTTGTTCATTTCTCTCAGGGCTAAATTTTTCTTCCACTAGCTAACAGATGCATGCCTTATGGACAACATGCTACTTTCCTATTAGCAGATTAGAGAAGGCAACACAGTGATATTTTCTAGAGTATTTGGACATGCTTGTTAGATAAAACCTTCAGGCTTCCTCCCTCTTTCTCATTTGATTCCAATCTTATTTCAAAGTAGGTAGATATTATATCCTTAAATAATTGTAACTCTTTATGACTTTTCAGAAATAAGAACTCAACTAATATTTGTGCTTTCCTTAGGATGGGGTAAGGAAACCCACACCCCTCTAGAACTCAAGTTTTCAAACCTAGCCATCACCCCATCAGGAAGAAAATCCCACAAGGTATATATCTGTGACTGCCACTCTTACGAGTAGTAGATTTCCTGGAAATACAAAACTTGATTGAGACATGCCTCTTAATTTATGTTAAAATAACAAATTCAGGTATTATAAAGTGTTTGGGACAGTCTTCTGGAATTAGCCTACATTTTAAAAATGGATTGTTATTAATTTTACTCTTGCAAAACAGGAAGTTAATTAATGAGCTGAAAGTCTATCAAAACAAAAAAAAGCCTTTACAAATCCTTTCCTTGCCTCACTAAAGGATCATTTCCTCATTGTTACTGTCACACCGATACAGTGACTATGCCATGAACTAATGATAGAAGTTATAGGGAATCATTTAGTTGCTGTTATTGCTACGATTGCTACCTTTGCTTTGATTATTGACTCTCTGCTACCTTAAAAAAAAAAAAAAAACCTGAAAAGTAAAGAATTCAGCCCCAGACTGAGATCTTTATTCATGACTATTACCTGTACTGCAGATAAAAGAAGTCAGACTGCTTTCACATGATGAAATCTGTCAGATTGGTGATTCAGAAAGGCAACTCTGTCCTTCTTAAATAGAATGGACTTGAGGGGAAGTCAAACCAGTCATCTCAAGTCTTTTTCAAGTGGTGTTCACTATAGATCCTACTTCTATATGTGCATGATTCTCTGTTTGACTCATCGTTACTCACCCCACACAATGCCCACTGCTCTGTTTATATAAAAGGATTCCCCAACAGGGAAATATGGCATGTGTATAAATTAAACAAAAGAAGTAGAACTGATTCAAACAGCCTACTTATGAATCATAAAGATGAGAAAATAGTTTGACATACTTTGTTCAGATAATTTTAAAACAGATGCTTAAGGTTTTTAAAAATTTTAAATCTGAAATGTTGGCATGGGGTTAAAAATCGTTCAGCTTCACATCAGATTTCTAAGAACCTAGAATCCAGGGAATTCCTATCCCCAGGGAGTTCTCAGGGAAGGCTAATGCAATGCTCTGTTCTTCTAGCAGAGTGCACCATATCCCTATGTTTAACAAGGATAGGCCTGGATGTCATATCTTTGTTTTAAATCCAATTTTAAATCCAATTTTCAGAATATTAAATCAGTGACAGTGTAACCCAGGACAAGCTTTTAATTTAAAAGCAAATCTAGCTCTGGCAACCATTTTTCTCATTGACATAATGGATAGTTCTTTCAAGCCTGCGAAGCGTTGTTCTTATTTGTTAATCACAGCACTCCAGCTGTGCATACCTCACCACATGAAATCTAGATGGCAATTTTGGCTTCTCCAGTCTATATGGTATATATCTCAGAATCAGTGACATGGAAGACTTTTGACATCATTTCGAATACGTAGATATGTGTTTTTAATGAAAATTGTTTTATTTGATTATAGCTAAAATTTGGAAATGACGTAAGGTTAATTGCATTATGTAAATACGCTTAAGACTCTCTATGTATGAATCATGCCAGTTCCTGGGAGTTTAGACACTAATATTATCAACCCTGGAAAGTCCCTTGTATATCCCCTTGGACTTACATAGAGAAAGCCTACAACAGTGGCCTTAGGACACCTGTAGACATTCTAGTGCATATACCCTAGGTACTAGGCAAGTGAAAAGAATGTATAATAAGAGCAGAATCAAAACTTTAGACCTGGAAAGAACCTAGGATATTATTTTTAACCAATCACATCATACAGATAGAAAATTAAGACCCAGAAGGAGGAAACCAAAAGAAGACCTAGTCTGTGAGGCTCCAGGAGCTGGGCCGTGTGTGTCATCTGCACCCACAATGGCACATGACCCAGAGCAGTCAGATAGCCTGCCTGGAATCTGCTGCTATTGGAGACCAAATCATTTCTTCTGATACCCCACATTTAGTCCAATTCCCAAAAGGACAGATGCCTCTTTAAATAAGCTTTATCACTGACATTCTAACTATGACGACCCTCTCCGTCTATTTTAGGGTTAAAAAAGACCTAACGGTGTCACTCAGACCACCTCAGGGATTTCTGGACTGATTCATTTTCCTTTTAATCTTTCTCTAGTTTCTCCTACAATCAGCAATCTGTATCAGTTCTATGCATATACTAGATGTAGAATTGATGTTTCATGATGATAAGAATTACAGTGATGATGGTGGTGGTGGTAGTAACTGGAGGCTGCAAACGTTTTGAGTAGACTGAAGCATAAAAAGTACCAAAAATTCTTCCATATATAAGTATATTTTCAGGTAGTCAAGTATAGGTAAGAATTCAATGAAAAATACCTATCAGATAGCTTCTCCACCCTGACTATTCAATCAGCAAAACCAGGAATACAAAGCTGGGCTTCTAGCTGCATTTTTCTCAGACTGTAACTAGCGATTCACAAAATTTACCCCTATTTTCCCAACACTACTAATCTAAAAAAAGAGCTGGGGTGATTTTTCCTATCCTTCCCAGATGACATTGCACCTTTTCTGATTCACCGCACCATTAGAATCTCAGAGAAGCCACTAAGTAGTAAGTTTAGCTACACCTTCATCAAGAAGAAAGAATAGTGCCTGGGTTCTATTCACAGATCAGTAGATATTCACTGACTATGTATTCTTTTACCTTAAGTTCCACAACCACTAGACTAACTTCATGAGAACTTGCCATGGTCTTCCTTCCTGACCAGCCATGCTGTCACTTACCAAGGACACCATCATGTTGTTGGGATGAGGTCACTTGTTATGGTGGTCAGAATCATGCAATGCCATTTAAGAGAATATTTCTTATAGAGTATTATTAAATATAATTTTCCCTAAATTCCAACAACAATTACACATTACAAGATCACACGTGATAAAACATTCCCTCCTGACTAGCACCATACTGAGCCTTTTACGTGAAAATGCATAAGGATAATAAATCCAACTCTAATCTCTGGTCTTGCTTCCATAGGTCCAGTTAGTTGTTCCATACAAATTTCTAAAGTAAGTAAAGAAATGTACTAATCAGATTAGCCAGTAAGTCCATGTGAAGGAGAATCAGTACATTATTTGTTAGACGGTGATTGGTGTTACTTAAATTCATAGGTGGACTATATCATTCAAACTGTAACATATAAAATATATTTACTAGCAAGTTGTGTGCTTGTATATTCAGTCATGAAGAAACATTTTGTAAGAGATTGAGCAAAGACTTTCAAAGCTATTGCTCCAAGGATTTGTGGACATT
The DNA here is from genome assembly GCF_029289425.2 of Pan paniscus. Classification (NCBI taxonomy): domain Eukaryota; kingdom Metazoa; phylum Chordata; class Mammalia; order Primates; family Hominidae; genus Pan; species Pan paniscus. The sequence continues at coordinate 70,760,231 of NC_073256.2, read as the reverse complement.
GTTCAAAACTGATAGTATACATGTATACAGATGCTACACATTCAATTGTTCTGTTAAGTTAGTCTGTTGGGGAGTAATAAGTATAAAAATATTTACCTTTGTGAAGTAAACACTTCATAGTTCAAGTGAATGGAAAAAATTTACAATCTTTGCACTAGTTATTGCAAAGACATCACAGAGATATACCCACCACAGAGATTTATACATAAATTATTCCAATTCATACAGAAACCCAGGTAAATGCACAAGGAGCTGTCTGATTGTGTGTGGATTTATACCTGTCAGCTAACTCAGAGATCTTGATGCCAAAGCCAGCACTCAGGGGTGGCATATGGATTTGTGATGCTCCAGGGAAGATACTGAGTCTATAAACCAACGAATAGATTTTAAAGTGGCACAATTACAGTGTTGCACGAAAATGCATTCTACTTCTTTCATCCACAAAAAAGCAAAGGTTAGTCTAATATGTTTGGAGCAGCATGTTATGATGGAGATTATCACAAAATCTCAGAGCTGGAAGATGATCTTCTGGTACAACCCTCTGTATGAAAGTTAGTCTCTCTACCACATCTCTACCTAATTTTCCTGACTATGCTTCAACACTCCAGTGATGGGAAACTCACTGCTTCTAAGGAAGCCCAGTTGATCTGCAGATATCTTCGACTACTAAAAAAATTCTTCCTTCCATCAATTCAAAATCTCTTCCTATAGGTCCCACCCATTTTGTCCCAGGGGGCCTACACAAAAGTCCAATGCCTCTTCCAGGTTACAACAGTTCAGCACTTACTATGGAGCTCTCAAGTTTTCGGGCTTCTCTTCTACCTCATCATCCTCAGTACCATCAGCCATTTTCCATGTTGCTTTCACCCCTCCCATATCAGTATTGAGTTCTAGCTTAAAATCTGTCCAGAAATATATGACCCAAGGAGGAAAACAATTAAAATTCTCTCTCTCAATTTCCACATCTGCAAAATAGAAGTGCTACCTGCAAGATCATTCAAAGGGTCAAATAAGAAATAGAACATAGAAGCTCTCTGGACAGTTAAATGTGACTAATAAACATAAGGAATATATTTCTATGGATCAGAAGAACTAACTTTCAATAAGGTAAAAACCACTGTATCCTAAGAAAATAACTCTTCAAATAGTAACACCAAAGAAAGTTTTGCCAATAATTTACTTTAATATAAATACAATTAAAACTTTCAACCAACTTGTTTTTCTGAAAAATGACTCTCCCATTATCATGGTTCTATTTATATGTCCCAATGACATCCAAACTCAAAGCCTGTGAAGCCAATAGATTTCCATGAATGACAGAGACATGACTGAGTCAGAGATGAATAATGACATAGCCTCTGAAGCTTTCAACTTTCTGCCATTCCTTTGAATAAAACAGTGTTTTAATACTTTCGTTAACAGTCCTCACCCCCTATAATCCTTCATGACTCCTTCATGCCTTCAAAATACAATCTAAATTCCTTTCATTATCTGGCCCAACTAGTTCTTCATCTCATCTCTAGCTACTCTCCCTCCCTCACTCCATATGTAGAGCATGCACTTAACCTGCCTTATTCTTTCTTGCCTCTCTGCCTTTACACATTGCATCCAGGGCTCTAAAGTCAATGTCCCACTTTACTCAGAAAGCAGATTTTTCTCATCCCTCAAACCTTTGCTCAGATATCCCCTCTTCCAGAGAGTCTTACCTGAACCATCAAGGCAGTTTGCGTTTCCTGTTTCTATCGTGCTTATTTTCTTCTATTGAGATGGTCTACTGACTTTTCTGTCTTCCCTATTAGAGAGTAGATTCCTTGAAATATATATATGTTATTCATCATGGAATAATTAGTAACAAGCACAGTGCCTTGCACATAGCAGGTGCTCAGTGAGTGTTGAATGACTAATTAATTTATATGTATAGAGAGGAAACACATATATGCAGAAAATAACCATTTGATAAACTCAGCAAATGGCACCAATCTTGCCTAATCTATATCAGAATTCAGGACTAACTCAGAATTGAAAACCACCTTTTCTAATAGTCAAAGGTGTAACCTATATCCTCCTTAGTTTTTCTACCCATTCCTTATCTCTAGAACCTCTTTATCTTTTGTAATTAACTTTTCACATATTCACATACATTATGCCATGTAATCATTAAAACTACTACGAGATCATGTTCCTTAGCTGGGATTTAATAAAACAACCTCAGTATGTCCAAATGGTATAGTAAGTTAGGCAATGAACTGGGAGTTCAAAGAGCTAAGCTCAAGTCTCTGTTTTACTGTTTAACTACCGGTGTGTTATTGGAAAGATCCCCTAATCCATCTAAACTGCAGCTCCCTTTCCCACTTTGCCATCCACAGTGAAGGTAAATTGTTATTTTTATACATTGTTGTCATTATTATCCAAGTTGGCACTTGGAGGTAGCCAGTTCAGCCAGAAAAATCACAGACTGTATGGTAAAACGGGCCCCGTTTTTAATCCTAACTACACTACATAATAGTTAGGTGACCCTATTAAGAGGTTAAGCCGCTTACTTAACCTCTCTGAGACAGTTGTCTCACATATACAGATACTAATAATTTCCTTTTAGGTTATTTTAAAATGTAGATGACATAAAAAGTAGAAAAAAACATTTGTATATTTTTAAAGTGCCAATAAAATTGTTACTATTTTTGTTTGGCCAGTTTTAAGAATGGCATGTTTATCCAAGTGTTTTGCATGCATCATTATAAGAATATTTAATAGATGTGACTTTAAAAACTTACTGATAACTGTACCTTAGCTTATAAAAGGCTCTGAGAAGTCCTGCTGTAGAGAGATCTGTTTAACTTTGTCTAATCTGTCATTTTCCCGACTTATTTGAACATGGGACACAATCAGTGCCTTCTGGAATAGCAAGCATGACAAGAGCAGAAAAAACTGCATTTTCCTCACATTTTTCCCAGATGACTCTCATGATGGATACTCAAAAACAAAACCCAAGAGAGTAAGAATAGTGAAAATGCTCCCCACTCTACCATCCACTGACTTATTATTTATAATGTGCATATTTTCTAGAAAACAATTAACTATGTACATACATACATAGGAGAAATTCAGGTAGAGTTTTAAGAGTAAACTTCATAATTTCTGAAGGAAAAAGACATTTGGAGGCAATTGATCAAAAGCATGAGGACTGAAAACTGTTCTCTTAGGGAATTTGTGATTCCCACTGGCTAAACTGCACTCTTAGTAATTTCTGGAATCATATGAGAAAAATAAGAAAGGAATGTACTTTCGCATTCATTCACAGGCACAGTTCCTTTAAAGTCATAATTGCTCTTTTCACATGGTAGCAAAAATTCACTTTATTATTTCAAATAGCTCTTTCCCAAGCTCACCTCCTGCGACTTTAAAAGCTGCCATTAATTTCCCATTAGTAAACTTTAATTAAAATGAATATGTATCATTGCTTTTAGCAGTTGCATTGTAACACATGTATAAATACATGCAAATCTTACCCACAATGTTTCAATGGCTATTTCTAAACAAGCAAATGCTTTGATGTTATTTCAAAAGACTGTATTTAGAGAAAGCTTTTAGAATCTGGTCCTTCCCTAAAATAATTAGAATTTCATGGAAACACAAGAAGCAGTTACCAACCTAGCTAAAATCTATTTTATTGATCCCAGAAAGTAGCATGTTAAAACATGAATAATGACCTCTGTGCTTTGAACCACTCAGTACTCTGGTGTTTCTGCAATATTTGTGTATAATGTATTGAAAAGAAAAGCTAGAAGAGGCAGAGGGATGCTTCTAATTTAAGGAATCATAGTGAGTCTAATAGAAAAATCTGAGATGAGTTGCACTTCGTTGGCTTATTATCAAAGATGCATCTACTCCCCCAAAGTTCCATATGAATGTTCAACACTCAGAGAAATAGAAACATATTAGAGCGCATCTGAGTGTTAAGTTCCATAAGCTTTCTAATCCCTTTCCAACTTCCTACATTAGGCTAAAGTTTTGTTTTTTTGAAAAATATACTTCATAAACAGAAAATGATGCTGATTAGTCTTAGATCATGCTTTCACCAGATTACTCTGGCATCCCCCAAATATTTTAATCAGAATCTGAGAATAGTTAGATTAGGTGATAATTCAAACTTATCTACTACACACATTATTCTGAAAATGTTGACAAATATTTCCAGAATATTATATCTGATAATATTTCCAACTACAATATTCCTCCTAGATGATCACGCATTATCAGTATTAACTTTAAAGCCTCTAAGGAAAATACTATAGAAATGCTTAACTAAAAGGAGCCATGTGTGACCACAGTTTCTCCAAGTCTGGGTCAGTTAGTGCATTTGTCTGACAGCCTGCGGTTTTCTTTCTGCATTCAAACCTTACCCTTCCATCCCTTCTCTCCCCGCCCCCACTCCCTACCTCTGCAATAACTTTTCTGTATGATAAGTTGGCCCAGTGGCTATGGTCTCTCTGACATGTTTTTAGGCTCATATCTTTTCCTAATTATTTCTCACACTCTGTATATTATTCCCCGAGAAAATTAAGAGTCATTTTTCAATTGGGGAGATGTTTGGTTTAGAAGGTATAGTAAACACAACTATAATTAAAAGGACTTCCTCAGTTCACAGGATTTAATATCAGATTTTTCATAAAGAATCAATCTGTAAAAAAAATTACAGTTTTTCAGTTAATAGGATAGAGAAGTATTTGAATTATTTACATAAGTCTAGAAACTTGAAAGGTGGTTAAAATTAAGTGATTTCCAAATCTTGATAAAGTTTGAAAAAGTTAACAAATGGAATGTTAAGCTTAATTTACCAAATTATCAGATTAGAAATGCTAATCAGATGCATCCTAGCCAGTCAGTAATTTCAGTAATTAAATTAAGCACTTAAGTCCTTCATCATACTTGAAGAGCATCAAGCTATAAGTCTTCCCAATAGTCATCCATGGGAAATATAGCTATCATATTTAACTAGCATTTCAAAAAGTTACTTTGAGTCCAAAATATGTATGAAGGTTTCCAACATCAATTTGTCTGACTGCATATCAAATATCACTTTTCCAGAAAGTGTGTGCTTGAAAAAAAATGTTTCACAATCTGAAAGGTCACCATCTATGGCAATGTTCAGTCTGCTTCACAAAGCTCTGGTCCCAGGAAAGGTTGTGAAATCACCACACTTGCTCTTCTCAGGTGAACATATGGTTGTTCATCATAAATAAAAAGAAGTTTGTGGTTCTAGTCCACAAATCCTCTAACTTGTTTCCACAGGGGATACTTCGGCATAGTCAACAACTCATATCTTTTATCACAAAAATAGCCACAAATAAAATTGAAAAAGAGCACCAGTACCACAGAGTGCAGTCCCATATTGGTGTACTTTCTAGGAATTGTCCTCATTTCGCTTATACCACCTGTTTACTAAGTTATTTTAAAACCAAAAAAGCTCTGACATGTTAGAATCTATAGACTTCCATACAAGTAATTTTTATAGATGTAAAATATTGCTTCGAAATCTGCTAGTAGCATATAAAAGTCAAAAGAATGTATTCCTGAGCATACTATTTCATTCTGCTCCTAAGTCCATGCAGTGACTGTTCAAGTGGTGGTTTCACTCTGCCCAAGTTTAGCCTTGTATTCCAGTTTATAACTGAAGTGATCCCTGTGTAAAAAGACTTGGTAGATCAGATGACAAGTAGCAAAGTAGCCAACGAAGATGCCAAGTACAACTAAAGTTAACATGGTGCCCCACCCCTTTTCCAAAGGCTTGTAATTATATGAGAAATTAGCTATGGAGATATTGCAAGATAATCAGAAAGGGCACTCTAAAAGTAAATCTGGGCCCCATAAAGTTTACTGACTCATGCTCGGGGATATATATATATATACACAAAGTCATTTGCCTATTAGGATCTTTACTTTGAGCAAAGCATTTCTCCAGCAGTGATCATTAATATGTGGGTACTTTTGAGCAGCAGCAACTCCCATTTCACTAGAATTAGCAATTTTTTTTTCCCCAGGGAACAAAAGAAACCATCCAAATGGCAACACACACCTCAAATTCAATATAATAATAAAGGAATTTTAGAAGATGTGACAGGAATCCTCTCCTACTCACTGAAACAATATCACTAAAAATGGGGAAGGGGGGAGGGGGGTTGTGGCATGCCAAGAGCGAGAAGCCAGTAAGGCAGAGTGGGAAGACAGAAGGGATGAGGTGATCGAAACCACTTTGCTGTCCTTCCCTTGCTTCTCACTTCCCTCCCACCCTAGACTGAGATTGCAAATTTTAAAAATGCAAGCCCCAGTTCAAAAGAAACCCAAAAAACTGGAAGAGTGTGACTAGGGTTACTACCAAAGCAACCCTGAAAGATTTCCGTGCAAAAGCAAAGCAGTGGGGATGTAGTAGCAGCAGCAAGCCTCCCTTTTCCCCCACCCATTACAGTACCTCCAGATTTGCCCGAGCTGCAAGATGTGGATGAGTGACTGCAGGAGCCAGATGCAGAAGGAGCAGGACGCAGACCTGTGCTTGCCACTGGCCCGGGTAGCCCCGCTGCTGTTGCTGCCGCTGTTGGCCGCGGCGATGTTGCTCTTGCTGGCGTTAGATGCTTGCCTTTGCGGCGTGGAAGGACGAGCCTCGCCTTCCCCGGCTGCAGACCCACCGCCGACCACCGTCTTGCAATCCGCTCCAGGCTGCGGGCAGCTGGAGGCAGCAGCGGCCGTGGCGCTGTCCTCGGTGCTGAAATCGTGCACAAACCAGCGGAAGCTGAACACTTGCACCGACAGCGAGCCGAGCACCACGAAGAAGAGCGTGAGCCCGAACCACCAGCGCTGGCCGCGCAGGTAGTAGTCCACGGCGAGCCAGACGTCTGTGCCCACGTCCGCGAAGTACACGGCCACGGCGGCCAGGATCCAGAGGCAGTCCCACAGTGAGTAGCGCCGCTGCTCCCTGCCCAGGCGCAGGCACAGCGCCGCCGAGCCCGCCCCGCCGCCGCCCGGGCCGGCGACGCCGCCGGAGCCGCCCGAGCCCGCGGAGCTGCCGCTCCCGGCGCAGCAGCAGCAGCAGCGCGAGCAGCCGCCGCCGTCCGGGCAGCAGCCGCCCCCGGCCGCCTCCTCGTCCTCGGCTCCCGACCCCGACGGCAAGCCTGGAGCCAATCCCTGCACCGAGCCCGAGTGGTCCGAGTTCTGCAGCGGGGTGAACGCCACGTCGCTGCTTTTCTTCATTTTCAGCCTCCCGTCTGATTTAGCGGCCATGATGCCTCCACACCGGAGGAGAGCCCTCCTTTATCTGACACCTTTCCCCGCTGTCTCCTCCTCCCGCCACCTCCTCGACTCGCCCCGGCTTCCCTCCCAGGCGGTGCGGCTCCCCCTCCTCCTGCTCCTGCGCCGGGTCGCCCGCCGTCCGCCGCCGCCCGCCGCCCGCCGGGCTGGGCGCTGGGCCGGGCTAGCGGCGCGCCTGGGGCCGGCAGGAGCGCCGCCTGGCTGCCTGAGCGGAGCCAAGCTGCTCGCGGCGCCCCGCGCGCGCCCCTGCCCGCCGCCCGCGCTCCTCGCCGTCCCGGCTTCGCTGCTGCCGCCCGAGCCGCCGCCGCCGCCAGCAGCAGGAGCAGCAGCGGCCGCCGCGGCGCTCCTCGGACCTGCACATTCCTCTCCTCCCCTCGCGCGCGCTCCCTCCTCCCGCTTCCTCTCCTCCACCAGCTGACTCCGAGGGAGAGGATGACCTCATCCCTTCTCTTCCAGCTGCCGTCGCTCCCACCCTGGCTCGGGAGGGGCGAGGGAGGAGGAGGGACCCGGAGGAGGGGCCGGGACCGAGAGGAGCGGCAGGCGGGGGTTGGGGGACTGCCCTGGCGGGTCCCAAGGGCCGGGAGGAGCGGCCAAGGGGGCCTGAGGGTGACAGTCGAAGGCCCCCACTCCCGGGATTTCGGAACGCTGGGTGGATTTGAGCGACACTGGGGGAGGGGGAGGAGCGCGCTGAGAGGAGGGGTCCCTGCGTGCAGCCCTCGCGGAGGACGGCGGAGAGTGGGCACGGACGGGTGTGGCGGCAGCAAGGGCCAGGGAGGAGCAGGCCTCTTTGTATTCCGCTCGGAGCCGCCAGCACCTGCAGAAGGGCTGGGAGCGCGGCTCTGGCCGACGATGGTGGGGAGAATGGGTGTAACTCGGGCGCCCGGGCTCTGAGGCCAGCAGCGGCAGTGGGCGTGCCCGGCCTTGCCAGAGAGTGCAGGGGAGAGAAAGGCGTACGGGGCTAGGAGCGCGGAGCCTGGTGCCGCGCCGGCAGCTGAGGGCGGGCGGGTCCGCTGGGAGCCCCGAGCCAGCGCCCTCGGTGGAGGCAGCCGGCATTCCGAGGGCTCCCGGCTTCTCCGGCGGGCGGGGGTGCCTGAGCTCAGGCAGGTGCGGAGGCGCTCCCGCCCTCCGCGGCCCAGGCCCCTGCCCGACGCCGGGGTCCCTCGCACGTTCTCGGCGGCTGGAAAGCTCTGAGCCGGGAGGAGCGGCAGCCCAGTGGGCACCGCACCGGCCCTCGAGGCGTCCTGCGGCAGGTGGGAAGGGCAGCACCCCTGGCGGCGGCGCGGGGCGCGGCCGGCAGCCGCGGGAAACCGAGTGCCACCCCACCCCCGGCCCGCGGGCGGGGAGTGGCGGAGCCCGGAGCAGGCGCCACCTCCCTTACTCCCTACTCCAAAACTAGAAATACCTTCTCTTAAAGCTATAGGGATTGCAAACTAGCTGTGTGGTCCCACAACTCCAGAAATGACTCGAAAAATTAAATCTGTGATCGGAGTGATTCAAGGAGAATACAAAATACGTTGTGGTTATAAGAGATTTTTAAAACCTCAATAAAATATAGGATCTTCATTTTTTTAATAAGGAAACTTAAGCTTTGATTTGTCTCACTTAGCTTTTGCAAATGTAAGAAATAGAGAGTGTAATTCTTAAATTATACTGTGACTCACATACTTGGGAGGTAAGTGAGGCAACACGAGTTACACTGCCACTAGGAGCACCAGTTGGATCTTCTAAATCAGGAGGCAAACCATGACACCCCCCACCCACCCCCGCTTCTCTCTGGTAGGCGCCAGGTGAGTTCGAACTAGTACACAGTGCCATTCTTAATGAGTAACATTATGAAATAGAAGTGCACGGATTTCTCTGCACGTGGAAAGAGCCGCCTCACGCATTGTGTGCTACATATCAAGGGCTGTGTCATCACCAACCTGGATAAGGTGGAATTTGCCCCACGCTCTGGATTCATTGCCTTTTATTCTCACAGACTGGTGCCCAGGACCCTCCCTTGGTTGGCCTTGACCTGACATTTTGGCAGGAGGGTGTTGAGTCATAGAGTCTCTACACGATTACATGGCATGTACAAATCCGGTATTTCTAGCGAAAGGAATAGCCAAGTGATAGCTGAGGGGCAACACAGTCCCACTAAGATGCTTAGTATGCCAGGCAAGCGGGTATATTTTTAAATCCAGCTTTAAAATTGGGTCTTCTTGGAGTAGAAGAATCCTTTTTTGGAAAACACCCTGATTCTATTTCTCCGGAGTCCAAATCTAAGATTCCATCTCCAGGGTGCTACTGCTGATCTTACTCTCTGCCAAACCATTAGGGAGAGAAATGATCTCTTAGGTAACTGGGTCCTAAGGGATGGAGTGTATTCTAGGTAAAATGCAGTGTCTTAAATTGCACCAGGCATGAAAAGGCCCTGCAGAGTATCTGAGGTGCTGAAGACCTGGGGCTGACTAAAGATTCCCCTAAAACAGGATGTTTCTTATTCGACTGTATCCTCTGCACCTGGCACAGCACATGCACAGACTATTTGCTCAATAAATATTAGTTGAGTGAATGCATGAATTTATAGAAAGAACATTCCATGACAGGAAGAATGCTGCATTCTGTGCTAACGAATGTTCCCATGGAAACATAGGAATTATGAAACTTTTTATGTTAGGTTCTAAAAAGAAATAACTAGTAACGGTTTCTTTATTAATACATTTATTCAAAAGTCTCTTTAAGGTTGCTGTCTGAACCGTATCTGGAAAGTAATGGTGACGCGTAGTTAGTGGCAGGAGTTTACAAGCAGGAGGTCAGAGGATGAGCTTCACATCCAGGCTTTGCTAATTACTGGCCCCATGACCCTAGCAAATTAATACACAGGATTAATATGAGGATTAGATGAGATCATGTATATTACGGGGCTTCGTATACAATACTGTTCTCAAGAGTCTGTAATCTCATAAGTCTAGTAATCACATTTTAGGATATAGATTTTAATATTACCTGCTCTATCATAATCATTGCACCTGTCAAGGCAGGTGGACATAATGGTTGCAAGTTCAGAGTTTGGACTTATCTTTGTGCATGTTATTTAACTTGCCTGTCCCTCATGCTCATCGTCTGTTAAATAGAGACAATAATGATCTCTAGAATTTGGTCTTATTGCCAGAAACAAATACTAATACTAATAACAAGGAGGCATGTGAACTCTTAAACGCTGTGTCCAGCACACTCCACACACAACATTCTGTTAATATATTTCCTGTTTCTTCCAGCCCCCTCATGTCTTCTGGCTTCTAGACTTTTGTGTTTAGCTCTCCAACTCTACTTAAAACTAGAGTTCCTCAAAACACAGTCCTTGGACTACCTGCATCACAATCAGTTGTTGTTTCTTACAGATTCCTGGCCTATCAGAAATGTGATCTCTCCATCAATGATTTTGTCTTCCATCCAGTCTGAGAGATTTATTCTCGTTGTATAACCCAGGGGTCCCCAATTCCTGGGCCATAAACTGGTATAGGTCAGTGGCCTGTTAGGAACTGGGCCACACAGCAGGAGGTGAGCTGTGGCAGGCAGGGTGAAATTACCACCTGAGCTCTGCCGCCTGTCAGATCGGTGGAGGCATTAGATTCTCATGGGGGTGCAACCCCTATTGTGAACTGCACATTGAAGGGATCTAGGTTGTGTCCTCCTTGTGTGAATCTAACAAATGCCTGATGATCTGAGGTGGAACAGTTTCATCCCAAAACCATCCCCCCAACAACCCCAATGGAAAAATTGTCTTCCACAAAACCGGTCCCTACTTCCAAAAGGGTTGGAGACAGCTGGTATAACCTAAACCTTAGCGTTACTCAACAGCTTCATAATCTCCACTTTACATACCTCACACTCTGATTAACCCCTCCTAACTCATGAGCTCACTCTCTCCTGTACCCCTGGACCTGTTTTCTACCTCATTTTCATGTCCCTTAACCCCTTCATGCCCCCCCCTTTCTTCTTACACGATGTAAATTCCATGCTCATTCATGATAGGCACCTCTCACACACTTCCTCATCTCTGTTGTCCCTCTTACTCAACAAAACACCAGCCCTGGTTAAACTCTGTTCTCCACCTACATCAGGCCTGACCCTGTGTAACTGGCTGTAGCTGGAGAAGGGGCGTGGCCCTGCACACTGCACTTCTTTCTATCCTGGACCTTTACCCGGAAATGGACCCAAAGGCTGCTCCACAGTCACACCTCATCTTCCCAGTCCATTTGCATTCCTGCTCTTTTAAATTGTGTCTTTTTATATTTTCCTTTCTCAAGCTTTAAACACCTCCTTCCCCATTCTTACTCTCCCCTGATGACTCTGCTTCCTATTTCACTGAGAAAGATGAAGCGACCAGAGCAGAACCCACACAAGCGTTCAGCACCTTCTCTGCCCACCTGCCAGCATGTGTACCACTCAGCCTCCTGCTCTACAAGGCCAACTCCCTTGCTGTTCACCAGCCCCCACCCCTCATGCTGCTCAAGAGCTCAATTCCACACTCATTGCCTCAATTATCAATGTTCCCTCTCTCCTGTACATCAGTGTACAAACACACTGCTATGTATCCACTAGTTAAAAAACAAAGCAAAACAAAACTTTTGATTCCAATTCCCTTTCTAGTCACCACTGCATTTCCCTGAAACCTTTTGCAACAAAGCTCTCTAAAGTTGCCTAAACTTGCTTTCTTCAATTCCTGTTCTTCGATCCTCTCTTGAACACATTCAAATAAACCAACAATTGCTCTGCTGGAACTGTTCTTACCAAGTCGCTGGCAGCCTATTGCCACCTTACTGAACATTTCAGTCTCACCTTCCTTGACCCCCTAGTGGCATTTGACATGGTAGAACCTTCTCTTCTCAGTGAAATCTGCTCTTCCCTTGGCTTTCACTATATCACACACTCTGGGGTTTTCCCCTGTTTTGAAGCCTGCTTCTTTGCTAATTCTGGGTCCCTTGCTAATTTCTTCTCATTTCTCCTACCTTTAAGCTGGTTCAGTCTTCATATCTTTCTCTACGTGTATTAGTCCATTCTCACACTGCTATAAGGACATACCTGAGACTGGGTAACTTATAAAGGAAAGATGTTTAATTGACTCACAGTACTGCAGGGCTAGGGGGACCTCAGAAAACTTACAATCATGACAGAAGGAGAAGCAAACATGTCCTTCTTCACATGGCGGCAGCAAGGAGAAGTGCTGAGTTAAGCAGGGGAAAAGCCTTTTTTAAAACCATCAGATCTCATGGGAACTCACTCACTATCACAAAAACAGCATGGAGGTAACTGCCCCTGTGATTCAGTTACCTCCCACCAGGTCCCTCTGATGACACATGGGGATTATGGGAACTACAATTCAAGATGAGATTTGGGTGGGGACACAGCCAAACCATATTACTGCCTCTTCTCACTCTCTTGATACTTTCATAAAATGTCATGTTTAAAATTACACCTATATGCTGGTGACTCCTGTATTTATTTCCCCAGGCTGGAAACCCCCTGGATCCCAGAATACACCCAACTGCTTTCTCAACATCTCTACTTGGATGCCTCTAGGCATCTCAAATTTAAAACATCCAAAACTGAACTCCAGATCTTCCCCTTCAAAATCTGCTGCTTCTTCCTCATTTCCTTTAATGACAGTTTTGTTCTTTAAGTTTCTCAAGCCAAAATAGGGTCGTCATCCTTGACTATATCTTTCTCTTAGACCCCTTGTCTCATCTGCCAGAAAATACTTTTGGTTCTACCTTCAAATTACATTTTTGAAGCCAGGTGTGGTGGCTCACACCTATGATCCTAGAACTTTGGGAGGTCAAGGCAGGAGGATTGCCTGAGGCCAGGAGTTTAAGACTAGCCTAGGCAACATAGTGAGGCCCAGTCAGATGTTAGCAGTAATGCATATTCTGGTGTGGCTTTTGTGTTGGCATCTACTAGGATAAGTTCAGAGTTCAGTGGGAAGTGTGTAGGCTCTCTGCAGAATGCAGAAGTTATCCTGTTCCCCCATGTTTGTCAGCACAAAGTGAGGTGGAATCTTGGATTGGAAATCAGAATTATAAGGCCCTAGGTAGGCAGGTAACAGAGCAAGACCGCCTTGAAGGTGGCCTAGAGGTAGGAATTAGGTATCTGAATGAAGGGAGGAGAGTACCCCACTCACAATAAGGATAGCCAAAGGAGGATATGAAGTGAAGGTGTAAAGAAAATGAAACAAGACTTATGGCTACTTGGAGAAAAACATTCCAGGAATAAAGAGCAGCACATGCAACCACCCTGGGGCAGTAGCTTTCCTGGTGTGTTTGAGAACTAGTAAGGAGAACAGTGTAGCTGGAGTGGATGAAAAGAGTAGCTGAGGAGTCAGAAATAGGGTTAGAGAAAAACCGATTGTCTGGGGGTCAGATTATGTAGGACCTTGTATGCTAATACAAAAACTCTCCTTTTCATGTGTGCAAGATGACAAGATATTGGACAACTATAAGCCAGGGCTGGCTTCTTGGTTGTGCAACCAGAGCGGGTACACAGGGCTCCATGCTCAGAATGTCCTCATGCTTCAGTGCTCTCATGTCTCCAACATTTTATCTTTGAATGTGTGTTTTGTAAGTGAAGTGCAATGGGATGACAGAGCATGTGCCAGGGACCTGGCGCCTCAGCTCACATATGCTCCTGGCACCCTGTCTTCCTAGGATGGACTCCAGATGCTTACTAACTACCTCCTGGAGTAGCCTGCCTGGCTACTCCCTCTGTGCTATTGCCCACCACCCCAATGGGGGCTTGGGCATAGAAGTGTGGGGTGTCAGAGTCAAGAATGTGCCCCATGACATTTCAGGATGAGAAAGGGTGACTCTCTCCTCCCTGGGCTGGCAGCACCAGGTGCATTCAGCCAAAGACTAAGTTGGGGCCTGTCGCCCACCTGGGATCCAGGTGCTGATCATGTCCAGGTAAAGACCACACTCTCTTAGAAATTGCTTAGCCACAGTGGGTTGGGGTGGAGGTCAATGGGAAGGGGGATTTATTTCCCTGCCCCTGGCTGGGGTCCTGCATTTTAGTTTGCACTGGGCCCCACAAGTTTTGTAGCCAGCTCTGAGGAGCAGTCAGTGAGTAGTTGAATAGTGTGATCTGGCATGCTTTTTAAAAGGATCACTGACTGCTCTGTTGAGGGTAGGAAAGCAAGGGTGAAAACAGAAAGACCAGTAAGGAGACAAGAATCTAGCTGAGAGAATTGTGTGTCAAATCAGGGGGATCAGGGAGGATGGTAGGAAATAGTCAAAAATATTTATTTATTTTTAAGATGGAGTCTTAGCTATCATTCAAGCTAGAGTGCAGTGGCATGATCATAGTTCTTTGCAGCCTCAACCTCCTGGGCTCATGTGATTCTCCCACTTCAGCTTCCCAAGTAGATGGTACTACAAGTGTGTGCTACCACACCCAGCTATTTTTGTTTTTTAATTTTTTGTAGAGATGAGGTCTCAATATGTTGCCCAGGCTGCAAAATCCATTTTTGTAACTAACTTTCCAGATATCCATTTAATAAAGGGAATAACACATGGCTCTGTAATGTAATGTAAAACTATGAGATTAAAAGCTTACAACCAAGAGGAAATAAAATTATGTTATGCCCTATGTTTTTCAAATACATTGCCTTACTAAAACCTCATTACACATTTGTGAAATAAACCCAGACAGATCTACTACTACTATTTAAAAAAAGAGAGAGAGAGTCAAATAAGACTTTGAGAGTTTGAAAGACTGCCCAATACCACAATTCCTATGGGATAAGTTAAGAGGATGTAATGTTTTTCTCCCAAAACTACAGAGACTCTTGAAGCATTTAAAATAAAAGAGTGGCATGCCTGGTTTTGTGTTTTGAAATATGCATTCTGGTAGCAGAGTGGAGAATTAAAGGGCGACTTTGTATAAAACCTTTCTGATTTATGATAGTCCACTAATCTCTCATGTATACTCCACGCCCAGAGCCTAACACAGTGTCTGGCATATTAACAGACATTTAATAAATATTCTAGAAAAAGCTTTCCCAGACAAATACTCTGCAGCTCTTCTGAGGATTGTTAGAACTATAATTGTTGCTTTTGAAATGCTAAAGCTTGAACAGCATAGAGACTGCTGAAATGCTGCTCAAAAAATCAGCAAAAATGACTGTTCAGAAAAAGTGAGGGCAATGTTAAAAGACTAAAGTTTAAAAGTTAGTTGAAGAAGGAGCAGGTTAGTGCTAAGAGATACAAGTACCAACAATTGTCATTAGAGGAATTGAGGGGGTTGAGTTGTCCCAAAATTTTAATTTCCATATTGGCATAGCAATATCAACTAAGTAAAGGAAAAAACCACCAAGAATGTAGGTTAGGGTCCAAAATGAAGTATCTCAAATGCTGGGAACACAGGTTTAGATTTGATGTCAATTGAAAGATTGAACACAGGTTTAGATTTGATGTCAATCAAAAGATTGACATCATTTTCCGATAGGAACAAATGATAAATGGTGATTAAATCCCCAAGACAGCCAATAAAACCTGTTTAACCCTGACAGCGCTGAAACATAAATTTGCAATAGAAAAGCAGAAAACATATCATTTCCATACTGACACTTATTATTAAAAAATTAAGATTTATCAAGAGAGTTTTATTTCTATTAGAAGCTGGTACTTGAGAGAAAAGTAAGATAATGGAAAAGTAAATGAGCCCTTCAGAAGAAGGAACTTAATTCTTCCCACCAAGCCCCTCTTATTGTGGCCTGCGCTTAGCAACTTGCTGCCAAAGAATAAAGTGTGGGAAGAGGAAGAATAACTTTCTTTGGAGAATATTGCAAACATTCCCTTAGCGGGGTGATCAAGATCAACATCAAAAGGGATGGCCACTGTCAACATGGAATGAGGACACTTCATTTCTGTGGTTTTCTTCCCCAAAACTTATGACCCCAGTCTAAACGTAAGGAAAACAAAAGAGAAACATAAATTGAGAGACATCCTGCAAAACACCTGACCAGTATTTCTTAAGGCTGTCAAGGTCACTGAACACAAGGAAAATCTGAAAAACTGTCACTGCCAAGAGGAGCCAAAGGAGATGTGATGATTGAATGTCATGTGGTGTCCTGGATGGGATCCTGGAGCTGACATTAGTGAATGAAGCAGTGCAATGTGAATGAAGCCTATGAGGTAGTTAAAAGTATTGTACCAATGTGGATTTCTAAGTTGTGACAAATGTGCCATAGTAATGTGAGATGTCATGAATGGGGAAACTCAATGAGAGGTATATGGGGACTTAGTACCATCTTTGTTAGTTTTCTGTAAATCTAAAACTACTCTAAAATTTGTCGTTTTTAAAAATTGGAAAAACTGGTACTTGGAAATGATTAATAAAATCAATAAAGTTAAAAGCAAGAAAAAGAGAAAACAAAAATTATCAATATCAAGTGTGAAAGAGAGGCTGTCACTTCAAATTCCACTAGAATTTAAAAGGTAATATGTCATAGAATGACCATAGGGCTCAGCAATTGCAGCCTCGGGCATTTATCTTGGAGAAATGAAAATTTACATTTTCACGAAAAGGAATGTTCATGGCAGTTTTATTCGTAATCATACTAAAAAAAAAAAAAAACACACACACACAGAACAATCCAGACACCTTTCAGTGGGTGAATGGTTAAGCAAACTGCAGTACATTCACACTGTGAAATACTACTCAGCAGTTCAAAGTTACATACTGTGGGCCGGGTGTGGTTTTTACACCTGTAATCCCAACACTTTGGGAGGCTGACATGGGCAGATCACAAGGTCAGGAGATCAAGACCATTCTGGCCAACATGGTGAAACCCCATCTCTACCAAAAATACAAAAATTAGCTGGGCGTGGTGGCACGTGCCTGTAATCCCAGCTACTCAGGAGGCTGAGGAAGGAGAATCACTTGAACAGGGAGTCAGAGGTTGCTTTGAGCCGAGATTGCGCCACTGCACTCCAGCCTAGTGACAGAGCAAGACTCTGTCTAAAAAAAAAAAAAAAAAAAAAAAAAAAAGTTATATACTGTGGTATAACCTTAGAGAATATTCTTCAAGTGATAAAAATACAGAAACGACGAAGAAATTAGTGCTTACCAGGAGTTAAGGATGGAGGAGATGGCTACAAAAAGATCCTGTCATGGTGAGAATGTTCTGCCTCTGGACTGGTGGGGAAGACACGAGCCTACACATGTGATAAGTTGCATAGAGCTGAAAGTACACACGTGTATGATAGGGACATATTATAAGCAACTTTACACCAATAAATTTATCAACTTTTAGGAAAAAACACCTAGGAGGGTTTTGCAAATATATTGAAGGAGACCTTCCCACTTCTTTTTTAAAAATTTCAATAATACATTTTATTTGAGCCCGTATGTCAAAAATATTGCTATGTTAAGGATATAATCCACATAAAAATTACTGAGATATTTTACTTTTTATTAACCAAGTTATTGTAATCTGATGTGTATGTGACTTTTACAGCACCTCTTAATCCATGCCATGCATTTCAAATGCTCAGTAGCCATGTGTGGCTGGTGGCTACCATAATGGACAGCACAATCCTGCCCAAATTAATAAAAAAAAAATATGGTGCCTTCTCTCTATAATGGTGGAACACATATTATTTTATTTTGAAAATGTACAGATAGGCCAATGGGATTGCTTTTTCCAATTTCAATTATTGTGGTTTGCAGGTAAGAGTTACAAGCATCCCTTTCTAGTCTTCTGAGTTCCAAATCAATTGAGAACCAGACACAAGTTTCACACATCTGTAGGTCAAAATATCAGCTTCAATGTTTTTTTTTAAGGTGCATTGGGTAGTGTGGCTTCCATCCATCTGCACTAAACTTCCTAATCTTGGTCCCTGGCTCTGGCTTTGCACAACTTGTCTGCATGGGGATGTGTAGAGAAGACTGAACTCTTACCCAAGGGTGTTTCCCTTAGATAAGGGGCTGGAGGAGACAGAACCAGGAAGAGGCTTTTTCCATTGTCACTAATCAGAAAAACACATTTTCCTCTCTTTCTGGAAGGAGGAAATTTGAAAAAAAGTCTTTCTGACATTCATTCACCTGGGGGACAGAGTGGACAGCCTCCTGTTCTCAGGGGCATTAAAAGCTGATGGTTCAGGTTCTTTCTTCTGATTTTACTTCAAAATTTATGGTTTTCCTTTTTGTTGATGCAGATATATCACTAGTATTTTTAACTTTAGGGCTTTGGGGATGTAAAGGGCTAAGAAATAAAATGCACATGAGACGGGGAGAGGGAGTAAGACAAGAATGAGGAAAGATTTCTGTGAGAGATCAGTGGGAATTCAGAAGAGGGCTAGAAGGAGGAATGGAAAGAACACGATGTGTTTTAATAAAGAGATGAACTTGCAGAAATGACCAAATGAGGCAAATAGAGGGAATGGGCATAGCATGGCACAACCAGCCCAGGACTAGATATCATGGAACCACAGACAAGGGCATCCCCTCTTGCTCCTGGGTGCTCCTCTTCCAGACGCAGGAATGGCACAAGGCAGGGCTTTTCTGCACACTGGATTCCATTATTCCAGGTGTTCACATATGCCTGGGAGGGCAGAATAAAGGATGTATTGGGAGAAGACACTGGATCAGGAATATACTCACTCACAGGTGGCCAGGTGACTGACCCCCCAGCTCAGGTTTGCTGGCAGTGGAGAGTGGCTAAGGATGGGCAGCCTGGTGGGAAGGGCATGCAGTGTGCACCATGTGCCTTCTTTGGACAGGGGCCACCTTTCAAGCCACCTTTAGAGACACTTTTTTTCCATTGTAGTGGCTTAAAGAGTGTCTCCCCAAATTCATGTCCACTTGGAAGGTTAGAATGTGACCTTATTTAGGCCGGGCACAGTGAGTGACTCACGTCTGTAATCCCAGCACTTTGGGAGGCCAAGGCAGGTAGATCATCTGAAGTCAGGAGTTCGAGACCTGCCTGGCCAACATGGTGAAACCCTGTCTCTACTAAAACTACAAAAATTAGCCAGGTGTGGTGGTGCATGCCTGTAATCCCAGCTACTCAGGAGGCTAAGGCAGGAAAATCACTTAAACCAAAGAGACAGAGGTTGCTGTGAGCCATGATCACACCACTGCACTCCAACCTGGGCAACAGAGCGAGACTCCACCTCAAAAAACGACAACAACAAAAAGTAAACTTATTCGGAAACAGAGTCTTTGCAGATATAATTAAGGAAAAGATTGAGATAAAATCATCCTGGTATTAATAGGGTAGGACCTAAAAAATCTAATGACAGTGTCCTTATAAGAGACAGAAAAGGGCACACAGATACACAGGGGAGGAAATGATGT
The DNA here is from genome assembly GCF_029289425.2 of Pan paniscus. Classification (NCBI taxonomy): domain Eukaryota; kingdom Metazoa; phylum Chordata; class Mammalia; order Primates; family Hominidae; genus Pan; species Pan paniscus. Next base: position 70,740,596 of record NC_073256.2, on the reverse strand, counting down.
GAAATAAAGGCAGCAGTAGGAGGGATGTCACCACAAGCCAAGGAATGCCAGGCACTACCAGAAACTGGAAGAGGCAAGGAAGGTTCTTTCCCCACACTTGGCATCAAGGAATTCTACAAAGGGTAAAGGTAAAGGCATTATGGTTTACAACAAAGAGATCCAGGTTGCCCTCTGCCAGTTCTATTTAATAAAGAAGGAGATATAGAAAGATGAAAGGCTAAATTGTGCCTAGTGATAAGGAACAGAGGGAATAAGTAGTAATCAAAGCTTTATTGGCTTCATGTCACATCGGAAATCCCGATTGCCACCAATTCTGGTCAAGTTCCCTCTGCACTGGTCCCTTCTTTGCTACTTGCTAGCTGCCTAACATGTGACATGTCCTCCAAGCCTGTGGGTCTCTGTGTGAATGAACATATGGAGAGTGCATTGGTGTTTTGTGGACCCCGCTATTTATATTCATGCAATGCCTACTCCAGGGGGATTTTCTGGAAAACCAGAGAAGACGCAGTAGCTCTGCCTCTTAAGGTCTATTATTCCTAGAGCCGAGCATCTCTCTTAGTTGACCGCAAACTGATCATCACACATGTAGCCCAGATCTCAAGTACCAAGAGTGTGGCCAAAAGTTTTCAAATTAATTACTTCATTAATGCAACAAACACGGAGGGCACACTTTCTAAGTGTAGACAACTGCAGGGAGTGAGCATAGCGGTGCCTTAAATGACCCTGGACTTTAAGATCCAGCCAATCACAATTTCATTCTGGTACCCGATGGGTGAGTATAAAAAGTGGAGAAGATTGCCAGGTGCAGTGGCTCAAGCCTGTAATCCCAGCACTTTGGGAGGCCGAGGTGGGTAGATCACCCAAGGTCAGGAGTTCCAGACCAGCCTGGCCAACATGGTGAAACCCCATCTCTACTAAAAACACAAAAAAATTAGCTGGGCATGGTCGTGGGCGCCTGTAATCCCAGCTACTCAGGAGGCTGAGGCAGGAGAATCTCTTGAACCCAGAAGGCGGAGGTTGCAGTGAGCTGAGATCATGCCACTGCACTCCAGCCTGGGTTACAGAGCCAGACTCCGTCTCAAATTAAAAAAAAAAAAAATGCGGAGAAGATGTAGATCACTCTTTCAAAAAGCTTTTGCTCTACCTTGGCAAATAAACATGCATACCAATAATATAACATGAAAAGTATATTAGCGATACATATAACATAAAATAAGAATTCAAGTAGTGTATAATTAACTCTGGAATCAGGGACGGCTTTGCAGAGGAGATGGTGTGTGATGAGGGCTCCTAAAGAATTAGCAGGAATTCAGCAGGGAAGCAGAGTAGAGACATGTGCATGAAATCATGCATGGCACATTTAGTGAATTATGTGTAATTAATTTCACAAGAAGATAAGTACATGGAGAGAAGAGAATTTCCAAAACCATCCACCTAAAGGGATATATTCAAGGTGAAAAAGATGATGAGGGAAAAATGGGCCCATCAAAATCTGAATTGCTGCAACATCAATGTCTCAGGTATTGATGTGAGCAAATTCTGTCCCACAGCACTTGATCCTCACTATCCTTAATCTGCTTCTAGATTGGCTCCCAGGGCTTCGTTCATTCAAAGGTAGTGGAGAGAGCAGCTCCAGAGGGTCCAGAGACCCCATGCTCACCTCCTCTTTACTACTCCTGAATCACCTTCCCAGCAGGAGCTCCCTTTGAAGTCTGGAGAGAACTGGGCCCCGCTCCAGCCGCTGCTGAGCTCCTTTTTCCTAATTCAGTTCCGAAGTTCCTTGAGAAAGTGCATTATAACAAACGGAGGTGATTCATGCATGCCTCGGAAAATATGAAGATGCAGAAAGCAGCGGAAATGGAAACTCCCTATTGTTTGTCTAATAAAACTGGAAGATATTGAAAAACCCAGTGGCTTTACAGTTCAACTTTTCTTCTTCGCAAATTAGATGTAGATTGAAATTGGTTTTAATTATTCTGATAAAAAGATAAAACATAAAAATGAAAATGTACAATGCTGGAATAATTCTCTTTTCTGTGATACTCAAGCTTATACTGTACTTTCAAAAAAAAAAAATCCTCAAACCTAACCAAAACAAGCAAAAACACTCAACACCCAGACAGAATTATAACAGGTATTTAATGTTTTAATGTTCCTGCTGCTTCCCAAAGCCTCTAGTGTGTGTTACCCATAAATTGTAGAAATATAATAAACCACTTGTCAGGTTGGATAAAATATTTGATAATCTTTTACATAAACAATTTCAGGAGAATTTGATTTCAATTGAATTAAATTGAATCATGACAAATTGTTTAACGTGATAACAAACAGACATTATTTAGTAAAACATCCACCAAAATGCAATGATATTATTTGAGATGCTGGAAAACTCTTAAGGAAATGTGTAAATACATTAGAAATATACAGAGGATTAATGGAAATAATTAAGTTAAATAGCCTGAAAAGCCTACCAAATACTTTTCCTACTCAAATGCAATTTTTATTTTCTAAATTTACAAAGGTTAGGTGTAACTGTCTGCTTCATATAGGAACAAGTGCAAGGAGAAATATGGTTTTGATGAAATAACTCTCAGAAGGCAGATTCAAATGAGAAATTTGGTTTGCTGAAGCATGCTGTGGATACATAGTGAATATTGTGTGGACTGCCCACCCAGTACAGCCTCCCCGAGAATTCCAACATCCAGGGGGTAGTTACAAAGCAAATGTCACATCATGTATTCAACACAAGTATGTTTTTGAATAAGTGGATTATACATGATATTGGCACATGTTTCATTCACAGAGTCTGGTGCTGTTTAAACTGTGGGTGTCATCAAGGTCAAAGGCACTAAGGTCAGTCAGACTTTGTTCTTCTGAATATTGGATTCAGTTTCTTATCTTTGGAACTTGACGAAGTCAAATGGCTTCCCTGAATCAAGAAAATGGGGATGTCTACAGCTTTTTATCTATAGGTCATAGGTTTTAGTATAAAAGATACTTCATTAGGAAAGAAGAGAATCAGAGACCAGGGGGAAGTGAGGAGGGTCAAGACCTGTCTTCACTGCCATGAGGTTCTAGGATCAATAGAGTCTGGAGTCAATAGAGATGAGCTTCAGATGCCTGAGTTAAGTCCACTCTAGACCCATTTTGTGTTGCAATTTGAATCCTGAAAATGTCACTGTTGATAAGCAGGATAAGCTGGAAGCCCTGGTGTTTCCTGGTTGTACCAAAGTATCCTTGCCAAGCCATCCTTGGGGATGGTTATGTGTCTAGTAGTGTTGAAATCATGAACAGAGAGACTTGTAAAAGAAGGTGAATGTGGGAAAGAGGACAGTGATCGTCACTCAGAAACACTGGGTCAATCACCACACAGTTGGCTGCTAACCAGAGCCCCTGGGGTATCAGGACAGGGTTGCTCCCTCTTGGTCCACAGTGACAGGACACATAAACTCTTAGGGCAGGATTTGGCTCTGATCGTGCTTACCAACTAAGTAAATCAGTCAGATGAAACTGATGAGCAAACCAAACTTGTATTTTGAGGATTTTAAAACAAAGCACTCAGCCGCACTACTAAGCTCATTATACTGAAATCACACTGTGAGGGTTCATTGCAGGTGCCTACACCATAGAAGAGATGACTGACATGATTTGACCATCAGGAAACTTTGAGCAGTGTTTGTTTTTAATTATATCAGGAACAACTCTAATATATCTAGAGTGGATGTATTCAAGTGTGCATTGTTGGAAAAGACTCAACTGAACAAGACTCACTATCTTGTTGCATCCTGTCCATCATTTAACTATTATAGACAACATGGTAACAACTTTCTTGTAGCGTGATGATGGCCAAAAGAGATAGAATCAAAGTTATTAGGATTCACTTAATAAATATTTGTCTGTATGATTTTTTAAATTTCTCTACAGATCTTTTTTACCTTAATGCTTTAAAAAATCTCCTATTTGTTTCCTGACTTACTGAATGTTTCAGAGTAATCTACTTACTAAAAATACCTCATAATTAAGTATATGCGTGCATATATGTGTATATCCATTTATCTATCTACCTGTCTACCTATATATCTACCTATCCAGAATCTCCTATATAAAATATTCATATGACATATTAGAAAGTTTAGAAAGCAGAAAGAGAGACCGGGCATGGTGGCTCATGCCTGCAATCCCAGCACTTTGAGAGACGGGTGGATCACTTGAGTTCAGGAGTTCGAGACCAGCCTGGCCAAGATGGTGAAACCCCGTTTCTACTAAAAATACAAAAATTAACTGGGAGTGATGGTGGACACCTGTAATCCTAGCTACTTGAGAAACTGAGGTGGGAAAATCGCTTGAACCCCAGAGGCGGAGGTTGGAGTGAGGCGAGGTGGCACCACTGCACTCCACGGCAGAAAGAGAAATGTTTTCTCTCTTTGTTAAAATGGGATACCCCATTCTTCAGTTTATACTTCCTCTTTTCTTTTCAAATAAAATATTTCTAGTTATTTGTTCAGTTGATTTTTCCAACATTCCATTTATATAAGCAACTTGGGCATTGCTCTCTGAAAGCCTGGGACTGTAGTCTCCAAGGACAGTCTCTAATATAAGAGATGGAAGTGACTACCCTCACTACTTGATCACAATAAAAACAACATATTTTGAGTGAGTTTTAAGATTAGGATACATTTCCCATGCTGATCCGCCCCGGATGAGTACACTCATCAGACAAAGGACAGATGAGGTAGAGGGTGAATCCTCCACCCCAATAAGCAACACAGCCACTAAAGGAAAACAAATAGATTAGGCAGGGCTTATTTACACATGAAAATCAAATATGGCATCAAAGAGAATTATGTTACACACAACTAATGAAAGGCACAGGAATGAAACAAAGCACATAGTGGATCACAAAGTGGTTTAGTATAATGAACACTGATACTAAGTAACCTGACTGCACTCCTGGGATTGGAGTTAAAATCCATTCCAGTCCCTAATGCAGCAGAAAGTAAGGAAATTATATTTCTGAAGGGCTGATTTTATGTCTTTATTTGTCTTCTCGGATCCCATCAGGGGCCACTTGCATTATTACCATTCAGGACACAGAGAAACTTCCAAGATCAATGTCCAAGAGGACCCTGTAGTTTTCTTTTGGGAGAAAGGTCACAACTTAACAGGAGATGATCAGTAAATAATCATTTCTGAATCTGATTGTTAAAAGCAAAAAAAGAATTTTCATCTCAATTCTGAAATTATTATTATCACAACATATAGCGCTTTGAAATAGGCAAATGATCACTGTGAAAACACGACAAGTCCAGACAAACCTTTGGTCTATAGGGAAAAATCAACAGAGTTTGAGCAGTGTTAGGACCTGGGGCTGATATTTGAACATTCCCATGTGTATGTAGACCCAAGACATTTCAGGTGTATTTTTCTAGTTAATTTTCTCCAACTTCTACACTTTTTATTTCTGATCATAGCAAGAGGCAGATGCCAAATCTCATGAGAAAGGCTGTTCACGGGGTATTTCTAGCTTGTCTGAAAATAGGAAGTGCTAGAAATTTCATAGGAAAGTCAGTTCTTGTTAGCTTTCTGATTCAATTTTTGCAGACCAAACTGATTTGGATATTAAAGCCTGGAAAAAAAATAATAATATCATAATTATTATCGAAAGTAGTGACAATCAATGTGAGAAGGCAGTAGAATCTAACAAAAGGCCATTGAATCATGGATCAAGAAACCAGGAGTTTCATTTCAACTCTGAAATTTACCAGGAGACCTCAAACGAATCACTTAGCCTCCTTTAGGCTCAATTCTGTAATCATCAGGATGAGGTTAGACCAAATCAGTAGTTCATATATTTAGCTGCATAAAAATGGAAGTGCTCTTTTGGAAGAAAGGGTGATGGCTACTTACATAGTATGTGGTCAATAAACTCTGATTGAAAAATTGAATCTCAAACTCATTTAAGAGGCAGGTGAGGAACTCCACAGAGCATCTTGGTAAAATTACTTTTGAAAATTTGAATAAAGAGTTAAAGCCACCAGGTGTGGTGGCTCACACCTCTAATTGTAACACTTTGAGAGGTTAAGGTGAGAGGATGGCTTGAGGCCAGGAGTTTCAGACCAGCCTGAGCAACATAGTGAGTCTCCGTCTCTACAAAAAAAAAAAAAAAAAAATGAATTAAGGCTTTTCTGGCATAGAAAAATCAAAAAATAAAAGTGGGGGCGGGGAGACGGCTCTTTAAAAACTACCATCAATGTGAAGTAGATGCAGGATTCTCTTGCTTGGGTAGCTGGAAAGTTACATTTGTTGGCATGCTTTGGTTGCCAGAAATAGAAAGTATGATTCAATCTGGTTTAAGCAACACTGGTAATATATTGATTAACATAACTAAAGAATAGCAGATCTAACTCAGGAGAGACTTCCCAGAGCTTCCCAGGTCATTACGATCAGCCTTTCTTTCCCCCAAAGTCTCTCAGCATCGGCTTCCTCTGCGTGGGGTCATCATCTCTAGGATGACCCCCTCTGGCCAGCAACATAGCTGCAGCAGCTCCAACCTCAAATCCCATAGCACACTATCCAGAGAAAGAAATTATCTCTCTTCTGACAGCCTCCAAAGAATGAAGAGGCAGCTTATTTTCCAGAGTCCCTAGTAAACATCTGTCTTATTGGCCCAAATTGCAATGTATGTTCATCCATGACAAATTTCAGACAGAAGAAACACAGCCATTGGACTAAGCCAAGACTCACCCTTACAGCAGAGAATAATGTTGTTCCCACTCAAAGTCCACAGCTGGGAACTTTTGGAAAGAGAAGGAGGAAAGGTCATCACCACATCCAGTTCAGCTTTTAACTGTATTAATTTAACACATTGCCATGTTTCTCCATATAAATCCAGTAAAAAATTCCTGGGAGAAAAAAGGATGTGTCCACATATAATCATCACTCCTTCATAACATCTTATTAAAAGCCATATGGACATTCAGCTACTAGATGTAAGGACAATTTCTTAATTCAAAGAACTGCACATGAACTAGCTTGCAAATATAGAAAATGTACAAAGATGGCAAACTGCCAGCATGTGTCTTCATTTGTTCTTTATTTACTCATTATTCTAGCAAAGCTACTTATTATTGCCTATAAATAGGTTATATACTAAAGAGCCTTAAACACTACAATGCTATTAGTGTATTGTTTTGACATGCTTCATAAAATAATAATAGTATGCTTATAATTTCAGGTGAAGAAATGTGAGAAATAAAATAAGCTTTTACTTGAGGGGAAAAAAAAGGAGAAGTACATGAAGAATAAATGCTGGAAAACCCAAAAGCAGATTCATGGGTAAAGCTTCATAACAAGGAGTCCATTGCTTTCACACTCCACCAGTGACCCATGTCGGGGAGAGAGAAAAACTTTCTGGCCATCGGTACAACCCACTGTAAATCCAAGAGGCGGTTAGCAAATACGTTCCCTAATTGTAAGGACTAATCCTCACTTCATCTGAAACCCAATTATCATGCTTATGTCTTGAAAATGAACTAAATTGCTATTTCTGTGATTCATCCAACACACTGAAGAAATAATTGGTTGTCGTCTAAGACTTTCCCCAAGGCACACACACACAGTGGATACTCATTGAAAACCTGCTCTCTGCTCCTAGTTTCCTTAGGTGCTGTGAGGTGATAGAAGAAAAAGATTTGGGATTCTTGTGAAGAACTTTATTATGTTTTAATTTTTACAAATATTATTTGTTTGGTATAAAATTTTGCTGCAGGAATAAATATGTGACTTCTTTAAGATATTGGTTGAGTGCATTATGTAGGTGAATGGAAGATACTGAGGAATATAGAAATTGCTAGTAAAAATCCAGGGACAATATATACCTTCTTTCAAAGTGTAGTTCAGACCACAGATGTTCCTCACCTTACAGTGGGGTTATATCAGATAAAACCATCATAAGTTGAAGATATCATTAAGTTGAAAATGCATTTAACACACCTAACCTACTGAACACCACAGCTGAGCCCAGCCTTCTGTAAGCGTGCTCAGAACACTTCTAGCCTACAGTTGGGGAAAGTCATCCAGCAGCACAGCACACTCTAGAGCATCAGCTGTTCACCCTCGTGACCATGTGTTTGACTGGGAGCTCTCTGGCTACGCTACCAGCATCGTGAGAGAGTATCTATCACACCACTTCTACTGAATGCATATCGCTTTTGCACCATGGTAAAGTCAAACCGTCAAACCATAGTAAGTTGGGACCGTCTGTAGTGAGAAAGGAAGTAGAGGCTTCAACTGCAAGGCAGCAGAATGCCAAAAGCCTGCACAGAAGCATCTTGCCAAGGAGATGGAAAGCGGCCTCTCACAGGGGACCTTTAGTATCCCTGAAGGACCAAAATGCACTCCTACGTCCTGGGAGTCTCAATGATAACGAGCAAATGATGGGTGAAGCTCCACAACCATCTCTCTCAGCCTTTGGATGAGGGAGATCTAATAAGCACTGTTCTGGCATCCTGACCTAGAGGAATTTTAAAGCTTTGCAAAGGCTTGTTAAGAGACTACAACCTATTTTGAGTGACTAAAATCCTGCCGATTTCAATGTTACAGGCTTCTGGGAAACAGCTCAGGTAGCAAAAATGCCGGCACATGATCCCTGGTTTCGCAGCTGGCATTCTGACTAACCAGGGATTGTTCAGACAAACAGCTGCATCTTTCTGAGCCTCAGTTTTCTCACCTATGTATACCCATTATGGACACACTTTCTTTAGGGTTTCGGTAGTTCTACAACGAAATATGTACAAAGTGTGGTGGAGAGCAGGTGTTTGAAAAATGCTCATTCCCTTCCCTGTCCTGCTGTATATCATTCATACACAGATTAGTGTCTGATTCTGAGCTGGTTGTACCAGGATGAGACAATTGAGAAGTAAATCTGAAGATAAAAGCAAAGCGAAGAGCTCAAGTGAGAGATTTATTATTTCATTTTTTTGGATGAATTATTTGGATATTTCAGGACAAGAGAAAATCCCCACTTTATGTTTCCTATAAATGAGATGCTTCTTGAGCTATAGGCTTTCTTCCTGGTTCATAAACCTTTTGTATGACAGTCAATAAGGATTTGTGGACCACACTGGATCAAGGAGAGCAGCTGAATTACCTGGAGGAACATTTTGGGTTTGAACAGCAGTTCATATTTTGTCTATGCAGAAAGCGCTATTGGAAAATTTTAAATTGAGTGGCATTATACAAAAGATCTCCTTCAGTTTTGAAGTCTCCATTTGAATTCCCAAGTCTGCCTTTTTGGGTGCCAGGTCCTTCAGAAGTCATATGGATTCAAGCAGGAAACAGACTCTCAGGAGGTAGGTGGTCACTCTAATGGAATCTTCATATTAATTATATTTCTTATTTTATTTGGATTGGCCTATCTTACGGACCAAGTGTTTATACCACCCCCACTCCAATTCATGTATTGAAGCCCTAATGCCGAATGTGACCATATTTGGAGGTAGGGCCTTTGGGAGGTGATTAGGGTTAGATGAAGTCAGGAGGATTGGCTCTGATGTGACGGACTAGTGCTCTTTTAAGAAGAGACCCCAGAGAGCTCTCTCTCTTTTCCCACATGCACCTCTCTGTGAAAATGGTGAGAATAATATCTAGCTTGGAAAGTGGATAGAAAGGTTGAGTGAATTGCTTTCCATATGCTGAGCTCAGTGCTTGGCAGTTAGCAGGGGCTCCACAAGTAAATATTAGTTCCTTCCTTTGACTGAAATCTTACCTTGACAAGACATGTTTCAAGTGCATGCCTTCTCCTTCCATACTCCCTCCAGAAGAATCCCAACCTATAAGAAGTAGGTACAGAGTCTGTGATACCTCATTCCTCCACCCGCACCCCCCAAAAACACATACACGAAAACCCAGAACTAAGAAAAACTCCTGCTGGACAAGTAATGACCCTGAACTAAGAGACTTAGGAAAGTAGCAGGTGGAGATAAACATTTCAGTGGATCTAACAGCAGAGCTGAGGCTGAGTGCAGGTCTTTAGGTGATTGCTCCCCAATGTCATAGGGAGCAGTGAGTCAGAAGCTAGGTGGGAGAACAAGAGAAATTAAGCAAACACACAGAGAGAAGATGTCAACCTAAGGTAATCAAAAAGGTCAGAATGTAGCTGAAAGAGAGTTTATTCAAGCGCAAAGGTTAAGGACTGCAGTCCAGGACACATTTCCAAGTTGCCTTGGGGAGTGCTCCAGAGAACAAAAGCGAGGATCAAGTCATTAAAGAACTAAAGGACGACTCATGCGAGAGAGTGATTACAAAAGCTGTTCACCAGGACTTCTCTTTGGTTTGCAGAAATAACACTGGTTAGTGACTGGCTATACATTGTTGAACTACAGGGTATGTGGCATTTTATGGCTACGAGGAATCAGTTTAGAGCCTGCAAAGCAAGTGGCTTCCAGAGGTAACTATTAAGCACAGGGAAAGTGAGACATAACCGCTTTTACATTTTAAATGCCTCTCTGGGCCTGATAATTTAGAGGGGCTTGCATTCCTCAGATAAAAGGCTTTTTTCTTTCTCAAAGCTAAAAGGCAGCAGTAAGATCCAAGCTCATCTCTACAGCCGACTTGGTACTGTGTGGTGGGAAAAATCTTTTCCTTTACCCATTTTAGATTCTCCACCTAGGGTTCTATACTGAATCAGACAGGGCAAAGATAGATTAACAAGAGAAAAACAATAGAAGTTCATTAACATGTGCATCGTGCATGTGACACACGACAGTACCCAGAGATGAGTAGCTCAAAGGGGGTGTTTAGAACTTAGGCTTATCTACCATCTTAGGCTAAAGGAAAAGGGGTTTGCAGCCTCTGGATGAGGAAGAAGCAAGCTATGGGAAGGTGACCAGGAAAAGTAAGGCAAACCACAGTTGTTTTTTGTTTCGTTTTGTTTTGATTTTTTGAGATGGAGTCTCACTCTGTTGCCCATGCTGGAGTGCAGTGGCACGACCTCGGCTCACCGCAACCTCCACCTCCCAGGTTCAAGCAATTCTCTTGCCTCAGCCTCTCGAGTAGCTGGGATTACAGGTGCCCCTCCACCATGCCCGGCTAATTTTTTTTGTACTCTTAGTAGAGACGTGGTTTTACCACATTGACCAGGCTGGTCTTGAACTCCTGACCTCAGGTGATCCACCTGCCCTGGCCTACCAAAGTGCTGGGATTACAGGTGTGAGCTGCCGTGCCCTGGTACCAGGGTTGTTTAGTAAGGTTTGTTATGGTGATTTAAGTCTGTGCCTTCTCCATCCTTAAGAGTTGTTAAGAGTTTCCTCTTCCCAGTGCAGAGAGGCAGATCTCTCTAAAAATGAAAATTTCCTTTATAAATGTAAATTTCCTTTCCAAAAGGAAGATGCTGTTTTTAGAATCTTTCCTTCCTCTGCTGGTTCTCAATGGCCTTTCACTCAAAACAATTCATATGCCAAAGAGGCATATTTTGGGGTGGTAGACTCTGGTATCCCTTAAAACCTGCTCTTTGCTTACCCGTTTGTTTAATTATTCCACAAATACTTCACAAATAGTTACTAAGAGCCTACCGTGAACCATTCTAGGGTGAAAAGAGAAAACAAATAAACAGAAAGGCATATACAGCAGTCCCTCCTCATCCACGATTTGGCTTTCTGACGTTTCAATTACACCCAGTCAACCCCTGAAAATATTAGATGGAAAATTTCAGAAAAACAATTAATACATTTTAAACTGCACACCATTCTCAGTAGTGCGACAAAGTCTGGCGTCCTCTCACTCCATCCACCCTGGACACGAATCCTGCCTTTGTCCAGCACATCTGTGCTGTAGACAGTCTCTGCCCATGAGTCACTCAGAAGCCTTCTCAGTAATAAGATAGACCGTCACAATATCGCAGTGCTTGTGTTCAAGTCACCTTTATTTTACTTAATAGTGGCCTTAAAGCAAAAGAGTAGTGAGGCTGGCTATTCCAATATGCCAAAGAGGAGCCCTAAATTGCTTTTTTTTTTTAAGTGAAAAGGTGAAAGTTCTCAACTTAATAAGCCAAGAAAAAAAATTGTATGCTGAGGTTGCTAGGATTTACAGTAAGAGCAAATCTTCTACCTGTGAAATTATAAAGGAGGGAAAAGAAATTTGTGCTAATTTTGTTGTCATACTTCAACTGCAAAAGTTACAGCCACAGTGTCTGATAAGTGTTTTGTTAAGATAGAAAAGGCATTAAATTTTCAAGCCATCCTCACAGGGTTAACAAAAATTCTGGACAGAAGTATAATTAATAGTACAGTTATAATTAAGCATTAATCAAGCTGCCCTTTGGCCCAGTAGATGCCATTTGCATTTCCATTGTTCCTATAGGTAGGATCTCTGACATTAGAATCATAAGAGTTCTGTGTAAGCTAGATCGGATTTCTTATGTTAGACTCATAAAGCTTTTGTTTAAGAATTGCTTAAGATGTTTTTTGGATCCCAAATTGTAGCAAAACTGCGAATGCCACCCAGTCTGCAGATCCCCACAAAGGAAGGAAACATCATGAGAATACAATTTCTTCCTCTCCCTGTCCCATGACTTCACCCTGTCCTCTTCGGCCAGTCAACAATCTCCACACTTCAGCCCACTCCAAAATCCTTAACAACCCTAGTGCCAAACTCCTCAGGCAGACGGACTTGAAGTTTTCTCCAGCTCCTTATTCGGTGACCCTATAATTAAACTTCTTTTTCTGCAGCAACCCCATGGCTTGGTATATTGATTTGCCATGTGCATCGGGCAATGGGCCTGTTATGGTTGTAATTTTGAGAGTAGAAGACATGAAGAGAAAACATGTTCCAATTGATGGCAATATGTGCTCCAGAAAGCACTGAGCCTATGTGAAGCCTTCGGCAAGGGGTCCTTGAAAAGGAGTGACACCAAGCCATTTATTAAAAGTAAGGAATGGTTACATAGAAAGTAAGGGATGGTTACACAGATTCAGGAATGGGCTTAAACTGAAAACTATAAAAATTACAGGAAAGTCTGTGTCTGCCAATGAAGAGTTGATTAAGAAGAAAGACTAGCATCCAAAGCAAGGCTTCAACTGGCTCTTCTGGAAGAAAATGCCTAAGAGGACCTATAACAGAGACACTGGGGCATAAAACATGGCAGGACAGATCAATTCTGCTGCTGTGTAGCAATGATGCAGGGCATATAACAAAGCCAAGCATAGTGTACAGAACAAGAAACCCTCGTGTTCTCAAAAACAAAAATTATGTCTCTGTGTTCTGGCAACATAATCAGAAAGTGTGGGTGACAGCCATCTTGTTTATGGAATGGTTCCACCAATGCTTCATCCCAGAAATGACAAAATACTTGGAAGAGGAAAGGTTGAAATTTAAGTCCTATTAATAATAGACAACGCACTTGGCCATCCTGAATCTGTTTGCTGTGAAAATGAAAAGTCAAGGTCATATTTTTACCTCCAAATACAATCTTATTGCTTCAGCTCATTTACCTGGGCATCATTTGATTTGTCAAGTCAATATACAACTGCCTGATATTTGATCACACATGATCAGCAATTAATGCAAACACCAATCTGAACATAATGCAGTGCTGACGCAACAGCATTTATCAAAGCTGCAATGAATGAATTACAACCAGAAGCTGTAAATGGCTACTGGACAGACTTATGGAGTGCTGACCTGAATAATTTAAAAGGCTTTCTGGGGAGCATTAGAGAAATTAGGAAGACCATTCGTGAAGCAAGACAAGTTGGTGAAGAAAGATTTGCCAACATGCTTGGAAGCATGAAAGAACATATTGAAGGCCACTGAGAAGCATTAACAAATGAAGAATTGGAAGAACTTGTTGAGTCCTCTGCAGAGGAAAAGGAAGATAAAGAAGAACTGAAGCTGAACCAGCAATATGAAAATTACCAAAATTTGCCAAAGTGTTTTGAGTTGCACAGACACTAAAGGACAAAATTGTGGAATATGATTCTTAAATGGAACACAGCATTAAAGTCACCCATATGATCAATGAAGGATTAAAACCTCTGCAGAAACACTTTGATGAGTTAAAAAGAGACAACACCTTCTGATTACAGTGTTCTTCCAGAAAGTTTCAACCAAAAAACCTTCTACTATTGAGGATTCCCCACCATCAACATCGCCTGATCCTGACATTCATCCATTGACGTTGTCAAGGCTCGAGGAACCAGAATCACTCAAAGCAGAAGGTCAACAGTAGCCTAACACTGCATCACAATGCCTATAACACTCACCTCACTTCATCTCATCAGGTAAACATTTGATCATTTCACCCTTTCATAAGCAGAAGGATGAGTACAGTACAGGAAGATATTTTGAGAGAGACAGAGACCATTTACATCTTTATTACAATAGCTGTTGGAGCAAAATTAATTATAAGAAAACCATTTTCCCCATGGCAAATGACATAAGCAAGAGTTCAGTTGCTACAACACATTACTGGCTAAAAAAGTCACCAAACTAAGTAGTGACCCAGAACACTTCTAATATTAAACATTGAAATAAATGTGAGCTGTACATACATTTAAGAATGATTAATAACAAATAAGAAAATTATTTACTCAATTTTTGGTGAATTAGTGAGCAACAGAGGTCAAAGTGGTGGTGAGTTAAATCAAGGAATAAATGTTTGTGAAGAAAAAATTGTTAGGAGCACCTCCTCACATCGTGCAGTTCAAAAACCATCACAAGGCCGGGCATGGTGGCTCACACCTGTAATCCCAACACTTTGGGAGGCCGAGGTTGGCAGATGACGAGGTCAGGAGATCGAGACTATCCTGGCTAACACGGTGAAACCCCATCTCTCCTTAAAAAAAAAAAAAAAAGAAAGAAAAAAATTAGTTGGGTGTAGTGTCAGGCACCTGTAGTCCCAGCTACTCAGGAGGCTGAGGCAGGAGAATGGCATGAACCTGGGAGGCAGAGCCTGCAGTGAGCCGATATCGCACCACTGCACTCCAGTCTGGGTGACAGAGCGAGACTCCATCAAAAAAAAGAAAAAAAACTATCATAAACATGGTGGCTTGCTTTCGTCCAGCATTGTATATTGTTGTGTATTTGCATGATTATTGTATACTTTACACATTTTTACATGGTAACCATTTGTATTCATTCATTTTTCAACCCACTTATTGCAGTTCAGGGTGGCAGGTGGCTAAACCTATCAACCGCTCAGGGTGCAAGGTAGGAACCAGCCCTGGATAGGGTGCCATCTCATCGCAAGGTGTATAGGGGGAAATTCAGCCAGATATCAGGCAAAATTCACCCCCAATATTTCACAGGGGAAATTCAGCCAGATATCGGGCAAAATTCACCCCCAATATGTCACGTAGATTCTTTTCTATTTTCCCTTAGCATCAACCGGGTTGAGAAATAAAGGGACAGAGTACAAAAGACAGCAATTTTAAAGCTGGGCGTCCGGGGGAGACATCACGTGTCGGTAGGTTCCGTGATGCCCCACAAGCCGCAAAACCAGCAAGTTTTTATTAGTGATTTTCAAAAGGGGAGGGAGTGTACGAATAGGGTGTGGGTCACAGAGATCACGTACTTCACGAGTTAATAGAATATCACAAGGCAAATGGAGGCAGGGTGAGATCACACGGCCACGGGACCAGGGTGAAATTAAAATTGCTAATGAAGTTTCAGGCACCATTGTCATTGATAACATCTTATCAGGAGACAGGGTTTGAGAGCAACCGGTCTGACCAAAATTTATTAGGCCGGAATTTCCTCTTCCTAATAAGCCTGGGAGTGCTATGGGAGACTGGGGTTTATTTCATCCCTACAGTTTCAACCATAGAAGATGGCCACACCCAAGGGGGCCATTTTAGAGACCTACCCTCAGGGGCGCATTCTCTTTCTCAGGGATGTTCCTTGCTGAGAAAAAGAATTCAGCAATATTTCTCCCATTTGCTTGTGAAAGAAAAGAAATATGGCTCTGTTCCACCCGGCTCACTGGCAGTCAGAGTTTAAGGTTATCTCTCTTATTCCCTGAACATTGCTGTTATCCTGTTCTTTTTTCAAGGTGCCCAGATTTCATATTGTTCAAATACACATGCTCTACAATTTGTGCGGTTAACGCAGTTATCACAGGGTCCTGAGGTGACATACATCCTCCTCAGCTGACAGGATTAAGAGACTAAAGTAAAGACAGGCATAGGAAATCACAAGGGTATTGATTGGGGAAGTGATAAGTGTCCATGAAATCTTCATAATTTATGTTTAGAGACTGCAGTAAAGACAGGCATAAGAAATTATAAGAGTATTAATTTGGGGAACAAATAAATGTCCATGAAATCTTCACAATCCATGTTCTTCTGCCATGGCTTCAGCCAGTCCCTCCATTTGGGGTCCCTGACTTCCCGCAACAAAGGTGCCCTCACACACAACCGCATTCGCCCATATCCACACTCACTCACACATACAGCCACACTCACTCACACTGGGACCATGTAGACATGCCAGTTCTCCTAATGGGCACAGCTTTGGGATGTGGGAGCAAACTGGAGAACCCGGCAAAAAACCAGGCAGACATGAGGAGAACATGCAAACTCCATCCATGCAGTGGATCTGGCAGGAAATGATGTTTTTATTTATTATTTGTTTATTTATTTTGAGGCAAAGTCTCACTCTGTCACCCAGGCTGGAGTCCAGTGGTACCATCTTGTCTCACTGCAACCTCCGCCTCCCAGGTTCAAATGATTCTCCTGCCTCAAGCTCCTGAGTAGCTGGGATTACAGGCATGTGCCACTGCACCCAGCCAATTTTTGTATTTTTAGTAGAGACGGGGTTTCACCATGTTGGCCAGGCTGGTCTTGAACTCCTGACCTCAAGTAATCCACCCGCTTCTGCCCCACAAAGTGCCGGGATTACAGGGGTGAGCCACAGCATCCGGCCAGGAATTGATTTTTTAAAATCATCAACAAAACAACATTGAACAAAATGACATTATTTGAGAACCTGCTGTCATTGTTCTATTTTATTATTATTTGTTGTTGTTCATCTCTTCCTGTGCCTAAGGTACAATTTAAGCTTTATCATAGGCATGTATGTATAAGAAAAAACATAGTGTACATAGGGTTTGGTCAGACATCCACTGGGCTCTTGGAACAAACCCACCGTGGGTTAGCAGGGGCTACTGTTCAAGTGGGTGCTAATAAGGGCTCTGAGGACAGATAAAGCTGGGTAAGGGAGCTAGGAACAAGGAACATCATCAGATCCTTAAGGAAGGCCTCTGTCAATGCTCGTGAGGTGACATTTGAGTAAAGGCCTGAATGGAGAAGCAGTGAGTCATGCTAATAGATGGGGAGGAACAATTCAGGCAGAGGGAGTCCCTGCCAATGCTTTAAGCTAGAGGGCCCCCCAGCATATTGGCATCACAGCCAGGAGGCCAGTGAGGCTCAGAGGAGGGAGTGAGGGTGACAGGGAGGGAGAGTCACAGAGGGGAGGCTGAGGGCACAGGTCATGTAGGCTCCAGTAGTGCCCTTTATCTGGCCTCAGAGACACTTCCCCCACCCCCCACCCTGACCCCCTGCCCCGTTACACCGAGTTCTTATAAGACCTCTCTGCTTCCTTTCAAAGAAGACTTTTTCATTATATTTGAGCAAGTATGAATGGATTTTAAATCCTAGAAACAAAAGAAACTTTATTGGAACATGTGTCTCTCCTGATATGTTTTAGTTTTGCTAATCCTAAGGACTGGGTCTCAGTCTTTTCCTGAGCCTGTGTCCCTGGGGTATGATCTTCACAAGTGCTTCTCAGTTTTGTCTTGTTTATTTTGTTTTGTTTTCCCCTGGGTGAGAAGAGGCAGGCAAGAGAGGCCTGGAGTTGTGTTTCCCTTCCCCCAGTTCAGCCAGGCTCCCAGGCTTGTGTCTCCTGAGGGCAGAACTTATAAGGACAGAGTGCTCTGGAGTTTTTCAAAAGCACCCCCAACCCCCTCACCCCATCCACTCCCACCCTGCCCATGGAGACATGAGGGGAATTTTCTCTCATCTTCACCATGAGAACCTGCTAGGGCTCCTAGAAGGAGGTAAAACTCACAAAAGTGTGGGCTCCTTCCCTCCATGACTGGGTCCCCCTGGAGCTTTTAACCCTCAGCGTTGTCTGCACTGAGTCTCCAGCAATTAGTCAATTCTAACTCCGGTTCTGGTTCCCCTGAGGGTTTCTGCGTTTGGGCTCCTGTGCCACTAAGTCCTGATCCTCCCCATCTGCCTGTCTGCCTCTCTAATTTGAAGAGCGGAGGGTTGTCCTGTGATCTTAGTTATCTGATGGATCTAAGAAAGTTGTTAATTTTCATTCACTCAGCTTTTTTTCTTGCTGGGTAGATGAATGAAATGATTTCCAAGCTTCTTACCTCCTGGATCGGAAACCGGAAGTTCACTTTTAGTCTCTATTTGCTTTGAAATTACGTGAGCCAGGGCCTCCGCTCCCATGTTATCGTAGAACTGCTTGCTGCAGAGGTCCAAGGCCTCAGCCTTGCCTTCCTCCTCCCAGCACAGTTTTGCTCAAAGGAATGGCTGACTGAAGCCTCTATGACATTTCTTTTGTTCATACATGCATACTCTCTGACTTTTGCCTGCACATGTAGGGAAGAGAATGGCTGAAACTCAAAAGATAAAAATTAGATGAATAAAAATGAAGAGATCAGATGACAGGTTTGTGATTTCATTGTATAGATGCATCTTTCGGCGTTTTATAGATCTCAAGTGTATATTGCATGCCTCATCTCTACGTGTTTGCCATTCTCTTCAAGACAGCTTCAAGACTTTCCTGAAAGAAGGTGAAAATATCAGAGAAAAACAGAGAAGCTGAAAATTGGGTTTAGAATAGTAATTAAAAATGAAATCTCCATGTCAATATTGGATAAAGAGTGTTTTAGAGGATGATACTTTGAGTAACAGGATATATAAATTAAAATTGGGGGATTTTATATGGAAAGGTGGATGAAATAAATAAGTGAAATAAGTCTGTGTTTATTGAAATCCCTAAGGATATCACATCCCAAGGGTTAAAATCTAAAAGATTCACAGATAAATCTTATAATTCATTTCAAAAATAATGGGCATTATCATTTGTTTTCCTTTCTTAGGCTTTCTAAGTAATACTTGCCTTTGAGCAAAGATTTTCTTTAATCAAAAAGTACATTAAGGTTTAAAAAATTACTTTGGCTTTTTGCTAGTTCTAATCAGGCAGATTTTAATTTTCCTCACCCCAACCTTAATCCCTTTCTTTCTTCCACTCTGCTTCTTTTCCTTCTTCTTAACTTTTCTCTCCTGTCTTCCCTCCAACAGGTCACAGCTTGCCAGCTATTATCACCTTCTGGAACAATCCCTGGTAAAAGCGTTCAAAACCTTGGTGACCCAATGAGAATTCTCCAGGTCTTCTCGGGCCCTGTTCTTGCCCATTATGCCATCTGATTAGCAGGGCACACGCTGGGCTCTCAGAAAAATAGGTCTTTACAGTGTGGTATAATTAAGAGAGAACAAAATCTGGATTCAGAAAGCCTACGTTTGAATCCTGTCTCTGTGACTTACCAGTTATGTGACCTAATAAAATCACAGTCCCACTGGGCGTCATCTTCCTCACCTGAAAACTAGATATTAATGGCATCCAGCTCAGTGGGGGCTTTGAAGGCTAAATGAGAGAATACAAAGCTATTGTATGAAAAAGCTTTGTGCACCTATATCACATTGTGTATGTCATTGTACTAGGCAGCTCCTAATTCAAGAGGGCTCCATCATCCCAAATTGCTGCTCTTTATTCCTAGCTTGAGAAATGGAAGGAGGGAAATAATAATAATATCTTTGATAATAATGGTGGCTACTGTTTATTAAGAGCTTACCTGTCACCAGGTGCTATGCTATATGCTTTACAAATAATATTTCAACCAGTTCTGACAACTCAATGAGATAGAAACTGAGGCTCAGAAAAATCAGAGTCACAAAATTGCTAAATTGTCAAGCTGGGGTTTTGTAACGTAGTGCCCCCATTGTTCTAGAGGTGGCTTTTTTTTTTTCCCTCTCCCTCTTCTTTTCGTATTCCTGGGCTCCCTGTTTCCTACTTAGCCCTTCAGAAATGCAGGTATAGCCTTTCACCTGCCGTGTCACAGACATTCCATACAGGTCAAGTTCTGTGTGCTCCAAGACAGATCTCTTCTTGTACTAAAGCACAGCCGCCATGGAACTCTCACCTCCATGGGGTTGCCTCGGAACTTTCATCCATCAGGAGGGCTTATGGAAAGCATGCCCGCGTGAACACTTTTACAGCTTCCTTCTGCCCAGGAAGGTACCACCTCAACTGCCCAGTAGATAAGACACCAAGCTAGCAGGGGTACCCCTGTCCTTACTCATTTTCTTGGCAACCTTATATAAGTGCCTGCTTTCTGCTCCAGAGGTGGAGTGGCACATTTAAAGGCGGAACATTTTGTGCCCCTTCCCCAAGCTAACTTCAGAATGAATTCACTTATTTTGTATCAGACCTGGCTCTTGTTAATTGGACTCTCATGTGGAAAGCAACTAACCTGTTTCTTCGTTACAATTTGAATGTGTGTCCTTTCTGATACCAAAGCCTGTGCTCTGATAACTATACATGTTTCCCAGCAGCCACTGTATCGCCTTTGGCACACCTCAGCGGTCTACTTCCGGCCCTTGGCAGGAAAGCTGCCCCGTACTCCTGCAGAGAATAAAGTGGGAGCTTGTATAAGGGACAAGAGTAAAGAACACTTGAGGTGCTGAAGAAGGCGATGCCCCTCAGATGGTGGGTTGGTCACTAGCAGCAGTGTAGCATGCCTATTGGGGTCATGCGTCTCATCTTTAGGCCAACCCTGCTAAAAAAGCCAAAGCTAAGTGTGCCGAACACGCCAGTTACTGTTTTGGGTCTGCCTAGCACATTTTCACCTATCTTTTCTTCTACTTTCGGCACTCCCTTTTGTTTGCAGAACTCCTTACCCATTCCTTGAGGTTCTGATGGAAATACCAGAGATGGTGCCCCACTTGCAACCTCTATCTGAAGGGTGGGCATGTGACCCAGGCTGCATGTGTAACAGTCACCCATGCCTTTGGCAGCACATGTTAATCTACTGGGGATCTGACTCAAGAAGGCCATTCAGAGCCCATTCCCTGGACTGCTATTTGTAGAAAGGAAAGAGAGAGTCTCTTGCTACCAGTGATACCAAGTTGGCATGTAAATCTGAGGTTCCACCTTGCCCTTCATCCTGCTAAAATAGAGTAAGCACATCTTCACGAAGAGGTAATCAGGCCAACATACAGAAGAAATTATGAAAAAAAGAAATTATAATTGAGAGAGAGAAACTGTCCACATTGTTTCAGTTTGTAGATCCAGCCTTGCTTGAGCCACAGTCTACCTCTGGCCTTCCCATAGGCCCAAACCAACAAATTTCCTTTTTTTTGAGTTGAGCTAATATGAACTTATTATAAGTTAGAGTAAGTTCTTAGAATCAAAAGAATCTTCATTCAATTGATTTAATATAGTGATGAAAGATAGAAATTCCAGAGGTAGAAAGTGAAAGTATATCAATAGATGAAGACTATATAAATTATAAGATGGCTTCACTCCAAGACAAAAACGCAAATACGTATTGCAAAGAAGGAACTGTGAACTGTGTTTTCTCCCTGGATATTTCTATAATTCCTACTTTAAAAAAGCAAACATCCACAAGCTGTAGGGGAAAAATACTCAAGTGACAAAATATTTTAATATGCTGCACATTCAGACATAAAGATTCTCTGTTTTTCTTCTTACCGCTAGCCTGAGGTTTATACAGAAATACTGCCTGAGAAGTATTTATTATCTTCCTCATACCCTATACCAAAAGCCATAACATAAACCATTCAGATCATTTTAGAAAGTTATTTAGTGGTGGGGGTTTTGAGGATAAGCCTGAAATCCTGAAGGTGAGTTTTGATCTCATTTAAAGTGCAGTCCAAACAGCAGCTTAGTGAATCACATCAAATTAGCAACATGAGGCAATGCAAGACCAATTTCTACATTTTAATTTTTGCTGCTTCTCCTACTGTGAAATGCTATTAAAGAATGTGAGTAAAGCCCAACAATGTATATCTTGGTGCTCTGGCCAGGTAAGACAACCAGTCTTTTTTTTTTTTTTTTGAGACAGAGTTTTGCTCTTGTCACCCAGTGTGGAGTGCAATGGCGCAATCTCGGCTCACTGCAACTTCTGCCTCCTGGGTTTAAGTAATTCTCCTGCCTCAGCCTCCCGAGTAGCTGGGATTACAAGTGCCCACCACTATACCCTGCTAATTTTTGTATTTTTAGTAGAGACGATGTTTCACCATGTTGGCCAGGCTGGCCTCGAACTCCTGACCTCAAGTGATCTGTCTACCTCGGCCTCCCAAAGTGCTGGGATTACAGGCATGAGCCACAGAAACCTGGCCAGAGATTTTCTTTTCCCCCTGAGAAAAACAGAGATTTTTAAATAGATCAGATTTAAAGTAGAAGTTACTTCATCACCTTCAGGCTTTGCACTCCATTTACTCATCTAATATATTTGAGATTTTGGCAAGCACCTAATAAGGATTACAGATGTCTATTTTGAGCACTTCACACTGGCTGTATTTTCTATTTGAGAGCTGTTTTGTTGACTTGAGCAGTGCAGTTGAAAGGAAGGAACTTGGTTAAAGGACAATTAGCTTTGTGGTCTTCATCTTTTTGGGCTTCAGTTACTTCACTGATAAAATTATGATTGTTGTAAATCATGTGGCCCCACTAAATTGTAACTTTCCACTAATACAAACACTTATCTCAAAGAACAGTGCTACAGACTCAGTTCTTTCTTCATTAACATTTCAGCATAGTTCTGGCATTTAATAAACATGAGTGATTGTTTTCTTGGTCTAAGCAATCACGACAGTCTAGTTGATTTGTGTTCACAAAATATAAGAAATATGCTTTTCTACCACCATTCAAAGGAGAAATGCTGATGTGTAACTCATTGATTTGACTTATGGCAAGCACACGAAGACAATGGTAGACTCCAGCGTATTTAAGTGCATTTGCAAATGCTCACTAAAATCTGATTGAAATGTATGTCTTTCTGCACACTAATATTTTAGTAACAACTATTGCATATACAGAAATTGGCTCACAAAGGTAGACAATCTGCCTTTGATATTTTAAAACCATAGGTGGAAGAGGATGCCTAACTATTCTACATAATTTTTCCCTTGACCTTTAAGCTGCTGAGGAAAGACAAGGATTTCAAAAAATCTTTATCATTATCACAACCAGGAAGGGGAGGGAGGATCATAAAAACTGATCAAAGCAATTCATCTGGTAGTGCCGGCAACATCTTGGCCAGCTAAAACACTCTGAAAACTATGGATTTAGTAGATTTTTATAAACTACATACAAATTGTTTATGTAAATGAGAATTTTCCATAGCTTAATTAATTTATATTTATTTGTATAATATGCACATATATTAAATCATTTATTTCTCATACCAACTCCACAATGTACGTACTATTATTATTCTTGTACAGATGACTTAACTGAAAGAGAGAAGATGAATAGCTTCCAAAGATTGTGAGCTCACAATAGACAGAGGCTGGTGATGAGCTCAGGACACCAAGTTTCAGAGCCACGCCTGTGCCCCTACCCCAAAGAGACCTCACCATGAGCCCCTACCCCACAGAGACCTCACCATGAAGAGGTGAAGGAGTAGGATTTCCTTTGAAGGATCTTGTATGTTTATTTCAGTTACACTGTGGTCAGTTTATAAGTTTCATACGAATAATTTAGAATGTTTTCCACTGAGCACTGTTTACTGGGAAATACTAGAGAGGCCTTGTTTTCTTGTAGGAAGTCCTTGACAGATGAGAAGAATATTGAAGCTGCCTAAGAAGGTCACAGCTGGAAGGCCTGAGCTGCTTTGCTGAGGGGTAGTGGGCCCTGCTGAACAAGGTACCCTAGTGATGCCGGAGGGTTTGGAGGGCAGGAGTGCATGTTCTCTAACATCTGTTAATGTAGGCCAGAGGTATAAATGTCTAGAGCCAGGAGGATTCTGCAAGCAATTATGTTAGACTGGCCAGTCAGCACAATAGAGGAGTGAGCTGTGGGGAATAGAGGGTACACACGCAGCTGCAGAAAGCCAAAGATTTCCTTTGCTAATAAAGATCTGGAAGCAGTCATTGTACTCTGCTTCCCAAGAGGCAAGTTGTCTAATCAGTAGACCACAGCGCAGAGAGATCAATCAAGATGGTGGCCTTGCCTGTGCAGGTACTGCCAGGTCAAGTGAAGCGTCAAGCTGGAGAAGATCTAAATGCTGACAGAATGCTGGAACCTGCAGCCATGTGGCCAGGAGACAGATTCGCCTCCAGACTTCACATGAATCTTTTTGGGCAGTTTAACCAGTGTCACCCAGAAACCAATACCCGTTAATAAGCTGCTAGATGGGAACAAAAAAATGAAGCTCTGGAATGCAGCCAGTGAGCCGGCTCTACTGAAACATTGCTTACAACTTCTCTGCTGATCCAGATGTGAGACAAATGTACGACCATAGATTCAATTAGTAGCAATCGCTATAAAGTGAGCTGAAAATGGAACAGAAAATCTAGGAATATTTGCTGATTTACAGTCCCAAGCCTGGGGAAGGTGCACAGAGAGCAGCTGGGTATGGGGCTGTCAAAGATGGTGTGACTTTTCCTTTCTTTCTTTCCTTTTTCTTCTTTTGAAGAAGGCAGAATCAAAAATAGCAACACGCTCAGCAAACAGCATCTACAGCTGCTCAGGAAAGAACAGCCTTCATTCAAATGCACTGCAGAAAGGACAGCTGGTCACATTGGTCTTTCAGCCTTCCTGCTGCACATATTTAGTAACAGAGTCGGTGGCAGTTTCTTTGAGTATAAAAGACACTGATAGATATCTGGGATAACTCCAATTCAGTTAAATTTTGCATAAGGAGGACTTACCAAGTCCTTTTCCATTATGCCCAAATTCAATTCTCTCTAGTTGTCCCATATTTTTTTTAATATGGAATATCTCAGACTTTAAAATAGAAAGAGATGGGGCTATTAAAACGTAAAGTCAGAGCATTAAAAGTCACGATCTCGGCTGGGTCAGGGTGGTGACTGCTCCAAATAGAAAAATGACAGGATGTTTTGTGCATCCATTCAGAATTAATATTCTGTTCTTCAAACATGAAACATATAGTTTCCAAGTTATTAACTGATAATTCCTAACTTTGAAGTGGGGTACGTGGAGGGATGAGGTCCCCATTCAGTTATAATTTGACAAATGGACTCAGTAAGCAGGCATTTAATACTGGGAACACTGCACAACCAACAGTGTTAGGAATTGAAGAGGCAGCCAAATAATGAACAAATCCACCTGTCCCTTAGGAAGGCACCTACACTCGGACACCGGCATACCTGGTACAAATAATTGTTACTATAATGCACAGTGGATTCAGTGCACACACACACACACACGAATGCACACACAAAACCCACACATGCCCTAAGGGAACAGAAAGAGATTGAATTTATATCAAGGAGAAGGAATCAAGAAGGGATTTGGAGATGGACCTTGAAGAATTAGCAGGGTTTTGACAGGTGAAGATTTTGAAGTTGGGAGGGGGCAGAGTAAACTTGGGAACCTACAAAGTCATCCAATTAGGATGTAAAATAAAAAGCTGAAAGGGAGGGCTTAGCCCTGTATGAAGGGATTTCAGCTTGCAGGGTTTTGAGCAGGAAAGCGACATGGTTGGAACTGCAATTTAAGAAAATATCCAATCTAGTTAGATAGTTTACTTTTTATTATTCTTGCCCTCTGTCCACAGGATACTCAGAGATGGAAAGGAGTAAAATGTAATAAGTGCTTTGGATGTTGTCATGATGCTCAAGTTCACCCTCTTTTTAGTTTTGAAATATGATATTATCTCTCATCATCTGTTATTTAAAAGATGGCAATAAATATCAAATTAGACTCTTTCTTCTAGAGCACTGTAAACATACAGATGAGAAAAAAGAAGTATGGTTCCATAGGCTGTGCCAGTAATAATAATTAACACGATGCTTTCTGACAAAAGTAGGGCAGGTTATTATTGAGCTCCGTTTTCAGAATGGGAAGTTCAGGTCTTCGGGATTCAGATCCTGGTCCTGCCCCTCCACCGCTGTTCTCTGTGGCCTCCACCAAGCCCCCCTAAAGCCCCTTGATGTTCCTTCCTGGCCTCCTTCTCTAGTAGCTTGTCCATTGGCGATTTGACATTTAAAAATATCTTCAGCAGCGTAAGAAGCCCTTTGCTAGCCTTGGTCTCTCTGTCTTCTTCCTTTGTAAATCTATTTTTGGAGATATAGCCTGAAAATGTGGTTGTCAAGGTAAACATCTCTCGCTAGCAAAGAAAATCTTGAAGGATTTTGGAACTGATTAGCAATAAATGGGGAAAGGAGATCAAGAAAACAACTTCAGAAAATGGTCACAGACCTGCTCACCTATCACAGGCACAGCACAGGAATTACTGACAGAGCAGGAGGGTGGAACGAGAACAGATATAACAAGATAGGAGCGTTTAACTCCAAGGAACAGGAGCCAAGGCTCATCCATCACAATACCTGACTCTGCCCGGACAGCCAACACTCCCCATGTTCACCCAGCCTGTTCCTTGGCCTATGCTCAGGTAGCTGAAGCAGTGGAAAATACTCGGGGTCTCAAAAAAGGAAGAAAGTAGCTGACCCATAAATATCACATTTTACAAAGATTTCCTTCCTGTCCGAACCTGAAGAGAATGATAATGTCATGTGAGTAACGTTAATAGGTTTAATATAACAGGATGTAAGACTCACCTTTCCTCTTGCAAGGGGGTCTGAGTGGTCCTGAGATGAGAGAGTTGCAGAGGCTCAGATGCGCTCTTGGTCCCAGCCAGTTATGCGGACATCTGCATCACGTCCTGGAGCTTTAGTGTCACTTGCACGCACCTTCATTTGATATGTCCCCAGACTGCATCCAGGCCCTTTTGTCACCTGAGAATTAGGAATGATTTCAGCACCAGAGTCAGCTCTGTTTTTAAAATGTGTTTATTTCTTTCTCATTTTTTTTTAAAATATTTTATTTTTGCAGAGACAGGGTCTCACTATATTGCCCAGGCTGGTCTTGAACTCCTGGCCTCAAGTGATAATTCCTGCCTCAGCCTCCCGAAGTGCTGGGATTATAGATGTGAGCAACCACACTCAGCCAATTTTTTTTCTTTTTAATTAATAATGGAAGAGGCTGAGTTTTTTTTCCTTGAATTTCTGGCTTATCAGTGTTCATAATGAACTTTCTGCCAAGTAAATCAATATGAAAATGAGATTTGTTAGCACTTTAGCCAGAAAGCATAAGAAAAAGGACAGGTTAAACTCAGGTAACAAGCTTGGAAGTTTGTCTTCTGGAAAGCCTTTGTTTCCTGAGGAGGACTACCCACTCCCCACCACGGAGGAGAGCTGAAATGGACAAGTAGATTCAAGACTTAGTAGAATCTATGAGTCATCTGCCTTGCCCTGGGCCAATCTGTGCTCATCTAGAAAAGGCCAGGCTGTTAGTCCAGGAAGCCCCTCTTAAGCATGGGGGATGCATTCTATGACCCCCCAGTGGGTGCCTGAAACCATAGATAGTACCAAATGCCATGTCCACTATGTTTGTCCTTACACATACATATGGATAATAAAGTTTAATTTGTAAATTAGGCACAGGAAGAATTGTCTTAGTCCATGTGTGCTGCTGTAAAGGAATAAATGAGGCTGGGCGATTTATAAAGAAAAGAGGTTTATTTGACTGCTTCCACTCATGGCAGAAGGGGAAGGAGAGCTGGCATATGCAGATCCCATGAAGAAAGAAAGCAAGAGAGGGGAGGGAGGGGCCGGCCTCTTTTTAAAAATCAGCTCTCTTGAGAATTAACGGAGAGACAATTAACTGTCTTCCCACTCCCAGGGAGGGCATCCGTCTGTTCGTGAAGGGTCCACACCCAGGAACAAAACACCTCCCATCAGGCCCCACCTCCAACATAGGGAATCAAATTTCAACATGAGGTTTACTTGACAAACATCCAAACTATAGCAGAGATGAACAACAGTAACTAATAATAAAATAGAACACTTATAATAATACAATATACTTAATAAAAGTTATGTGAATGTGGTCTCTCTCTCTCTCCCAAAGTATCTTATTGTATGTAATATTTTCAGACGGCAGTTAACTATGGCTAACTGAAAACAAGAAAAGTGAAACCACAGGGGGATGACCACACCTGAGTGAGTATTAGGGGGTGGAGCTCTTTCTGTCCAGCTGTCGAGTCCAAGCTTCCTTCTGCCTTTGTAGGAGATACTCTCCTTTTTTCTAACAAGGTAGCTAGTGCATCCCTAAAGCTGGGGTAAGTTTTGTGCTAGAGAAAAGCCTTCTGTCAGCCTACTACCATGCTAAGGTGAGAGTGATGAAGGAAGTGTATTCTTTTCAGGGGTATCTTGACGGGAAAAAAAGAATGACCAGTGGAAGCTATGATTACTCCAAAACGATGAATTCTTTATTGTAGAGTGCCAGGGACCAGGGCACTGGGGCTGAGGCAGATGTATGTGAGGGGAGGTTGTGCGGAAGGAGCAGTGGTGAGGAGGTGGTGGGCTTTTTCATTAGCCCACATTATCATTCAGTTTACTGTTAAGCCCAGTCCTATTGTGATCCACAGACATTGTTGATTCCTAGTCCTCTTGTCAAGGGGACTATCTAGGAGAAGGTTGAAGCAAGGGACCCGCACCATGGGCTTTTTTTTTTTTTTTTTTTTAAGACAGTCTTGCTGCATCACCTAGGCTGGAGAGCAGTGCCAGGATCTTGGCTCACTGCAACCAGGTTCAAGGGATTCTCACGCCTCAGCCTCCCAAGAAGCTGGGATTACAGGTGTGAGCCACCTCGCCCGGCCATGGGCATTTTTCAGTCCAGCTCTGACCCCTGCTGGCTCTATGACCTCAAGACCTTTGCCTCTGATTTCTAATCTTTAAAATGAAGATATAACAATATTTTTTCACGTAACAATGGCAATGCAAATCCCTACAATTAGTTACACATTTGAACATGAGTGGAGACTCCAATCCTCCCTCCCACTATGACCCTTCCTGCCAGTGCTAGCCGAGAGAGGAAGCAATCTGAAATGGATCCAGAACACAGTTTGGGGTAAAGCATTAAAAAGTCTTGTTTCTACTTGGAGAATTGTTTGGTGAATCTCAGGCCCTTTTGTATCCCTAATTTTAAGAATTTCTAAGAATTCTCTTCTAGGGCTACAAGGGGATTTAGAATGCCTCTCGTTTGGAGAGAAGAGACCTCCTTCATTACAACACCTGCCCACCCTCCAAAGACAAGAAAGAACAAAGACTAGGACAGAGGCCAATGGACAGTCTTCTTAGGTCTACGCTTAATCTAGTGCAAGGTTGTAGATAGGTTTCCTCTCCGGTACCAAAAAGTGCTGTGTCGGGAAGGATTCTGAGGCCACATCTGGGTCACTATGGATCATCAGTGTCTGCCAGGGGTGTTTCAGGAGGTCCCAGAGCATGCAGCTCACTAATTTGTCCTCCCTAGTCTAGTTATGTATCACTCAAACTCACAATGGTTAGAGCCGAGCTAGAATTTAGGCCCAAAGCTAGAACTCAGTCCTGCAGAATGTGCTTTTGCCGTTAGTGTCCTCTTGCATTTATTTTTCCCAGGATTTTATTGGGCTTTGGCTATGTTAGGCAATCAAAGATTTGGGATCCTATCTGAGTCCCTTTTCCTGAGAACGATGAATGCCTGACAGTGCTCAGCAAACCAAAGTTGAGTTTGGTTATTTGCTGGGTCACACAGGAGCCCCAAGCTGGAGCAGCTGCACGGCTCATGGATCCATTTTTATTTAAGAGGTAAAGTTTTGAGAGAGAAGCTTGCAAACGGGTGGGGTAAAGCAGTCTCACTTAGGTCTCTCAAGCAGCAAAAGTGGCTGCAGTCCTGGATGTGTACATCCTAACTGAGTACAACAGGGAGGAGGATCCCTCTGAGGACAAGCAGGTTGCCCTTGGAGAGGCAGAGATTCTGAGCAGCGGCTTTGGGACACAGGTGAATGAAACAGCGTACTCTTTCTTTTTAGCTCCCTTACCAAAGGACGCAGGCATTGGTGTTGCTTGGAAAACGTTCTATTACTAATGCTCACAGACGGAAAGGTTGTTCTGACGAGTTACTCAAATCAGGAGCGAAGCATCAGGAATGGAACTGCTAAAGAGAAAGGTTAAAAGAGTGTTCTTTAAATATGTATTAAGGATGCTAAAGAGAATGAAAAAGCCTCAGGGAAGACCCTAGCGCCAGTGTTGGCAGTATTTAAAGTTTCTAAAGGTAGTTAGAAACACAGTTTCAGGAGGCATTCTCCTGCAGAGGAGATGGTCAGTACAGTTGAGGAAATCTTAATTCTGTAGTTAATTTGGTTAACTTGCCCCAAATGCATTCTTTTTTTTTTTTTTTTTTTTTTTTTTTTTTTTTTTTTACGGAGTCTCGCTCTTTCGCCCAGGCTGGAGTGCAGTGGCGCAATCTCGGCTCACTGGAAGCTCCGCCTCCCGGGTTCACGCCATTCTCCTGCCTCAGCCTCCCGAGTAGCTGGGACTATAGGCGCCCGCCACGGCGCCCAGTTAATTTTTGTTTTTTTGTTTTTTTTTTTTTTTTAAGTAGAGACAGGGTTTCACCGCGTTAGCCAGGATAGTCTCTATCTCCTGACCTCGTCATCCGCCCGCCTCGGCCTCCCGAAGCGCTGGGATTACAAGCGTGAGCCACCTGCCCCCCGCCCCGCCGCCAAATGCATTTTTAAAATCACTGGTGTGCCCAAAGCATGGTGGCTCATTCTGCTAATTTCAGCACCTTGGGAGGCCAAAGCAGGTGGAGCCCTTGAGGCCAGTCGTTCAAGAGCAGCCCTGGCCTTTATTTTAGACTTTTCTAAAATAAAATAAAATCACTGGTGATAGAGTCTTGATAACTGGTATAAACAAAAACTAAAATCCCTTTATCTTTCTTCTCCTCCCTTTTCTCTATTTGCTTCCTCCTGCTAGACAACAGACATAGCCACTGTCTCTGTTCTCTTGTCCAGCTAATAATGACATACAGCTCTTGATGGCAGTATTGTCTGGTTCTGGAATAGCCCGTTTGCTAGGGGGACATTTACAAAAATGTACTACGGGTATTGGCTACTGCAGAGGTGTCATTACGCTCTGGGGTTTAGTGCTTTGGACATATTGCAGATGTGGTGGCTACAGTCCACCGCTGTGTTCAGTTGGCTCCTGAAACTGAAATGAAGATGGGCTAGTGTCAGCGTTAGCTTATTTCCTCTTTCCAGGAGAAAACAGCTGGATGAATTCCAGTGGAAGCCGACTTGACCTTCAGCTACCAGCCAGTGACCCCAGCTCACATTGTGTCCGGAATTGGTAGGTTCTTGGTCTCGCTGACATCTGGAATGAAGCCACCAACCCTCACGGTGAGTGTTACAGTTCTTAAAGATGGTGTGTCCAGAGTTTGTTCCTTCTGGTTCAGATGTGTCAGGAGTTTCTTCCTTCTGCTGGGTTCGTGGTCTCGCTGGCTTCAAAAGTGAAGCTACAGACCTTAGGCGGTGAGTGCTACAGCTCATAAAGGTAGTGCGGACCCAAACAGCCAGCAGCAGCAAGATTTATTGTGAATAGCAAAACAACAAAGCTCCCAAGAGATGGAGGACCACCCAGCAGTTTGCCCCTGTGGGCGTGGGTGGCCTGCTTTTATTCCCTTATCTGGCCCCACCCACATCCTGCTGATTGGTCCATTTTACAGAGAGCTGATTGGTCCGTTTTAAAGAGAGCTGATTGGTCCGTTTTGACAGAGTGCTGATTGGTGCGTTTACAATCCTTTAGCTGTACAGAAAAGTTCTCCAAGTCCCCACCCAACCCAGAAGCCCAGCCGGCTTCACCTCTCAACATCAGGCCTTAGAATGGAACACTTTTGCCAAGGCTGAGCAAAAGGAAAATATGAGAGGGAAGAAGCTTTGTGCATGTCTTGTAATTTACATTTTTCTAAATTAGTTAGAAAGATTCAAAAGAGTTATTTAATGAATACGACTAAACATTTATGAGATGATGACAAATTTAAGCCACTTATGTTGCTGTTATTCTATTTTATGAACAGTGTTGAAATCCAGTACACAATATTTAATTTCAAATGGTAGTTCTGCCTTCAATTCTTTGAGAAATTGCCACACTGCTTTTCATAATGGTTAAACTAATTGACACTCCCACTGGCAATATATAAGCGTTCCTTTCCTCCAAAACCTCGCCAGCATCTGTTTTTTTAAAATTTTTCATTAATAGCCACTTTGTATAAGATGGTATTTCATTGTGTTTTTGATTTGCATTTCACTAATGATGAGTGATATTGAGCTTTTTTTCATATGCATCTTGGCCACATGTATGTCTTTTTTTTATTATTATACTTTAAGTTTTAGGGTACATGTGCACAATGTACAGGTTAGTTACATATGTATACATGTGCCATGCTGGTGTGCTGCACCCATTAACTCGTCATTTAGCATTAGGTATATGTCCTGATGCTATCCCTCCCCCCTCCCCCCACCCCACAACAGTCCCCAGATTGTGATGTTCCCCTTCCTGTGTCCAAGTGTTCTCATTGTTCAATTCCCACCTATGAGTGAGAACATGCGGTGTTTGGTTTTTTGTCCTTGTGATAGTTTACTGAGAATGATGATTTCCAATTTCATCCATGTCCCTACAAAGGACATGAACTCATCATTTTTTATGGCTGCATAGTATTCCCTGGTGTATATGTGCCACATTTTCTTAATCCAGTCTATCATTGTTGGACATTTGGGTTGGTTCCAAGTCTTTGCTATTGTGAATAGTGTCACAATAAACATATGTGTGCATGTGTCTTTATAGCAGCATGATTTATAATCCTTTGGGTATATACCCAGTAATGGGATGGCTGGGTCAAATGGTATTTCTAGTTCTAGATCCCTGAGGAATCGCCACACTGACTTCCACAATGGTTGAACTAGTTTACAGTCCCACTAACAGAGTAAAAGTGTTCCTATTTCTCCACATCCTCTCCAGCACCTGTTGTTTCCTGACTTTTTAATGATTGCCATTCTAACTGGTGTGAGATGGTATCTCATTGTGGTTTTGATTTGCATTTCTCTGATGGCCAGTGATGGTGAGCATTTTTTCATGTGTTTTTTGGCTGCATAAATGTCTTCTTTTGAGAAGTGTCTGTTCCTGTCCTTCGCCCACTTTTTGATGGGGTTGTTTGTGTTTTTCTTGTAAATTTGTTTGAATTCATTGTAGATTCTGGATATTATCCCTTTGTCAGATGAGTAGGTTGTGAAAATTTTCTCCCATTCTGTAGGTTGCCTGTTCACTCTGATGGTAGTTTCTTTTGCTGTGCAGAAGCTCTTTAGTTTAATTAGATCCCAGTTGTCAATTTTGGCTTTTGTTGCCATTGCTTTTGGTGTTTTAGACATGAAGTCCTTGCCCATGCCTATCTCCTGAATGGTATTGCCTAGGTTTTCTTCTAGGGTTTTTATGGTTTTAGGTCTAACATTTAAGTCTTTAATCCATCTTGAATTAATTTTTGTATAAGGTGTAAGGAAGGGACCCAGTTTCAGCTTTCTACATATGGCTAGCCAGTTTTCCCAGCACCATTTATTAAATAGGGAATCCTTTCCCCATTGCTTGTTTTTGTCAGGTTTGTCAAAGATCAGATAGTTGTAGATATGTGGCGTTATTTCTGAGGGCTCTGTTCTGTTCCATTGATCTATATCTCTGTTTTGGTACCAGTACCATGCTGTTTTGGTTACTGTAGCCTTGTGGTATAGTTTGAAGTCAGGAAGCATGATGCCTCCAGCTTTGTTCTTTTGGCTTAGGATTGACTTGGCAATGCAGGGTCTTTTTTGGTTCCATATGAACTTGAAAGTAGTTTTTTCCAATTCTGTGAAGAAAGTCATTGGTAGCTTGATGGGGATGGCATTGAATCTATAAATTACCTTGGGCAGTACGGCCATTTTCACGATATTGATTCTTCCTACCCATGAGCATGGAATGTTCTTCCATTTGTTTGTATCCTCTTTTATTTCCTTGAGCAGTGGTTTGTAATTCTCCTTGAAGAGGTCCTTCACATCCCTTGTAAGTTGGATTCCTAGGTATTTTATTCTCTTTGAAGCAATTGTGAATGGGAGTTCACTCATGATTTGGCTCTCTGTTATTGGTATATAAGAATGCTTGTGATTTTTGTACATTGATTTTGTGTCCTGAGACTTTGCTGAAGTTGCTTATCAGCTTCAGGAGATTTTGGGCTGAGACAATGGGGTTTTCTAGATATACAATCATGTCATCTGCAAACAGGGACAATTTGACTTCCTCTTTTCCTAATTGAATACCCTTTATTTCTTTCTCCTGCCTAATTGCCCTGGCCAGAACTTCCAACACTGTGTTGAATAGGAGTGGTGAGAGAGGGCATCCCTATCTTGTGCCCGTTTTCAAAGGGAATGCTTCCAGTTTTTGCCCATTCAGTATGATATTGGCTTTGGGTTTGTCATAGATAGCTCTTATTATTTTGAGATACGTCCCATCAATACCTAATTTACTGAGAGTTTTTAGCATGAAGCATTGTTGAATTTTGTCAAAGGCCTTTTCTGCATCTATTGAGATAATCATGTGGTTTTTGTCATTGGTTCTGTTTATATGCTGGATCACATTTATTGATTTGCATATATTGAACCAGCCTTGCATCCCGGGGATGAAGCCCACTTGATCATGGTGGATAAGCTTTTGGTGTGCTGCTGGATTCAGTTTGCCAGTATTTTATTGAGGATTTTTGCATCAATGTTCATCAAGGATATTGGTCTAAAATTCTCTTTTTTGGTTGTGTCTCTGCCAGGCTTTGGTATCAGGATGATGCTGGCCTCATAAAATGAGTTAGGGAGAATTCCCTCTTTTTCTGTTGATTGGAATCGTTTCAGAAGGAATGGTACCAGTTCCTCCTTGTACCTCTGGTAGAATTCGGCTGTGAATCCATCTGGTCCTGGACTCTTTTTGGTTGGTAAGCTATTGATTATTGCCACAATTTCAGAGCCTGTTATTGGTCTATTCAGAGATTCAACTTCTTCCTGGTTTAGACTTGGGAGGGTGTATGTGTCCAGGAATTTATCCATTTCTTCTAGATTTTCTAGTTTATTTGCGTAGAGGTGTTTGTAGTATTCTCTGATGGTAGTTTGTATTTCTGTGGGATCGGTGGTGATATCCCCTTTATCATTTTTTATTGCGTCTATTTGACTCTTCTGTCTTTTTTTCTTTTAGTCTTGCTAGTGGTCTATCAATTTTGTTGATCCTTTCAAAAAACCAGCTCCTGGATTCATTAATTTTTTGAAGGGTTTTTTGTGTCTCTATTTCCTTCAGTTCTGCTCTGATTTTAGTTATTTCTTGCCTTGTGCTAGCTTTTGAGTGTGTTTGCTCTTGCTCTTCTAGTTCTTTTAATTGTGATGTTAGGGTGTCAATTTGGGATCTTTCCTGCTTTCTCTTGCAGGCATTTAGTGCTATAAATTTCCCTCTACACACTGCTTTGAATATGTCCCAGAGATTCTGGTGTGTTGTGTCTTTGTTCTCGTTGGTTTCAAAGAACATCTTTGTTTCTGCTTTCATTTCGTTGTGTACCCAGTAGTCATTCAGGAGCAGGTTGTTCAGTTTCCATGTAGTTGAGCAGTTTTGAGTGAGTTTCTTAATCCTGAGTTCTAGTTTGATTGCACTGTGGTCTGAGAGACAGTTTGTTATAATTTCTGTTCTTTTACATTTTCTGAGGAGAGCTTTACTTCCAACTATGTGGTCAATTTTGGAATAGGTGTGGTGTGGTGCTGAAAAGAATGTACATCCTGTTGATTTGGAGTGGAGAGTTCTGCAGATGTCTATTAGGTCTGCTTGCTGCGTAGCTGAGTTCAATTCCTGGGTATCCTTGTTAACTTTCTGTCTCATTGATATGTCTAATATTGACAGTGGGGTGTTAAAGTCTCCCATTATTATTGTGTGGGAGTCTAAGTCTCTTTGTAGATCACTCAGAACTTGCTTTATGAATCTGGGTGCTCCTGTATTGGGTCCATATATATTTAGGATAGTTAGCTCTTCTTGTTGAATTGATCCCTTTACCATTATGTCATGGCCTTCTTTGTCTCTTTTGATCTTTGTTGGTTTAAAGTCTGTTTTATCAGAGACCAGGATTGCAACCCCTGCCTTTTTTTGTTTTCCATTTGCTTGGTAGATCTTCCTCCATCCTTTCATTTTGAGCCTATGTATGTCTCTGCACATGAGATGGGTTTGCTGAATACAGCACACTGATGGGTCTTGACTCTTTATCCAATTTGCCAGTCTGTGTCTTTTAATTGGAGCATTTAGTCCATTTACATTTAAAGTTAATGTTGTTATGTGTGAATTTGATCTTGTCATTATGATGTTAGCTGGTTATTTTGCTCGTTAGTTGATGCAGTTTCTTCCTAGTCTTGATGGTCTGTACATTTTGGCATGATTTTGCAGTGGCTGGTACCAGTTGTTCCTTTCCATGTTTAGTGCTTCCTTCAGGAGCTCTTTTAGGGCAGGCCTGGTGGTGACAAAATCTCTCAGCATATGCTTCTCTGTAAAGTATTCTATTTCTCCTTCACTTGTGAAGCTTAGTTTGGCTGGATATGAAATTCTGGGTTGAAAATTCTTTTCTTTAAGAATGTTGAATATTGGCCCCTACTCTCTTCTGGCTTATAGAGTTTCTGCCGAGAGATCTGCTGTTAGTCTGATGGGCTTCCCTTTGTGGGTAACCTGGCCTTTCTCTCTGGCTGCCCTTAACATTTTTTCCTTCATTTCAACTTTGGTGAATCTGACAATTATGTGTCTTGGAGTTGCTCTGCTCGAGGAGTATCTTTGTGGCATTCTCTGTATTTCCTGAATCTGAATGTTGGTCTGCCTTGCTAGATTGGGGAAGTTCTCCTGGATAATAACCTGCAGAGTGTTTTCCAACTTGGTTCCATTCTCCCCATCACTTTCAGGTACACCAATCAGATGTAGATTTGGTCTTTTCACATAGTCCCATATTTCTTGGAGGCTTTGTTCATTTCTTTTTATTTTTTTTTCTCTAAACGTCCCTTCTTGTTTCATTTCATTCATTTCATCTTCCGTCACTGATACCCTTTCTTCCAGTTGATCGCATTGGCTCCTGAGGCTTCTGCATTCTTCACGTGGTTCTCGAGCCTTGGCTTTCAGCTTCATCCACTCCTTTAAGCACTTCTCTGTATTGGTTATTCTAGTTATACCTTCATCTAAATTTTTTTCAAAGTTTTTAACTTCTTTGCCTTTGGTTTAAATTTCCTCCTGTAGTTCACAGTAGTTTGATCGTCTGAAGCCTTCTTCTCTCAACTAGTCAAAGTCATTCTCCGTCCAGCTTTGTTCCATTGCTGGTGAGGAGCTGCATTCCTTTGGAGGAGGAGAGGCACTGTGCTTTTTAGAGTTTCCATTTTTTCTGCTCTGTTTTTTCCCCATCTTTGTGGTTTTATCTACTTTTGGTCTTTGATGATGGTGATGTACAGATGGGTTTTTGGTGTGGATGTGCTTTCTGTTTGTTAGTTTTCCTTCTAACAGACAGGACCCTCAGCTGCAGGTCTGTTGGAGTTTGCTAGAGGTCCATTCCAGACCCTGTTTTCCTGGGTATCAGCGCCGTGGCTGCATAACAGCGGATTTTTGTGAACCGTGAATGCTGCTGTCTGATTGTTCCTCTGGAAGTTCTGTCTCAGAGGAGTACCCGGCCCTGTGAGGTGTCAGTCTGCCCCTACTGGGGTGTGGCTCCCAGTTAGGCTGCTTGGGGGTCAGGGGTCAGGGACCCACTTAAGGAGGCAGTCTGCCCGTTCTCAGATCTCCAGCTGCGTGCTAGGAGAACCACTGGTCTCTTCAAAGCTGTCAGAGAGGGACATTTAAGTCTGCAGAGGTTACTGCTGTCTTTTTGTTTGTCTGTGCCCTGCCCCCAGAGGTGGAGCCTACAGAGGCCGGCAGGCCTCCTTGAGTTGTGGTGGGCTCCACCCAGTTTGAGCTTCCCAGCTGCTTTGTTTACCTAAGAAAGCCTGGGCAATGGCGGGTGCCCCTCCCCCAGCCTTGCTGCTGCCTTGCAGTTTGATCTCAGACTGCTGTGCTAGCAATCAGTGAGACTCCATGAGCATAGGACCCTCCAAGTCATGTGCGGGATATAATCTCCTGGTGTGCCATTTTTTAAGCCCGTCGTCTGTCACCCCTTTCTTGGAGTAGGAAAGGGAACTCCCTGACTCCTTGCACTTCCCGAGTGAGGCAATGCCTCGCCCTGCTTCAGCTCATGCACGGTGTGCTGCACCCACTGTCCTGCGCCCACTGTCTGGCACTCCCTAGTGAGATGAACCCAGTACCTCAGATGGAAATGCAGAAATCACCCATCTTCTGCGTTGCTCACACTGGGAGCTGTAGACCAGAGCTGTTCCTATTTGGCCATCTTGGCTGCCACCATTGTTATTGTTGTTGTTAAGATATTTATGTTTCTTTCACATTCTGGATATTAATTCCCTGTCAGATGAGTGTTTGCAAATATGTTCTTCCATTCTGTAGGTTGTCTTTTCATTTTCTTGATTGTTTTCTTTGCTGTGCAGAAGCTTGTAGTTTGATATAATCCCATTTATTTGTTTTTGCTTGTGTTGCCTGTGCTTTTGAGCTCTCATTCATAAAATCTTTCCTTGGAACAATATCCTGAAGCATGTCCCCTATATTTTCTACTAGCAGTTTTTTTTTAGATGGAGCCTTGCTCTGTCACCCAGGCTGGAGTTCAATGGCACCATTTCAGCTCACTGCAACCTCTGCCTCCCTGGTTCAAGTTATTCTCCTGCCTCAGCCTCCCAAGTAGCTGGGACTACAGGTGTGTGCCACCATGCCCAGCTAATTTTTGCATTTTTAGTAGAGACAGGGTTTCACCATGTTGGCCAGGATGGTCTTGATCTCTTTACCTGGTGATCCGCCCACCTTAGCCTTCCAAAGTGCTGGAATTAAAGGCGTGAGCCACCACGCCCGGCCTCTACTAGTAGTTTTAAGTTTCAGTTCTTACATTTAGTTCTTTGATCTATTTTGAGTTGATATTTATATAGCATGAGAGGTAGGGGTCTAGATTTATTCTTCTGCTTATGGATATCCAGTTTTCCCAGCTCCATTTATTGAAGAGACTGTCCTTTCCCCATGAGTGTTCTTGGTAACTTTGTCAAAAATTAGTTGGCTGTAGATAGGTTGGTTGATTTCTGGGTTCTCTATTCCATTCCATTGGTCTGTGTGTCTGTTTTTATGGCAACACCATGGCTATTTTGATTACTATAGCTTTGTAGTAAATTTTGAAATCAGGTAGTGTGATGTCTCCAGTTTTGTTCTTTTTGCTCATGATTGCTTTGGATATTCAGGTTCTTTTGTGATTCTATACAATTTGTTTATTTTTCTATTTCCATGAATAATATCACTGGTATTTTGATAGGAATTACAATGAATCTGTAGATTTTATTGTGTAGTATTGTTATTTTAACAAAATTAATTCTTCTAATTCAGGAGCATGGATGTTTTTCCATTTGTTTGTACCCTCTTCAATTTCTTTCATCAGTGTTTTGTGATTTTCCTTATAGAAACCTTTCACCTCCTTAGTTAAATTTATTTCTAGGCATTTTATTTTATTTTATTTTATTTTATTTTATTTTATTTTATTTGTAGCTATTGTAAATGGGATTGCCTTCTTGATTTTTTTTCAGCTAGTTCATCGTTTGTATATAGAAACAGTACTGATTTTTGTATATGAATTTTGGATACTGCAACTACTGAATTTGCTGCTGAGTTGTATGAGTTTTTGGTCGAGTCTAAGTTTTTCTACATATAAGATCATGTCATCTACAAACAGGGACAATTTGACTTACTTTTTTCCAATTTGGATGGCTTTTATTTCTTTGTCTTGCCTAATTGCTCTGGAAAGGATTTCATTAACATTTGATTAAGGTAGTAAGAGTGGGCATCCTTATTTTGTTCCAGTTCCTAGAAGAAAAACTTTGTGATTTCCCCCAATCAGTATGATGTTAGCTGTGGGTTTGTCACATATGGCCTATATTATGCCTTTATTATTATACACCTAATTTGTTGAAAGTTTTTATCATGAATGAATGTTGAATTTCATCAAATGTTTTTCTAGATCTATTGTGATGATCATATGGTGTTTACTCTTCATTTTTTTGATGTAATGTATGATGTTTATTGATTGGCAGATAATGAATCCCCCTGCATTTCTGGAATAAATCCCACTTGATCATGGTGTACTATCTTTTTTATGTGTTGTTAGTTGCTGTTTGCTAGTGTTATCTTGAGTATTTTTGCATCAGTGTTCATCAGAGACATCGGCATGTAGTTTTCTTTTTTTCTTGTGTCATTGTCTGGTTTTGGTATCAGGGTAATGCTAGCTCATGGAATTAGGGAGAATTATTTCCCCTTCAATTTATTGGAATAGTTTGAGAAGTATTGGTATTAATTCCTCTTTAAATCTTCAACAGAATTCAGTGGTGAAGCCACCCAGTCCTGGACTTTTCTTTGTTGGGACACTTTTTATTACTGATTCCATCTCTTTCAGGTTTTCTATTGCCTCTTGCTTCAGTCTTGATAGGTTATATGTGTACCAAAGCTTATCAATTTCCTCCAGATTTTCAAATTTATTGGCTTATTCATACTAGTTCGTAATGATCCTTTGTATTTTTGTGGTATCTGTTGTGACAACTTTTTCATTTTTGATTTTATCTATTTAGGTTTTTCCTCTTTTTTCTTAGTCTAGTTCATGGTTTGTCAATTTTGTTTATTTTTTCGTAAAACCAACTTTTTAAAGAGATGGGGTCTTGCTATGTTGCCCAGTCTAGTCTCAAACTCCTGGCTTAAAGCTTTTCTCCTACCTCAGCTTTCTGAGTAGCTAAGATTTCAGGTGCAAGCTATCATGCCAGGCACAATAAAACAACTTTTTGTTTTGTTGATCTTTTTGTATTTTTTTTAAGTCTCAATTTCATTTATTTCTGCTCTGGTTTTTATTATTTATTTCCTTCTACTAATTTTGGGCTTGCTTTGTTCTTCTAGGTTCTGTCTCTCTAGAGAACCCTGACTAATACGTAGTTCCTTACAGTGAACAACTTAATGATTTAGATTGTTTGTTGAAAATCTTTCTAGTTTTTTTATGTAAACATATATTGCTATAAACTTGCCTCTTAATACTGCTTCTGCTGTGCCATTGGTTTTGGTATATTGTGTTTCTATTTTAAATTTTATTCTTAATTTCTTCCTTTACCCACTGTTTGTTCAGAATTATGTTGTTCAATTTCCATGTATTTGTATAATTTTGAAGTTTCACTCGTTATTGATGTCTAATTTTATTCCATTGTGGTCAGATATGATTTTTGACTTTGAAAAATATGTTAAGATTTGCCTTGGGTCCTAATATATGGCCAGTCTATGTGCTGATGAAAAGAATGCATATTCTGCAGCTGTTGGGTAAAATGTCCTGTAAATGTTAATTCCATTTGGTCTGTGGTGCAGTTTAAATCCATTGTTTCTTTGTTGATTTTCTGTCTACATGATCTGTCCAATGCTCAGTGTGGGGTGTTGAAGTCCAGAACTACTATTATTTGGGGGCCTATTTCTCCCTTTAGATCTAATAATATTTGCTTTATATATCTGGGTGCTCCATTGTTGAGTGCATAAATATTTACTATTGTTATATTCTCTTGCTGAATTGATCCTTTTATTGTTATATGTCCTTCTTTGTCTCTTTTTATACCTTTGACTTGAATTCTGCTTTGTCTGATATAAATATAGCTAGTCCTGCTCATTTTTGGTTAAAATTTACACGGGATTTTTTTTCCATCCATTCACTTTCAGTTTTTGTGTGTCTTTGGAGATAAGGTGAGTTTCTTGTAGGCAGCATGTAGGTGGGTCTTGTGTTTTTAATCCATTCAGCCAGTCTATGTCTTTTAAATAAGGAAGGTAACTCATTTGCATTCAAGATTATTATTGATGTTCGAGGAATTACCCCTGTCATTTTGTTGATTGTTTTGTATGTCTTTTTTTCCTTGATTCCTGTCTTATTGCTTATTTTTGAGGTTGGGTGGTTTTCTGTAGTGATAACATTTTATTCCTTTCTCTTTCTCCTTTGTGTATTGGCTCTACTTGTGAGGTTCATGGTTTTGTGTGTTTTTTCACAATGGTATTGAATTTTCACTTTCAGATGTAAAACTCTCCTGGGAATTTCTTCTAGGTCTGGTCTAAGAGTAATACATTCCCTTAGTTTCTGCTTGTCTGTGAAAATACTTATTTCCCCTTCACTTTTGAAAGACAGCTTTGCTGGCCATAATATGCTTAACTGGCAGTTTTTTTTTTCTTTCAATGCTTTGAAATATTGCATTCTCTCCTGGCCTGTAAGTTTCCTGCTGAGAAATTAGCCGCTAGTCTAATGAGAATTCCCTTAGGTTTGACTTGATACTTTTGTCTTGCTGCTTTTAGAATTCTTTGTACTTGACTTTCCACAGCTTGACCATACTCTGCCTGAATGGGGACCTGTTTGCATTGAAACTATTTGCAGTTCTTTGAACTTCCTTTGCCTGGATGTCCATCTTTCTCTCAGGACTTGGGGATATTTTTGCTATGATTTCATTACATACCTTTTCCTCACCTTCTCTTCTCCTTCTGAATGCCCATAACACAAACATTTTTTCACTTACTGATGTCCCATAAAACCTGTAGGCTTTTAAATTCTTTTTTATTCTTTATTCTTTTCTTTCTTTGACTGTCTGTGTTACTTCAAAAGATCTGCTTTCGACTTCAGAAATTCTTTCTTTCACTTGGTCTAGTGTGTTGTTGAAGCTTGCAATTGTATTTTTTTTTAATTTCATTCATTGAATTGTTTAGTTCTAGAATTTCTGTTTGGTTCTTTCTAATGATATATATTTTTTAAATTTCCCATTCAAATCTGAATTGTATTCCTGATTTTGTTGAATTGTCTATCTGTATTCTCTTGTATCTCACTGAGTGTCCTTAAGATTTTTTTTGAAGTCTGTTTTCTGGTGTGTCATATATTTTCTCATGATTGGGGGCTGTTATTGGAGAATTATTGTTTCCCTTTGGAGTATCGTGTTTCCTTCCTTATTCCTGTTTGATGTGTCCTACACTGATTTTTATGCATCTGGTAGAGAAGTTGCCTCTTCCAATTTTATGAAGTAGGTTTCATGGAGAAAGACTTATTCCTATGAATGAGTCTTAGGGTGTCAATTTAGTAGAATGAACTGGATTTGCTTCTAAGTGAATGGAGTAGTTCATTCTCCATTTACTTTCTTCAGTTGTAATCCACACTGATGGAATTTGTGAGGTTTTCAGTAGCCTAGGCTAAGAGAGTTTGTAGTGATGGTAGTACAGCTTTGTCGGGGGTGCTTGCTGAGATATTTCTCATATCGTGGTGTTCAGAGGCAAACAGTGCATCTACCAATTTGGGATCTGACTTGCTGGGGTTGTGGCCTCAGGCTTGTTACTCTGATTAGGAATGCAAGCATGTGGAAGGCATGCCTGCTAGGAACAGCTCTTCTTCTTTGGCCTGAGATCTTGGTGCAAGGCTGCTTGGGTGGTCTTAGGGGTGGTGTCTGTGGGCACAAGGCCCTGCATCAGGCTTGTGACATTGCAACAAGGCTGCTTGACTGGTCTGGGACTTACCCACCAGGAGTGGCCCATGGGGCTGTTTCTCACATTCAAGTTGTAAACTCTTTTTTTTTTTTTTAATTATACTTTAAGTTCTAGGGTACGTGTGCACAATATGCAGGTTTGTTACATATGTATACATGTGCCATGTTGGTGTGCTGCACCCATTAACTCGTGATTTACATTAGGTATTTCTCCTAATGCTATCCCTCCCCCCTCCCTCCACACCATGACAGGCTCCAGTGTGTGATGTTCCCCTTCCTGTGTCCAAGTGTTCTCATTGTTCAATTCCCACCTATGAGTGAGAACATGCGGTGTTTGGTTTTTTGTCCTTGCAGTAGTTTAAACTCTTGACTACTTGGCTGGCCTGGGGGCCTGTGGGACTGTTTCTTAGTCCCTGATTATAGATGCAGGCCCATTGAGCAGGCTGTGCTTGGTGGGGATTCTGCAGGTCTGTTTCTCAGGTTCTGAGCATGAGTGCATAGCTGTTCCTCTGGCCTGGGAACCTATCAGCTGCTTGGAGGCTTGGGGGCCTCTCCATCTTGAGAAAGGGCAAGAAGCAGTTTGGCCAGCTCAAAGGTGGGTTTGCCTTCAACAGTACTGCCAATCTATTCCTCTAGTGGGAAGGGAAGAAGCAGGGGTTGGTTTCTCTGCTGTGCCGGACCAGAGTCACAGCCAATCCTGGGCCCAGGCTCCACACAGCTGGAATTGTGGTGTTCCACCACCTCTGTGGGCTTGGTGGAATGAAGATGGAGCCCCAGTGCAGTGGC
This sequence comes from Pan paniscus, assembly GCF_029289425.2. Lineage (NCBI taxonomy): Eukaryota > Metazoa > Chordata > Mammalia > Primates > Hominidae > Pan > Pan paniscus. The sequence goes on along the minus strand of NC_073256.2, from coordinate 70,696,036 downwards.
TACTGGTCTCCACAGCATGATGCACTCCAGAGGTGGCTCTGGTCTCATGATGGTGCCATGCTGCAGCAGCTTGACTCACAAGGGTTGTGTAGGGGGTGGGGAGTGCATATCTTGTGCTCTTAATCTGCGGCAATGCAGCTGCATGAATTCCTGACAGTTCTCCAAACTGGGCTCAGGGCTTGCAAGGACTGGGTTTCTTCTGTTGTAAGGACTGTAAGTGTTTGTGGTGGTAATGGGGGTCACCGGGGATCTTGTGCTTACCTTTTCCCCAAAACAGGAAGTCCCTCCTGATTCCAGGCAGATCTAATCTGGATGGGGAAGATGGGGCTTCAGAGGCCAAGTGCCTCCATTCTGCCTTCCTAAACTTCCAATCACCACAGGTGCCTCTTCACTACCCCACTGTACTCCAGCTCTTTCCCTTCAATACTCCAGTCAAATTTTAGCTGTTTATTTGTTGCTTTTGCTCCTTTTTTTGTGGCTAAGTGGGGAGAACAAATGGCAGGTATCTCTAGTTGGCCATCTTGCTGACATCCTTTGCTTTTTCATTGTGTTAGAATAAATCCTTGCCTACCAAAAGGTCATAAATATATTATCCTATATTGATGCCTAGTTGCCTTCAAAATTGCATTTTATTGAGTTAATTTTTATGATTTTTATTGAATAAATTTTCTATTAAAGTGTGATGTACCTGTCAAAGTTCACTTTTATTCAATTGGTTAACCAGTTCTAAAAGAATTTTTTGAAAAAAATTTCCCCATTGAATTGTTGATGCTTTTGTGAAAATAAGGTAACTATAAGTGAGAATATTTATGGGATCTATTATGTTCCACTGATATATTTGCCTATTGTTTCACCAATAACAAATTTTATCAATTACCATAGCTTTATGGTAAATCTTGCAATCAAGTAGTGTAAGGACTTCAACTTTTTCTTCAAGATTGTTTTGGCTATTCTAGCTCCTTTGCTTTTACATATAAATTTGGTAGCCAGTTTGTAAACTTCACCAAAAATGTACTTGCTGATATTTTAATTTGATTTGAGATTTATTTGAAACTATAGGTCAGTTTGGGGAGAGTTTACGTCTTCCCATCAATAAATATGCTATGTCTTTTTATTTATGTCTACTGTAATTTATCTCAGAAATGTTTTATGGTTTTTAGAGTAAAGGTTTAATACACATTTGATTATTTGTTTCCTGTTTTATGTTCCTTGATGCTGTTATGTGAATGGTTTTATTTGAATCTCATTCACCAATTGTTTGCTGCTAGTATATAGAAGTACAATTGAGTTTTGTATATTGATCTTACATCTCATTACCTCAAAAACTTTAATTATTAAGTCTAATAGCTTTTTTATTTTGGGGTAGATTTACTTGAGTTTTCTACATACATAATCATGTCATCTGTAAATAAAGACAACTTTACTTTTCTTCCCCAATCTTTATGCCATTTATTTCTTTCTCTTATGTAATTGCACAGGCTAGTAACTCCATTATGTGTTGAACAGAAGTGGTGAAAGGGGAATATTTTTGTCTTGTTCCTGATCTTAGGGAGCGTGATGATTAATTTTGTGTGTCAACTTGACAGGCCCATAGGGCACCCAGATATTTGGTCAAACATTATTCTGAGTGAGTTTATGAGGGCGTATCTGGATAAGATTAACACTTGAATCAGTAGATAAAATAAAAACAGATTTTTCTCTCTAATGTGGGTGGGCCTTATTCAATCCACTGAAGCTCTGAATAGAACAAAAGAGCTGACCATTCAAAGAGCTAGAGGTAACTCCTCTTGCCTCACTGTCTTCAGGCTGGGATATTGGATTTTCTTGCCTCCAAACTTGGACTGAAACTACATCATCAGTTTTTATGGATCTCCAGCTGGCCAGTTACAGATCTTGGAACTTGTCAATCTCCATAATTGCATAAAGCAATTCCTCATACTCTCTCTCTTCCTCCCCACTGTCCATACACACATACACACACACACGTGAAGAGTCTTCAAAATGTTCATGGAAAATATATATTATGCAAAAAACTATACATGGATTTCAATTACTTTTTGCACTAAAATATACTACTATCATATTATACCATGTCTGAACAGATCTAGTTTGAGGAACTAATGATAAGACATCAGTTTTAAAAGAGCCCCTATCAAAACCATATTGATTCTGCTAAAATTGAAACAGAAATAAACATCCAATTTATGACGACGTTCTGGTGGAAGTATGCTGAAATTATTGACGCTTTATAAAAAGTTTATGCGGATAATGTCTGTCCCCCAGATTAGCAGTTTACATATGGATAACTCATTTTTAAAAAGGATGAGATAATGTTGAAGATGAAGCCTACAGCAGCAGACCAGCCACATCAATTTGTGTGGGAAAATTAATCTTGCTTGTGCCTTAACTAAAAAAAAACCTGATTATTATCTGCACAAACAATAGCCAACACCACAGACATCTCAATTGGTTCAGCTTACACAATTCTGACTGAAAACTTAAAGTTGAGTAAACTTTCCACCAACAGGTGCCAAAACTGTTGTGCCCAGGTCAGTTGCAGACAAGAGCAGAGCTTTCAATGAAAATTTTAAACAAGCGGGACTAAAGTCCTGAAGCATTTCTTTGAATAATTTTAACACGAGATAAAATATGGCTTTATCAGTGTGATCCCAAAGACAAAGTACAATCAAAGCAATGACTATTAAGAGGTGGCAGTGGTCCAGTCAAAGCCAAAGTGGACCAGTCAAGAGCGAAAATCATGGCAATAGCTTTTGGGATGCTCAAGGCATTTTGCTTCTTGACTCTCTGGAGGGCTGAAGGATGATAATATTGGCTTATTATGACAGTATTTTGGGAAAGCCAAAGCTTTAGCAAAAAAAAAAAAAAAAAGGCAGGGAAAGCTTTACCAGAGAGTTCTCCACCAAAATGGTATTCCTGCAATTCCTCTAATCAAAGGGCAATTTTGTGAGAGTTTTGATCAGAAATCATTAGGTGTCCATGTTACAGTCCTAATTTGACTCCTTCTGACTTCCCTTTATTTCCTAATCTTAAAAATATCTTTAAAGGGCAACTATTTTTCTTCAGTTAATAATATAAAAAAGAAAAAAAAATAATATAAAAAAGACTGCATTGACATGGTTAAATTTTCAGGACTCTCAGTTATTTAGGGATGACTTAAATGGCTGGTATCATCACTTACAAAATTGTCTTGAACTTGATGGAGATTATATTGAAAAATAAACTTTGCATTTCTTATTTTCGTCTTTTAATTCCATTTTCCACAAAGTGTTTGAAGTCCTCTCATATATATTTAGTATAACTTAAATTATACTAATTCAATAATTTGTACTTATATGTACTTAAAAATATATAACTATATTTAAATTTATATAAATACTCATATATACTTACATAACTTACATATAATTACATTATATATACTAATTACATTATATATTTAAATATAATTTAGCGTAATCGCTAATACTAGGTAAAAGCTTTTTATGTCTAGGTTCATTAGGAATATTAGTCTTTAATTTTCCTTTCTTTTTTTTATTGAGACACAGTCTCGCTCTGTCGCCCAGGCTAGAGTGCAGTGGCGTGATCTCGGCTCACTGCAAGCTCCGCCTCCTGGGTTCACACTATTCTCCTGCCTCAGCCTCCCTAGTAGCTGGGACTACAGGTGCCCGCCACCGCGCCCAGCTAATTTTTTGTATTTTTAGTAGAGACGGAGTTTCACCATGTTAGCCAGGATGGTCTCGATTTCCTGACCTTGTGATCCTCCTGCCTCGGCCTCCCAAAGTGCTGGGATTACAGGCGTGAGCCACCGTGCCCGGCCTAATTTTCCTTTCTTATAATGCTCCTTGTCATGTTTTTGTTGTCAAGCTATTTTAATATCGTTAAATAAGTTGGGAAGAAATAATTTCTCCTCTTTTCTAAAAGAGTTTGTCTAAGCTTGCTATTATTCATGGCAGACATTTGAGCTTAGAGATTTTCTTTATGGGAAGGTTTTTAATCATCAATTCAATTTATTTAACAGATAGTTATTCACATTTTCTGTTTCTTCATATGTCTTTCAAGAAGTTTGTCCATGTCATGTAACCGGTAAATTTTAATGGCATAAAGGTGTTTATAATATGCTTCCCTATTGTTTGTATGATCAATACTTATATCCTCCATTTTATTCCTAATATTGGTAACTGGTCACTTTTATGTTTCTTGAACAGCATTGCTAGTCATCTAACAATTTTAATAACATTTTCAAGGAACCACTTATTGGTTCTGTTGGTTTCCTCTATTGTTTGTTTTCTATTTCATCGATTATTACTCTCCTCTTTATTATTTTATTTTTTTCTACTTCCTTTGGGTTTAATTTGCTTTTTTTCTTGGTTTCTTAATATGGAAGCACAGTCATTGACTTTAAAACAGTTCTATTTTCTAATATAAAAATCCAACAAACACTTTTTTTTCTGAATACTGACTTAGCTGCAGCCTATAAATTTTGATATGCTATGTTCATACCACCATTCAAAGTATTTTCTGATTTCTCTGTGATTTCTTCCTTGAAGAGTATTCATTGCTCAATTTCTAATTGTAGGCGGAATTTCACAACATTTTGTTGTTAACGGTTTTGAATACATATCACTTCAATCCTTTAAAATTTAATGAGGGCTGGGCACAGTGGCTTACACCTGTAATCCTAGCACTTTGGGAGGTTGCGGTGGGCGGATTATGAGGTCAGGAGATCGAGATCATCCTGGCCGACACGGTGAAACCCCGTCTCTACTAAAAATACAAAAATTAGCTGGGCATGGTGGCACGTGCCTATAATCCCAGCTACTCAGGAGGCTGAGGCAGGAGAATTGCTTGAACCAGGGAGTCAGAGGTTGCAGTGAGCAGATATCGCACCACTGCACTCCAGCCTGGCAACAGAGCAAGACTCCATCTCAAAAAAAAAAAAAATTTAATGAGATATTTAATAGCCCACTCTATGGCATATCTTGGGGAATTCTTCATGCACACTTGAAAAGGCTGCTCTTGGGTGGAGCGTCTTCTACAAGGCAATTAGGTTATGACAGCTGATAGTGTTGTTCAAATCTTCTATATTTTTACTGATTTTTTTGGCCTAATTGTTTTATCAATTGGTTACAGAGAAGTGTTATAATATTCCATGATAATTGAATTTGACTATATTTCTGCCTTTAGTTCTCTCAATTTTAGTGCATTTATTTTGAACCTCTATTGGTTAAAAACACATTCAGGATTATGTCTTCCTAGTGAATTGGCCTCTATTTTTATGAAATGGGCAACTTATCTCTGATAATATTTCTTGTCTTGAAGTCTACCCTGACGTTAATTTGGCCACATCAATTTCTTGTGTTCAGTGCTTTATATTTTATATCATTTTTCATCTTTCACTTTCAACTTGTCTTTATATTTGTAACTATAAACATAATATGCTATGTTTTTATCCAGTCTGAAAATCTCTGAATTTTAGTGATAGCATTTAGTTCATTTACATTTAATTTATTTTTGATAAGGTTTTATTTAAAGCTATTTTTTTAAATTTCTTATCTGGTTGTCCCATCCATTATTTGTTTCTTTGTTCCTCCTTTCCTGCCTTATTTTGGACCTTTTTAAGTATTTTTTAGCATTCTGTGTCTTCTATTTATTGACTTTTTAGGTATGCCTCTTTATTCTACTTTTAGTGTTTCTCTAGGAGTTATTATAGATATGTTGAACTTGTCACAATCAACCTTAAAATAATATTATACTACTTTCTGTAAAATAATACAATGCTGTACTTTAATCTACACTCCTTCTATCCTTTGGACTGCTGTCAATTTTTGTCTTCTACACATTATAACCCACTGATATATTATTATTTTTGCTTATTTTTCTATAAAAAAATTAAGTGGTATTTAACATAAATATAAAAAGCAAAAATTATTTTTTTGTATTTACCTAATACATATATACATTTCTTCCTATAGAGTCAAGTTTCTTTATGGTATAACTTCTTTCTTCTGAAATGCAGTTGACCCTGGATGACGTGGGTTTGAACTGCACAGGCCCACTTATACACAGATTCTTTTCAACAAAAAGTAAATCAAAAATACAGTATTAGCAGAATGTGAAATCAGCATACAGTGGGCAGACTCAACTTAACTGTGAGTTCTGTAGAGCTGACTGTGGGGCTTGAGTATGCACAGTTTTTTTTCATAGAGAGGGGTCCTGTACCCAATCCCCCACATATACCAAGAGACAACTGGATTTCCTTTAGCCTTTCTTAAAGTGCAAATATACTGGTGACAAATTCTCACAGCTTTCATTTATTTGAAAATATTTTTATTGCACCTTAATGTTTGAAGACTATTCTTCTGGAATAATAGAATAGAATTTTGGGTTGTTATCTTTTTTTCTTATAACACTATAGAGATGTCACTTTATTATCTTCTGACTTACATTGTTTCTGATAAGGAATCAGTTATAATTTTTATTGTTGATTATCTCTAAGCAATGTGTCATTTTCTCTTGCTATTTTAATGTTTTTTTGTTTTTTTAATTGTCTTTTTATTTTAGAAATCTCTCTCCCTCTGTCATATGGTAGTTATTCCTCTTGAAAAATTATTTCAGCTCTTTGAATTTGTAGGTCTACAATTTTTATCAAAAATTAAAAAAAAGTATCAGTGTTGCCAGCCTACACTGTGGTCTAAGGCTTAGCTGTTTTTTCCTCATTTCTACAATGCCTCTCTATCTACAGCTAATTAACCTTTCTGCCTGACAATAACTATATTAGGTACCTGGTCCTATTTATGCAATCTGCCACTGGTTTTGGCTCATCTGTTCAGAGGTAATTTCTAATTTGGTGCATCGAGGCTCACTTGCATTCACCATTCCTTGCTAACCCTGTCGAAAACACCCTCAAAATTTTGCCCAGGTTTTACTGCTTGTTATCAAGGGAATGAAAGTCTCATCTTTTTCCACATCTTAACCAGAAGCATACCTTTCAGAGGTGTGAAGAGTCAATGTTAATTGTTATGACATGGATACAAAGAAGCAGAGGCTAGTTTGGAAAACTGGCCTCAGAGGGACGAAGAAAAGATTTTTTCTGCTAGTATGGCAATCTCATTTCTCCCTTCTTGAGTGGGACATTGCATCACTTGGATCCTTCATGAGTGGAGTGCAAAATCTCCTCCATCTTCTCCTTTCTGTGGAGGAGAACTGCTGAGAAATATCACGCAAATGACACCCCTGGGTAGTAAGCCAGAGGTGGAGCTTTGGGACAGAGAACAGAGTTGTTGCTTTTCTCTTTTCTGTGAAACTGATGACTCTAGATTATCTATTTACTTCTTGATCTTGTTTAGGTCTCCTTTTTCCATTTTGGAATGTTTTTCTGTCTTACAGCTCATCACCCTCACACTTAGGAAAAGGTGACTTTATCTCTGCATGATCAAGTGGGAACAAGCATAAGATCAGGGGAAAGTGATTTAAAAGAAGAAAGAAATCTTACCTTTTGTCCAGCCTTTTTTATTTTTTTGCCATAGTAAAATGATTTGGAACTGAAGCTTTGCATAGTATTAGAGTCTTCCTTTGCCTGGATAATTCTATGAGATCATCTCCTTCAACATATGTGATGATTGTAGACAGCTAACCAAGAATTTATTTTAGAATTCCAGCCAAATGTTTTTGTCCTATAACGCATAGCATTTATTCACTGGGATTATTGTGAGAAGTAGATGAGCTAATACATAAAAGAGGACTTTTCAAACTATGAAGCTCTCTATGGATAATAATAGTTATTTATTTTTATTATTATTATAACCTAAATGTCTGTAAGGAGAGGGATTGGTTAGGTCTCACCCAGTGGAAGATTGATGACTCGCTATAATAAAGAGAGAGACAGATGCCCTGGTAGCATGTGCTTCCAGTCATAAGAAGTTTTAGCTGGGCTTCCAACATCTTTCTTGTGTTTTTGGTCACAAATAGAATATGGAAAAATAGAATTGAATCTCCAGGCAGAAGACAGCTTGCAGCTCCAGTTCTTTCTGCCCCAAACCATGTTATTTATGACGCTGCATCACCTTTCACAACTGGTATTGCTGCCTGTCATTAATTGATCCGTGCCCAGATTTCATGACAAATGTGAAATAGGCCCCAGATGGCAGAGTTCAATTCTCTGATGTTTGGCTTTTCATCTCATTGTATGTGAACATGTCTCATCCCCTGCCTTTTTTTGGAGACTGAGAAGGATCTACAGGGTTTACAGTTGCTAGAACCTCTGCCTTGTGTCTTAACAATGTGAATTGTGCACCATAAAGGCAGTCACCAGAGTCTCCAAAGACAACCCATATTTACAGGTGTACAGGAGACTATGTTTAAAGCATTATTCCTTCTTAAGTTTATTTCATAGTCATAGTCAGTCCATGTGGTACGGCAATGTAGTGTGGGAATTAGCGTCCTGAGCTCTGCAGAAACATTTGACCCTTCATGAGACAGTTTGCTTTTCTCACATATGGGGGAAGATTTCCAAGTCTACATATTTGCTAAAAGTCCTCCTCCCAACGTCCCTACACACCAGATTGTCTGGTGAGTTTTAAGGATAAAACTTATTGATTCATTTCAAAAACACAAATGAACTCTCTTTTATGAGTCTCCATCAGATGTGGCTATGAATATCGAATTATTATCATTCCTCTCAATACTAAGAGAAATATACATTGTTATCTGCATTTAACAAGTATATTAATTGAGGTTGAACAACATCCCCAAGGTTACAAGACTGCTAAGTGATAGAGATGAAATTCGAAACACATACTCAATTCACTTGACCACTACACACACTACCTTCCCAATAAATAACTTTCTAAGGGTTACTCAACGTGTCAGTAATGGAGCCAGGATTCAAAGTACGGTCTGGCTTCACCCCACTCTTTCTGCTTTGATGACCTTCTTTCAAGGCCCAGTGAGCAAATACAAGGCAGCTGCCAGAGGGCTAAAAAGCAGGCAACTATGCTGTAGCTTGCTAACTACCTCTCTGAAAGTAGAAGCTAAGGTCATTAACATTAGTTCCAGATTTCATTCATACAAAACACTTTCAAAGGCTCAATGTTCACAATACCCCCTGAGAAGCATGAATTCTTTTTTCTCCCATGTTTCAAGTGGTTTATTATTTAACTAAACTTTAGAAAGTCCAAATGGCTGCATGTTGAACATCAAATACTGCTGAATGTAACAATCATGTTATTTTTAAATTTTTTAAAGTAAGTTTTATTGTGTACATTTAAGGTATACAACATGATGTTATGGATACATATAGATGGTAAAAATGTTACTAGAGTCAAACATTTACATATTAACAATTCATATATTTATCCCAATTTACATATTTATCAGTTCATATAGCTACTCCAATTTACATATTTATCAACTCATATAGTTACTCCAATTTACATATTTATCAACTCTTACAGTTACCTCTTTTTTGTTGTTCTTGTGGCACGAGTAGCTAAGATGTATTCATTTAGCATGAAACCCAAATACAGTACAATTTTATTAGCTCTAGTCCTCATTTTGTACATTACATCTCTGGATTTGCTCATTCTATGTTCCTATTACTTTGTATACTCTGACCTGCATCTCCCATTTCTTCCCGACACTCTGCCCCTGGTAACCACTGTTTTGTTCTCTCTCCAGCTCTGTAGGTTTGAATTTTTTTAAAACAATTCCACATGAGTGAGATTATGCATTTTTTTGGTCTAACTTATTTCATTTAGCATAATGCCAAGTTCATCCATATTGTGGCAAATGGCAAGATCTCATTCTTTTTTTAGGGCTGAATAATATTTCATGGTATGTATATACCACAGGTGTTTTAACCCATTCGTGTATTGACGGACACTTAGATTGTTTCCATATCTTGGCTACTGTGAATAATGCTGCAATGAACATAAGAGTGCAGATATCTTTATGAGATGGTGATTTCATTTCCTTTGTGTATATGCCCCAAAGAAAGACTGCTGGCTCATGGTAGTTCTATTTCTAATAATGGCTGTACCAATCTACATTCTACATTCCCAATGTAGAATGTACCAATCTATAATCCCACCAGTGGTGTACAAGAGTTCCTCTTTCTCCACACCCTCACCAACATTTATTGTCTTTTGACTTTTTGATAATAGCCATCCTGGTGGGCATGAGGTGTTATCTCAGTAGTTTTGATTTGCATTTCCCTGATAATTAATTATGTAGAGGACCTTTTCATATACCTGTTGGTGATTTTCATGTTTTCCTTGAAGAAAGGTCTATGCAGGTCTTTTGCCCATTTTTTAATTAGGTTATTAGCTTTTCTATTATTGAGTTGTATGAGTTCTTCACATATTTTGGATATTAACCCTTTATCAGATGTATGGGTTGCATATTTGTTTTTTTCCAATCTGTAGGCTGCCATTTTATTTTGTTAATTGTTTTTTGGCTGTGGAAAAGTTTTTAGTTTGATATAGTCCCATTTATTTATTTTTCCTTTAGTGGCCTGAGCATTTAGTGTGATATCCAGAAAATCATTGCCAAGGTCAATGTCCAGGAGCTTTTCCCCTGTGTTCTCTTCTGGGAATTTTATAGTTTCTGGTCTTGCATTTAGAGCTTTTATCCATTTTGAGCTGATTTTTGCATATCATGTAAGATAAGATTCTAATTACATTCCTTTGCATGTGAAAAATCCAGTTTTCCCAGCACCATTTATAGAAAAGACTGTTCTTTCCTCATTATGTCCTCTTGATGGTGATTTATCAAAAATTAGTTGACCATGTGTGTTTGGATTTATTTCTGGACTCTCTATTCTGTTCCATTGGTCTGTGTTTCTGTTTTTATGCCAGTACCATGCTGTTTTAATTACTTTAGCTTTGTAATATAATTTTAAATCAGGAAGTGTAATGCCTCCAGCTTTGTTCTTTTTGCTCAACGTAGTTTTGGCTATTTGGGGTCTTTTATGTTTCCATATGAATTTTAGGATTTTCTTCTGTTTCTGTGAAGAAGGTCGTTGAGATTTTGATAGCAATTGTGTTGAATCTATGTCTTGCTTTGGGTAGTATGGATATTTTAGCAATATTAATTCTTCCACCCCATGGGTTTTGGATATCTTTCTATTTATTGTGTCTTTGCAATGTTTTTCATGAATGTTTTATAGTTTACAGTTTATAGTTACAAATCTTTCACCTTGGTTAAATTTTTCACAAGTATTTTTCATGCTATCATAAAGGGGATTGTTTTCTTGATTTCTTTTCAGCTAGGTCATTATTTGTGTGTGAAAGCACTACAGATTTTTGTATGTTGATTTTGTATCCTTTAGCTTTACTGAAGTCTCTTACTAGTTCTGACAGGATTTTTTTGGTAAAATCTTTGGGTTTTTTTACATATAGAATCACATCATCTGCAAATAGAGATAATTTCAGTTCTGTATGCCTTTTATTTCTTTTTCTTGACTGATTGCCTTTGTCAGTATTTATGGTAATATGCTAAATAGTAGTAAAAGTGGGCACCCTTGCCTTGTACCAGATCTTAGTGGAGAAACTTTCAGTTTTTCCCCGCTGATGTTAGCTGTGGGAGTTAAAATAAATGCCCTTTATTTTGTTGAGGAGCTTTCCTTCTGTACTTAACTTATTGAGAGTTTTTAATCAAGAAAGAATGTTGGACTTTGTTGAATGCTTTTTCCATGTCAATTGAGATGATCATGTGGTTATCTTTCATTCTACTAATGTGATGTATCACCTTGATTGATTGTGTATGTTAAGCCAGACTTGCATGCCAGAGATAAATCCCACTTGGTCATGATATATAATCTTTTTGATATGTTGTTGAATTCAGTGTTCATATTTTATCAAGGATTTTTGCATCAATGTTCATCAGAGAAATTGGCATATAGTTTTCTTTTCTTGTGATATCTTTGTCTGGCTTAGGTACCAAGGTGATTTTGGCCTCATGAAATGTGTTAGGAAGTATTTCCTCTAGCTGTAGTTTTGGAAGAGTTTATGAAGTATTAGTAGTAACTCTTTTTTTGAATATTTGGCAGAATTCAGCAGGGAAGCCATCTGGTCCTGGGCTTTTCTTTGGGCAGTTTTTGCTTACTTCTTCAATCTCTTTATTTGTTATTGGTCTATTCAGGCTTTTTATTTCTTCTTGACTCAATTTTAGTAAGTTGTATTTTCTAGGAATTTATCTATTTCCCCTAGATTACCCAATTTGTTGGAATATAATTGTTCATAATAGTCTTTTAGGATCCTTTTTATTTCTGAGGTGTCTGTTGTAACTTCACTTTCATTTTTTTATTTTATTTTTGAGTCTTCTTTTCTTCTTAAAGTAGCTAAGAGTTTTTACATTTAGTTTATTTTTTTAAAGTAACTCTTAGTTTTATAGATTCTTTCTATGGTTTTTCTTTTCTTTATTTGATTTACTTCTGTTCTGATTTTTATTAGTTCCTTCCTTCTGCTAATTTTGGGCTTAGTTTGTTCTTTTTCTACATCCTCAAGGCTTAGTGTTAGAATATATACTTGGGATCTCTTTTCTTTTTCAAGTGTAGACATTTATTGCTCTTCTTAGAACAGCTAAGCTTTTGTTGCATCCCATAGGTCTTGGTATGTTGTGTTTTCATTGTCATTTGTCTCAAGATATTTTTAAATTTTCCTTTTGATTTCCTCTTTGACCTATTGGCCATTTAGGAGGTTGTTGTTTAATTTATACATACTTGTAAGTTTTTCAAGATTCTTCTTGCTGTTGATTTCTAGTTTCATTCCATTATGATCTGAAATGATCCTGGATATTATTTCAATTCCTTAAGTTTATTAAAATTTGTTTTGTGGCCTAACATATGGTCTATCCTGGAGAACAATCCACGTGCCTAGAGAAAAATGTGTATTCTGCTGCTGCTCAAGGAAAGTTCCACTAATGTATGTTGGGTCCATTTAGACAAAAGTGCAATTCAAGTCCAGTATTTCCTTATTAATTTTCTTTCTAGTTGATCTATCCATTGTTAAAAGCATAAATTCTTATTTTCATTTCCATTTGAGGAAGCCATGTCTCAAGACTCAGGCAATTTACCCAAAGTTGCAAAATTCAATTCTAATCTACCTCATCTGGCTTCAAACTATTTTGTTTTTCTAGCACACAATTCTACATGAGCATTTTCCCTTTTAGAAAGTTGAGTTCTTTCTTTGAAATGAATCAGCCAATGTGATATTTGCACCATTATAAACATTTTTCCATCTAGTTAGCACTGTCATTTGGACTTTTCTTGGAAAAACAGAATTTTGAGCCTTCCATAGGTTACCTAATTGTATCCAATACTGTATACAAATGGATATGTAAAGGTGTATACAACACTGTTTCTGAACAATAATGATTTGTTTCCTTCCCTCTGTTATTGGAATTCTCCTTTTGCTAGGACTGCTGTACCCTCTGTTTCCAATAGGCTTTCACAGAAGACAGGCAAACAAATCCACCTGAGCGTGTCCTTCCCCCACAAGGATGCACAAGTAGTGACACTTGTTCCATTGCACTTCCCAGGCTTTCTCAGGCGAATAGGAGTGCAGTCCCAGGGTGGACTTTGGCTTCCATGCTTACATGGTGAATGTCTGAGCCATAATTTTCCTGCTTGATATAAAGGCTTCCTATGTCTCCAGCTATCTGTACTGAATACACTTTCCTTCAACTCTTCTAGCTTACCTAAATAATACATTTGATTTGATAATATAAAGGATGATATGATACAATTTGCCCAGTTCAACACCCTCCAGGACAAAAAATTATAAGAGCAACAAAAATAATGTCCGGGATCATGATCAAGCCATTAAAAAGAGAATTGGAAAAACATTATTAACTCAGGCAAAGGAAAAATGAAATGCATTTTCTGGAAAGAATGAAAGGTAGAATACCTTTCTACCTTTTTTTGGATGTGGTTTCTGATTAGAGAAAAGATCTTTGTGCCTCAAATGTTTCCAAAGATAAAATTTTAAGGTAAAGTAAACTCTCCAACTCAGGAAAATGGCTAGAAATCAGTGTCACCTGATTCTTAAACACTGCCCTGTGATAAGAAACAGACTTATAGGTTATTGTTCTAAATGTAAACTTTACTTCTCAATTATAGTATTATCTTTTCATTTAGGGAAACACACTGAAAGAAAGTTGAAACAATTTTCATAAAAAATAATATAAGTTCCAAATTTTTACTATGATGTTAATAATTGTAATATAATAACAATGTCAGTCAAATGTTTTATTTCTAAAATCTATAATGTGATTTCTTATACACTTACAGAATAATGTTTGCAATATATTAGATTCTAATATATATATATAGGTTTTCCTTTTAGTAAAATATATTTTGGTTCTTGAAGCTTTTGAGAAGAAAATACTTAAGAAAAGATACTTTTGGAAAAATAAATGTAAGTTTTGAAGTTTGCAACAGCTACTCTGCAAGTCTATAAATTATGGATATTTTATTTATTAATTCGGTTATTGAGTATTTATTGAACTTAAGCTTTGTACCACTCACTGTATTTCGTGCTAAGAACACATAAATAGTAGGTTGAACCAAAATCGCTGTTTTTATAAGTTAAACACAGTTAATAGCAATTTAAACAGTAATTAATCAGGATTTAAGTCAAAGTTAAATGTAATGCTTGTCCTCGTGGGCATCAGTCTGCTAAGGAAAGCAGACTTACAAATAAATACATGCAAGTGCAGGGTGAATAATCAGAAAGGATTTTTAATAGTGGGTTATATTTTTTAAAAAGTAGGAGTAGTATGGGTGGTATGTTAACAGATGGAGAAAGTTGCAATGGATTAGAACATTTAATAGGAGTTGAAGGGGTGAAGACAGGAAATATAATATTTCATTTTAAAAAGCTTGGTTGTGAAGCTGACAGCATCAATTGTATGTGAGTGTGGTTCAGGTGTGTGTGTGTGTGTGTGTGTATGTGTGTATGGGAGAGGCATGCTTATATGCTGAGAGCAAGTGGCCAGGACAAAGGTTATGGGAATACAGAGGCTGGACCGGAGAGTTTCTGGCACTGAGAATTTATTTTAATTATGCGATTCTATGTACTATGCATGTGACTTAAGTAGGAGGATTCAACAAATGTTCCTTGAACTGAAATATAAACAATGCTAGATTTTCTATCTAATTTTTGATGATACCTTGTTCTTGTCTAGGGAACACAGCTGATGAGAGCCAAGTCTGGGGAAGGGCTTTGAAATTTCACTTTTAAATGCTTTAAGTAAATAATGTTAAGAGGAAATGAAAAGGGAAAGAAAGGGGAACAGGTATTTAGAAATACTTTGAAATGAACCCAAAGCTTAGTGAAAAAACAATTGGCGTAGAAGCAGCCAAGAGAGCTGTCTTGTACACAGGGAAAATGAGTCATGCATAAGAAGGATTAATGAATGAAGACATGGATAAGAAAAAGGTATTGTGGGTGGGGAAAAAAAAATCCATGAAAATAAGAGAGGCTTTTTGAAGCTCAGAGCAAAGGCAGCAAGAAAACCATTAGTCCCTGATGACAGAAGGAATGTTGTTAGTAATTGCTCAGTGGAATATAATGGCTGGCCCTTTGACAGAGAGCTAATCCATGAAATGCATGAATGGAGAGTTAGCATGTGGTTACAGTGCATCAAGCTCTGCTGACAAGGTAAAATCTAGAAGGAGGTCTATAGTCAGGATAGTTTTAGTGTCAAATAATCCTACTTTCTAAATGAATAGTGAGAGAGAGTGTGTATGTCTTAGTCTATTTTGTGTCACTATAAGATAATTTCACAGACTGGATAATTTATAAATAAAATAAATGTATGCCTCACAGTCTGGAGGCTGGGAAGTCCAGCATCAAGTTGCCAGGATCTGGTGAGGGCCTTCATGCTGTGTCTTCCAATGGAGGAAGGCAGCAGGAGAACATGCACTCCAGATAGCAAGAGAGCAAGAGTGGGTAGAACTCACTTTTTCAACAATCTCACTGTCGAGATAACTAACCCATTCCCATGGCAATGACATTTATCCATTCATAAAGGCAGAGCCCTCGTGACCTTATCATCTCTTATTAGGCCCCATCTGCCAACACTGTTGCACTGGGGATTAAATTTCCAACACATGAATTTTGAGGGGCACATTTCAACCACATCAGAGATGAAGAGACCTGAATCGTCAAGAAATATAAATTTTTCTAAAATGATTTTCTAGTTATTAAATTAAATTAAAGTAATTTAATTTAATTAAGTTGAACATTTCAGATTGGTTTCCAGATATTTCAGGCCAATTCAACTCCTATTTCAGGGTTTTTCCCACATAGAATACTCTCTTTATTGGACAAAGCTTATACATTTTCTCTAATGTATAATGACAGACAAATGCCTCTTTGCTCAAAGCCAGTGGGGACCCCATGTGTTGTCACTCCAGTTCCCTCTACTCTTCTTCCTGTCTCTTTCTCCAGCCTTCTGTCTGGTGAGACATCTCCATGGATCTCAATTTAAAAACCATTCTGTAATTTACTTAACCTTTTAAAAAACTTGACTATTATTTTTTAACACTATGTGCTTTACCATGTGCCAAAGTAACCTTCCTAATGCCAATATTCCCCATTCTCCTCTGTTCAGCCTCCCTGGAGGCTTGGGCTGGAGGGTCAGCAAGTGTATCTAGACCACCAGCAGTGTGCATTGGGCTCTGGGTAGTGCCAAGCATGTACATGAATCATGGGTGTTTTTTTCTACATCACAGGGGGACGCTGCTCTGCTGGACTCACTCCATTCCCAGTGTCCTTTGCCTTGTTACCAATGGGAGGAGAACTGGCTTTAGTGAAGGCTGGAACTCTCCAACTCACTCACTCAGCCATCGTTCCTTATCTGACACCCCAGAAGTCTGATACCAGAAATATGATTAAGTAAGTTTGAGTTATTCCTTAAGCAATGTACCAATATATTTAAGAGCATGGACTCCAACTCAGATGGACTAGGTTCAAATTCTGACAAAGCCACTACCAGCCATGAGAGTTTAGACGAGTGACTTCACCTTTCAGAGCCCAATTTTCACCAAATGTACAAGCAAGATAACAATCCCTATGTGTAGCATTGCTGTGTTAGAAATAATATAGGCCAAAATCCTGGCACCTTACCTGGCTCAGGGAAACCACTTAATACATAATTATTAATGTTATTTTTATATGAAAGTCTCTATTTTCTCAATTTTTCCAGAAAGCTAAAGTTCCTAAAAGACTGTCAAGGGTCCTGATGAAATGGCTATGACAGGCAATATATCAGAGTTAGTGGAATGCCTATGGTGGAGTTGCCTGCTTAAGAACACCCTGTAGGTGGGTTGATACTACTAGCACCAATACTTCTCTGTCATAACATCCCACTTAAACAATCAGTAGACAAATAAGAAGACCTTAATGATTTAGCATTTTATTAGCAAATTGCAGTGGCTGCTTGCAAGACAACTTTGAACTGTAGTTGGAAATTTGAAGGGGGTGATTTGGGCCACTTTGCTTTTTGGCAACTACCCACTGACAGCATGTTACTTTTGCTTCCTTTGTCAAGCACAGAAAAACAGGAAGCACAAAATCAATTTGAACTGGGGTTGGAGGTGGGAGGAAGCTGGTGGAGAGGCGGGCTGTGTCTCCCGTCAGGTCTGATCCACATTAAGCAACAAGAACTCACTCTGTACTCAGCCTGGGTCTTGTGCTGAGCTGCACCTTCAAGCATTTTTGGACACAAAGAAATCCTTCTGTACATGTGAGGTTTCTGGCTGTCTCTTCAGGACCAGCCCTGCCCCACAACCCCTTTAAAAAAATGTCTCTGGGGTATAGAGGGCATTAGAGTAAGTGCAGAACTAGACTGAGACACGGGCATGTTATGAGTTTTGCAGTGAATTAGCTATGTGACCTTGATAAAATATACCCTGCTTCTCCATCTGTGGGAGTATTGAAGAAGGAGGAAGCATTTCCCAATCAAATTCCAACCAAGGAAAGGGGTCGTGGGAAAAACAGTGGAGGTAACCCAGAGATGCTGGCATGAGCTGTGGCCCATGGGAGACCCCATGCCCAATCTAAAGACATTCACATTTCAGGAAAATAAAGAAGTCAAGTTCCAAGAGATAACATACCTATTGGCTGCCAATTCCAGACCTCTGGACCAGATGGTGGGTGAGGTCTTTTCTAGTTTTATGATCTGAGCCACCCTGGCACTAGAAAGTAGCACTGAAGGATGCTGAAGGATGTGAAAGTAGAGCAATTTGCAAAGTCACATTTAGCTATGCATTATTAGAAAAGCTTTAAGTGTGGAAAAAATTAACTTGCTTTAAGTTATGCTAATTCTAAAACAAAAACCAAATGAATTCCAATTTAATTAGAATTAAATCTAGGAGTAATAGATGGCTTTTCACAAATTTTTAAACATACAAAAAAAAGTAGTGCTTTGAGAAAAATGTCAACGAGATAATACTAGCCTCTAGGATCATTTATCATTTTCAATACAGCTAGTTAGAGACCTCACAGACAGTGCTTCCCTTAATGGTCACTCAGCAGGGCCTCGATCCATCTGTCTCCATTAAAAGGAAGAGGAAGTGTTTTATTTGTAGAATGACTAAACATGTCCATTGTTGCTTTATTCTGCGTTTTAAAATAATAAAGACAGGTACGTGTTGCTTCTCAAAGTCGTCAGCCCAAGTAGTACTTTATTGATCATTTCCAAGTTAATGGGATATGAACCTAGAAGGCAATGACCCAAATTAACACCTGATTGAACAACCCCCTCACTTAAAAAAAAATATATATATATATATACTTTAAAAGTCCTTTGATTCTGAAGCACAGGATGTCAATATAGATTGTGAGTTCCATAGAATATCACAGCCAAATTAGGAACTTTTCTAAATGTTTTGTTCTGAAATAGCTATGGATTCATAGGAAATTGCAAAGATAATACAGAGAGGACTTGTGTACCCTTCACCCAGTTTCTCTGGTTGACTCCCTCTTACATAGAGCACAAGGTCAAAACTAGGAAACTAACAATGATATAAAGTATGTGCCTAGTTCTATGTCATGTTATCACATGTGTAGATTCTGTAACTACTGCTGAAATCAAGATGCACAATGATTCCATCCCTTGCCGTCCTCCTCACCATCTCTGTCTCCTGGAATTAATATTTTCTTCATCTCTGAAGTCCAATTTTTGTCACTGTAAGAATGTTATGTAAACGGAATCATATAGCAAATATGCGTTTTTTTATATTGGATTTTAAAAATCAGCATAATATCCTCGAGGTCTATCCAAGTTGTTCCATTCCTTTTCATTTTTGTCCATTCTTCTTTTTTGCCAAGTAGTATTCCATGGTATAGGTTTGTTTAACTATTCCCCTACTATAGGACATTTTTCTTCTTTCTACTCTGGGGCTATTTCAAATAAAGCTACTATGAACAATCAGGCATGGGTTTTTGTGTGGACCTAAGTTTTTATTTCTTTTTAATAAATGCCCAGAAGGGCAATTTAAAGTGTACGTTTAGTTTCTTTTAAAAAACTGCTGAACTAATTTTTGATGTGGCTCTACCATCTTACATTCCCACAAGCAATGAATGAGAGATTCCGTTTCTCTGTGTCGTGTCTCCCAGACATTTGGTATTATCAATTATTTTTAAACTGTAGTTGTTCTAACAGGTGTGCAGTGATACCTCATTGTGGTTTTAATTTGCATTTTCCTAATGCAAAACATCTTTTAATGTGCTTATTTGCTCTCCCTATAACTTCTTTAGTGAAATGTCTCTTTATGCTTTTTGCTTATTTTCTAACTGGACTGGGTTTTTTTGTTTTTTACTATTGAGTTTTGAGAATTTAAAAAATATAATCTAGAGATGACTCTTTTGACAGGTATGTGGTTTGCACAGTCCATAGCTTGTCTTTTTGTCATCTTAAAAGGGTCTTTTGCAGAGCAAATGTTTTTAATTTTAACGAAGTCCAATTTATTATTTTTTTTCTCTTTTATGAATTGTGTTCTTTGTGTCTCAGAACTCTTGGTGAACAATAGGCTCTGAAGTTTTTCTCTTGTTTTCTTCTAAACATATTATTGTTTTATTACATTTTGCATTTAAACCTATAATCCATCTTGAACATTTTCAGGTTTTTTTTTTTGTTAACTTGCTTTGCATAGGTGGTAGGTTTAAGTTGAAGTTTATTTCTTTTTTGCTATAAATGTCTCATTGCTCCAATGCTATTTGTCGCAAAGACTTTCCTTCCTCCATTAAATCACTTTTAAACCCTTGTCAAAGATCGGTTAGGCATATTTGTGTAGGGATTTTTCTGTGTTTTCTAATTTGTGCTGTTAATCTATATGTCTATCCCTCCATCAATGCCACCTAGTCTTGATCACTATAACTATATAATAAGTTGATAGACTTATTCTTCCTACTTCATTCTTATTTTTCAAAATTGTTTTAATTATTCCAGCTCTTTTGCCTTCCCACATATTATTTTGGAATAACTTTCTATGTCTACAAAATACCTCACTGTTATTTTGATAGAAATTACATTAAACTTGTATATCAACTTAGGGTGAATTGATATTATGTGGGCCTTCTGGTTTATGAACAGATATTACTTTTCATTTATTTAGATATTCTTTGATTTCTTTTTATCAGCTTTTTGTAGTGTTCAACATAAAAGTCTTTTATATGCTTTGTTAGATTTACATATAAGTTTTTCCCCACTTTATATTTTAGGGATCATAAATGTTATCATATTTTTAATTTCAGTGTCCACATTTCCATTGTAGACATGTGGTATAGAGAAATACAACTGATTTTTGTATGTTGATCTCATATCCTGTCACCTTGCTGAATTAAATTATTAGTTCTAAAATATTTGTTTTTTTTAATAGATTTTGGGGGGATTTTCTACACATACAATCACATCATCAGCAAATATAATTTTTGCCTCTTCCTTTCCAATTTGCATGCCTTTGTTTCTTTTTGTTGCCTTATTGCAATGGCTAGAACTTCTAGTACTATTTCAATAACAGTGATAGAGCTAGTCATTCTTGCTTCTTTTCTATTTTAAAGAGAAAGTATTCCATTTTTCACCATTAATGCCATATTAGTTGTGGGTTTTTTGTAGGTATTCTTTGTCAAGTTGAGGAACATCCAATCTATTCCTAGTGTTCCGAGATTTTCTTCTTTTTTATTTTTTATTTAATTTTTATTTACTCTGATGCTCCCATATTCTGAGATTTTAACCACAAATAAGTACTGAATTTTGTTAAATGATTCATCGATTGATAGAATTATGTGATTTTTATGTTTATATGATGGACTACATTGACTTTTGATTATTGAACCAGTATTGCATCCCTGGAATAAACTTAATTTGGTTAAGGTATGTATAAATAGTTGTATCACTGAATTAAATTAATTAATATTTCGTTAAGTATTTTTGTGTCTATACTTATGAGGGGTATTTGTTTGTAGTTTTGTTTTGTGCTATCTTTGTCTGGTTTCTGTATTGCCTTCATAAAATGAATTGGCAAGTGTTCCTTCTATTTCTGGAAAATATTGTGTAGCACCGATGCCAATTCTCCCTAAATGCTTCAAAGAATTCTTTAGTGAAACCATCCATAATCTTTGAAAAGTTTTAAATTACAGATATAAATTTCTTTTCTTTTTTTTTTTTCTTTTTTTTTTTTTTTGAGACGGAGTCTCACTCTGTCGCCTAGGCTGGAGTGCAGTGGCGCGATCTCGGCTCACTGTGAGCTCCGCCTCCCGGGTTCACGCCATTCTCCTACCTCAGCCTCTGGAGTAGCTGGAAATACAAGTGCCTGCCACCACGCCCGGCTAATTTTTGTATTTTTTAGTAGAGACGGGGTTTCACCATGTTAGCCAGGATGGTCTCGATCTCCTGACCTTGTGATCCTCCCGCCTCAGCCTCCCAAAGTGCTGGGATTACAGGCATGAGCCACCACGCCCGGCCCTAAGGATATAAATTTCTTAATAACTTTGGGACCATTTAGATGATATAGTTCATATTGGGTGATTTGTGATAGTTCCCGCTTTTTGAGAAATTGGTTCACTTCATCTAAGTTGTCAAGTTTACATTTGTGAGGTTGTGCATAGCATTTCCTTATTAAATGTGTGTAAGGTCTGCAATGATATCCTATGCTTCATTCCTGAGTTAGTAATTGTCTTCTATCTTTTATTTCTTTGTCAAACTTGTGAAAGATTGGACAATTTTATCAATTTTTCAAAGAACCAGGTTCTTGTTTCATTGATTTCCTCTATTGATTTTTTTCTGTTTTTAACTTCATTGATACATGCTTTTTTATAATTTATTTCTTTCTGCTTCCTTGGGATCATTTTGATCTTATATTTATAGTTTATTGAGGTAAAAGCTTAGATTATTGGATTAAAATTTTTCTCTTCTAATGTAAGCATTTAGTGCTGCAAATTTCCTTCAGCATTGCTTTACCTGTGTTCTGAAAGTTTTGATAGTCTGTATTTTAATTTTCATTCATTTAAATGTAATTTTCATTTTTCCCCTCAGGCTTTCTCATTGACTCATGGCTTATTTAGAGGTGTGTTGTTTAGTGTTTGGAGATTTTCCTGTTATTTTTTGCTTTTGATTTCTAGTTTGGTTCCATTGTGGTCACACAGTCCACTCTCTGAATGATTTAAATTCTTTTACATTTGTTGTGGTTTGTTTCATGACTCAGGATATGTTTTATCTTAGTATATGTTCCTGGGGCACTTGAAAAGAATATCTATTCTGTTATTAGGTAACATGTTCTATTAATGTCAGCTGCTGTGTTATTCTTCTTTATCCTTGGATTTTCTGTCTAGCTGCTCTGTCAGTAATTGAAAGAAGGATGTTGATGTCTCCACATATAATTGTGGATTTGTCTATTTCTCCTTTCATTGTATCAGTTCTGGCTTCACATATTTTGCAGTTCTATTGTTTGGTGGATACGCCAGGATTGCTATGCTTCTTGGTGGATAGATCAAGAAGTGATCTTATGTAATGACCCTCAATGTCCCTGTAATTATCCTTGACCTGAAGTCTACATTATCTGATATTAATATACTCACCCTGCTTAATATTGATTAGTGTTTTGATGGTATACCTTTTTTCACCCTTTTATTTTAACCTATCTAGATCATTATATTTGAAGAGAGTTTTTTGTAGACAGAATATGGTTAGGTCATGGTTTTTTAAAAATTAAATTTACCAATCTCTGTCCTTGAATTGATGCATTTAATGGAGTTATTGGCATTATAGGGCTTACATCTGCCATTTTATTTTTTGTTATCTGTTCTTTCTGTTTTGTGTTTCTGTGTTTCCTTTTCTTATCTTTTTTTGAGTTATTTGAATTTATTTTTGTAATTCCAGTAATTCTATTTATCTATAGATTTTTTGAGTGTATCTCCTTATATAAGTTTGTATACAAAGATTTTCAGTGGTTTATATATCACATATTTGTGTATGTGTGTGTGTGTGTTTGTGCATGTGTATATATGGCTTATTTCAGTCTCCTGAGGCAACCAGCTTGAGTGATGTGTAGAAATCCATCTCTTTATTCTCCTATTTATAATTGTTTATGTATTTCCTCTACATACATTGAGAATCACATTCGTCAGTGTTATAATGTTTGTTTCAACTTTCAAACATAAGTCAGAAAGAAGAAAATTAATATTCATTCATATTATTTTCTCTTTATCTTGTTCTTTCTTCTGTCCTAATGTTTCAAGAGTCTCTCTTTTATTATTTCCTTTCTGTTTAGAGAACTTCTTTCCCCATTCTTTTAAGGTAGGTATGTGAGCAAGAAATTATCTCATTTTTCCTTCATCTGACAATGACTTGACTTTCCCTTCATTCCTGGAGGACATTTTCACTGGCTATAGAATTCTAGTTGACACTTCTTTTATTTCAGCTGTTAAAAATATTGTGCTTCTTCATCTGGGCTCCATGTTTTCTAATAAGAAATCTGCTGTTGTTCAAATTGCTTTTTTTTCTAAAGGTAAACTTTTCTTTCTCTCTAACTTCTTTCAAGTGTTTTTCTTTATTTTTGCTTTTTAGAACTTTGATGATAATGTGCCTTTATATAGATTTCTTTGGATTTACCCTGTTTGGATCATATAGCTTCTTAAATCTATAGGCATATGTCTTTTGCCAAATTTGGTGAATTTTCAGCCATTATTTTCTGCAAATATTTTTAGCTACTTTCCTCCAGGGACTCTAATGACGTAAGCATTAGATCTTTATTATTATGGTTCTTCAGGTCCCTAAGGCTCTGAACTTTTTTTTTTTTTTCCTGTCTATTTCCTTCTGTTATTCAGCTTGGGTAGTTTCTCTTGTTCTGTCTTCCAGTTCACTGATTCTTCCTCCATTCTGCTCTTGAGTTCATTCATTGAGTTTTGTATTTTGGTAACTGTATTTTCTAAGTGCTAAAATTTCCATTTGGTCTTCTTTTTTGTATTTATTTGCTGAGATTTTCTATATTTTCATTAATTTCAAGGTTGTTTATAATTGCTCATTGGATCATTTTCACCATGAGTGCTTTAAAATCCTTGTCAGGCTGGGCATAGTGACTCACACCTGTAGTCCCAGCACTTTGGGAGGCTGAAGCAGGATGATTGCTTTAGGAGTTTGAGACCTAGAATTGCCTAGGAGTTTGAGACCAGCCTGGGCAACAAAGCAAGACCACATCTCTACAAAAAATACAAAAAGTAACCAGGTATAATGTGTACCTGTAGTCCCAGCTACTCCAGAGGCTAAGATGGAAGGATTGCTTGAGCCCAGGAGGTTGAGGCTGCAGTGAGCTATAATCATGCCACTGCATTCATGTCACTGGGTGGCAGCAAGGCCCTGTCTCAAAAAGTAAAAATAAAAATAAAAATAATACAATAAAATGCTTGCCAGATAATTCTAACATCTCTGCCATGTTGGTGTTTTTGGTCTATTGTTTGTTTTTTCTCATTTAAGTTGATCTTAGCATAATGAGTGATTTCTAATTACATAATACTTTGGGTATTATGTTATAAAACTCAGGATCTTATTTAAATCCTTTGTTTTATGTGGCCTTTTCTGATACTACTCTAATAGGAGTGGGGGTGGGGGTCACTGCATCATGACTGCCAGGTAGGGGGTGAAAGTACAGTTTCCCCATTTGACCTGTATTGATCCTGGAGTGGGAGTGATCCTCACTACAACTCGGTGGGATAGGAGCTGCTGCCCCTTGTTGGGTCGCCACAGATACCACCCTGGCTGGGAGTGGCAGGAATGCTTTGTCATTGTGCCCCATGTGGCCTCCGCTCACACTGTGGGGAGGAGTATCCTTGCTGCCCCTGAGTGGTGGTGAAGGTCCTGACACTTCACTTATCCTCTTCTGATAGGGGAAGGAAGGGTACCTCATTACTGCCAGGTGAATTGGAAGTCCAGGATCCCAATGTGGTCTTCATTGTCATCTTGTGGAAAAGGGACCTCATTACCCTCCAGTGGGGGTGAGAGTTTTGGCTTTCTCCTACTTCTTCTCTGATATCACTCTGCTCAGGGCATTTGGGAAAGTTATTATGGTCTGGGGAGTGTGGAAATATGGCCTCTCCATTCAGCTTTTGGTGGCAGGGAGTGAAGAAGCAGACCCATTTTTTTCTATGGTGTTTGGCTGGAGTAGAGTGGTCATTGTTTGAAAGCTTTTCTGTCTTTGTAGGCTGCCCTTTCCTTGTCATTTGTCTGGAGGGAGCAGAAATTTTATTTGGAGGGTTGGCCTTTCCAGGTGTTAGCCTGTCCACTATTCAGCCTGATATGTGCGGCAAATAAAAAACGCAGGGTTGTTCCTCAGGCCCCAGTGTCCCCATGTCCCTGTTAGTCTTCCATCTCCATCTTTCAGAACCTTCCTGTGGTTGTTCTGCATACACGGTCCAGGGTTTTCAGTTGCGCTAAGCGGCAGGAATATGGAAAAGTATTCCTACTCCATCTTTCCAGATGCCAACGTTCCCCACTCCCCAAGTCATGTTCTTGTACCTAGTCTAGATTTTTCACATTCTTGTACTGGCTTTCCTTGAACCTTTAGGAATATTTACCAAGTGTCTTCTGACAAAATTATATAAGGTAACAATAAATGTAAAATAAATATAACAACTGTGAGAGCCAAAAAATCCAGAAAAAGGAAATACATTTTCTCTTTGTTTCAATCAAGTATTTATCTGGGCAGTGCAGCATGCAACCGCCGCCTCCTGGGTCCATGCACTTCTCTTGCCTCAGCCTCCCAAGTTGCTGGGATTACAGACGTGTGCCACCACGCCCAGGTAATTTTTGCATTTTTAGTGGAGACAGGATTTCACCATGTTGGTCAGGCTGGTCTTGAACTCCAGACTTCAAGTGATCCACCCGCCTCGGCCTCCCAAAGTGCTGGGATTACAGGCGTGAGCCACCATACCTGGCCCCCAGACAATAACTTAAAAGCCAAAAAGAAATGGTTCTAGTAAATAAAAATGTTTGTTTTATTTTATTTATTTATTTATTTTTGAGACGGAGTCTTGCTCTGTCGCCCAGGCTGGAATGCAATGACATGATCGCAGCTCACGCCATTCTCCTGTCTCAGCCTCCTGAATAGCTGGGACTACAGGCACCTGCCACCATGCCCAGCTAATTTTTGTATTTTTAGCAGAGAAGGTGTTTCACCATATTGGTCAGGCTGGTCTCGAGTTCCTGACCTCAGGTGATCCACCTGCCTCAGCCTCCCAGAGTGCTGGGATTACAGATGTGAGCCACTGTGCCCAGCTGTTATTTTGATCAGATAATATTCTCTAAACTTACTTTTATTTTTGAGTAGCAGAGGAAAATGTAGCAGGACTTTCTAACAAGAGAAAATGTTCACATAGTCTTAATAGCTAACATCTGACTAGATACAAGATAGGTGGCAGGGCATCTGTCTCACCTAATTTCCAATATTGGTGTCTCCGCGGCAAGGCATTTACATTTTTGCTTTCCTGAATTTTTAATTGAAAAGGAGATTGAAATCTAAATTAATGTTTTGGTAAAACAGCATCTAAATGATAATGAGCACACCTATTCTTTTGTTGTTAGGCAGTTGAGTATCACTTAGATGAAGATTAAACTGAGAAGTCTACAATGTGATTTTCTACTTAACTTTACCCTCCTAGACACTGCTCTGAAGATGAACTGGTTCTAGAACACACCCAGTGTTTTGAAAGCCTTTAGATCCAGACACTCATGATTTTTCATTTTTAATTGTTTATGCTTCATTTACATAATCATTGCTCTCACTGGTTTGGATGTTCTGAATTAATCGGATACTTTTAATATCAAACTAATTACTTAAAACAGAAGAAGATATAATTGTATACCACAAAATACAACTTCTTCACTTATGATATTGTAGTAGAGTCAGTGAAAGCTTTTGTTGGTCCTGTGGTTCATAAAGTACTTCATGCCAGACTCTGGAATATCTGTTGTTTATAAGAATTATTAAACTATCAAGACTTATTCAAGGTTGCTAATGGCACATAGTCCATAACTTAATTGGTTATAAACAGATGACACTGATACACTTCCTCTGAAAAAAGTAATAAAATTAAAGCTGTATAATTAAAAATTAGATAACAATGTACATACTCATAAACACCAGCAGATCAGGTTATCATACCATGGAAATAATGCAGAGTAAGTATGAAAAATTATAAAATCCATAAGAGGTAAGCAGTTTGTTGTTTGCAATTGGATGACACTAGGATCTTTTGAGAACAGTATTAAATGGATTTAATAAGTATCCAGGCATACCTGAACTTCCAATTGTGTTTTCTAATTAAACAAGATGAGATGCAGGAATAGTCTGTTCTGTACACGATGCTAGGTTTTGTGATAAGTATTACAAGCATGGATCATCCGATTTAATTTCACAATCTGTCTCAGAATTTAACTTTTGTTGTTGCTGGAGTGAATGCATTATTTTCTTTTTCCAAATTCTCCCAATAAGTAAGTTCCAAAATAAAATCAAGTTCTGCTGACTCCAGCATTGTCTGTTATGCTGAGTCTAGTCCAAGCTTTTTTATTTGCTATACAGTGGAAACAGTTATGATGCTCTCTGACAACAATAACAACAACAAAAATGCTTGGCTGTATCACTTCTCTCCCAAATCTGTTTTAGAAAAGTATGAACAAATTAGTAATTTTTATAAGAAAGATTTTTTAAGAAGGAGAAAAAGAAGAAGAAATCACCTGTAATTTTTAGTGTAACCAGCAAATATTCTTTCATTTATGGGCAGGTCTGAGTCAGAAATAGCAGTTCTTGGCCAGGTGAAGTGGCTCACGCCTGTAATCCCAGCACTTTGTGAGGCCGAGGCAGGTGGATCACGAGGTCAGGAGTTCAAGACTAGCCTGGGCAAGATGGGGAAACCCCTTCTCTACTAAAAATACAAAAATTAGCCAGGCATGTTGGTGGGTGCCTTGTAATCCCAGCTACTCAGGAGGTGGAGGCAAAGAATTGCTTGAACTTGGGAGGCGGAGGTTGCAGTGAGCCGAGATCCCACCACTGCACTCCAGCCTGGGTGACAGAGTGAGACTTTGTCTCAAAAAAAAAAAAAAAAAAAAGAAATAGCAGCTGTTTTGTATCCACTGGTGCCTTTCTCACAGTAATATTTTCCAAGTGCCAGTCAAGACCTTGCCCTTTTTCACATCCACTGTTTGCAAAAGTGCAAAGGCAACTGCTTCTGATCTAAACACATTCACCTGCCAGAGTTTACATCACGGTTAACAAGGACAAAATCTTTCTCTGCACCCTGAAAGACGCGTGGCCAAACTTTCATTCTAGGAAAACCAGCTGACTCCAGACTGGGGGCTGAGTCATAAGCTCCAGCCTCTTCTCTTTGTGAGATAAACTTGAAAACTTATATTATGAACATTTTACATACTAGTGGATGTGTAAGCTTTTCCAGGGCAAACATCACCAACTCTCCACAGAGTTAAGAGTTTCAATGATTAATGCAAGAACCTTTCATCAGAAACCTCTTGGAAGAGGTGCTTCCAAAAATCAAGGAAACCACAACTCAATCCATTAGTGGTTCTGACTTTTAGAGTGTAAGGGTCAATGACGTACCACCTAAAATGAAGACATAGACACCCTTGCCATTAAGTTCTTCATTGAAAATTCAATCTAAACTCGTCACTAATTGAGATTAACCAGACACATTATTGGCAGGAGAAAAGCAGGCAGAAAAAATGAAGAAATATATATTGAAGGCTATTATATGTATTTTTATCATTTAATTCTCATGACGATCCTGTAAGATTGATATTATTTTTCTACTTTGCCAATGAGCCTACAGTATCAGAGAGATTAAATAATTTGCCGAAATTTGAAAATTTGGTCACTTAGTAAACGACCAAAAATACAGAAACAACTTTAAGAGTTTTCAATTATTCAGCGTCTTCGACTGTGTTGACTGTGTTAGACACTGTACATTTAGTCCTTACATAACCCTGTAACTTATTTCTCATTTGACAGATGAGTAAGTTAAGCCTCAAAGGGGTTAAGTGATTCGTCCAGTCAGGACTCTGGGCAACCAAGAGTCTCACGGTGACCAAGTCACAACTCTGAGGGATGCTCTGCCTGACCCCAGAGCTCATTATTCCTCCACTAGGTCCCGCTGCTTTCTATCTGCGTGACTTCAAGACATACTGCTTGCCATGGTGTCACCATGATTCCCAGCTGCAAATGCTTGTAATAAAAAATATCAAGTGTAGAATCTCTGGGCTCTGTGTGGCAGCTCAACTTAATTTGAAAGCCACACATTATTTCTGAAAAAGAAATTTTGAGCAATTTGCTAGTAAAATATAAGGCGAAGAAGTGGGAATACAACTGGCATTGCCCGCTTCATGTTGATTTGTTGCTTCCAAGGCCATTTATCATTCTGGGAAGAAGAGGGAGCTGTCGGTCTAGGGGAGCCCAGTGTGAATTTCAATCTAGGCTGCTCTCGGTGACCTAACTTTCTCATCTATAAATTATGTGATTTGATTTAATAATAAAACTAAGATCCTTCCGAGTTTTAGAAAAGGCTATTCACAATATCTTATGAACAAGTGCTGCTGTCATGCCATTTATAATGGGTTTCACTCTGAAATATATAATGTATAATAACCTTAGTATTCTTTAGTAAATTAACCACTCTTCTCCAAAAGAAGAAAAAGGAAAAACCCAAATTCCTTTCTAAACTTTAAAACACCCTGAGAAAATCACTTGAAGCTTTTTTTTGTGTATATGTCATTATTCATAAGACAAAGTTAATATTACAAACCTGATGCTTTAGGCAAGGGAAGGTACTCAATGTATGTTTTAAAGGCATCAGGTAGTAAGTCCAAAAACACTTTATCAATTTGGAACATTTCTATGGTAATGGTTTATCATTTCATTTAAAGAATTCCGAGATTAATTGTGGCTTCTTGAGTAGTTTGTTTTATCCCAGAATACAGTATTGTATGTACTTGCCAAGACACTGATAGCAGGTGACAATCAGACCTATGGCAGCTTATCTTTGAGCACAGAAAAGTGAGCATTAGATATGGAAAGTAGTAGTCAAATAGGTGCACTTACAGATATCACACAGAATCATTTAAGCAACACAAAATAAAAATTAATGAACTTCCTCTCTACATATTAATATGAAACATTCAAACAGAGAACAATTATAAAAAGTAACCAAAAAGTAGCCATTTAATCTTTTTATTTATTTCTGTGCTCTTGTGGGACTTACCCACTCAATACATTATTTATTGGGTGTATGAAGTCTACCATGAAGTATCCCTGAAGAATTTGGCAATAAAAGAATTCTGAGAGTTGAAGAATAAAATCAAGATATAATGAAATGGAAAAGAAATCCAGAAAGTCATCTTGGAAAGAGATGATGGCTGTTACACCAGTATGGTTTGATTGCAGCTGAACATTGACAGAATGTCTGCTTGGTCAAAAAGAAGAGGGTATGGCCATCCATGAAGACAGCAGCAGAAGCTGTGGCTGCTATTTCTAGAGCTGTCTGTAGCCATGTCAGCAACCAAAGAGTGTGTATTGCATAACAGAAAATAAATATTTGGTCTTTGTCCCTAGTTCCTGGCACAGAGCTCCTAAAATCCTTGAAATTTCCAGAGTGATAAGGATGATAGAACCTCTTGTAAGACAAGAATGGTAGGAATAAGTTCCTATCAAGCCCCTATCAACCATACCTGAGTTTATGCTAATGAGGTGACTCTTCGTGGGCCCCTACATAGTGTTAGGATGGAAGCTGGTCACCAGAAAAACCAAAGTGCAATTAAAGAATTGAAATTGTCAGCCCATTACTCAACCTCTGGGGATGACAGAGGGGCTGAAGATTGAATCACCAATGGCTAATGATTTACTCAATCATGTTTATGTAATGCAACCTCCATAAAACTCCTGAAATGATGGTACAGAGAGCCTCTCCCTTGGGGAATGCATGAGGTACTGTTAAGGTGACATTCTTGGAGAGGTCACAAGAGCTCTGCATGGACTCCCCACTCCCCTTGCCCCCTGTTTCTCTTCCATTCGAGTGTTCTGAATTGTATCTTTCCTAATAAACCAGTAATTGTAAGTATTTCCCTGCATTCTGTGGGTTGCTGTAATGAATTATGAAAATGAAGAAGGATCATGGGAGCCTTTGGACTTATAGCCATGACAGACAGAACGGCAGGTACACTTGGGAGCTGATATCTAAGGCAAGGGCAATCTTCAGCTGAATCTGCTAACCTGTGGGGTCTGCACTAGCTCTGGATAATTAGTGTATTATTCTACTTGAGCTTTCATAACAAAAAATACCATAGACTGGGTGGCTTAAATAAAAAGCAATATATTTCCTCATAGCTCTGGATGCTTGAAGTCTAAGATGAAGGTGCCAGCAGGGTTGGTTTCTGGTGAGGACTCACTTCCTGGCTTGCAGACGGCTGCCTTGTCCCTGTGTCTTCAAGTGGGCTTTCTTTGGTGCATGCATGCAGGGAAGAGAGAGAGAGAGAGACAGAGACAGAGAAAGAGAGAAAGAGAGATATCTCTGGTGCTTCTTCTTATAAGGACACTAATCCTATCAGATCAGAGTCCCATCTTTAATAAGTTTTCTTACTCTACATACAGCTACACTGAGGGTTAGGGTTTCAATGTATGAATTGGCGAAGGGGCACAAACATTTAGTCCATAACAGCTAGTGTCTGAGAACTGGAGAATTGGTGTTGGAAAATATATTATATGTTTGATGTCACGGAAAAAACCACTCAGGATGGAAACAAGTTAGGAAAAAGCTCATCTTCAGATTGGAAAAACATGCCTATGGACTCTTTTGGTTTGAGGTATGGTGCAGGATTTAGTTTGGAAAGATAGGATGAGATCATGAGAACCTTAATTGCACTTCTGCTCTCATTACCATGGCCCATCCAATGCCTCAGCCTTTCAGTACTTTGACTTCTTTCTGCAAAAAGATTTTCTTCTCTCCACGTCAGCCGACATTCTCAGAGTCACTCCCTGGACTACTCACCCCTTGAAACTGATCCACCCCTGAGTATTCCACATACTGCCAGAGCTGCCTTGCCTTTCATGGCCTTGCTACTTTTTCCTAGTATGTGGTGTTTTGGCTACAGTGGGCCTTCAAGAAAGCCTCAGCTGTGTCCTAGTCACCCAACTTTCCCTTCCGCTCTCCTTGTTTCCATCTTTATCCAACTTTGATTCCATAGTCCTCCTTTTAGAGACAGTTTTGCCAATATCTGAACTGTCTTTTCCTTCTTTTCATCATAGCCTTCTGGAGAAAACCTGGATTAACCCTTCTATCTGCTTTCTTCCCATCTACTCTTCACCTTCACCACCGCTGCAAGAACACTGCAAAGCACACAGTGGTGTCACTGCAGGCTGAGGACCACCAGCTGAACCTGGACTCACCACACTGCATCTCTCCACCAATTCCAATGACCACTTCAGAATGTTTCCACTTTCCTCCAACCTACAACTCAACCTAACAACTCTCTCACTAAGCGAACACTTAACCTTCTACTTAGAAAAAGCTGAAGCTATCATTTGAAACACTCTTCACTGTCCAAACCTGTCACCGAACCTGTGTCTAGAAACACCCACATTCAACTAGGCATGGTGGCTCATGCCTATAATCCCAACACTTTGGGAGGCTGAGACGGGAGGATCACTTGAGCCCCAGAGTTCGAGACCAGCCTGGGCAACATGGCAAAACTCTGTCTCTACAAAAGATACAAAAATCAGCTGGGCATGGTGGCATGTGTCTGTAGTCTCAGGTACTCAGGAGTCTGAGGTGGGAGGATCGCTTGAGCCCAGGAGGCGGAGGTTGCAGTGAGAGGAGATTGTGCTGCTGCACTCCAGCCTGGGAGACACAGCAAGACTCTGTCTCAAAATTGGAGGAAACACCCACTTTGTTCCTGCCGTGTTTCAGCAGACTCCCTCTGCTATCCACGGGTAATCCCTGCACCAGTGTTTTAAGCCTCAGAGACCTGAAGTCATCAATTATTCTCTCTCTAGTATAATCCATGTCTATCAACCTTATTATTGCCATCTTCATTTAAACTCCCCCAACTAAATTACATAAATGATAACCAAAACCTTTCTTTTTCACACATCACTATCTAAACACTGTCCTTTTGCTTTGCTTGTGCTTTATAGAGAGCTTCTGGTGGACAAGTTGTTCATGAACTGTGCTGGTTCTTACAGCTCACATTTAGACCCTCTGCTCTTCTCAGCTCCCCTTGACTCTTTGTACTATCTTCCTAGACAATCTCGTCTACCCTTAACTACCTCTTTAAGCCAAATATTGCTTAAATAAGTATAGCCCAGATCCCACTCCTGAGCTCCAGTCAGCATATCCAGCCAAAAACTCTACTTGGATGTCTCAGAGGCATGTCAAACTCAACATGACCAACACTCACCCCACAATTTTAGCCTCTAAATTCTGCTCTTCTCTGAAAATTTCCTATTTCAATTTAACGATACTTTCATCTTTTCAGATGTGCAATTTCAAGTCTAGGGATCATGTCTGTGGCTTTTCTCTCTTTTACTGATAATCTCTAATCCATCACTGATTCCTATTGATATTCTCCCCTTAATAATTGTCAAATCCTTCCTCATCTCTCCACTTTGGTTGGTAGTTGTTCCTAATTCTAACATCCATCATCTCTTAATTGGATTATCTTCTTGTACAGACTCTGGTCCACCTCCAGCTCATTCTCCATGCTGCAGGTAAAGTGACTTTTTTATTTTTATTTTTTCAAAACTCAAATCTAAGCTTTAGCAGGCCTCTAAATTCCTGCATGGTCTGGCCTCTCTGCCTCTGCCACTGGCCTCACTGTTTGGGCTCACACCATTCTCCTCTGCCCCTCTGCTCTTAGTCACATTAGACTTCTTAGCTTCCCATGTGATCCAGGCACCTTCCCATGCAGTGCCTTTCTCTGCCTGGGGGCTGTGCATCTCCACCTGCCCCTCTCTCTACCTTTTAATCCTGCTTGTCCACTGATTAGTATTTCATGACTCCGTGCCAGAGGAGTCGCTTGTGCCCAGACGCCATTGTTAAATGTTCCCAAGTGCCATGTTTCTTTTCTCAGAACACTAACCTCACTTTGTAATCATGCACTCATTTGTAAAATTGTTTATGAATACCTCCTAAGAACATGGGCCATATTTGTTCTTCCCCCTCCATAGTATTTGGTACACAGTAAGCATTTAATAAACATTTTCTGGAAATGATAGCACCATCATAGAATGTGGCTGGGATTTTTCTCTAGAGAAGGAATTTTGCTATTGTTTTTCCATATGGGTTGGAGAGGGCAGTTTGAGAACTTTGGGGCTGAAGAGAGCAAGAGAGAAGATAGAAAAGAGCCCTCTAATCTGAGTAGGATAGGAGTTTCAACAACATGGTGGTAGAGAAATTGCCACTAACGGATAGTCTGTGATGGACCATGGCCAGTGCTCTTTGGGAGCGGTGATATCTGGTTGATTATTTTTTCCTTTCCTGTTTTGAAATTCCCTCGACAGATTTCCTGCAAACTAGTTAACCAGTACAGTCAAGTGACCCTCTTGTAAGGGAGAAAGAGGAAGGATACAGTGATGGTACTGAACTAGTGCTAGCTAAAGCAACATACAGGGATAGTAATAAGATGGCAAGCAGTGACTAACAAGGCAACTTGGGAGTAGTTTAGAGTGAGAGATAATAAATGACAAGCAGGACAAGAAATTATCAGAAATATTTGAGAGGTGGCTGAATTGTTTATAGTCACGCCATAGGGAAGCCATGAAGTATTTTAAATTTGGTTATTAAAAGGAAGGTGTGATCTCAGATTATAAAACTCAGAATAATCATATTATAAAAAGAGGAAGAATAGCTCAAGATTCATACATTGCTAGTGCCTGCTCATTTAGCCGATAGACTCAAGAATGTTATTCCATTGGCAACTGACACCATGGAGATGAATTCGTCAGACTCTCTTAAACTGATACCATTAAATATTCAAATCATTTATTGATTTTCCCTTGATCTGACTCCAGGCTCATCCAGCAAACTTTTGATTATATCTGGTTTTCCATAGGAGATAATCAGAAGACACTGCCCTTCAGTGTTTATGACAGTTCATTTCTCACTGTGAGTTAATACATCGATGTTCTGATTTTATCCATCAATCCCATGCATGCATTTATCTTTAGATAAAACTACTCTCCATTTGCGGTTGGAACCAACTTTCAAAGCTAACAGGTAGAGGACCTTGAAGTGTCTACCAAGGAAAAGCCATCCTCTGCAGCCTTGTCTAAATGGGGCCTTTCCCAAAGGCTCTTCCTCTTTCCCACATGAGTATTGTCTCTGTTCTTCTCCCCTGCGTACAAGGATCTGAGTTTAAAAAAATATATTTGTTATGAAAAGTATAAACGTGATCTCTTAATTTAAGAGTTTATGGCCCAGTTAGGAAGAAGAAACATCTTCACAAATAATTTCATTTATTAAAAATATTTATTAACTGAATTGTATTATGCAAGAAGTGATATAGAAAATAATCACTAAAATAAAATTATTTTTAAAATAAGGTAAAATAACTGCATGTGTGATTCAAAAGCAGTCAGTGAATTTCAGTTAAAGAAATCAGAAGAAGCTCCACAGAGGATATGAACATTTAATTTGACTTGAAGGAGGAGACAAATTTCACTAGGAAAGGATTTTAGGAGACCAGAGAGAACAAGAGTGGAGAGGAGAACAGGGTGAGTTCCGATTCTGCAAGAAAAACAAGACCCCTTGTCATGGGCTAAACTGTCTCCCTCCCCAACTCACATGCTGCCTGCCGTCCTAACCCCCAGTACCTCAGAGTGTTGCCTTATTTGGAAATAGTGTTGTTGCAGATGTGATTAGTTACATTAAAATAATGCCATTAGTGTGGGCCCTTATTCAGTATGTCTGGTAGGCTTATACAGAAAGGAATTTTAAACAAGAAAGATGCATACAAAATATGGCCATCTACAAGCCAAGGAGACAGGCCTGGAACAGATCTTGCCCTCACAGCCCTCAGAAGGAACTGGCCCTGCCAACACCTTGATTTTGGACTCCTGGCCTCCAGAACTGGGAGGTAATAGGTTTGTACTGAACTTGGTTATGGCAGCTCCAACAAACTAGTACACTATTCTCATAGGCGCTCCAGACATGGAAGTCCTGGAAAATAAGACCGGATAGGTATGTGGGTTGGTTTTAAAAAGGGTCATAAATGCCACACAAAGAATTTATTATTTTATTCTAAGCGTGGCAAAGGATAGAGAAATAACTGTTTACCAATCTCTTACCTGTTAACAAGTATTGCTAAACAACTTTATCCCATTTATTTTTCACAAGAAACCCTGGAGAAAGTGTTAATAACACAGATATGAACAGAAGCAAAAACCATCAGAGGTAAATTACCCAGTGGCGCTCAATAAATGTGCAGTTAGGTGAGTGAAGAAGTAACAACGCTCTGCCCTTGCTTGGGCTCAACCACTCCAAAGTCTTAGCACAGTATCCTCCACTTGGTAGGCATCCCATAATATCTCCTGAGCAGGTTGCCAAATGTCTTGACTCTTTCCAAAGTTCCCATAAATATGTGAGGAATAATAAATTTCCTACTATTTCAAGGTCAGTTTCTCAAAGAGGTAGATCCACTTCCCCCATTTTAATAGTAAGTTCACATGAAATAAAATAAGTTATATTTCAGACCGAAAAGCATATTTCCACAACTATAGCTCCATATGTGCCCTGCCTACGTGCCTTATCTTCTTTTTAAAGAACATCAATTCTTTGGTTTCTAATTCCTATTCTCCACTAGACACAGAATAGGGCCAAGTGGCAAGTCTAAGAAAAGGCTTGTCTTTGGTACCACCCCCCACATTCCTATGCATTCCGCATCTTCTCCTTTTCCAGCATTTGCCACCAGGCTAGGTAGAAACTGGGTGAAGGCTTGAGAAACCTTTTCTTTTGTCAGTAAAACACGTTTTACTAAAAGACTCCTCTATTCTATGTAAGCCCACTCTGCTGGATAGAAGGATAATGTACCGTCACCTAGATCTTGTAAATCCTGTTGTAATCAAACAAGAAGAGAAAGCCCTACCATCCAGAAAAGGAAAACCACTGGCTTTCTTACTCCTTTCTGAGAAACACGATGGAAATCTGTCCAATCCACACAAGCATTCCTGAATAGTGCTAGGGAGAGGGGCACCGGTGACAGATTAACACATAAATGCTCTTTAAAAGAACGAGCTTGAACCCATGCTGGGTCTGTTCTGAGGCTTCTCTGTACTGTGGAAGATTGATAGGGGTAGGTACCACCACATGAGAAACTAAGGAGGCTCTTGGACAAGAAAGAAATAATTCCTCCCAAAGGAAGCGAAAGTGGGGGTGCTCCAGGCAAGGTCAAAGGCTGGAGAGTGAAGGTGGATGTGAAGCCAGGGGTGCTGCCTATGGCCCAGATTTCCTGAGCCCTAGGGAAAGAAGACAGCCACACAAGAATGACAGAAGCCGAGAATTTTTCCAAATCACTCTGGCATCAGCATAAGGGTCACTGTGGCAGCCCCAGCACTCAGGCTGAGGCAGTCTGGTGCCTACGGGCAGGAAATGAGGCTGCAGCGGATGCCACAAGAGTCCCTGGGAGGCGGCTGCAAAGCCAGAATGCAGCCCTTGATCAAGCATCTCCTTTTTCCTTGCCCTGTAGGAGCTGCAACCACTTCAGCTGCGTCTTTCAGTCTCCAAGGACAAGAGCCTCTCTGGGCTTCTGTCTCACTTGCAATGAGCTGGAGCTCTCAGGAAGTCAGGAAAATGGTACACTTTTCCGGTAGACGTGAGCTCTTTCTTTTAGATCTCACGGAAGACCACCTCCTGGGGACGCCCAGAGCTGTTGAAGGGCTGCCTGAAGCCAAGTGCGCTCCAGAAGAGCAGGCAGGGGGTGACTAGACAAGGGCGAATTTGTTTGTGCCGGGAACTCCCTAACTCCCGCCGCACTGGGCTTGTTTTGTGGAACAGGCAGGCGCATCTCTCCACCTACTGACCTCCCCTCATTGCCCTTTCTCCATATCTGGTATGGCTAATCTCCCGCCATTCAAGTCTCAATTCATTTCAGCCTTTCAGAGCCACCCTTCCTGGCTCTCCACCCAACAACCGGCCCCTTCCGATGACAACTGCCTCTCTGGAATCTTCACATCACTTAGAAATATGGCATTTAAAAATGTATGTCTACTATATGTTGATTACTGCTGTTTATTATTGTGTTTTATCATGTTTCTCTCTTAGTGAATTTAAGCTCCAAGAAAAGAATAACCGTGCCTGTCTTTTTTTCTTTTCTTTTCTATTTCTAGTGCCTAACGCAGTGTTGGGAAAAAGGCAAGCCCTAATTAAGAATTTGTTGGCCCTGTGAATTCTTTTTTCTTTTTTTGAGACGGAGTCTTGCTCTGTTGCCCAGGCTGGAGTGCAGTGGCGCGATCTCGGCTCACTGCAAGCTCCACCTCCCGGGTTCACGCCATTCTCCTGCCTCAGCCTCCCGAGTTGCTGGGACTACAGGCACCCGCCACCACGCCCGGGTAATTTTTTTGTATTTTTAGTAGAAACGGGGTTTCACCGTGTTAGCCAGGATGGTCTCAATCTCGTGACCTCGTGATCCACCCGCCTCGGCCTCCCAAAGGGCTGGGATTACAGGCATGAGCCACCACAACCGGCCAGCCCTGTGAATTCTTACCATGCGGTAGGTGTGCTGAAATAACATGAGATAAACATGCAAAGCAATACACTTATTTGATCTCTTATTATAGAGTGGGCGTCTAGAGTTATCCTGAGATTCAAGGTGAGTCGGATTGTTTAAAGCCAAGGCAGCACTGTTGGGGATTAGAGAGTAACCTGGATGTGGGGTGGGGGTCCTGGAGTGCAGGGACTTCTTTGTACCATCTTTCCCTATTTTACAGACATTAGCTGCACAGAGGCGGCGGTGGTGTTCAGAAGTCCTGCCTGCCCTGTTGCAGGTGGATGCAGAAGCAGCTGGCATATGCAGCCAGGCAGGTGGGTACAGGTGGGTAGAGGAGCTGCTGGAAGCCTTGATCAGGTAGCATCTTTACTCTCTCTCGGTTGGCACTAAGTAAGTACCTCCTTAGAGCCCACAAACCCCTCCCTTGCTAGCATTTCTTTGTGCAGCAGTTACCATGGCAGCAACCTGCCTGGTTGACGTCTAAATATAGTGATAAAAGATTTCATCTGCTCTCAACTACTAAAAGACAAATTTGAGGAGCAAAGAAAAAAATAAATATTCTTGTGCCATTTTTTGGGGGGAGTGGGGAAGAGGGAAGGTTATATTTTAATTTATTATCTTTCAGATGTAAAGAAAAGAGTGATTTATGATTTTTTTATATTTAAGAAGTTATTTGTTGCATTGTCATATTGTGTTATATTAAAGTTTGGTTTCTTAAAAGGAATTTTTTTTTTCAGGGAGGAGAAATAAACAACTGTATTTCAGAATGACTGTTTTAGTAACTCTCAAGTAGGTAACTCATATGAAAATAACCCAGGAGAAATACCCGTGATAGCCCAAAACATTTTAGTTGAAGGGGAAAAAATACACATCTAAAGGAAAAAAGGAATCTGTCTCTCCAAAGCTACAGCCTAAAGACAAAAGAGACATTGC
Source organism: Pan paniscus (assembly GCF_029289425.2). NCBI lineage: Eukaryota > Metazoa > Chordata > Mammalia > Primates > Hominidae > Pan > Pan paniscus. The sequence continues at coordinate 70,655,827 of NC_073256.2, read as the reverse complement.
ATTCCTTCATGGCCACAGAAAAACCTGTGCATTCAGGGGCACTCCAGATGAGGAGCAGCCAAGATGACAATGCTTTACAGTGGTGATGTTTGTTAAAAGGCCCCTGGATGCAATAGAAGGATCTGTTCCTTTTCTTGTCCAGAATACTGAGCAACAACTCAAACTTTGAGAGACCTCACAAAATGTGAAGTGCTCAGTAAGAAAAGATAGTGTTGTTTAATCACTAAATTCAGTACCAATTTGGCTCTGGAGGCATACACTGTTTGTTCACGTAAAGAAGATTAATTTACTTATAAAGCCTTTTGAACAGCATGCCAAACAAGTTATCTGTTTATCTAGAGAGGTCCTTCCCAGTCCACCTGGGCAGATGCCATGGTTTATGCAGGAGCCCTGGGCTTACAGTCAGAACCCTCAGGCCACAGAAGTGGGCTCTGTCTGCTTATCCCTTATCCCCAGAACCTGGCATGCAAGGAGAGCCTCATAATCAAGTGTGGGGCCTTCAGTGAATGTTGAAAGAATCTAAACTATTGTCCTTCTGAGGCTAGTCCTGATGGTAAAATGAGGTGTGGCCAATACTGTAACTCAGCACTGTGCAGCTCTAATGTAAGTTAATGCCACTGTAGGGAGGAGTTAAGTTGGGCTGCATGCCCTAGGGAATCCAACTCCAATGTCTTAGAATGGAATGGTTTCAGAAGCAGAGAATGGAGCCTGTGAGCCAGGCCCATCAGCACAGTGGGTGTGAGAGGAGCTCTGGAATGGGATTGCTTCCTGTGAGGGCTGCAATGCGCTGGGCCGACATCCCTGTCTGCAGTGGTTAGAGTCTGCAGAGGTGCTGTTGGCAGGCTGGCCTTGGATGCTTCAGATCCTGTCCTTCAGATGATCTGTTTATAAACATCCTATTGAATGTGGCTGCCTCGGTGGTGAATTGGGTGGGCTCAGTGTTCACATGGGTGCACTACATTTGTCATCCTTACTCCACTCATCTTTTCCATGGGGTCTCACACCAACCCAAATATCCTGTCTGCACCAAAGTTTCTACCATCAAAAAGAAAAATTTTAATCAGACATAAGATGAATGAGATCGGAAGCTCTAGCGTACAGCATGGGTGGTGGAAGATGTGTTCATTAATTTGATTCTGATCATCATTACACAATGTATACATATATCAAATCACCATGTTGTCCACAGTCTTTATTTGTCAATTAAATACTTTAAAATAAAAAAAAAACTGAAAAGTTAATTTCCACCAAGATGTTAATCACTTTGTATATCTCAACATCGAGGAGTATTTACTTTTGAAAAGATAACTGAGAAAATAGGGCAATATTTAATCCAAAACACTAAATTGCTAATTGTCTCTGTAGCTATTTCTCAACATATGCACACAGTGATTAAACTATTCTTAGCAAGCATACAGCTGCAAGGAGGAACTAGCCACACTGACTTCAGCCAGAGGACAGTCATGTAGGGGAAGAGGAGTGAAGCCCCTGGGCTTGGTGAAGACTGAAAGTGAACTTTTGGGAAATGTCTCAATGTAGCCATCATTGACTCCATTTTTTTTTCTTTTTTTTTTGTGATTCCAGTGTTACCTACATGCAGTCTCAATTTATGATTTAGTGCATCCTTAACTGAGGTTCTGTTTCTTTTTTAGGAGAAGGGGGAGAATTAAGATAAATATGAGCACTGTGTTGAAGTCTTTTTAAAATCCTCGTGTCAAATCTGTCCCCCATGCCCTTTTGTGCACCTGTAATTATTTTCCCAACTAGGACTCTCATGTGGTAACTCCAGCTCTGGTCTGCTCATTATTCTTTAGTTTCATATGTTTAAAACCTTAAGTAGTTTCTCACTTGTTTACCTTACCATCACCCTAAACTCATATTAACATATAACTTGACTTATAATCTGTGCCCATAAGTCTCTCTTCTAATACTGCCATTTTTTATCAACAGCCCTATCCTACCATAGAGCCACTTTGATTTACATTTTTAATGTTTTTTTTCCTCCAACATTTATTAAAGTTTGACCACTTTCTTTCTAGTTCAGTGTCGGTTACTGGGCCTTGAATGACTTCATAAGTTCCAAGAGGAGGCCCACCTCTCTTCCAGTCAGCCCATAAGCTCTGTGATGAGCCTCCTCCTTGCTCCTCGTGCTATGCTCAGCACCATGGACAGTGCCAGGCACACGCAAATAGTGCAGCCTCTAATTCAGACTTTTAAAGTATTCTTCAGTTGACGCTATACAGAAGATGTTCATTATACAAATTTAAGCTTTTATTTTATTTTAAACTGCATCCTCAATAGTGTATTCTTTTTTTTCAAAATCTCCTATTTTGTGACTAGCACAATTACACTACATTGCAAATTTTTGGTACTGTTTTGTGTTAAATGAGCATAGTAAAATATATCAAAGTTTTTGTAAGATTATTTGTATTTTTTTAGTTTTTATTACACAATGAATCTAAAAAAAAAGAGTTGGCTGAGGTCTCTCCCATTGTCTGAGAGGCCCTGGCCTCAGCTGCTCTCACATTTTTATTAGCTTATGGTGTCTTGAGTTCATTACTCAGAGGAGTTCATAAAGTTCTGGTAATTGTGTACAACTTGTACCCCATCATGCCTGTGTTGAAGTTCACATCCTGGGCAAAGTCAGGGCTCAGGAGCATCATCTGACATAAGTGCTCTGACACTTCAAATGTTGACCTGGTCAAATCTATTTTCTCTGTTTTGGCCGACTCTCCTTCCCCTACTGGCTCCCTCACAGGCAATTATCTTTCCTACGTCTGAGCTTTTACCCATGTCATTTCCCAATTTAAACAACCTCTCTCCATCAGTTTTTAAAATACCCATTCAGGTCTAATGCCCACCCAGACCTTCTCCAAAGGCTCTGCTGTAGATTGCTCACAATAATACAATATGGTCAGAGAATGTTGCATATTTTATATTCTTCTTTTGTATAATTCTTTGCTTCACGCTTATAGTTTTAACCCCCAAAAGCATTCCAAGTGTCCTTGAAGTTGAGAGTTATTCCTTCATTTATTTAACAAGCACACATTCTAAATCATTTGTCTTCCTGGTCAAATGGAAGAAAAGGCACTGAACAAATAAACATACCTATGGATCCATGGTTATAAATGGTGATAAGCAAAAACGAATGGAACCAAATATTATGAGCAAAACATATTGACTGAAGATGTGATTAAGAGAGAAAATGACAGAAAATGATGTAGTGTAATAAATCAGGGGTGGGGAGATTCTGAGCGAGTCTTGGAAGTCACTATGAAGAATGTAAGATTTTATTCTGAGGACACAAGAGGCCAATGAATGGATTTAAGAGAGTGACATGATCTTTTATGCATTCTGTCACATATTTCTATGAAGCAGCTAGCCCAACTTGAAATACATGGTAAATCTTACTATTCAGTCCCCATGAAAGAAAAGACGAGCAATGGTGACTGCGTTGAATTAGCGCTGAGTACTTTCAGAAGACCACGCTCAGTAGTGGCCTCTACTGTTATAAGGGAACAGACTGGAAAAGGCCGCAACTTGCTGTTTTGCATTCCTCTTTTCCTTCTCTACCAAAATATCTTATCAACTTAAATAATCTGGTCAATTTACATAAATGGTTACAGTTCATAGATTCAGCCTCCAGTTATTACTCCTAAAGAAATTTTATTTTGAACAGAAATTTTTAGCGGAAGTGATTTTTGACATGTTTAGACTCTTTAATGAGTTGAAGCAACTTATGTCTCTTTCAGTTAAGAATAAAACTAAACACATGGAAAGTGTATTATCCTCTCTTCATGCTCTTCAAAGATGCAGCTAAGCTAAAATTATGTGATATGTATGGTTCATCTGTATATTGAAGTCTCTCTCTCTCTCTTCATCCATTCAAATACATAGGTCAGCCATGATGACTTTTTTCCTTCATTCAATTGACAAGTAGGTATTAAGCACCTATGTGATGTATAAGAACTATTCTAAATGCTCCTGGGGCAAAATCCTGAAAATGGACAGCAGAATGTATTATTCTGCAATCACTTTGCCTGACTTACCTCACCTATTTGTGGATCCAGAATTTGATTTTCATTGTTACTGTCTTTGAATATAAAACTGAATGTGAAATTTAATTTCCATTTCCCCTACAGCTGGTGTTTGGCTCACAAAGGGGAAGAATCTATCATTTTCTAAATGAGCCTTCCATCCATGGCAAATACATTTGAATGTTGATGTTTTCCATTCTCTTTTGTACCTTGCTAATCTTTGGGGTACAACAGACCTGATATTTATGTTCCCAGTAGCTGGACTGTTTTATAACTAATTTGATATTTTGACAGCACTCATTTCAATGGTAAAATATAGTTGCTGTTTACTAGCATGTTTGAGGCAGGATAAGTCTTATTAAAAATAAGAATACTTTTTTGAATGCCAATGCAACTTTCAAAATGAAAATCCCATTTTGATTACCCTTAAAAATGCTTCAGCTTCTAGTCTTGGAAACATTTTTTACTTGATAGCTACCTGGAACTTGGGCAAAAATGACAAATACACCTTTTAAATATCTTTCTTCTGTCAGGGTAAATGACTGGTTTTAAAAAAAATGTACAAATAAATAAAAATAAATATCTTTCTTAACTTACTAGCCCAAAGCCAGAATATTTGGTCATTCATGGAGTTCATCAATCTATTTAATACAATTATCTTATAATTTTCACCATATAGTAGTTTCATGCATTTTATTTTGTATTAAACAATTCCACTAGTTTCCAAATACTATTGATCAGCATGTAATAGTTTATTATAGCATAGTGGTTCAGTGTGTGGCTTTTGGAGAAAGTGGATTTGGGTCAAAGTTAGGGCTAGAGTTGTTCAGATTTAGGCTTAGGTCTGGGGTTAAGGTTGTGTTTAGGATTAGGTTTAAGGTTGGGGTTCAAACCTTGGTTTTTAATCTTCTAGCTATACTTTATCACCAAGAGCAAGGTATTTAACTTAATTGTTCCTGAGTTTCCTCATTTACAAAAAGAGGATGATGGCACATAAATTATATAATTCTTTCCAAATTTAAGTGTTTAATACATATAAAATGTGCCTGGAATGATGGAAGAACTCAATACAATTAATTTTTCTTCTGTCAAATTTGAATCTGACAAAAACACTAAGCCCAGTCATTTCTTTTTCTGAGACAGGATCTCACTCTGTTGCCCAGGCTGGGGTGCACCTATGAGTGATCTCGGCTCACTGCAGCCTCCATCTCCCAGGTTCAATCAATCCTCCCACCCAAGCCTCCAGAGTAGTTGGGCCATGTTGCCCAGGCGGGTCTCAAACTCCTGAGCTCAACCAATCCACCCCCCTGGGTCTCCCAAAGTGCTAGGATTACAGGAGTGAGCCACCGCGCCCTGCCTTGTCAATATTTCTGAAAGACAAATGCTTATTTTGAAGTCTTGGTAAAGCCCGAGAAAAAAGGTACGGCAATTTTGTATGGCTCCTTGTCTCCTTGCTCTCAGTCTGCCTTTATTGGGATTTAGACTACAGCACAGTGGAGCTATGTCCCCACTGTTTCCCCAGGCTTGGAAGTGCAGCTCCAACTCCCAGAGGCACACAATTTACATGCTCAGAGTCACTTAGGTATTATGAGATCAGTTCAGGAGCAGAAGATTACAATTTAAAGCCCATCAAGTGGCATTTTAAAGCCCATCAACTCAGAGAGCTTAGAAGACAAAGTTTTTTTCTGAGCTCCTTCATTCTGAAGTATGACAGATCTCGAACTACAGCTCGTCTTCGAATTTTAGTCATTTCTTTCATCAGAAACCACCAGCCAGGTTGGTATGTCTGGTAAGACAGGAGTTTGGAAATGCATCCATAATGTTGCTGCAGGCCAGTAACGTCCTTAGCAGTTACTAAAATAATAGGCCAGTGTAAGGATATGTTGACTCTTGGATACTGCTACACCCTATGGCTGACTTGCATTTGCTATTTACACCTGTGGTTCTCAGGCTGAAAGCCAGGACTCTTGTAATAAACTGCCACTTCTGAAGAGGGAGACTAAGATGTCTGTTAAGATAGGAAAAGAGAAAGAAAATAACATTTGTACTCTGCACAGTTTTATCTAATAAATTGGCATAAGTTGGTCAGTCTGTTATTCACTGTGCATTCCTTAACTGCCCTTGATGTAATTTAATTCTAATCAGTTATAACACACCAGGAAAGAAATTGCTTAGACATGCAATCTTTCTTAGAGCAACATATTATCTTCAAAAGGAGAATTCCTCTTTGAATTTTGAAGCACCTGTGGCCTCAGGACAATGTGATGACTACTTAACCCAAGGAAAAGTGTCCCTCTGGGACTTTGACATGTTTCTCTGGAGCGCAAGGTCATTTTCAAACATCCTACCAGAAATTGCAGAGGAAGACACTTACATTTTGAAGGAGTAGAGTCTCATTTAGGCCAATGTTATTCTATTTTGATTAATGAAACAGTGAGCTATTTCCTAAAGAATATGGCAACAATTGTGAAGAATTCATTTACCATCAGAAGGTGAGGGAATTGTAAACTGGTGCAGCTCAAACGCTGAAAATAGCTCTGACATAGACAGGAATTATCAGCTCGTTCTCTAAATGAAGGAAATGAGGCATCCATCTTAAATGATTCTGTGTGTTAGGGATTATATTTGTGTCTCCTACATATCTCCATCAGCATAGGATGGAGAGCAAGGTTACGACGAGCATTGACTAAGTGCCAGGCACGTGCTGCAATGCTGTGTTTTATATGGCTCTATGTGTTTTATATGGCTCAACTTCACAGAAACCCTTGGACGTTGGTACTGTTTTCATCTTTGTTTTATAAATTAAAAATATATTACATATGTGTGACACAGAGTGGTTTAGTGGTGAAGCTAGGATTGAACTGAGGCACCCTCTCTGTGAAGTCTGTGTTCCCAACTACCACTGTGCTGGCCCTGAGTGAAGAGACACAGAACTGTAAGAACTGGTTCTTAGTAAGAGAGCTGGAAGGAAAGGAAAGAAGCTGGAGAAGCATCAGCAGAGGGCAAATAAAGTGAGGTTTAGGAAGAAGGATGCTTTCAGCCAAGAAAAATAAGCATCTGTGGGGAGCATCCCATAGAACAGGTTGGAAGAGAAAGTATGAAAACAAAGGACTGTCCTCTTTAAGACAAGGCACCTGGTCATCTTTTCCCTCCTACAGCCACAAAGGGATTTAAGACATGTGCAAAAAAAAGAAAAAAAGAGAAAGAAAAAGCAATAGTAGAAAAATTATCTGATTCCTTGCAGAAGTAAGTTGCCTATAAAATAATACCTTGGAATGCTCACACCAAGCTATAACCATAATTCAGAAGAACAAAAATACAAGCTAAAGTCAGCAAATCTTAAAAAGTATCACCCAGTTTCCCTCCTCCTCTTCCTTCTTGCAAAGCCTCCTCTGCCCAGTGGCTGGTGAGGACTCTACAGTATGGCCTATTCCTCAGCAACAGCGTCCAACCCTGGGCACTACCCAGTAGCAATGAAAGGAGTGGCTTCTTGACCAAATTAGTTTTCATATTCAGTGAAACACTGAGCTACAACAAATTTGAGACCTTTGACTCATCGGTTTTACCATATGATTTGATGACATACAAAACTCTTTGTCTGTGACTTTAGGTTTAAATCTTACTTTGAAGCACTCTCATTAGTTCCAACACTATAAATAGAAACTATATATGTTGAAAGTCTGTCATTTCCCATGTTTCCAGCTGTGTATGTGGCATGGAAGAGCCTCCATGAGGGTCCCTAAGTGAGGGTGTGTGTCTAGGTGTTTGTGCATGCATGTCCATGTGCATGCAACTATCAGATGTGATAAATGTCATGTTTTCCATAAGGATGGCATGATGAAACCACATGTGATTTAAAAAGGCAAATGAAAGAAATAATGGTATTTTTCAGTAGAACAGTGTGAGCAATAAAGCATGAGGAGTGAAATCTGGGTCATTTTCAAAAAAAGCAAACTTTTCGTCACAAAGATAACCTTTTCCTTGGCCTTGCTAAAGCAGCTTTCTAGGGCTTACTTTTCACTTCTATAAAAATAGGAAACCTAAGTGTGACTGAGCTGAGATTACCCACTTTGCTGGAAGAAAGACTTGGGTTCCAGCTGAGTGTGGTGGCTCACGCCTATAATCCCAGCACTTTGGGAGGCCGAGGCAGGCAGATCACTTGACTTCAGGAATTCGAGACCAGCCTGGCCAACATGGTGAAACCCCATCTCTACTAAAAATACAAAAATTAGCTGGGTGTGGTGGCAAGTGCCTGTAGTCCTAGCTACTCGGGAGGCTGAGGCGGGAGAATCCGTTGAACCTGGGAGGCAGAGGTTGCAGTGAGCTGAGATAGCACCATTGCACTCCAGCTTGGGTGACGGAGAGAGACTCTGTCTCAAACAAAGAAAAGACTTGGGTTCCTTTTCCCCCGACAGCAGTGATCACCTGTGGAACCTTATGCAAGTTGTCTAATGTCTCTCAGCCTCCATTATCCTCTAGAAAAGAAAGACATAGCAGTAGTGCCTATCTCCCAGTGTAAATATGAGAAAGATAGGAGAAGATACATACAGAGTGTTAATGAACCCCAGCACACAATAAGTGTGCAAATGTTTACAGCTGTAATTATTCATACCATCTGAGATTTCTGGTTCTACCTAGGTACTTAAAAGTAGGCAAGTTCAGCATTACCAATTCCATTTCAGTTATTAATTAAACTTAATTTTATTAAGAGTAATGTTTATTTTACTAAAACGCGATTTTACTTCTTCGGGCAGCACTCAGCTGCTTTTTCCTTGTTACAGACATCAGTTTTTTGCTTTGACCTTTGTAGTATTTTAGTCTCTGAGAAACTTTGAAAGAATAAAATGATTACATTAGACAATGAATTAGAGTGTGTTTCCATCCAAACTAAGGCCTCACAACATTAGAAATTTGAAAATCACACATATAGAGTAGTTTAAATTGAAGCTTGCCTATAAAAAGAGGAGAAATCGGAGATCCACAAAAGTTAGATGATTGTCCATGACCTTATAATCCTGCCAACTGGTCACCTATCCCAAGTTTAATCTCCTATAGCTCACTTGAACCATATCTACACATTTGTGTCCAAGTGACAAGTGTCTACTAAGCTGGCCCATTTGAAGGATCTAAAATTAGAAACAGATCAATAAAAGTGTTGTTCGAGATATTCAGGGAGAAACAAGGCAACTTCTTAGGGATCACTTTTCTTATTTTAGTGAAAATGCATTTAGCACATTAAAACCTCCTCCATGGCACACTCCATTTCAGCTGGTGTTTGATGCAGTGGTAACATTAACTACACGGTATCGGCCAGCCCCGCTACTCAAAGAATATATCTATAAATGATCAACTTAGTTTCGAATAACCTTGCAAGAAGATATTTATTCATGCTAAAATGTGAAACTAGTGCTGAAGACAATGCGTTCCATGAGGGCAAAATATACGACTTCTTCATGTATATTCCCAAACTTTGGCATAGTGGCTATTATTCAAAAATGTATACAAAATAAATAAATATAAAAGTAGGAGTTAAAGCAATACAGAAAATCAACAAAACCAGGAGTTTTTTTTGTTTGTTTGTTTTTGTTTTTTTGCAAAGGTCAACAAAATTGATAAAACTTCAGCTAGACTGACCAAGTACTACCGACTGAATCATGAGACGCCAAAATTCACGTGTTGAAGCCCTAACTCCTAATGTGACTGTACCTGTATTTGGAGACAGGGCCTATATGGGGATAATTGAGGTTAAATGAGGTCACAAGGGTGAAACTCTGCTCTAATAGAATTACTGTCCTTTTAAGAAGAAGAGACATCAAAGACCTCAGTTTTCCCACACATGCACCAAGGAAAGGCCCTGTGTGAGTGCGGCAAGAAGGCAGCCCTCTACAAGCCAGGAAGAGAGCCCTCCCTAAGAACCACATCAGGTGGACTCTTAACCTTGGACTTCCTAGCCTCTAGAGCTGTGAGAAAGTTAATTTTGGTTAAGTCCCCAGTCTGGTATTTTGTTATGGCAGGCCAAATAGACTAATCCATCAAGCAAAAAAAGACAGAAGACTCAAACTACTAAAATCAGAAATAAAAGAAAAATGACCTTATAGAAACAAAAAGGATTATAAGGGGTTATTAAGAACAATTGCATGGTGCAATTTAGGTAACTTTAATAAAACTGACAAATTCTTAGAAAGACACAAACTACTGAACTAACTCAAGAAGAAAGAGAATATTGAACAGTACCAAAACAAGAAATTGAATTTGCAACTAAAACAAAACAAACAAAAAACACCACACTGCTCACAAAGAAAATGCCAGGTCCAGATGGCTTCAGTGATGAATTTTACCACATATTTAAATAAGAATTAACACATATACATAATAAGCACTTCCAAAAAAATTAAAAGAGGAAGAAACACTTCCCAACTCATCCTATGAGCCCAATATTACCCTGATGCCAAAACAGAGAAAGATGTCCCAACAAAATAAAACTATAGACCAATTTCCCTTGTAAATATAGATACAAAACTCCACAAAACAGTAGCAAACTAAATTTGGCAATATATTGAAAAATTAGGCTGGGCGCAGTGGCTCACTCCTGTAATCTCAGCACTTTGGGAGGCCGAGGAGGGCAGATCACGAGGTCAGGAGATCGAGACCATCCTGGCTAACAGGGTGAAACCCCGACTCTACTAAAAATACAAAAAATTAGCCGGGCGTGGTGGCGGGCGTCTGTAGTCCCAGCTACTCGGGAGGCTGAGGCAGAAGAATGGCGTGAAACCAGGAGGCGGAGCTTGCAATAAACCGAGATCTGCTACAGCACTCCAGCCTGGCAACAGAGCGAGACTCCGTCTCAAAAAAAAAAAAAAAAAAAAAAAAAAAAAAAAAAAAAAAATTATACACCATGACCAAGTGGGATTTATCACAGGAATGCAAGCCTCTTTTAACATTTGAAAATGAATTAATAGAATGACCCATATCAACAGAATAAAGAACAGAAACCACATTGCTATGGACTGAACGTTTGTGCCCGCCATTCATATGTTAAAATATTAACCCCCAGGTGGGGTGCAGTGGCTCAAGCCTGTAATCCCAGGACTTTGGGAGGCCAAGCTAGTGGATCACTTGAGGTCAGAAGTTTGAGACCAGCCTGGCCAATATGGCGAAACCCCGTTTCTACCAAAAAATACAAAAATTAGCCGGGTATAGTGGTGCGTGCCTGTAGTCCCAGCTACTCTGGAGGCTGAGGCAGTAGAATCGCTTGAACCTGGGAGGTGGAAGTTGCAGTGAGCTGAGATCACGTCACTGTACTCCAGCCTGGGTTACAGAGCTAAACTGTCTCAAAAAAAAAAAAAAAAAAAAAAAAAAAAATTAGCCCCCAGTGTGATGGTACTAACAGGTAGAATTTTTGGGAGATAATTAGGTCATGAGGGTAGAGCCTTTATAAATGAGATTAGTGCCTTTATTAAAAATAAGACAGGAGATAGTTTGTTTCCTCTCTCTCTCTCTCCCCCAACCCTCCCACCCCAACCACCATGTGAGGATGCAACAAGAAGATGGCCATTTGCAAACCAGGAAGAGTGCCCTCACCAGACGCTGGACAGACACTGGATCTAACAGTGCCTTGATCTTGGGTTTTCTAGCCTCACATTTCCGAGAATTTTCAGGAACTAATTTCTGTTGTTTAAGCCATCCAGTCCATGGTGTTCTGTCATAGCAGCCTAAACTGGTTAAGACACACATGGTCAACTCAATGTATGAATTAATGGAATGCCCCATATCAATAGAAAAGGGACTTGACAAGATCCAACACTCTTGATTAAAAAACAATATCAAGAACAAAAATAAACAAAAAATTCAACAAACTAGGAATAAAAGGAAACTTTCTCAACTTTATAAAAGACATCTATGAAAAACCCATAGCAAGCAGCATATCTAATAGTGAAAGACTGAAAGCATTTCCCCTAAGATCAGTAACATGATAAGAATGTCTGCTCTCACTAGTTCTATTTACTATTGTGCTGGGGCTTCAGCCAGGGAAATATGGCAAGGAAAAAAAATACCTGGATTGGAAAGGAAGAAACAAAATCATCTCCATATGTATATGAAATGCATTTATATACAGGATTCTAAGCAATCCCATTTAAAAAAATGATTAGAAGAGTGATGTTATTATAGCAAAAGTGGTAGAGTAGATAGCTCAAAGGTTCTATCCCTTCACAGGAACATCAAAAAATCAAGCAAAAACTCTCAGAACCAACTTTGTCATAGCTCTGAAAAACAGTAAAAAGTTCATAGCAACTAAGTAAATGCTGAATCAAGAAAAAGTAATTTAAAAGTAATAAAGCAATTTAAAAGTGATAATAAAGCTTCACAGTATTTTGCTTGTTCTTTCTCTATCCAAGATCCCGGCTCAGTGACAATCTTTAAGATGGCAATTCAGATTCCCAGTGTGGGACCCTGGTTCCTGGTTCTGGAGGGAGCGTAGCAGACTTTCTTCTTAAATATTGTGTTTGTTCTTTTTTTTTTTTTTTTTTTATACTTTAAGTTCTAGGGTACATGTGCAAAACGTGCAGGTTTGTTACATATGTATACATGTGCCATGTTGGCTTGCTGCACCCATTAACTTGTTGTTTACATTAGGTAATTCTCCTAATGCTATCCCTCCCCCACCCCACCACCCCATGACAAGCCCCAGTGTGTGATGTTCCCCACCGTGTGTCCAAGTGTTCTCATTGTTCAATTCCCACCTATGAGTGAGAATATGCGGTGTTTGGTTTTCTGTCCTTGGGATAGTTTGCTGAGAATGATGGTTTCCAGCTTCATCCATGTCCCTACAAGGGCATGAACTCATCCTTTTTTATGGCTGCGTAGTATTCCATGGTGTATATGTGCCACATTTTCTTAATCCAGTCTATCATTGATGGACATTTGGGTTGGTTCCAAGTGTTTGCTATTGTGAATAGTGCTGCAATAAACATACGTGTGCATGTGTCTTTATAGTAGCATGATTTATAATCCTTTGGGTATATACCCAGTAATGGGATGGCTGGGTCAAATGGTATTTCTAGCTCTAGATCCTTGAGGAATCGCCACACTGTCTTCCACAATGGTTGAACTAGTTTACAATCCCACCAACAGTGTAAAAGTGTTCCTATTTCTCCACATCCTCTCCAGCATCTGTTGTTTCCTGACTTTTAATGATCACCATTCTAACTGGGGTGAGATGGTATCTCATTGTGGTTTTGATTTGCATTTCTCTAATGACCAGTGATGATGAGAATTTTTTTCATGTGTCTGTTGGCTGCATAAATGTCTTCTTTTGAGAAGTGTCTGTTCATATCGTTTGCCCACTTTTTGATGAGGTTGTTTGTTTTTTTCTTATAAATTTGCTTAAGTTCTTTGTAGATTCTGGATATTAGCCCTTTGTCAGATGGGTAGATTGCAAAAATTTTCTCCCATTCTGCAGGTTGCCTGTTCACTCTAATGGTGGTTTCTTTTGCTATGCAGAAACTCTTTATCTTAAATAGATTTCATTTGTCTATTTTGGCTTTTGTTGCCATTGCTTCTGGCATTTTAGTCATGAAGTCCTTGCCCATGCCTATGTCCTGAATGGTATTGCCTATGTTTCTTCTAGGGTTTTTATAGTTTTAGGACTTACATTTAAGTCTTTAATCCATCTTGAATTAATTTTTGTATAAGGTGTAAGGAAGGGAAGGGATCCAGTTTCAGCTTTCTACAGTTTCAGCTAGCCAGTTTTCCCAGCACCACTTATTAAACAGGGAATCCTTTCCCCATTTCTTGTTTTTGTCAGGTTTGTCCAAGATCAGACAGTTGTAGATGTGTGGTGTTGTTTCTGAGGCCTCTGTTCTGTTCCGTTGATCTATATATCTGTTTTGGTACCAGTACCAAGCTGTTTTGGTCACTGTAGCCTTTTGGTATAGTTTGAAGTCAGGTAGTGTGATGCCTCCAGCTTTGTTCTTTTGGCTTAGGATTGTCTTGGCAATGCGGGCCCTTTTTTGGTTCTATATGAAATTTAAAGTAGTTTTTTTCCGATTCTGTGAAGAAAGTCATTGGTAGCTTGATGGGGATGGCCTTGAATCTATAAATTACCTTGGGCAGTATGGCCATTTTCATGATATTGATTCTTCCTATCCATGAGCATGGAATGTTCTTCCATTTGTTGGTGTCCTCTTTTATTTCATTGAGCAGTGGTTTGTAGTTCTACTTGTAGAGGTCCTTCACATCCCTTGTAAGTTGGATTCCTAGGTATTTTATTCTCTTTGTAGCAATTGTGAATTGGAGTTCACTCATGATTTAGCTCTCTGTTTGTCTGTTGTTGGTGTATAGGAATGCTTGTGATTTTTGCACATTAATTTTGTATCCTGAGACTTTGCTGAAGTTGCTTATCAGCTTAAGGAGATTTTGGGCTGAGATGATGAGTTTTCTAAATGTACAATCATGTCCTCTGCAAACAGGGATAATTTAACTTCCTCTTTTCCTAATTCAATACCCTTTTTTTCTTTCTGTTGTCTGACTGCCCTGGCCAGCACTTCCAACACTATGTTGAATAGGAGTGGTGAGAGAGGGCATCCCTGTCTTGTGTCTGTTTTCAAAGGGAATCCTTCCAGTTTTTGCCAATTCAGTATGATATTGGCTGTGGGTTTGTCATAAATACCTCTTAATATTTTGAGATACATTCCATCCATACCTAGTTTATTGAGAGTTTTTAGCATGAAGTGCAGTTGAATTTAGTTGAAGGCCTTTTCTGCATCTATTGAGATAATCATGTGGTTTTTGTCTTTGGTTCTGTTTATGTGATAGATTACATTTATTGATTTGAGTATGTCAAACCAGCCTTGCATCCCAGGAATGAAGCTGACTTGATCGTGGTGGATAGGCTTTTTATGTGCTGCTGGATTTGATTTGCCAGTATTGTATTGAGGATTTTTGCACCGATGTTCATCAGGGATATTGGTCTAAAATTCTCTTTTTTTGTTGTGTCTCTGCCAGGCTTTGGTATCAGGATGATGCTGGCCTCATAAAATGAGTTAGGGAGGATTCCCTCTTTTTCTATTGATTGGAATAGTTTCAGAAGGAATGGTACCAGCTCCTCTTTGTACCTCTGGTACAATTTGGCTGTGAATCTATCTGGTCCTGGACTTTTTTTGGTTGGTAGGCTATTAATTATTGCCTTAATTTCAGAACCTGTTATTGGTCTATTCAGAGATTCAACTTCTTCCTGGTTTAGTCTTGGGAGGTTATATGTGTCCAGGAATGTATCAATTTCTTCTAGATTTTCTAGTTTATTTGTGTAGAGGTGTTTATAGTATTCTCTGATGGTAGTTTGTATTTCTGTGGGATTGGTGGTGATATCCCCTTTATCATTTTTTATTGCACCTTTTTGATTCTTCTCTCTTTTCTTCTTTATTAGTCTTGCTAGCGTTCTATCAATTTTGTTGATCTTTCAAAAAACCAGCTCATGGATTCATTGATTTTTTTGAAGGGTTTTTGTGTCTCTATCTCCTTCAGGTCTGCTCTGATCTTAGTTATTTCTTGCCTTCTGCTAGCTTTTGAATGTGTTTGCTCTTGCTTCTCTAGTTCTTTTAATTGTGATGTCAGGGTGTCGATTTTAGATCTTTCCTGCTTTCTCTTGTGGGTATTTAGTGCTATAAATTTCCCTCTACACACTGCTTTGAATGTGTCCCAGAGATTCTGGTATGTTGTGTCTTTGTTCTCATTGGTTTCAAAGAACATCTTTATTTCTGCCTTCATTTCATTATTTACCCAGTAGTCATTCAGGAGCAGGTTGTTCAGTTTCCATGTAGTTGTGCGGTTTTGAGTGAGTTTCTTAATCCTGAGTTCTAATTTGTGGTCTGAGAGACAGTTTGTTGTGATTTCTGTTCTTTTACATTTGCTGAGGAGTGCTTTACTTCTAATTATGTGGTGAATTTTGAAATAAGTGTGATGTGGTACTGAGAAGAATGTATATTCTGTTAATTTGGGTTTGAGAGTTCTGTAGATGTCCATTAGGTCTGCTTGGTGCAGAGCTGAGTACAAGTCCTGGATATCCTTGTTAACTTTCTGTCTCATTGATCTGTCTAATATTGACAGTGGGGTGTTAAAGTCTCCCATTATTATTGTGTGGGAGCCTAAGTCTCTTTGTAGGTCTCTAAGGACTTGCTTTATGAATCTGAGTGCTCCTGTATTGGGTGCATATATATTTAGGATAGTTAGCTCTTCTTGTTGAATTGATCCCTTTACCATTATGTAATGGCCTTCTTTGTCTCTTTTGATCTTTGTTGGTTTAAAGTCTGTTTTATCAGAGACTAGGATTGCAACCCCTGTTTTTTGTTTTGTTTTGTTTTGTTTTGTGTGTGTGTGTGTGTGTTTGCTTTCCATTTGCTTAGTAGATCTTCCTCCATCCCTTTATTTTGAGCCTATGTGTGTCTCTGCACATGAGATGGGTCCCTGAATACAGCACACTGATGGGTCTTGACTCTTTATCCAATTTGCCAGTCTGTGTCTTTTAATTGGGGCATTTAGCCCATTTACATTTTAGGTTAATATTGTTATGTGTGAATTTGATCTTGTCATTATGATGTTAGCTGGTTATTTTGCCCGTTACTTGATGCAGTTTCTTCCTAGCATTGATGGTCTTTACAATTTGGTGTGTTTTTGCAGTGGCTGGTATCGGTTGTTCCTTTCCATGTTTAGTGCTTCCTTCAGGAGCTCTTTAAGACAGGCCTGGTCGTGACAAAATCTCTCAGCATTTGCTTGTCTGTAAAGTATTTTATTTCTCCTTCACTTATGAAGTTTAGTTTGGCTGGATATGAAATTCTGGGTTGAAAATTCTTTTCTTTAAGAATGTTGAATATTGGCCCCCACTCTCTTCTGGCTTGTAGAGTTTCTGCTGAGAGATCCACTGTTAGTCTGATGGGCTTTCCTTTGTGGGTAACCCACCTGTATGAGGTGTCAGTCAGCCACTACTGGGAGGTGTCTCCCAGTTAGGCTACATGGGGGGTCAGGGACCGACTTGAGGAGGCAATCTGTCTGTTCTCCAATCTCAAACACCGTGCTGGGAGAACCACTGCTCTCTTCAGAACTGTCAGACAGTGAGGTTCAAGTCTGCAGAAGTTTCTGCTGCCTTTTGTTCAGCTATGCCCTGGCCCCAGAGGTGGAGTCTACCGAGACAGCAGGCCTTGCTGAGCTGCGGTGGGCTCCGCCCAGTTCAAGCTTCCTGGCTGATTTGTTTACCTACTCAAGCCTCAGCAATGGCGGATGCCCCTCCCCATGCCAGGCTGCTGCCTCACAGGTCAATCTCAGACTGCTGCCCTAGCAGTGAGCAAGGCTCTTTGGGCGCAGGACCCACTGAGCCAGGCACAAGATACAATCTCCTGGTGTGCCGTTTGCTAAGACCATTAGAAAAGCACAGTATTTGGTCAGGAGTGTCCTGTTTTTCCAGGTACCATCTGTCATGGCTTCCCTTGGCTAGGAAAGGGAAATCCCCTAACTCCTTGCACTTCCCGGGTGAGGTGATGCCCTGCCCTGCTTCAGCTTGCCCTCCGTGCACTGCACCCACCGTCCAAGCAGTCCCAATGAGACAAACCAGGTACCTCAGTTGGAAATGCAGAAATCACCCGTATTCTGCGTCAAGCACGCTGGGAGCTGCAGAATGGAGCTGTTCCTATTTGGCCATCTTGGAATGGCAAAAAAAAATTGTGGTCGTTCTAATCTGTCTGGAGGCTATATTAAGGAATGAGGTAAAGCCTTTTCCCTTGCTTTTCCCAACTCAGAGCTCACTAAGGGAAGAAAAGAAGTGGGCATCCCCTTGAAAAAATTGTAAGGAAAATGAGCAATTGCTGTCACCCAGGGCAAAAGATTACAGTTGAGGGAAAAAATATAGTGCCAAAAGCCTAAGAGAAAAATATAAGAAAATTTTCTTAAAGAAATTGGTGAATTCAAAGAGCTCATAAATACTGGGGAATTTAGAAAGCCACGCACATGTCTTAGTCAGGATTCATGCTCATAAAAGACCTGAGTAGACCCTAAGCTTTTATCTCTGGCTGATCTTTGGACTCAGTTCTAGCAGGAAGTGAAGGCTGAGAAAGAGTTGTGAACAGCCTGAAAAAGCACTGAAGGAGTGTTCCAACACAGAGCCAGTCAGCAAATATTGAGAGAGGGTTTTTTTTTTCGCTTTTTCCCTCCCTCCTTCTCCCTCTTCTCTTTCCTTCCCTTCTTTCTTTCTCTTTTCTTTCCTTTCTTTCTTTCTTCTTTCCTTCTTTCTTCCTTCCTTCCTCCCTTCCCTTCCTTCCTCTCTCCCTCCATTCCTTCCCTTCTCCCATCTTCCTTCCTTCCTTCTTCCCTTCCTCCCTTCCTCCCTTTCTTTTTTCCTTCCTTCCTTCCTTTCTTCCTTCTTCCCTGCCTTCCTTCCTTCCTTTCTTCCTTCCTTCTGCTTCCTCCTGATAGTTATAAAAATCTCTGTCAAAATATGAGTTGAACACAAGCTAATGGAACTAAGACTTCAGAGACCACACATGACAAATAAAACAAAATTCATAAAAATAGTACAGAAGACTCACTAATCAAACAGATAGCTACAGTGCACAGAAAGCGACAAAAACAAACTCTAAGAAGGAGAAGAATGTGATCTGATTTCTAGAATTATGACTTTATAATAATCAAAATTTCCAGTTTTCAACAAAAAACTATGAAGCATGAAAACAAATAAGGAACTATAGCCCACAGAAATTTCTGCTCACAGAAGAACTGAGCAGAAACTATCCCTAAGGAAGCACAGATACTTGACTTATTAGGCAAATAAATACTATAATCAATGACCTTAAATATATTCAAAAGCTAAATAATTTATGAGCAAAATACTAAAGGGAACTAGGAGAATGACATTTCAACAGAGAATATCAATAAAGAGATAGAAATTATAAAAAGGAACCAAACAGAAATTCTGGAACTAAAAAACATAACAACATATGGAAAACTCACTAGAGAATTTTAATAGCACATTTTAAATGGGCAGAAAAAAGAATCAGCAAACTTGGAGATGGATCAATTGACATTATCCAGTCAGTGTAGAAGAAAGAAAAAAAGAATGAAACTAAGACACATCTGTGACACCATCAAGGATACCAACATTTGCATAGTAGGAATCCCAGAAGGAGACGACAAAGAAAAGGAAGCAGAAAAAAAATCTGAAAAAATAATGGGTAAAAACTCATGAAGTTTTATAAGAGACATGAAATTACAAATCCAACCAGCTTATTAAACTCAAAGAAAGAAAAATGCAAAGAGATTCACACAGAGACATATCATAACCAAATTGTCAAACGCCAAAGCCAAAGGTGAATTTTGAAAGCAGCAAGAGAGAAGAGACTTATGCACATGACATTCTAAATAAGACTGTTAGTCAATTTTTCATGAGACAATATGGAGGCCAGAAGGCAGTGGGATGTAACTTTTAAGTGCTGAAAGAAAAAACTGTCAGCCAAGAATTTTATATCTGGTAAAACTATCTTTAAAAAGTGAGAGAGAAACTAGGACACACCTAAAGAAACAAAAATTGAGGGAGTGCTTTACCAGTAGGCCTACTTTACAAAAGGTAAGGAATAAAAAGGTCCTTCAGACTGAAATGAAAGTACAGTATGACAGTAACTCCAAGCCACATACAAAAATTAAAAACTCTGGAAAAGGTACTATATATGTAAACATTAAAGTCAGTATTATTGTACTTTTGTTTTTAAATTATTTTTATTTCCTAAAAAGACAAATGTACTATTTTAAGTACATTTTGTTGACATAAAACAGTAATATATGTTAATATCCATATAATATACAGAGATATAATTTATGATAATAACAATATAAGGGGGATGGACCTTACATAGGAGTGAAGAAACTATGTTGGTATCAATTCAAACTAGATTGTTACAGATTTGGGTGTTTGTTGTAAACTGGTGACTACTAAGCAAATAATAAAAAAGTAAAGGAATCAGTAATCAAAAACTTCCCAACAGAAAAGGTCCAAGCCAGTTTGCTTCATTGGTGAATTCTACCAACGATTTAAAGAATTATCACCAACACTTCTCAAGTTTTTTACATACAAAGGCAATAGAAGAGGAGGAAACAGTTCTTACTTATTCTTTGAAACCAGTATTACTCCAATACCAAAGCCAGACTAAACACCACAGGAAAACTACAGATAAATATTCCTTATAAATATGGATACAAAAAACCTCAAGAAAATACTAGAAAACCAAATCCAACGTAACAGTAAAAGTATTATACACCATGGCCAAGGGGAATTTATTTCAGGAATACAGGAGTGAGTCAAAACATAAAACATCTATGAATATACCACATTAATAGAATGAAGAAAATAACATCTCAATTGATGCAGAAAAAGCACTTGACAAAACTTAACATCCTTTTCTGAAGAAAAGAAAAATTCAGAAAACTAGGAATGGAAGGAAATTTTCTTCTATTTAATTGGCAGAAATAAAAAAGCTGATCTTTAAATTCATATGGAATTGCAAAGGGAAATGCCTCTTGCCACATGCAAAAATCCAATTAAAATGGATTAAAGACTTGAATGCAAGACATGGAACTATGAAGTCATGAGAATCTTGGAAAGAACAAAACTAAAGGACTCACAATTCTTTATTTCAAACTTACCTCAAAGTTACGGTAATCAAAACAGTATGGTACTGGCATAAGGATAAATATATAGTCCAAAAAAATAGAATTGAAAGTCCAGGAATAAGCCCATACACCTATGGACAACTGATTCCATTTTTATGAAATATTCAGAAGAGATAAATCCGTTGTCAGCTGCTACAAGTAGAATGGAAAAGGAAGTGACTGCTTGTGGGACATTTATGGGTTTTCTTTTGTGGTGAAAGAAAATATTTTGGAACTTGACAGAAGTAGTGGCTGTACAGCATATTAAATGCCATTGAAATTTAAATTTTAATATGATTAATCTTATCATGTTTAATCTAATAATATTTTTTAAAAGCATTATAACTAATAAATTAAGTCAGCAAGGTTTCAGAATATAAGACCAATACAAAAATATCAATCATATTTATTTTTCTCTTTGAAAACAAATTTTATTCAAGATTGAAGCAAAAATATTAAATTTATTTTATGTATGTATAGACAACCAAACTGTAATATTTAAATAAAAGTGTAATTATTTCCAAAAGTGGTATAGCTCAGAGAATTACTAGCAGAGGCTTCTTTTTTAACCTCAGATGTACAGAATTGAGTTTATAATATTAATTTCTTAGCAAGCTATCATCATTTATCCATGTTAAGCCCCACTTTTTAAATTTTTAAATATAATTATTGCCTTTTTCCTTTATCTCAAATCCCCAGTTCTCAATTCAATTTCCCCTCTGTATCCCATCATAAGCTCTATATTTTATGTATGTTAATTAATACATAATAATTGTACATATTTATGGGGTACATAGTGATTGTTTGTTTGTTTGTTTGTTTTTGAAACAAGGTCGGCTCTATCGCCCAGGCTGGAGTGCAGTGGCATGATCTCAGCTCACTGCAACCTCTGCCTCCCAGGCTCAAGCCATCCTCCTACCTCAGCCTCCAAAGTAGCTGGGACTACAGACACATGCTACCACACCAGGCTAATTTTTGTAGTTTTAATAGAGGCAGGGTTTCATCATGTGGCCCAGGCTGGTCTCAAACTCATGCTCTCAAGCAATCCACCCACCTCACCCCACAGTGATATTTTGATACATACAAAGTATAGTGATCAAATCATGGAAATTAGCACATCCATCATTTCAAACATTTATCATTTCTTTCTTTTTAAATTATACTTTATGTTCTGGGATACATGTGCAGAATGTGCAGGTTTGTTGCATAGGTATACATGTGCCATAGTGGTTTGCTGCACCCGTCAACCCATCATCTACATTAGGTATTTCTCCTAATGCTATCCTTCCCTTTGCCCCCCACCCCCTGACAGGCCCCAGTGTGTGATGTTCCCCTCCCTGTGCCCATATGTTCTCATTGTTCAACTCCCAGTTATGAGTGAGAACATGTGGTGTTTGGTTTATTGTTCCTATGTTAGTATGCTGAGAATAAAGGTTTCCAGCTTCATCCATGTCCCTGAAAAGGACATGGACTCATTCTTTTTTATGGCTGCATAGTATTCCATGGTGTTTATGTGCCACATTTTCTTTCTTCAATCTATTATTGATGGGCATTTGGGTTGGTTCCAAGTCTTTGCTATTGTGACTAGTGTTGCAATAAACATACGTGTGCATGTGTCTTTATAGTAGAACCTCTCTTCCTATTTGAATACCTTTTATTTCTTTCTCTTGCTTGATTGCTCTGGCCAGAACTTCCAATACTATGTTGAATACGAGTGGTGAGAGAAGGCATCTTTGTCTTTTGGCAGTTGTCAAAGGTAATGGTTCCAGCTTTTGCCCATTCAACATGATATTGGCTATGGGTTTGTCATAAATAGCTCTTATTATTTTGAGATACGTTCTATTAATGCCTAGTTTATTGAGTGTTTTTAGCATGAAGTGGTGTTGAATTTTATTGAAAGCCTTTTCTGCATCTAATGAGATACACATGTGGTTTTTGTCATTGGTTCTGTTTATGTGATGGATTATGTTTATTGTTTTGCATATGTTGAAACAGGGATGAAGCTGACTTGATCGTGGTGCTTAAGCCTTTTTTTTTTTTTTTTTTTTTTTTGGAGATGGGGTCTCACTCTGTTGCCCAGGCTGGACTGCAGTGGAACAATTTTGGCTCACTGCAACCTCCACCTCCTGGGTTCAAGCAGTTTTCCTGCCTCAGCCTCCTGAGTTGCTGGGATTACAGACATGCACGCCCAGCTAATTTTTGTATTTTTAGTGGAGATGGGATTTCATCATGTTGGTCAGGCTGGTCTCAAACTCCTGACCTCATGATCGGCCCACCTCGGCCTCCCAAAGTGCTGGGATTACAGGCATGAGCCACTGCACCCAGCCAGATAAGCTTTTTAATGTGCTGCTGGATTTGGTTTGCCAGTATTTTACTGAAGATTTTCACATCAATGTTCATCAGTGATATTGCCTGAAATTTTCTTTTCTTTTGTTGTGTCTCTGCCAGGTTTTGGTATCAGGATGATCCTGGCCTTATAAATTAAGTTAAGGAGGAGTCCCTTTTTTTCTATTGTTTGGAATATTCAGAAGAAATGGTATCAGCTCCTCTTTGCACCTCTGGTAAAATTTGGCTGTGTATCTGTCTGGTCCTGGACTCCTTTTTGTTGGTAGGCTATTAATTATTGCCTCAATTTCAGAACTTATTATTGGTCTATTCAGGGATTCAACTTCTTCCTGGTTTAGTCTTGGGAAAACGTATGTGTCCAGGAATGTATCCATTTCTTCCAGATTTTCTAGTTTATTTGCATAGAGGTGGTTATAGTATTCTCTGATGGCAGTTTGTATTTCCGTGGGATCTGTGGTGATATCTCCTTTATCATTTTTTATTGTGTCTATTTGATTCTTCTCTCTTTTCTTGTTTATTAGTCTGGCTTGCAGTCTATCTATTTTGTTAATCCTTTCAAAACATTGGCTTCTGGATTCATTGATTTTTTTGGAGGGTTTTCTCATACCTCTATCTCCTTCAGTTCTGCTCTGATCTTAGTTATTTCTTCTCTTCTGCTAGCTTTTGAATTTGTTTGCTCTTGCTTCACTAGTTCTTTTAATTGTGATGTTAGGGCATTGATTTTAGGTCTTTCCCACTTTCTGAAATGAGCATTGAGTGCTATAAATTTCCTACTAAACACTGCTTTCACCGTGTCCCAGAGATTTTTGGTACGTTGTCTCTTTGTTCTCATTGGTTTCAAAGAACTTATTTATTTCTGCCTTAATGTCATATTTACCCTGTGGTTATTCAGGAGCAGGTTGTAGTTGTGTGGTTTTTAGTGAGTTTCTTAATTTTGAGTTCTAATTTAGTTGCACTGTGTTCTGAGAGACTGTTTGTTATGATGTTTGTCCTTTTGCATTTGCTGGGAGTGTTTTACTTCCAATTATGTGGTCAATTTTAGAATAAGTGCTATGTGGTGCTGAGGAGAATATACATTTTGTTGATTTGGGGTGGAGAATTCTGTAGATGTCTATTAGGTCCTCTTGGTCCAAAGGTGATTTCAAGTCCTGAATATCCTTGTTAATTTTTTGTCTCATTGATCTGACAGTGGGGTGTTAAAATCTCCCACTATTATTGTGTGGCAGTCTAAGTCTCTTTGTAGGTCTTTAAGAACTTGCTTTATGAATCTGGATGCTTCTGCATTGGGTGCATATATATTTAGGATAGTTAGCTCTTCTTGTTGCGTTGATCCCTTTACCATTATGTAATGCCCTTCTTTGTCTTTTTTAAATGCCGATCTTTGTTGGTTTAAAGTCTGCTTTATCAGAGACTAGGATGCAACCCCTGCTTTTTTTTCCTTTCCATTTGCTTGGTAAATATTCCTCCATCACTTTATTTTGAGCTTATGTGTCTTTGCACATGAGATGGGTCCCTGAATACAGAACACCAATGGGTCTTGACTCTTTATCCCATTTGCCAGTGTGTGTCTTTTAATTGGGGCATTTAGCCCATTTATACTTAAGGTTAATATTGTTATGTGTGAATTTGGTCCTGTCATTATGATGCTAGCTAGTTATTTTGCCCATTACTTGATGCAGTTTTTTCATACTGTCAATGGTTTTGCATTTTGGTATGTTTTTGCAGTGGTTGGTACCAGTTTTTCCTTTCCACATTTAGTGCTTCCTTCAGGAGCTCTTGTAAGGCAGGCCTGGTCATGACAAAATCCCTCAGCATTTGCTTGTCTGTAAAATATTTTATTTCTCCTTCATTTTTGAAGCTTAGTTTGGCTGGATATGAAATTCTGGCCTGAAAAGTCTTTTCTTTAAGAATTTTGAATATTGGCCCCCACTCTCTTCTGGCTTGTAGGGTTTCTGCAGAAAGACCCACTGTTAATCTGATGGGCTTCCCTTTGTGGGTAACCTGACCTTTCTCTCTGGCTGCCCTTAACATTTTTTCCTTCATTTCAACCTTGGTGAATCTGACAACTATGTGTCTTGGGGTTGCTCTTCTCAAGGAGTATCTTTGTGCTGTTCTCTGTATTTCCTGAATTTGAATGTTGGCCTGTCTTGCTAGGTTGGGGAAGTTCTCCTGGATAGTGTCCTAAAGTGTGTTTTCCAACGTGGTTCCATTCTCCCTGTCACTTTCAGGTACACCAACCAAACATAGATTTGGTCTTTTCACATAGTCCCATATTTCTTGGAGGCTTTGTTCGTTCCTTTTCATTCTTTTTTCTCTAATCTTGTCTTCATGCTTTATTTCATTAAGTTGATCTTCAATCTCTGACATGTTTTCTTCCACTTGATCAATTCAGCTGTTGATACTTGTGTATGTTTCACAAAGTTCTTATGCTGTGTTTTTCAGCTCCATTAGGTCATTTATGTTCTTCTCTAAACTGGTTATTCTAGTTAGCAGTTCCTGCAACCTTTTATCAAGGTCCTTAGCTTCCTTGCATCGTGTTACAACATGCTCCTTTAGCTCAGAGGAGTTTGTTATTACCCACCTTCTGAAGCCTACTTCTATCAATTTGTCAAACTCATTCTCCATTCAGTTTTATTCCCTTGCTGGTGAGGAGTTGTGATCCTTTGGAGGAGACAAGACATTCTTGTTTTTGGAATTTTCAGCCTTTTTGCGCTGTTTTTTTCCTCATATTCATGGATTTATCTACCTTTGGTCTTTGCAATTGGTGAACTTCAGATGGGGTTTTTGCATGGGCATCTTTTTTGTTGATGTTGATGCTATTGCTTTCTGTTTGTTAGTTTTCCTTCTAACAGGCTCCTTTGCTTCAGTTCTGCTGGAGTTTGCTGTAGGTCCACTCCAGACCCTGTTTGCCTTGGTATCACCAGCGGAGGCTACAGAATGGCAAAGATTGCTGCCTGCTCCTTCCTCTGGAAGCTTTGTACCAGAGGGGCACCCACCAGATGCCAGCCAGAGCTGTCCTGTATGAGGTGTCTGTCAACCCCTGCTTGGAGATGTCTCCCAATCAGGTGGCATGGGGGTCAGGGACCCACTTGAGGAGGCAGCCTGTCCCTTAGCAGAGCTCAAGGGCTATACTGGGAGATCTGCTGCTCTCTTCAGAGCTGGCAGGCAGGAATATTTAAGTCTGCTGAAGCTGTGCCCACAGCCACCCCTTTCCCCAGGTGCTCTGTCCCAAGGAGATGGAAGTTTTATCTATAAGCCCCTGACTGAATCTGATGCATTTCTTTCAGAGATGCCCTGCCCAGAGAGGAGGAATCTATAGAGGCAGTCTGGCTACAGTGGTTTTGCTGTGCCGTGGTGGGTTCTGCACCCAGTTCAAACTTCCCAGTTTTGTTTACACTGTGAGGGGAAAACTGCCTACTCAAGCCTCAGTAATGGCAGACGCCCCTCCCTTCACCAAGCTGGAGCATCCCAGGTCGACTTCAGACTGCTGTGCTGGCAGCAAGAATTTCAAGCCAGTGGATCTTAGCTTGTTGGGCTCCATGGGGGTGGGATCTGCTGAGCAAGACCACTTGGCTCCCTGGCTTCAGCCCCCTTTCCATGGGAGTGAACAGTTCTGTCTCACTGGCATTCCAGGTGCCACTGGGGTATGAAAAAATCTCCTGCAGCTAGCTCGGTGTCTGCCCAATTAATCCCCAAGTTTTGTGCTGGAAACCCAGGGCCCTGGTAGTGTAGGCACCCAAGGGAATCTCCTGGTCTGCAGGTTGTGAAGACTGTGGGAAAAGCGTAGTATCTGGCCCAGATAGCACTGTCCCTCATGGCACAGCCCCTCATGGCTTCCCTGGGCTAGGGGAGGGAGTTACCCAACCCCTTGCACTTCCCAGATGAAGCAGCACCCCACCCTGCTTCTGCTTGTCCTCTGTGAGCTGCACCCACTGTCTAACCAGTCCCAATGAGATGAACTGGGTAACTCAGTTGGAAATGCAGAAATCACCAGCCTTCTGTGTTGGTCTCGCTGGGAGCTGCAGACCAGAGCTGTTCGTATTCAGCCATTTTGCCCGGGAATCCATTTATTATCAATTATATTTTTATATTCTTGTAATGAACAATACAAAAATGATATTAAAAAATCTAACTACAATAACATCAAAGATCATAAAATACTTTGGAATGTATTTAACAAAAAAAGTACAAAATTTATACTTTGAAAAGTACAAAACATGTTGAAAATAATAGTGAAAATCCAAGTAAATGGGAAGATACCTACATTCATGGATCAGAATACTTAAATTTGATAAGATGAAAATACTACCCAAACTAATCCACAGATTCAGTGTAATCCCTATCAAAATCCCACCTGGTTTCTTTGCAAAAATTGACAAGCTGATCTTAAAATGTACATAGAAATTCAAGAGACCAGAATAGCCAAAACAAGCTTGAAGAAGAAGAACAAAGTTTGAGGACTCACACTTCCAAAATTTAAAACTTACCATAAAGTTATAGAAACTAAAACAATGTGGTACTGGAATGAGGATAGATATATAGAGCTGTGGGGTAGAATTAAGAATACAGAAAAAAACTCTCATATGTATAGTCAACTAATTATTGATAATGCTGCCAAGACAATTCAATGAAAAAAGAAAATTATCTTCAACAAATATTACTGGGACAATAGTATATCCATTACATAATAATGAAGTTATGTCCATGGATCAAAGACCTAAATGTAGGGGCTAAAACTATAAAGCTCTAAGAAAAAAACATAGACATAGATCTCCATGACTTTGAATTAGTCAATTGTTTGTTAAATGACACTAAATACATGAAAAGAAAGAAAAAAATGGATACCATCAAAATTAGAAACTTTTGTACTTTAAATGAAACCATTCAGAATGTGAAAAGGCAACCCAAAGAATGGGAGAAAATATTTGCAAATTATGTACCTGAGAAGAGACTTGTATCTAGAATACATAAAGAACTCTTACTAGTCAGTGAAAAAACAAATAACCCAATTAAAACATGGCAAAGGAGTTGAGTAGAAATTCCCCTAAGGAGATATTCAGATGGCCAAAAAGCACATGAAAAGATGTTCAACATCCTTAGCCATCAGGACAGTGTAATTCAAAACTACAATGAGATACTAGTTCATGCTCACTACGATGGGTAAAATTAAAAAGTGAAATAACAACTCTAGACGTGAATGTGGAGAAACTGAGGCCCTTGTACACTGTTGCTGAGAATGTAAAATGTTGTAGCCACTGTGGAAAACAGTCTAGTAGTCCTCCAAAAAGTTTAATGTAGCATTTACCATAGACCTGACAATTCTCTTTCTATGTATATACCCAAGATAATTGAAAACATGTGTTTATGCAAAATCCTTTACACGAATATTTATAGCAGCATTCTTTATAACAGTCAAAAGATGGAAACAACACAAATGTCAATCAATTGATGAACAGATCAATAAAATGTGGCATATCCATACAATGGAAATGAAGAACTCATACATGCTACAATATGGAAGAACTTTGAAAATATGCTAAGTAAAAGAAGCCAGACAGAAAGGTCATGGCTCACCAGGTAGCCGTCACTGTGACATGAGTCAGTAACTTTTCTAAGCAACTTCAGTTTCCCAGTTCCTGAGTTGTAAATACTCAAACAAAGACAGACTAATAAACCACTTAACATGCAATTAAATAAGTCTGCAACATTAACCAAGTATTTGATTACAAAAATTCCAAAGGACACCAATCATGTATTTGAATGATTTGTAGAATGAAAAGAAACATCAAAAATAGAGCTATACATTCTCATATCACAGACCGAAGTTAGATTTTAACTTTGCTTATATCAAAACACCTACTGAATTTGGGCAAAAACTTTCTGCCTTGATTTCAGGTGACTAAGCCATTTGTTCCTTTAAGAAGTTTAAGTGCATCATAGAACTTTTATTTAAAAATTAAATTTTTGAAAAAAATTTTCTTTGGTATTCTATGTCAAGTAACTGAATATTTCTTTAACAATCATCTTTGCAAATCTGCATCAATAGATAATGAGCCCTCCACATACATGTTCTCATTATAAGTTTAGACTTTATCAGATTGTAGTCTCCTCCTATTTGGCCTATAATTCTCAGACTTGAGATAAAAGAGGCTGGTGGTAGCTAACATTTGAGGAATGTTTGCCAGTTTACTTGGTGTCTTTATACCTCTTGGCTCACGTAATCCTTACAACAATTTTATAAGTAGGCATTAGTTAAACTAATCCTAATTTACAGATTTGAAAATTGATGCTCTTTGCGGTTAAGAATCTTGCCCAAAGCTAATGAGTGCAGACCTCAAATCTGGGTCCTCAATGCATAAGGCTGTGCTTACTCCACAGCCATCACTTGATCTGGAATTGTGGAGCCTATAACCAGAGTCCCTCTCGGTTCACTTTAACCTCACCCTGTCCTGCTTCCATTGTCACCATCTGTACTTTATGAGAACAAATCTCAGCAGATGAGAGGGTGAAAAATTCCTTACGATAAACATCTATTACTCAAATTATGACCCAGGGGTTGTGGTAAAATACCTACAGTTTCAATTATACAATTTTTGTTCTGAGAAAGAACAGAGCTGGGAAAGATAATGCAGTAGTTGCTGAATGGCTATGATATAAATTGCCTCTATGACTGTCCAAATGGTAAGCCCAGAAGCATTGGTCTGCCTCTGGCTAGAACCCTGTGGCTTTAATATTATTCTGCGCTTGTTCCCTTGCTCTTCATAACATCAGGTGCTCTCAGATGGGCATCTTCTATTTTGGAGGCAATAAAATGCTGTAGCCGAAGTAACACTGAACATATCCTCTATTTTAGAATGCCATTGGAGCAACACAAACCACCAAGATATGGTCCCCAGACAGGCTGCAAGTCAATATCGGGCCAGGACACAACTGGGCTTCCTGATACCTATGGTTTAATAGTGCCCCCTTTGTGGACACTCTGATACTTACCCTCAGTTAAGGTGTTCTTGTTTCATTTCATGGTTGGTCTGCTGCAATGTAAGATACGCACTTGGTTGGGAACCCGGAAATCCAGTTGCAAGCCAGCTGCACAGCTCCCTGGCTGAGTGGTGTTGGGCAAAAGTCTGTGCATCTCCAGACTTCTCATCTGAAGGTCATGGGAAGGAATATGTCACATTGATACTGTATTTTTAAGCCTGGCTAGATATAGGGCTCAGTGGCCTAGGAGGAGGATATCATTGCTCTTTGGGAGAGGATTTCTCTGCTCTTTCCTCCACTCAGGAAAGGCACTTTAATGGTTGTGTTTAGTTAAGCTTAGTACTGAGATAGAGAAGTGAGGCTTGGTGGAAATGGTCCAGGAATTTGAGGATGAGTCTCAAAACCTTAGTTTGAAATAGATTGTCATGATCTGTTTTTCTTCTGTCATCCCAAATCATCACAGTCAGGCTTTTAATCAGGGGGTTTAGGATGAAGGAAGTGGGGTGTGTCCTTGTGGGGCAAAGCTGTACACACAGAGGGCTACAGCTGTAAGAGCTGGGTTCCGAGGCTAGAGGCCAGAAAATGGCTGAGTCAGGCCCATGGAATGGTGTGTGAGGGAGCTGGAGACTCGCCCTTGTGACTCAGGGCTTATGACCAAGGTAGACCTTGGAAGCTCAAGAAACTCGGAAGCAACCAAGAGGCAAACAGTTAACTTATGGAAAATGAAAGATTTCGTTGACTGATCATCAAGCATCTTTCAGTTAAAATATTTAGTGGATCTATGCATCTGCCCAAAGAAAAATTGAGTTAAAAATAGCTAAAGAGGCCAGGCGCAGTGGCTCACACTTGTAATCCCAGCACTTTGGGAGGCCGAGGTGGGTGGATCAGCTGAGGTCAGGAGTTCAAGACCAGTCTGACCAACATGGAGAAACCCCATCTCTACTATAAAAAAAAAAAAAAAAAAAAAAAAGACAAAATTAGCTGGGCATGGTGGCATGTGCCTGTAATTCCAGCTACTCAGGAGGCTGAGGCAGAAAAATCACTTCAACCTGGGAGGCAGAGGTTGCAGTGAGCTGAGATGGCGCCATTGAACTCCAGCCTGGGCAACAAGAGTGAAACTCCATCTCGAAAAAAAAAAAAAAAAAGCTAAAGATTTTCTATGGCACCATTTTTATTCATTCATATTTGTCTCGTTTATTGTATGTTTTAAACAAATCTATCAAAATTACCTTGCTGTTTTTTAATGTCAGAAGAAGATCAAGTCAACAAGTATATATTCAAAAGTTAAAGCCCAGGCGTGGTGGCTCACACCTGTATTCCCAGCACTTTGGTAGGCAGAGGTGGGAGGATCTTTTGAGTCCAGGAGACCAGCCTGAGCAACACAACAAGGCTCTGTCTCTACAAAAAATAAAAAAAAGCTAGCCTGTTTTGGTGGTGCACCTGTTGTCTTAGCTACTCAGGAGGCTGAATTGGGAGGATTGCTTGAGCCTGGGAGTTCACGGCTGCAGTAAGCTATGATTTTGTCATTGCACTCCAGCCTGGGTGACACAACAAGATCCTGTCTCAAAAAAAAAAAGAAAGAAAGAAAGAAAGGGATAAAAATAAAACATGTTTAAAAAATTAAAGACTGTTAAACAATATATTTTGTAGGAAATTCAATATTAATAATGGCAGTTTGAAAACAATAGTCCCTTATATAAATTAGGCAAGGAGAAAAAAAAACAGCTTTTATGGGTGGGAAGGATGATCATGTACCTAAATAGATAATGCATTAATGTATGTTATTTTATGTCTGGTGCTATTGGACTGACATAAAAATCTAATATTCCTGACATCCCTTCAAGTTCAAGCATGTATCTCAACTTCTGACTCTGAGCATATTCATTTCAAAGGGCTTCACAGACAATTAGCTAATTGCCCCTGTGGGGTGGGCATAGAACCAATGAGTGTGATTATAATTAAGCTCTTCAGACCTGAACATTCCATGCAGTGGGACCCTCTGTGTTTTTCATGAGAAAATCTGACATACTTAAACAGCTCAAGAGAGCAGCAATGCCAAATTGACACAACAGCTGTGAAAACTTTCAGGGTTGAATTATTATTATTATTCCAGGAACTCTCCTCTTTGAACATGGTTTTGAATTACTACTGTCTTTTGCTGAGGATCCAGAAGCAGCAGTTAATTACCAAGTTCTAGCCGTTCCTGTGGGCCTGCCACTGAGACCCCCCATAAGCAAGCTTTTTATTAAGTTTTATTTTATTTTTAATTGACAAGTAATTATTGTCATATTTTGTTATAAATTGATATATTCATGGGGTATGACGTAATGTTTTGATACATGTCTATATTGTGAAATAATCATATCGGGCTAATTAACATATCTATTACCTCAAATATTTATCATTTCTTTGGAGTGAGAACATTTCAAATCCCCTCTTTCAGCTGTTTTGAAATATACATTCTTGTTAACTATAGTCACCATGCTGTGCAACAGATCACCAGAACATATGGCCCCTATCTGACTGAAACTTTGTACCTGTTAACCTAAATCACCCCTTTCCCTGTCCACCCCCAACCCCACCACCACTCACCCTTCCCGTCACTGGTAGCCACCATTCTCTCTCTACTTCTGTGAGTTTGACTTTTTGGATTTCATATGTAAGTGAGATCATATGGTATTTGTTCGCTCTGTGCCTGGCTTATTTCACTTAAGATAATGTCCTCTAGGTTTACCCACGTTGTTGCAAATGACAGAATTCCTTGTAGTTTTCTATTGTGTGTATCATATTTTCTTTATCTATTCATTGGTTGATGGAAATAGGTTGTTTTCCTCTCTTGGCTATTGTAAACAGTGCTGCAATAAACATGAGAGTGTAGATATCTCTTGGACATGCTGACTTTAATTCCTTTGGATATATACCCAGCAGTAGGATTGCTGGGTCATAGGGTAATTCTAATTTTATTTTTTTTGAGGAACCTACATACTGTTTTCCAAAATGGCTGTACCAACTTACATTCCCACCAACAGTGTTCAAGGGTTCCCTATTGTTCCATTCTCACCAACACTTGTTATCTTTCATCTTTTTGACAATAGCAAATCTAACAGGAGTGAGGTGATATCTCACTGTGGTTTTAATTTGCATTTCTTTGATGATTAAAGATGTTGAGTATTTTTTATATATCCATTGGTCATTTGTATGTCTTCTTTTGGGAAATGTCTTTTTAAGTCTTTTGCCCATTTTTAATAGGATCTTGTTTTGTTGTCACTGAGTAGTTTGAGTGCCCTGTATATTTTGCATATCAGCCACTTTCCCGAAATATGATTTGCAAATATTTTCTCCCAATCTGTGGGCTGTCTCTTTACTCCATTAATTGTTTCCTTTGCTGTGCAGAAGCTTTTTAGATTTACTCATTTTAAAACTGACTAAAATGTGTTCATCTTTTGCAGGAAGATGAAGGTGAAATTGGCAGGTGGGCCTGCAGATTAATGTTTTCTGTTTGTTTCATCATCCTACCCACTTTGGCACTTAACAACTGATAAAGAGGTTTTCTTTCTATTCTTATAAAGAAAAACAAAAACAAGATGTACTTAGAAATAGGCTTGTAAACCTTCAAAGGAGAGACTTAGCATTTTTTTTTCCTTGCTCTTTTTCTTTATCGCCAGGACAAATGGCTCAGGATCTAATCTGCTTACTCTTTCTGTACTTGCAGAGCAATTTTGATGTAATCAGAGGATTATCTTCAGCATCTCAAACACTTGAACTGTGCATTCATTTTTAGCACGTCAACCAAGGTGGCAGATATTTTTGTCAAAAGGCAAAATCCAACTTCAGTACCTCTTTGGGATTATATGTCTGGAACACATAACAGCCAATTTGGAACTATGGTAATGATCTTTTGCATGTTTACATAAGCGAAAATGGATTGAACTGGGATAACTTTGAAGTTTGACTCTGCTAGCAGTCTCCTGCTCTCTTACACTTAGTAATAACTTACTGTCATTATGTAACTAATTTATATAACTAACATAAAGTTAATAATAACCTTACAGTTCATACATCATTTCATAAAACTTCACAAGAGGTAAATTTTTCATTATATGTAAAATCTTCAATGCTGAGACTTAGCAGCTAAAATTTGTTTAAAAATTAGGATTCTTCTGCAGTAGTACATATCGTTAACACTGTTGTAACAGAGCAAACCCAGATTATGCTAAGAGTTTATCTTTGAAAAGGAATGATCAAATTCCTGTCTGTATGGAACAACATGCTGGGCCCATGTATGGTTTCTGTCCTCCAGGAATTTGCAAATAAAGGGGACATACAAACACAAGAAGTAAGAGAATGCAAATGTTTTTTAACATTTTCCTTGATGGCAGTGGCAGATGTCTCCATTTTTGGCATCTGTGTCTTGCAGGCCAACTATTTTTGTGGTCTTCTTTTCCCATCTGTTCGTACTGTCATCTTATGTACCTGTATTATCCAAAGAAAGTCTTCTGGGACCTGCACTGCAGCACAGAAATCCTGCTCCCAGCAAACTACAAAGGTCATCTCAGGGCTCAAGCTTTAGTGGGGAAGTTCATTAGACTCCACGGTGATTTCCCAGTGTCTCTTTGCTTTTCCTCTTTTCTTCTTTTCTCTTCTCTTCTCTTCTTTTCTCTTTTCTCTTTCTCTCTTTTTTTTTTTCCTTTTTGAGAGAGAGTCTCACTGTGTCCCGCAGGCTGCAGTGCAGTGGCATTGTCTCGGCTCACTGCAACCTCCACCTCCCAGGCTCAAGTGATTCTCCTGCCTCAGCCTCCCGAGTAGCTGGGATTACAAACGCCTACCACCACACCTGGCTATGTTTGTATTTTTAATAGAGACAGGGTTTCACCAGGTTGGCCAGGCTGGTCTTAAACTCCTCGCTTCAGGTGATCCACCCTCATTGGCCTTCCAAATTGCTGGGATTACAGACATGAGCCACAGCGCCCGACCTCCAGTATTTATTTCTTTCAAACACAAACACAAAAAGATACTTATAC
This sequence comes from Pan paniscus, assembly GCF_029289425.2. Taxonomy (NCBI): domain Eukaryota; kingdom Metazoa; phylum Chordata; class Mammalia; order Primates; family Hominidae; genus Pan; species Pan paniscus. The sequence continues at coordinate 70,620,759 of NC_073256.2, read as the reverse complement.
ACATGGCCTTCAATATAGACTGCACTTGCTCCATGAATTATAAAAATATACATAACTTTTGTTTTCAAGTACCTTTATTTATTCTTCAGAAAGTATCTGAAGTGAAAAGAATGGTACTGAGATATTGCCTGTTTCCAGCACCGCTCCAGAATGATCCAGAACAATGTGTTCTCATAGAAATGGAATGGGAGCCACATATGCCACTTTACATTTCCTAGTAAGTAAAAGAAACAGGTGAAATTAATTATAATAATACATTTTATTTAATGTAGTATTCAAAAATATTCTCATTCAACTTATAATCAGTATAAAGTTATTAATGACAGATTTTACGTTTATGTTTTTTCATACTAAGCACTTGGAATCTGTGGTGTATTTTACACTCAGAGTACATCTCAATCTGGACTAGCCACAGCTCAAGTGCTCAACACCCACATGTGATCAGTGGCCATCATATTGTACAGTACAGGTCTAGATTGCCCCATGTAAATTTTGGTCTTCTATTAATGCCTGTGATGAATTTGACCGCATGTATTTTGGGCAATGTTCATTCAGTGTGACTATTCAGTTTTTGTCCTTGGTTGAAATGTTATCAAGTAGTGTCTTTGCTAGAGGTGAAGTTTATTTGAAATAAAGTGTGATTTTCCCTAAGGATACCTGAAGATGCTGTTTACTTAGAGACTTCACAAAGAAGTGAACAGGTTAATTGAGAATAAAACATAATATTAAAAGATGCACAGTTCAGTTATAAACATCTAACTCATGCAAAACCTGCTGAATAAAGTCTTAGTTCCCTCCCATGGTTTTCTGTGTCTTTTGTCATCTGGTCTCTGTTTTCTGTCCTAGCCTCTTTGCTCCCCTCTCCCCTAAACCAACCCCATGATCTAGTCATACTGAATTATTTACAGTTCCCCTAACATGATCCTACACAAGCCTATAAGGCAGGTATGTTTACCACTATGTCACAGGTAAAGACATCATTCAATAGGGCTAAATGACTTGCACAAGCTCACAAATATGTGCTAAGTGGTAAATCTTGGAAACAAGTCTTCAGACACCTGCACAGAGCACTCCCTACTTCACACGAAGCAGGTAGGCTTAGGCTTCCTGGACTTTCTGTAAAGGGTGTCCTTAACACCTTAAATGATAGCTTAAGTCACCAGACCAAGCTCTGTGACTGTTACCTTTAGCTTGCTGCTCTGAATATGACAAACAAAATATTTTATTGTAAGCATTTTGAATCGAGTTTTGCAATAGGATATTACACACATTCAACAAATACAAAGAGGCAAGGAATTATGGTTTTGTTTCCATTTCAAAGCATTCTAAGTATTTAACTTCTAAGACAAATCAGTCTAAGAGCTTGACAAGGTAATTTGAGGGAACATTACAATTGATGCCTTTGAAACTACTGTTGTGGCTTTAGGTTTCTCTCCTTTTGTTTCCAAAAAATCTAGTATCTTACGTGGGTGAATAAAAAGTTGTTTCTGTTTAGGAAATTGCTGGCATTAAAAGAGTGAGTCTGTTGGTTCACAAATATATTTAAGAGGAAGACAGTGAAGCGACACACATCACTCCTGCACTTTGGAAATGACTGAGACTTTATGAGGCCCAATCTGTTTGCCTCGTGCTTCTCCCTGATTCTTCCCCAAAACTTACCTTATGCAACTTGTTGCCACAGATAAGAGAATGACACTGATAAATCAAAATCTGAAAAATCAAAATCCTATTTTACTAGGGCTACCTCATTATATTTTATTGTTGCTACTATTATTTGAAATAATGTGGACATTTGTTGAAATGTATAAAGCATCAAGAACACATAGTCTGCCAAACATTTTAGAGTATTAGCCAAATGTAGTGTGTATCCAGTTGGTTAATTTCAAAATCTCAAAAGTCCTTGAATACAGACCACAAATGCATAGTCAACTCTCTGGGTGCGATGTGCACAAAAAGCCCAAAGTAAGACTTGAGTCTGTAAAGCACTGAGCACAAGAAATTGATGTGGCCAATTTAACATCAAAGTAGACTTCAAGAGAAGAAATATTATCAGAGGTAAGATGCCAATTCACTAGGAAGACATAATCCTAGATGTGTTATTAGCAAATAATAGAGGTTCAAAATAAATGCATTAAAATTGAGATAACTAAAGGCATAAATATAGTAAAATTCAATTATGGTGGAATATTTGAACACTTGTCTGTCAGTAATTGATAAAACAATTAGACCAAAAAAAAATAGAAGATTTGAACAACCCTATAAACTCTCTTAATCTAGTTGCTTGCAAGAGACGCCACACCCAACAAGAGCAGCCTTTTCAAGTGCACATGGAGCATTCCCCAAGACATGTCATAAAGTGGGCGATTACATATCTCACTAAATTTTAAAGGATTAATGTTAGGTTGTTTAATTTGAGTAAATAAGGAAGCTTCTGCTTTGTGTGTGGATCCTTTTCTTTAAATAATATATCAACTGAAATAATAATAATACACAATTTGGGGACATCTGTAAGAAGCTAGTTATTTAAGCTCTTTAACTACATTTTATCATAGAGTTTAACTTTTTTAAAGGATAAGTTTTTAAAATATATAAAGCAGTATCACCAAAAGTGTTTGTGTAAAAAAAGCATCCTTCCCCTTCTCTTGCCCCCTCTACACTCACTATAAAACTGGGAATAAAAGCCATTTGTGGCCAGCAGTTGTTTGGCAATGACAGCTCACCTTGACTACAATCGGGCAGTATCTCTTTGTTGATACAGCCAAGGATCTTCAACTCCCTTCACCTTTGTGTACCCTTAACTTCACATCAAAGCACTGCTGCTTGGGAGAGGTGAAGGCTTGCATGCTTCTGCCCACACTGGATGGCCATCTGGTCCAGATAACACCCAGCACGCTCTTGCAGATGTTCAACTGGCACCTGTCTCACCCGTCCTGTCCACTGCATGCAGAGTGAATGTGTGTAACTGATCAAGAACACATTATAGAAATAACACAGGTATAGTCACGTGTCTTTGAATGTGAGAGTAAAATTCTGTTAAGCAAATATGGTTTGTGGGTTTTTTTATTTTTGTTTTTTTCAGAATTAACAGAAAGATCAATATAGAAATACCAAGGTGGTTAATAGCAGCTTTTAATTTCTATCTGTAAGAATCTTTTAAAGAGAGGATTTCAACCACAACCCATTCCAAACCTTATCAATTTCGTCTCACTGTGCCAACACCAGTGTTTACAGTTCATATGCTGTAGCATACAGATGATCCCTGAACCTTCACTAATAAACTTTCAAATTCTTCTCAATGCATGCAATTTATTTTTGCTAAAAATGAGGACACATGGTAATTCTTGTTAGGTAGTGATGGAAGCTGAGGGTATCATGTGATACAGTTCAGAGTAGGGTAAAACTGATTACAAGTTGTAAGATGCATAAAAAACTCCTGCAGTCACACCTGAGTTAGGGTTGATTTAGGGCTGCCAGCAGCGCTGCTATAACAGAGACACAGGAGTCAATCCTGAGCAAAAAGAACAAAACTGGAGGCATCACACTACCCAGCCTCAAACTATACTACAAGGCTACAGTAATCAAAACAGCATGGTACACATAGACCAATAGAATAGAATAGAAAACACAGAAATAATTCAATTCACCTACAGCCAGTTTATTTTTGACAAAGGCACTAGAAACATACATTAGGGAAAGGTTCACTAAGGTGTACAAAACACAGTTACATAGAAGGAATAAGTTCTAATTCAGCAGTACAGTAAAGAAATTGTATTTAACCAGAATTCATCATATATTTCAAAATAGCTAGAAGAATTGTAATATTCCCAACACAGAGAAATTATAAATGTTTGAGGTGATGAATATCCCAGTTACCCTAATTTGATTATTGCACATTGTTTATACATATCAAAATATCACATGTACCCCCAAAATTTGTACAACTACTATGTAAATAAATAAATAAATATAAATTAGGCCAAAAAAATGGAAAAAGATAAATCTATTTCTTACAGTTCTGGGGGCTGGGAAGTCCAAGGTCAATGGCCACATCTGGTGAGGGCCTTTTTGCTGGTGGTGACTCTGCAGAGTCCTCAGGTGGTGCAAGCATGCCATGGTGTGGGGCACACAGGAGGGAACCAACCTGGCTTTTATAACAGACTAACTTTTGTAATAACTAACTTATTCCCATGGTATCCCATTAACCATTAATCTACAAATTAATGCAAGCAGGAGGGGAGAGCCCTCATGACCCAATCACCTCTTAAAGATCCTACCTCTCAACTCTGCTGCATTGGGGGCCAAGTTTCTAACATATGAACTTTTGGGGAACACATTCAAATTCTAACAGATTATCATCTTGGAACTAAAGGCAGCTTCAGATTGGCCCTTCACATCAGCTTCACTCCTGTGGCCAGAGAATCAGCTTGAACATATTGCCAGTTCCTAAGTATATCTGTTCCCACTATATATTCAGACATTGGGGAAATAACCACAGAATAAGCCCACAGACCCTCTCTGAGACAGACTCAAGCCAGTATGTCATCTATTACCTGACTTCCATAAGGTCCCATTTTGACTAGTCTACCACATGGGTATTTCTGGTCTCTGGTTATTAGCAATCATTTAAATCCAATAACAATAATCCCTCAATAATCTAGTTATTTCCCTTTTCCTAGGGCAGTCACCCTGATAAATGGTCAAGGTGCCTCTGGGAGAAGTCTTGAGAGAAGAAACCATATACAGAGTCATATCTCAGTTGATCCTCCAAGCAAAAGGCTTATATCCAGAACCTGGCTTAGATCTGGTAACTAGATAAGAGGCCATACATTCTCCATAAGCAATTCATCATGATCCATAGGGAAGGAGCAAAGCTGAGTGGGTAGTAAGTCCCTGGATTCCTTCTTCTCACCCCCTCCAATCTTTTCTCGGTGGTCCGTATTTGTGGAGGTTAACAGGAAACCAGAAAGCAGGAGAGCTCAGTGATGTAACCCATCTGTCAACCTCCCAGAAGAGCCACAGGGGCAGAGAAGTAAGAAGCATGAACCTGGAGGAGATGGAGGTCACCAGCACAGGCTCCCCAACATTCAAAACATATGTATGCCATGACATGTCTTCATTTTAACACAAATTACTTTTACTTGGCTGCATTTACTTAATGTATATGTCAGATACCATTTGGTATTGGTACACATAAAGCTGTTTCATGCCTTTTTTTTTTTTTTTTTTTGTCTTGTTTTGAGATGGAGTTTTGCTCTTGTTGCCTAGGCTGGAGTGCAATGATGCGATCTTGGCTTACTGCAACCTCTGCCTCCCGAGTTCAAGCAATTCTCCTGCCTCAGCCTCCCAAGTAGCTGGGACTACAGGTGCCTGCTGCCATGCCCAGCTATTTTTTTGTATTTTTAGTAGAGAGGGTTTCACCATGTTAGCCAGGATTGTCTCGATCTCCTGACCTCGTGATCCACCTGCCTCGGCCTTCCAAAGTGCTGGGATTACAGACGTGAGCCACCGCGCCCAGCCAATTCTCTTATTCTTTAGAATAGACCTCCTCAATGTATTTCGCAGCATATTACACAATGGCTTATAGACATGTCATGGGTAACAGGGCAGTAGGCAGGGCCCATCTACATGCTGCATTGTGCACATTCTTTTCTTTGTGGCCCTGAAAAGCATTGTGTTAGATATCTATTACCTGACATAAGCAAAGATAGGATTCATGTATTTATACATTATCCACTCTCTTTACTCTCTTACACCACCCGTATTTCACTGGTTCTATTATTTACCTTAGTATTATCCTTAAGTATTTTCTGATAGATATGGCAGGTTGACCCTATCTACTTTCCTTTTAACTGTTGCCCTGTATTGCAGTGGCTGAAAAGCTAAAGGCTCTAATTTGCAGACTCCTTTACAGCCAGGGTTCCAGAAGACTCAGGTCTGATGAATGAGATGCACACTCCTGGGTGGCAGAGTTGAGATGGGGGCCTTCCTTCTGCTATTTCTGCTGGCAAGTGTGAGAGTGCTGTAGAGATTTCCTGTAGCAGCTCAATGTCTAGTGACCAGCACCTTGAGTATCAGGAAGGACATGGGTATTCATCTGCTGGTGGGGACCAGAGCACAGGCAGGGGCCATAGCACTGCCTGGGGCTTCCTCTCTGAGGTGAGTTCTTACCCAGAAGTGGTACAATGTTTCAGGACCCAGAAGAAGTAGTAGTTCTCTTCTTCTAGAAGCCACTTAATATGCTGTAATAAATTTCTGCTTTGATTTATATCTTATAGTAAATTTACTCTTTCAAATTTTTGAATTTATATATAAAAACATGTTTGGGCAAGATTTTCACTGTTTCCGTCCAATATTTTTCTAAGCGATCTTCACCTTCAATTTATTTTTCCTATTTCTTGTCTTGTTTCCTTTTTTAAAAATAGTGTTCTATTCAGAGTAGAAGAATTTTGAATGGGAAAGTAGTTCTTCCTGGACCAGTACAGGTGGGAAATTCAGATGATGAGTGGGCCAGGGCTGTTTTTAAGGCTGTCCGGAATCCTCCTTGGCACAAAGTGAAATTCCTCATGACTGAGTTTTTTGTAAGTGAATGAAGTATCCAGCCCTTCACTTCTCCCCAGGCTACAAGACCAGTGGTGACAGAGCTACTCTCCATGGAGAGCCCTTCTCCTCTCCCCTCACCAACAGACTGCTTCCTAAAAATATGGCGTGCCTACCCCACTTCTTTTTCCACCCTCCTTGCCAAAATGGGCCTGAGGAAAATGCTACAACCAATTTGTGAACCAATTTGTCGTTGCCTTGAAGAAGGAATATATCTATATCTTTATCTATATATCTAGGGTTTTTTTTTTCTTTTAGGATACAACACTTGCTTTAGAAAACTGAGTAGAAAACTGTTCTTGGGAAAGTTTGTCTGAGATCTCTAGCCATAGGCATCCTCTCAACTCTTACTCATCTTCCTTTCAACTTAAGTTTACAGGCACCCCCAAGTTTAACTAAAGATAGGGTTTTCTTGCTGTTTTTCATTCTATGTGTTGTTATAGGTAATTTAGGAAGTTTGAAAGGGGCAGCAGCATCTGTATGTGCTCATTTTGTTTTGGGGATGCTAGACTGGGCAATCCTCATCAGGCTGTGTCCCTAGGGAAAGGGCACAGAGTACAGACTGAAGATGCAAGCTAGAGGGGGTCAGGATAAGAAGGGGTGGAGCTCTGGAGAAGGCAGAGAGGAAAAAGGTCATGGGCAAATGTAGGACAATGCTTCTCCACTCCTTCACACATATATTAATAATATGTCAGAATTTGTCAGCATATTGAAAAAAATGTACAATGCTCACACCGGATAGGACCAGCCTAAAGATTTTGGCCCTATGCTGTTTGAAAGCCGAGGGGATCTGTATCTCATCACCATTATAATCCTTTTCATGCACCAACTTGCCTCCAGTGAGGGCACACTGAAGGGATCAGAAGGTTAGACTGGGGGAGAAGTGTGCTATAGACGTTTGGGACATAAGCAGAATGGCACAGGTAATGAAGCAGATGGATTTTAAGGTAGAGAGGAGATGTGAGATGTTTATCCCCAATTATAAGGTTAGTTGCATCTGATTCATTAGGTCCCCAAAATATTGTGAAAAAGCTGATCATAATTCCTACACAATAATTGTAAGATGACATGGAGACTCAATCTCTTAATCCTGGGTTCATTCTGCTACTGCTATAACAACGCAATTTTAAATTCTCAAAGAAAATTTAAGTAATTAATTAGATTGGTATTTTTCCAACTTTCTAACTAAAAATGAATCTTTTAGTTGCTGTGTTTTAGGCTGATGTATTCAGATAATCACCCCCACACTCTGTTGGCTGGTACACATGTAGGCAGGCACGTGGGTGAGTGTGTGGGAGGCATAAGCGGACCAGGTGGGAGCGAGGAGAGGAGTCAGACTGGTCATTGCCAACCACTGCATGATCCAGGGTTGCCTGAGGCCAGAGGGACATGACCAATTTGGCATCCAGTCTAACTTCTCTTTGCCCATCCAAGACACCTGCTGTCTGGTATAAAGTTTACCAGTCACAGAGCACCTAGAAGGGTGACTGTGGAATGGGAAGAGGAATCCTTAACCATGATTGACTCCTGTCTGCATCACTACAGCTTCTCTAAGGAAAGCACCAGAGCCACAGCAGGTAGAATAGTATAAATACTACCTTCATTTTTGCCCTCAAAGCTATTTTTTCTTTTTTTAACCAATAAAAAAAGAACAGATTTTTTTGTCAGTCTAGATGACTCTTCACTTAGAAAAATCTAGACTATGTGGATTCTGTTCACATTTTTTTTCCCTACAACATAATTCAACTGAGAGACTCAGACTTTGGTATAACAATTCCAAGTCATTAGATACCAGTAAACACAATTAGTCATTGTTTTAAATGAATTCTCATTATATTTTCCATTACACTTCCTTATTATTTAAAAAGCAGTATTTATGCATCATGTTTACGTTCTTGGTTTTTTTCTCCGTATGAAAGGATTAATTTTTCTCATATGGAAGTATTGATTTCTATAGCATAATGGTTGATAATATAAAATTTTCAAATTTGAATAGTCATAAAGTGATCAACCTAATTTAAAGGAGACATTTTCAAATAAATATTTAGAATTCATATTCATGATAATAGAAGCAACTGGGCCAAAGATAAAAAAGTTAATCTGCAATTTAACATTAAATTCACGATAAGTAGCATGAAACTGCAATTTCTTAAATTAACCACTAAATGAGAATGAATTACTCATCTATGACAAAGTCATTGTTTCCTTTGAACATTATTTTGAGAGTTATGAGAAATGGGTTGTGACTTTCAAAAGAGCTAGCTACTAAGAAACTCCAAAACATATAGTGTACACCATTTCTTCTTTGTCATAAATGTTATTAAAGTTATTGTATTAGTAATTATAGATTCTAAAGTAATGTTTAACTGACATTGTCTGCATTCTATGGCATCATTAATATTGTATATACTATTTTGACTAATATAGACGGACTTACTTAGTAAGTCCATCTGTGGTCCTCATACAAATTATAAGGAGTTTCCTTTTGTTATGATTGACTGCATTTTGCACATTCTACAGCAGAAGTAGGAAACAGCCAGCTGTTCAGACAGTGTAAAGGCTCTTGTATCCCGAAACTTAGAGGAACTAACATTTATATACCAGAAACCATGCTGTATTAGTCTGTTCTCATGCTGCTAATAAAGACATACCTGAGACTGGATAACTTCTAAAGGAAAGAGGTTTAATTGACTCACAGTTCAGCATGGCTGGTGAGACCTCAGGAAACTTACAATTATGGTGAAAGGGAAAGCAAACACGCAAACACATCCTTCTTCACATGGCGGCAGCAAAGAGGACAGAGCAAAGGAAGGGAAAAGCCCCTTATAAAACCATCAGATCTTGTGAGAACTCACTCACTATCACGAGAACAGTATGAGGGTAACCGCTCCCATGATTAAATTACCTCCCATTGGCTCCCTCCCACAGCATGTGGGGATTATGAGAACTAAAATTCAACATGAGATTTGGGTGGGGACACAGCCAAACCATATCATGTGCTAAGGGCTTTATATAAATCATCATGTTTTATACGTGCCACAACACTAAGAAAGAGGTAGTAATATCTCCATTTTTGCAGCTGAAAAAAAATCAAGACTCAGAAAAAGTTAAAGAACCTATTCAAAGTTAAAAAGCAAAGGATTCAAATTCAGTTTTGTTCCACTACAAAATTATGCTTCTCACTCATTCTTTTTTTAGTAATGCATAAGGCAGTCATGAAAATATGCGGCACACACCTCTGCAGGACATAGCTTACTGACCTTCTGGTGCCTCTGCCAGCCTCTGGAATCTGTCTCATGTTGACGGGGTTATCTTCTAAGGGGCAATTCTGGGGCTCATGGGTGTTCTCTCAGGGCTTGGCCAAAACTTTCTTGGAACTGCACTGCAATCTCCTTTCCTTTCTCTCTCCTTCCGTAGGTGCCAGACCTGCTGCATAGTCTGGAAACAACTCCACCTCTTTCTACTCCTTCTTTTAATAAATCTCTTGTATGAATAATCCTGTCTGTGCCTGCCTTCTGAGAGACATAGACTAACAGAAAGTGTACTAGGAGTGGTCCAGGGAGATAGTCTATGAGCTCAGGATGTGGGACAAGCTCACTCCCAGCCCACTGGGTGCAGAGGACGCCAGCCTGGCCAGTTGGTGGGGTCCCACTAGTTCCTGGCATAAGTTAGTGGCTTAATTATTAAACATTTCACTGGTGGTGATCAGGGAAAAAGTCATGTGCAGGGGACTGTCTTTGTAGGTGAGATGATTCAGGTTTTGGGAAAACATGAAGCACAACGCCACAAAGACATTTTATCTGGCTGGGTACTAGGAAAGCTCTTGATAAAGGAGGATGGACTTGCATAAGCAAGAATCTATTAATATAAAGAAACTTTCTTGGGGCATGAAATTTGACATCCTGGCGAGGATGAGGGGAATGGGAAGACTCACTGTGATGGAGGCTCTTAGAAGCTTATAAAAGGCGGTGGCCAATGCTGAGCAAAGGGAAATGCCCAAGGTACCCTGTCAGGTGGTAGGGTAAGGACTAAAAAGCTCAGGTGGGGATGGGGGTTGGTTGGATATTTTATGTGAAGCTATAAGACTTACCAGGGGATTACACTCCACAAAAGGACTCAGAGGACATTTTTCACCAAGGCCATAGGGAATGTACTGGTGAGAATGGTACCAGCATCACTGAGAAGCTCAGTGGTGGCTCTTCTGCACCAGGCAAGACAGTAGGAGAGGCTGTCCTAGGCCAGCTCTTCACATGCATGGGAATGATGGCACTTCCAAATTATACAGACCTGGTGGCAGAACTTAACCACCTGAAGCCAGGAGTTCACAATTGCCATGACTAGCAACAACAGATGGTACCCCATTGGGATTGGCCTCCGGGGGTTGTAGATCTTGTTAATAGAGGATGATTCCACAGAGATAAAATAGAAGGGGAAGGGCCATCAACTATGTTACTTGGCATCTGCAACCCAAACAGACAAGAATGGGGAGAAGAAGGCTGAGGGCAGTTTTCCCCCAAAAAATCACAACCTCTTTCTCAGTTCCCAGGTCTCAGTGAACATTCAGATCTAGAATCTATTGACTGAAGAAGTGTCCAGGCCCCTAGGAAGAAGGATCTTAAAACACTACAAAACGTATATATTCTAATGATGCTCTCAGTCCTCTGCAGAAATCTGATGGCTCTCAGAGAATAAATCTTAACTACCATAACTTCTCCCAAGTAGCAACCCTGATCCAGTTGCTATGCTGGACATGATGTCATTGCTGGATCAGATGAATAAGGCCTCAGGTACACAGTATGCCACCATTGATTTTACAGATGCATTCTTTTTCATTTTGAATAGGAAAGAAAATTAAAAATTTCTTACACTCACATAGATTGAGCAAAAATATTCATTTAAAGTTTGCTTTGGGGCTTTATTTGCTTGCTTTCCTGTCCTCTATTATACTTTTTTTTCTTTTTCTTTGAGACAGAGTCTTGCCCTGTCACCAGGCTGGAGTACAGTGGTGCAATTTCAGCTCACTGCAATTTCCAGCTCTCAGGTTCAAGCGATTCCCCTGCCTCAGCCTCCTGAGTAGCTGGGACTGCAGGCGTGTGCCACTATGCCCAGCTAATTTTTTGTATTATGTTGGCCAGGATGGTCCCAATCTTCCGACCTCGTGATCTGCCTACCTCGGCCTCCCAAAGTGCTGGGATTACAGGCATAAGCCACCACGCCTGGCCTGTTATGCTTTAATGTGCTAGAAGCCTTAGTAAGACATGGGTACAGAGGACAATAATCTTTATAGATTATTATCTATTGAGAGACTTACCAATTGATTGAAGCTTTCAGCATTTGGGGGTTGGGACAAGGAGTGATATCCTATCCAAAGCTAAAGAAAAATTGCTGTATCCTGCATCTCCTACCACAAAGAAGGAAACCCAAGGCCCAGTTGTCCTCTGAGGGCTCTGAACACGATACATTCCACATCTGAGAATACTACTCCAGCCCATATACAGGAGACACAAAATGCTGCCAAATTTGAAAGGACTCAGAGCAGAAAAGGGCTCTGTAGTAAGTCTGGCCTGTGCTCAAAGCAGTCTTATGACTTGGTCCATGTCAGTTGTGGGGAGAGATGCAGTACACAGCCAACGCAAGTCCCAGGGTGAGAATAAGAATGTAGCCTCTGGGATGCTGGAGCAAGGCAATGCCATTAGCAGCAGAAAATTATATAGTTTTTGAGAAGCTGGAGTGTTCCTGGATCCTGCCAGAGGCAGAAGACTTGCCCATGGGGCATCAACAAACCATTGTGCAGAACTGCTCAATGTGAGCAGGGTTCTGTGAGACCCACCATGTCATAAAGCCATATGTGCCCAGTAGGATTTGATGGTACAATGGATATGGTGCATCTGAGATTGAGCCTGAGTAGGACAGAAGGGCATGAGTAAGCGTCCAGAGCAGGTAGCCTAGATGCCCACATTACCCAGTTACCCACTGTGTTCCCCAACTCACACCTGTAGTCAGATGGGGTGTGGGTATCCTCACATGACCAAATGTGAAGGAGGAGAGGGCCAATCTCAGTTCATGAATAAGTCCACCGAGAATGAGTACTCGCCTAAAATGATGGAGACTTCACCACCACCACATAGAGAAGGGGACTTAAAAGACAATAGAGAGGAAAAAAATCTTCTGAACTGACAGACAACTTTAGGTGGAAAGAGAAATGATCCAAGAAAAAAAATCATATCCAGATGACTGGATAGTGGTCAGCGGCCTGATCTGGGGAGGAAAGAGAGGGAACTGTGATAAAGAGGTCTGGGTAGAGGCATGTAGACAGATGTCTGAGAGTGGCCACCAAGAGTGAAGATTATCGTATCACATATTAACATACTGCAGAAAGCATCTGCCAGAGGAGTCATTGAACAGTTAAGTAGTCAAAACGATGCAGCCGTTTGGCTGAAGCCATTTGTTATTGGCACCTGGAACTCATAGAACTAGCACAATGAATACATGAAAAGGGTCACCATGGGGGCAGAGATGGAAGTTGTATATGGGCCCAGTAGCCTGGATTCTCACTTACCAAGGCTGATCTAGCTACTGCTGCCTTTGAAGGTCTGATTGTCAGCAAGACAGATCAATGCCCTGTCCCTGATACCAAATAATATTATTCAAGGAGAAAGCCAGCCACTTGAGCAAGTCACCTACATTGGGCCCTTTCTGTCTTCGAAGGGCAGAAATTCATCTTCACACAGATAAAGACCCATTCAGGGGTTTGGGTTTGGCTTTCTTGCCGGCATATTTTCAGCCAATATCACTGTCTGGGGCTTACACGAGGCCTGATCCATGAGCACACATCCCACACATCATAGCATTCATCCAGGGAATTAATCTATCATTTTGCAGCAAAAGAGGTAGTCATGGTCCCATGACCACAGGATCCACTGGTCATATCACATGCTACACCATCTGAAAGCAGCCAGCTTCACAGAGCACTGAAATGGTCTTCTAAAGAAAGCTGAGTTGCCAGCTTAATGGCAACTCTTATCCTTCACAATATGGTAGATGCATCAAATTGAAACCTTTATGTTTCCCAATAGGGAGACTTTATGGGTCTACTTGCCATTGTTCTCAGTGATCCACTTGGGGGGCTTCATACTTATAATTCCCACAGCTCTGGGCTGGAGTTCTTGGCCCCCTGGGGGGCACATTCTTTCCAGAGGACACTTAATGGTCTTATTGAATTGCAAGTTATGGCCGTTGCCAGGGAACTTTGACTCTTTATGCCCAGGGTTTTGTACACAAGAAAGACAGTCATCACTGTGGTAGGCATTACCATTCTGATCTGCAGGAGGAGGTGGCACTCCTAACATAGATAGCGCTTTACACATGGGGATAATACATGTGGAGCCTAGATGATCTACTTGAGTGTCTCTAGATACTCCCTTGCCCCACAATAACTATGAATGTACATGAGCAGTAACTTCAGTCTGAGAAGTGTATGATGGCCAAGGGATCTTGAGAAATAAAGGTCTGAGTCACATCACCAGGTAAGCCACAAAGTGATAGCTAGGGTAAGAAAAATTTAGATGATTAGTGCAGGATAGTAAGGATTACAACTAGTTGTAGCGCCCAGATCAACTGTAGGTCCAGCTGTAGGTCCTCCCACTAAGCTTCCTTTTCCAAGTTTCCTCTCAGGAAAAGAAGCCCATAGGAATTATAGAGGAGCTACTCCCAAACCTGCACGGAGAAGTGAATCTGTGCAGTTTAAGACAGGGAACTGCAGTGAGAATGAAAATGCAACACTTAGGTTTCCTGCTGCAGGGGACACAGTTGCGTGTTGGCCTCTGCTGCTGCCTTCTGGATCCGCCACTCTGTGGCCACACTTCCTGCTGGCTACTCTCAGCTCGGACTGGGCATGGTAGGGTACTGAGGCAGTCCTGTTCTGCTGAGACATGAGACTACGTGAAGCCGTAACTTTGGCTTGAGGGTTCCCTGTTGGCCTGGAAAAATCTCTCTGTCAGAACTCTGCTGCAGTTCAAATCTCTCTCCACTGAATCCTTCCCTCCCTCCTTCCTATGTTATAGTATGAAAGCCTTCCTTACCTCTTCCCGCTTCCTTCTTGAAAAGGTCTCTTGCACTTCTGATCCCATCTTGGGATCTGCTTCCTAGGGGACCCTAAGTAAAGCAAGATAATTAAAATGTTACCTCTTCTCATTTTGTCTCTCCCACTTCATTCCTTCCATATGCTAATGTTATACTGTAAAAACTCAATGACCAAAGAAAAGTACATCTCAGGTGTAATTACTCATAAGCAAAATGGGTAGTTTGGATGGAAAAATTTAGATTTATTGATCTGTCGACGTTCATTGGGTTGGTTAGAGCATGTAAAGTTAGTAAATTTTCAACAGGTTCCGGGGGACGGTCAGTGAGGGTGTTGTCAATATCGTCTTATGTTGGTCAGGATTTGCTGTTACTTTTTAATTACAGTTTTCAATTGTTTTAATTTAATAATCTAGATAACTATGGATTATTTGTTTAAAATTCACCAATGGAAGCAATGTCAACTTTCTTCGACAATATTTTAGCCTAAGATTTTCCAGTAATTAGCCTTAAGATATATATAGTCTGCAGTTCAAAAACCTTATTTCTACTGCTGAAGCGGATTTATAAATAATTTCTGAAATAATTGCTGTGTTCTGATACTAATTGTTATCTCTAACTTCTTTTCTCCTGAAAAGTAGGAACTGTGAAGTAGATGTTCCCAATTAAATTGACCACAGTCTAAAATTTAAAAAAAAAAAATAGTTGAGAGCTCTTCTATTACACTGGGAGCAAATTAATCTAAGAAGTTGGGAGGATAAATGTTAGAATATTATTTTAGTGTTAGCTGCAAGTTCTTTCTTAGATTTTCTTCCTAATACTATCAATTTTTTTCATATTAGTTATTGAACTAATTTTTTTCTTATTTATTTTTATTTATGCTTCTTAAAGAATTTTCTGGTTCTACTTTTGTATCAGCAGACTTGGTTTTGACTCTTTTTCCCATTGTGAATTGTGTATTCCCTTGTGAATATAATGTTTATGGTATTTTAAGTTGTCAATTTAATTGTCCAAAGAGAATTTATAGTGTCTTCACAGGTACTTTATGTAGATTGTAATTTCCAAGATTTGACATTTCAGTAAAACAATCTACAATTTACTCGTTTACAATAATGTTAGCTCAAATACCAACATATAGGAACCATCAAGAAAAAAAACACCCATTTAAAAAATCTTCACTTAAAATATAATTAGCAAAATATTTTAAAATAAACTCATTTTAAAAATTAATCTTCTATATATATTAAAATATGGTTTTAAATAAATTATTTTTAATTGCCTTTGTTAAAGAAATTGAATGCTAAGTAAGCTGGGATATAAGAATTTACATTCACAACTGTCTTCTGTTATTTCTACTAATCTCTCCTTTTCTGAAATATTCCTTTATGCTAGAACACTTGAGTTTTATTTTACAGGAATGATCATGTTCCTCGAATAGGGAATGAAGATGCCTTTATCCTGGAAAAGAGATTATACCTCTGTATGGATGCTCGCCAAGCAAAGCACATCTGTGAAGAAAGAACTTAATGGGAAAAAACTTAATGCAAGGCAACCTAAAGGTCACTGCTAATGCAAATACTAAAGAAAAAGCCTTATTCACAGATAATTGTTATTTCCTGGATCTAGAATTAATATTGGAAAGTATTTTGTCAAGGGTATGTTTCCTTGAAATATGATAATGAGTGCAATTATATTTGCTTCCCCAAAAACTTCCAAACTTCCACACAGATGTTCAAAACTTTATAAAGAATATTTCTAGATTGAGTTACCCTATTCAGTGTTCTTTTATGACTTTATACATTGTCATTATTTTAGATGCTTCCCCAAAGCCCAAATCTATATTCTAATTCAGCTTTCTGTTTAAAACTAAAACATTGCTTCTATTTGGGTAGTTACAGTTTCTTCGCTAGCTCTAGAACTTTATGAATAAAAAGAAGAAAATTTGTACTTTTTATATTTGTACTTTTTGTTCTAAATTAGAGGCATGTGGAATAGATGGTCAGGGAGGTAATTGCTGTCACCTCCAATTAATGTGGTCTGAGAAAGAGGCTCCACCCTTCCAATCACAATGCATTAACACTTTTCACACGGGACAATAATGATCATTTATCATGTCTTCTAGATGACAACACACAGTTAGACAGTGTATGCTCCTTAGTCAGCATGTCAGAAATATTTTATCATGGTTGCATCAACTCTTTGTGGCATTAAATGCCACAAAACCCCTCACTATGCACTGTCGCTGATGGTCTGGCTCTGAAGTCCATTGGCCAGCCAGCCCTGTGTAGTATTCTCAATCAACATTCTCCCAAGCAGACATACAAACGTATGTTTTCCATGGGCCACAAAGACTCCTTCCTTTTGTCTACAGTGCACAAACTGGTATGTACATACATTGTTTCATCTAAAGTGTTGCAAATTATGTTGTCAAAATTCTCTCCATTTGTTCTAAATACCTCTTCTTTATTTAGCATTAAGTTTCCAAAACAAATAATCATTAGATAGTAGGCATTTGTGGTGAAAAAATTATAGGTTTTTAAAGTGTGTTTAACGCAAAATGCTGCTTTTCTACAATAGTAAGCAGGGAAATAAAATTGAAACCACTAATCTCTAAAATAGTGATATGATGAAGTATTTTGAAATCAAGGTGTCCTAGAGAGGCTTCTGCAATTGACTGTCTTCACCTGAGATGAGATGCATGACAAACAACAACTGGGGAGAGACTTAGGAGCTTACTGCAGCCTCAAAGGCCAACCCCTCCCCAGGCGGGTGCATCCTCTGGCCACCCACTCCTTCATGTCTGCAGCTGGAAAGGCTAGCTCTTCCTCCATGGCCATGTCTTTAAGCCAAAGCTGTAAGAAAAAGAAAATCATCCCAGATGTATACACAAATTCAACTAGTCTTAGATAACTCTTTACTATTATTTTTGGTGATTACAAGTAATTTTTCCTATCAACACTAGATTTATTACCTGTGCCTAAATTTTATGCAGCCATCTGCCTTCCTATGCCATATACTACTTGCTTTGGGGCAGTTTTCATTAGTCATTAGCCAAAAAAACACAGAGTCATTTTGAAATCACAGCCAATGTGCTGTGTGTTGAGATTTGAAATGTCATAGAAATGATATGTTATGTTAGTTATATGTTCCCTTTTACATATTTGTATGTCTATCTGGAAGATACTCATTTAACTAAAATTTATCTCTCTTTCTCTTCCTCTTTCTCTATTCTGACAGCTTCCTTCCCTAAGGTTTTTAATTTATACATGTAAGCAGAATACTTAGTAGTAAGTGCAAATATGACCTTGCATTCTGTAAAGATCAGTGATAATAATGAAATTAACCATTATGTACATGTGTCAAGCAAGTGAGCATCTATAATAATAGTAATATTGTTCTAAAAGAATATGCTTTTTTACTATTTACTTTGAAAAATTTCAAATCTACAGATAATTCAGACTACTAGAGTGAACCTCCATACACCTTATATGTAGATTCACCAATTGTAACATTTTTCAATATTTGCTTTATCTTTCCATATAGTTAGCTAGCTAGACATATGCAAATATAATACATGTATGCATACTTACATACTTTTTGGTAATCATTTAAAAATAAATTATAGACATCATGACGTTTTACCTCAAAATATTTCAGTATGTATCTAATAACACTTTCCTATATAAACACAATACCATTTTCATACCCAACACATTTGACACTGATACAATAACATTATCTAGTATATAGTATATACTTAAATTTTCCCAATTATCCCTAAATAGCCTTTATAACTCAGTTTTTGAAAATTCAGTATCCAAACAAGGACCATGTGCTGCTTTTATTGCCATGTCAGTTTCATCTGTTTAATCTAAAATGGTCCCCTGCACCATTTTCTGCCTCTCATGGAAATTGATATTTTCAGAATCAAGACCAGTTGTTTTGTAGAATGTCCCACAAACTGGATTTGTCTGATTTTATTCCTGATTCAGGTCAACATTTTTGGCAAGAGTCACATGTGTCATTTGTCCTACAACCGGTAACATCAAATTTGTTCACTTGGTTAAGGTGGAATCCACTGGGTCTCTCCATTGTAAAGCACTGCAATTTATTAATGATTAAATTGTGGAATGATGCTTTGAAAAAGCATGAGTATCCTATTCCACAACATTTCATCCAATGGATGTACTATCTCCAGGGCAAAGCTTTGAAGAAGCCAGTGTTTTCCTCCTTTCTTTCTGTTTCCACTGGCTGGATACAGATGATGCAAAACCACAGTGGGTGGTGGAGCCTTGGGATGGAGGAAGCCTAGGCTCCTGCAGTCACAGTGTGGAGGACAGTCAGCCGCTGATCCGGAAAATCTGTGCTGAGTCAATGCATTGGGAATAAATCTCTCCATTGGTAAGACCTTCACGTTTTTGGTCTATTTGAAACCACAACTCATATTATTATAAATAATAGCTCAATATTTTCAACATGTTTTTGTTACATCAGTTTGAAGTGTTGGTTTTAGTTTCTATTTATTTAGTTAGTTATTACTATTTATTTTATTTATTTATTTTTTGAGACGGAGTGGCTCTGTCTCCCAGGCTGGAGTGCAGTGGCGTGATCTCAGCTTACTGCAACTTTTGCCTCCCAGGTTCAAGCGATTCTCCTGCCTCAGCCTCCCAAGTAGCTGGGATTACAGGTGTGTGCCACCACACTTGGTTAATTTTTGTATTTTTAGTAGAGATGGGGTTTCACCATCTTGGCCAGGCTGGTCTCAATCTCCTGACCTCAAGTGACCCTCCCGCCTCGGCTTCCCAAAGTGCTGGGATTACAGGCATGAGCCACCACGCCTGGCCTTAATTTCTACTTACTTAGATACTTGGGTTTAGACCATCACAGTTGAGGAAGGTGCTTCATGAAAAGAATCTCACTCTATCTCCCAGGCTGGAGTGGCAGTGGGCACAATCGTCACTCACTATAATGTCAAACTCCTGGGCTCAAGCAATTCTCTCACCTTAGCTTCCTGAGTATCTGGGACTACAGGCACACTCACCACACCCAACTGATTTTTA
Organism: Pan paniscus; assembly: GCF_029289425.2. Taxonomy (NCBI): domain Eukaryota; kingdom Metazoa; phylum Chordata; class Mammalia; order Primates; family Hominidae; genus Pan; species Pan paniscus. Next base: position 70,601,023 of record NC_073256.2, on the reverse strand, counting down.
AAATTTGTAGAGACGGGGTCTCACTATGTTGTCCAGGCTGGTCTTGAACTGCTGGCTTGAAGCCATCCACCTCAGCTTCCCAGAGCACTGGGATTACAGGTGCAAGCCCCCTCGCCCAGCCTATACAAATATTTTTATAGGTAGCACATGTATTGTTTTTTACAAATAATATAAAGGAGAAAATATTTTCTGATATCCATTTTCAAAATTCTCTCTTTATGGCATGAGCTTCTTTGAAAAGAAGTAGAATTTTGTATCTTTTTTTAAGTCACCTTAATCTTGAGATAATAATTAAATGCATTTTTTAAATTGTGCTTGGTAGCATAATACTGATCTGTAACTTATCATAGAAAATGTTTGCAACTTTGAAATGCCATTTTTTTTGTAAATAAAAAAGTAACATCTTTAAGTTCAGTCACTACTTTAAGTACTTTTCCATGAAAAAATAAGGGAATCCTATGTTAAAGATATTTTAATGATCACTCCCCATTTCATTACCAAATATTGTAAATAGTCTACCATGTTTTAAGGGTCGTATTTTAAAGTTTAACAGTCGTGTAGAACTTTGCACATTCCTGGGTTCAGCTTCTTTGCTGTAATAATGAGCCTATGAAAAATTTAGTGATAAAATATTATAAGAGGTTCTAGCTCTATAACCTTGTCATGATATTCTGTTTTTTTATTCATGTGAAAGCAATTTCTTCATTGGCAATGACACATCTTTTCCACAAAATATTATTTTAATTAAAGGTATCATTTATTTCTTATGTTTTCTGTTACCTCTTTCCTTTAGCAGTTCACAAAAAAAAGTGGTTTTTATTACCTTTCATAATTTCTTTACAGGCTATTGACTATCATAGCTATAACATATTAGAAACATTTGCATATACTTTCATCTAAGCCTATAGTAAGCATTTGTCCAAAATTGGATAATTTATTTTAATACATGCTTTTTCCATTTTAAGCAATATTTTCTATGTATACTCCAATAATATATGTATCTTACAAAAGAATATAGTTTGTTTTCATATAGTTATCCATTTGTCACTTTTGCTACTGTTACTGCTATAACCAGGAAGAGTAAATGTTTTGCCAAGCATATGTGGCTTTATGTCTTCTGCTATTAGTAAAAAAAAAATATAAAAAAAATAAAGATGAAGTCTTAAACCTTTATTATAAAGTTTGGTGAAGTTTCATAAAATACAAATTGTGTATTGCATAATTGAGACTTCATAAACATATGCTGACATTTGTTTTCATAATCTACAGGCTCAGTTGTTAAATGCCTTGCATATGTTGATGGGATGGCTCCATACCCTTTTTTGTTAATATCAAAAGGTATTATGTCTACTTTAAGAAAAAATTTATTGTTAAGGATAGTGGACGTAATTCCATTTTCTGAACACTCTTCACAATTTATGGTGCTTTTTTGGCATGACTTTGTGTCAAATTTCCATTTGCTTTTACCTAGTAGTATGGCCCACAAATATCAGGTATGGAATGAGTAGTAATGCTTTTATTTCTTACTGTACCTGACATTAACTTTCACCATAGTTTCTTTGCAAGATTCCTTTTTAGCCATCTGTTCGTTTTGTGAGAGTTAATTTAATTGAAAGTGCATTATAAAATGCACAATTTATCTTAACTTTTCATATTTTATGAAACACAGATACAAAATGCAGATAGTGCCCACCCTCATGTATTTGTCAAACTTAATTTCTTTCATATTTTTAACAGTAAAAACAAATTTAATAAATAGAAATGCTAATGATGTCTTACCGGAACCCATTGGATCATGTTAATACCACTGATTGTGTGTGTGTGTTTGCTTTTGTTTTTGGAGACTACTGGTACTGTTGACAAATACAATAGCAACAACTTTCAAACATTTTTTACCGTGACAATAATAAGAAGCTCTTTTATGTTGTAATCCTATTCACACACATTCATAAATGAATAAAATTTTGTAAAAAAATACTATGTGTGATACACTTGGCTATTTTTTGTGATTTCATTCCATCACAGTGTCATTTTTAAAATGAACTGGCTTTGATCTACAGTTTGAACAAACTGTGCTGCTATGTTCTGCACACAGTGGTCATTGGGGGGCAGCTATGAGGTGGAGCAGCAGAAGCAAGGATTTTGGAGTCAGATTGGTGTTTGGTCATCATTTGACTTTTGACTCTATAAAACTCATTCAGAGTCTCCTCAGTTGCCATGTCTGTAAAATGAGAATAATTATACTTACCTAGTGAAAGTTAGGAGAAGGGAATGAAATAACATATGTAAAGCATCTAGTGCACCTCCAGGCACACAGTGTGTACTCACACAGAGTACTCATTGCTAATGGTAGTATTGCTACCCACCCTTCAGGGGAGTCGCTTGACCCTGGTCTGTGTAGTTCACACCAATAGAACAAGACCAGGTTCAGCAAAGCAGAGCAGAAACTCAATTCCTTCATGAAGAAATGGAGAAGGGGAGCTCTTGCTTCCCCTGGGAGAAAGGACAAAGAGGGATTTTAAGGGCTCTTAGGGTCTTAGGGCAGATAGGTGGAGACTAGGGCAGAGATTCCTGGGAAAAGGGGGGTTCTTCCAGGAGGGGCTGGAGTTTGTGGAGTTTGGGTGTTTTTGTTTTGTTTTGTTTTTTGAGACAGAGTCTCACTCTGTCCCCCAGGGTGGAGTACAGTGTCATGATTTCAGCTCACTGCAACCTCCACCTCCCAGGTTCACAGGTTCAAGCAATTCTCCTGCCTTAGTCTCCTGAGTAGCTGGGATTACAGGAATGTGCCACAATGCCTGGCTAATTTTTGTAATTTTTTTTTCAGTAGAGATGGGGTTTCGTCATGTTGGCCAGGCTGGTCTTGAACTCCTGACCTCAAGTGATCTACCCACCTGAGCCTCCTGAAGTGCTGGGATTACAGGTGTGAGCCACTGTGCCCAGCCAAGTCTGTGCAGTTATATCATTTCTTGTGCACTCAACACTTTTTGTGCCCAGCAAGGTGATAGTGGCAGGAGGCAGACAAATCCCTAGGCAGATAGGGGTGGGTCCCTGGTGAATCCCCGCCTTCAAACCAAAGACAGTTTAAAGCCCGAAAGCCAAGTATAAGTCTCAGATGAATCCACAGACCAAATTGATAACCTCTCTTCTCGTTTGGCACATTTTCCTCTGATTGATCCCCACCCTTCACCAATTTTACATAAACCTGCCCTTCCCTCATTGGTTTTTTACACTGTTGTGCCCATCTTTGAATGGTGCCTTTGTTTTAGCCTTTTTTGCATATTCACAAACTAATCAGCCCACAATACCCCATACTGAGCCCATAAAAGCCCTGGACCCAGCCACACTGGGAGAAAGACCACCCGACTTCAGGTGGGGGACTACCCTCACGTCCTCTCTCCACTGAGAGCTGTTTCTTCGCTCCATAAAATTCTTCTCTGTCTCCTCACCCTTCGATTCTCAGCATAACCTCATTCTTGTTGGATGCGAGACAAGAACTCGGGACCCACCAGATGCAGATACAAAGAAGGCTGTAACACTGTGGCCCTCCACCTTCTGCCAGTGGAGGGCAGCCACCCCACAAGAGGGGAAGCAGCGGCAGGACTGAGCCAGCCCAGGAGCCATGGGCTGGAGCAGGGCAACAGAACTGATAGAGCTGTTAACATACTTCCATCCATCGGTCTGCAGATATGCTTTGTAGGGACATGGATAAAGCTGGAAACCATCATTCTCAGCAAACTATTGCAAGGACAAAAAACCAAACACCACATGTTCTCACTCATAGGTGGGAATTGAACAATGAGAACACCTGGACACAGGAAGGGGAACATCACACACCGGGGACTGTTGTGGGATGGGGGGAGGGGGGAGGGATAGCATTAGGAGATATACCTAATGTTAAATGACAAGTTAATGGGTGCAGCACACCAACATGGCACATGTATACATATGTAACTAACCTGCACATTGTGTGTACCCTAAAACTTAAAGTAAAATAAATAAATAAATAAATAAATAAACATTAAAGAGACCATAAAAAAAAAAAGGTAATAGCACACCAAAAGAGCTGCTCTGGGGCTTCAGGGTCATGGGCTTCCCTGTTTGGGTGCCACCACGTTCCCCTCATCTGGACACCAAAGTCTGCCACAGGAGTCACTTGTGACACACCTGGTCCAGCCACAAGCTCTGCATGGAGTCCACTCCTATGCCAGTGCTTGGAGTGGCCAGCTGGACCCTGCATTCACTCACCCACACACCCCCTCCAGCCAGGGGCTGAGCACTCAGTCACAGTGGCCATGGAATCCGTGCTGGGGCACAAGTCAGGTGCGGCCTGGTGGGCCAAGTGGGCAGGGAGCCTCCTGTGGTGAACTTGGAGCCAAGTGAGACCTGGGGAGGGGCATCATCAGCCAGAGGTCTCTGGCTGGCAAAGTTGCCGAGAAAAACCCTATGTCAAAGGTATGTTTCTTCCCACTGGGCAGAGATCTTAGCATGGTAATGAAGCAAGAATTCAGGTCAAGGCACCACTGCTGAGCTCACTCATCTCGTGGCTGGTTCATGGTTATGGGCATTGGCCTTCGTTTCTCTAAGCAAGCACTGGTGGGATCACAGGTTAGTTTCACAGGTTTTTGAGCTTCCTGAAAGAATTGGGGTTATGCTGCAGTAACAGTATTATAATAAGGTTCCTGAGTTTCTAACAAGAAGGATGTAAGTCTCAGAGACGTTAAGTCACTGGCCACAGAAGTGGTGGGAGTCACCCACAGTTGCAGATCCTAGGATATTAAGATTGCCCTTATGAATCTGGAATAGGCATGAGCCAGCCACATGAAAAGGCAGTCGGAAGTGGCATGCGGGGCATGATTCCTCCAGACAGAAGGAGTCCTGCTTTGCCCATTTTTCTAAATTCCAAAATAGTCTAGGCTAACTATCCAATGAGAAGCTGACCCAGGGAACAGTGGCTGGAAAATCTATGTCTCCAGAAGAACCCAGAAAATCTGCATTTCATTTATAAGTGAGGTCTAAATAGTGTGCATATGTAGACATGGAGCATGGAATGATCAACATTGGAGCCTAGGAAGGGTGGAGAGTGAGAGGAAGGTGAGGGATGAGAAATTACTTATTGGGTACAATTTACACTATTCAGGTGATGGCTCCACTGAAGGCCCAGACTTCACCACTGTACAATATATCTAAGTAACAAAACTGTACTAGCATGCCTTAAATTTATACACATTAACAACAAAAAAAGGCTCAAATCAAGTGGATACTGTCTCATAAGCTTCCCCTAAATTTTAAAAGAACATAATGAAATAAAGAAGAGTGTTCAGTTGTGGGTGGGGAGGATGGTGAGAAGAAACCTGGAGGGTAGCAAGGGAGAGAGGGGTGAGAGAAAAGAAGAAAGGCCTCTGAGCAAATAATACAAGAGTGGAGTGGGACTCTTGGGGATGCAGTGAGTGGCAGACTGGCACCCAGGATGCACCAGCTCCAGACTCTGCCTTGCCTGGCAAGAACCTGAAACAGTGCCTGCCTGGGCCGATCTGGCACTGTATTTATACCTGATATTTATTCCTACACCTTCCGAGGGCTAGAACAATATTCTCTGCCTTCCTCCGTTTTTAGCAATCTTAGCAGTGAAATGGCATTTGCAAGTTCTCTTTCCTGTGGTCTTCAAACACGCCCCCATTTTATAGATAAGCTTTGAGTGTTACCTCTGTAGAACTTTTAAAGCTCATGCCTTTCACACAGGTTTCAGTTTCCTTTAAATGCCACCTTTCTCCAAAATGATGTACTTTCAAGTTTCACAATTCATCACCCCGTCAATATCTTATATTGACCCGATGGGTCACCAATATTGCAAATTGATGTATGTCTTATTAGTATTTTGCTATAATTAGTGGGATTATTTTTTAAAATCCTGAAATTTTCTCTCTCAAGCGATGAGACAGAGGGAGAGAGTCTGTGCAGTGATTTATGTGTACAGTGTCTTGTATGACCTGTGGCTTATCTATCAGTTTGCCACTCACTGTGGGACTCCTTCCACCCTGTTATAGTGTTGACCACCAGGAGATCATTTGTTCTTTTTACTCTTAAGGCAGTTTTTCTTTCTCCAGAACCACTCAGACTACTCAAAATTTTGTCTTGACATTTCTACTTGCAGGGAAAGAAAAATATATAAAGTACTTTATAAACCAACATATACTTGATAGAAACAATCAAACACTCAAAGTGTGCCAATGCCTAATTAAAGTTCATTAAAATAAGTGTCCTGTTATATTCCCTCCCATTGCATTAAAACCAGCACTTACAGACTTTAAACTTTTATTTGAGTATCATTTTGAGTCTTTGGCTTTTCATAGACACAGGCTCAACTTGTTACCATTGATGATAATCACTTAAAAAAAAACTGGTGGTCAATATGTGCATCTTGGAGAAGCGCAGCAGGTTTCAGCTGGCTTTTCGTATTACCTTAGACATTTTAAAAAGTCTTTGCTTACTTGCAATAGTAAGATATTCCAAGAGCCTTTGGGTTCTTTCCTGTTCCTCAAAATGGAATTAGCTACTCTGAAAGAAATGGGTTCCTTATCTGGAAAATAACCCCAAAGAAGGTTGTATATTGGATGATTTCACATGAGCACTGCTATTGGTCAAAGAAATAGGCCATTTTAGTGAGATTGCTAAGAAATAAGTTATTTTCCAAGCCCCAAGCTCACATGACATTTCCAAATTAACTCTAAAGTTACTGAGTCATATTTTTAGATTTGGTCCTAATCTAAAAATTAAAATTTTCTGTATTCCTTAGATTTTTAACCCCTTACCTATGAAACAATGAAATTCAGCTACATGAAGATTTTCTATTACATTGACTACAGCAATTAATTTCATTTCACTGTCAATAAAAATTAAAATATCATAAAAGAAGGAAATGCAAGATATTCCTTAAAGGCTCTGATCTGTTAATGATATGCTACATGTATTCATTTAAATGTAACAAATCAATATGCAATACTGAACAGTATTTTCCGTAGCGTAATTCCCCTCTTCAACATAGGTGAGGTAATAGAAAAGAAACTTTAATTATAGCACCATACCCTCAACATGCAACTGTGAAATGACATAAAACCAAAGTGAATAGAAAGGCATTATGAACAAGAATCTTCCCATAGTGGAATTCAAAGCATATTTGGTTGCTGGCATTTTTCTAAAAAAGGATGGTATCTGAGCAGTTTTGCTTCCTTTCAACACTCTTGCATGTAGCATCACAAAACTTGGTCTCTGGAAAATGATTTTGAGAGCTAGACTGAATTATCAAGGAGTCTGCCAAGATTCTCTGGCATTTGGGATTTGGCAGAATGTTGCAAAATAAGTTTTCTTAGATAATTCTGGTTTTGCTACAAACCCAAATGTCTGAGAAGTCATTCCAAATGTTCCGACCACAGGTTTCCTTCTACATCTCTTGATTATGTTACTTTTTTATCTGTCTGGGTTAAAATGGCAAATCACACCACCATGGGCAGCGATCTAACACTGTGTTTTCTTATCTGGTTCAGTGAACTCTTTCAAATTCTCTCAATAACCTAACGTGATTAAAATTAATATTTTTTAAATAAACTTATCAAATATGAGTCCTTTTTCAAATTTTTAATTTTCTGTGCTGTAGATTCTCATCTCATTCCAACAGAATCCGTCACTCACCACAGGGACTGTCGCATGACACAGGGATTCGTGGACTCTCCTCATTTATCATATCAGGTCCCTGTTTAGTCCTAAAGTTTGAAATAATAATAATTCACATGTGTAAATATTGTTCATAGGAGTCAATGCAGAGGAAATTTTGTTACATAAAGAGTTTTTCCCCTTCATATTGCATTGTATATTTGCTGCGGCACTTTAAACCTCACTGCCAGCATTTAAGTGCCAAAACGAGTAGTAAAGACATGTTGTGTTATGAGAGTTCAGCAAAGGGTAAAATGGGCCTGTGCACGAGATCATGGGAGGAACTCTTGGGCAGGAGTGGGTCTTGCAGGCGTCCTGAGAGAGGAATGCATTCTGGATAAACAGAGGGGAGAGGAATGGGGGTTGACAAGATGGGGAGTCGCGTTAACAGTGAACACAGCACATCAGCAAAGCATCTGGAAGCTTTGGAGTAGAGATCAGTGTAGGGAAGAAAGTGTGAGTGGGTCCAAGAACACAGGGCAATTTATGGAGCGCTGGGAAGGGCAGGTTCAGACAGATGAAGACGCTAATGGCCGCCAGGTACTTTCCAGTGCCAGTCTCTCTGCCAGGCACCATAGAGTTCAGTTTCTTCTCACTCCACTCCATGAGCAAAGCATGACAGATAAGGAAACCGAGGCAGAGAGAATGAGTAGCTTTTCTGGCATCATCCAGTTCAGCTGCTTTCACTCTTTTGCTCCATTTCCCTAAAACAATTCTGAAAAAGGATTCTCTCACACACTTTCAAATCAACATAGAAATTTGTTTTTCATTTTCATTGTATGAAATAATCATGAATTTATTTTCATTAGGAGGTAGAAAATAATCAACATTTTATAAGATGTAATATATAATAGAAGTTTTTATAATGAACTATTTGATGCAATAGGTTTAAACAAACTTATGTAAATAATAAGCACACAAATGTGGGAAAGAAACACATAAAATTTTTATGGCTTTATCTATGTATCTTGAAAGCTTTTGGTAGTCCCAGACAATTAGGTAAATTTACGCTGTAGTTGGAAATTTGGTTTTATAAGAGAAACTACCATTTTTTTCCCTAGTTAAGTCAAATAAATATTAAGATTGAAATAACAAGATTGATATGACTTTCAGTGAGAGAAGGTAGAGGTTTGGCCTTTCTTTACGACAGTTTCACCAGGAACAAATCATCTGGTTGAAATATATAAGGGAGAACATGTTTATTTCCTGTAAACATTATGACAATTCTTAAAAAAATTAAACCCTTAACATTCTAATGATAATTAACATGCTAAATAAGCTACAAAAAGAAGAAAAACAAATGAAAAAGAAACTCTGCCCCAACTCAGACAGTTGATTTTGGTAACACTGTCATAGAACCCCAAATTTAGGTTTGTGTATTCGATGTGTGTTTGAAGCCAAACATTGAGACACGGTGCTTGGAGATAGAGAAAGGTTTATTTGATTTGGCCAAAGCTAGAAGGTGTGAGAGTAAGATCGCTCTGATACATTTTAATAAAGCGATGAAGTAGGGAGTTTTCATGTGGCTAGGGAGTAAGGGAGGGGGAGTTTCAGTTTCTGGGAACTGAGGGGAAAGTCTGTTTTTTTAGTCTCAGATAACATCTTGAGCAGCCAGACTTCTGGGCATCAGCAGCTGGTCACAAGTCCTTAAAGACACTTATTTCTTCTGCAAAATTTTTTGTGACCCTGAAGTTATTTATTTATTTATTTATTTTGCTTGACAAAGAAACAGTGTATCAGTAGTTTATAATTATATTGTGGGAACAAGGGATGCTGTGCAAAAAGTGAGTGGTTTACATGTATAAGCAAGCAAGGGCCTAATCAAGAATTTTTATGATTTTAGTCACTATACATGCTAGGGCACTAAAATCTCAACGGGTCTGGTTACAAAACAATCCATAATTTTGGTCTAAATAACCTGCAGTATTCAGTGTCACATTTCAAACGGTCACTCTGACCTCACGCGCAGATAACAAAGGTATTCATCTCAGCATTGCTGATTGGAATGCCAAGGGTCTGGAAAAGAGCACATGACTGCATGCAGTTGGCTCTTTTCCCACTCAACACTTCACTTCTTATCAACACAAAACAATTTTATAGCTGCAGTATATTTGTCATCACTTTCCATTTACTTACATCTTCTTTATTCCAAAAGATAAAAGATTTATGAAGATGCATCCACGATATACTCTATTGATTGTCCATCCTAACTTTATTTAGTGTTTCTGGATATATCAGTTGACTACTTGTTGCCTACTTACTTTTATTTTCCTATATCACCTGAGTTTGCTTGGGGCAGTAATATGTGCAGGAAAATATTTACATTCCCTGGCCTCCTTTGCAAGTTGAGGATTTTTGTGGGAGCAGTCCTGGCTGAAGAGATATAAACACAAACAACTGGAGGAGCAGGGCTACTGGGGAGGCTTCTGAATGAGAGCAGACTAGCTGGCATAGACACTTGCTCCTCTTTTCCCTTTCTTTCCCTTCTTTCTGCTTGAAACTGATGATGGCAGAGAAATAGCATCTTTCTTCAGAGTGCAGGATTGTGGTTCTCACCCTAAAGGTGGTAGAACCAATAACTAGAGAGAAGTTGGGGATCCAATGGCTTCATGGAGGCTTGGGCCACCCTACTTGAGGCCTACACTTTGTGAGAGAACAATCACTCTCCTTTCTGGATAAGCCACAGTCAATTCTGAACAGCTGCATTGGATATACGGCTCCATTTACCAACTTAAAATAAGAAAATTAAAAAGTAAAAGCATGACTTCAAAGCCTTCCATTTTTAATATAGAATGGTATTATATCACAAATATGTGCACCATGACACATTTGAAAGGAGCCATACAAAAGAAACACAATATATGAAAATAAAAACATGTAAGAAGCAGATTTTGTGCAGCCTTACTAAAAATTTGATGTGGTTACCATGAAGTTGAATGACGGTCAATGGCTACTATTGCTTACCCCATCTCATGGAAATCCTAACAGGGAGAGTGATTCTTTACATTAGGCGGTAAATAATTAAGTCTGATGTTCAAAATACACACAGTCAGAAAAAAGAAATGTCTCTTTCTCTGGATAATAAACGACATTGTCTGCCAAAATCCTAGAGGTGAATGCCAAGAACTAGATGAGTCGGAAAAAAATTGCTGGCAAAAATAAATGCACACTTTTCAAAATTAATCACATTCTTTGAAAAAATGTTCATGATCCACCTTACTGTTTGTGAACCCTCGGAGCATGACTATATTATTAAAGTCAAGAGCCACATGGAGTACCTGAAATAGAAAGCTAGATTCTGAAAATGAAGCAGCATGATCATCTCGATATTTCAGCCTGGATAAATAGTGATACATTTTATTCATGTGGGATATCACCCTACCCAGGGTGACCAATGTATACAAACAGGCTTAGGGTTTATTGTTTAATTGGCAAGAAAGCACACTCCCAAGAGACAGAAACTGGCTAATGTCCTGTGATATGAATGAACAATTAGAAAAGACCACTTGGATGACAGTGGAAACATCACTTGCTGATCTCTACCCAAAGGCTTTTCTGTGTCACGTTCCTGGGCCTGTGCATTAATATAATCATGTCTCAAAGTTCTTTTTACTGTTGAATCAATCCTTTGTGTAACACCTTCTTACATTGATATCTAATGTGCAGACCAGAATTAAAGCAGATGAATGCCATGGAAGATACAGAGTTACAGCAGAGGAGGGGAAAATTTCACATGTCGCATCCACAAAACCTCCGAGCTAATGTTTTATTTGGCTTTTATAGGTGAAAATTGAAAGGTAATTCTCAGGAAATATGAGATTCTATAATCCCTGTATTCCTTGCCTTTGGGTGTGTATTAACATGCATCGTAAAACCATGAATGAAGATTCATTTATACAAAAATTTCTTGAGTGCCAAGTAGTATTAAGACGTATGGGCGATACCAAGTATGTTTCTTGCTCATAGTGTTCCAATCACTATTGGATTTTGATGATAAATAAATTAGAATTTCTTTCTAAATACTGCTGAAGTAGGTTCAAACAGTATTTTGATTTATATTTTATAATATTCAGTCAGGATGAGGCAGAGTGCTCATCTTGATGTTGTACAAAGTAAATGTTTTCGAGTGGCAGCATGTGTTGAGATTACACACCCGTTTATATTTGGACTCCAATCTGAACAAGCTGAGCTACTTTTAAATTGAAATAGAAACTAATACATGGAAATAATATTTTCTACAGGGCTTCATTCTTTTATATCTCATGATTTAAAGTGTAGGCAGACTCCAGTCTGAAATTCTGGAAAGTATAACAAGCAATTTGAAAATTGCAGCCATTTTCACCATATTTCTCCCTTCCTGGTTTGTCACTCAGAAGTGAACACTTTGAATGTTCACTTCTCTTTCTTCAGTGAACACTGATGCCTTCTGATAAGGAAGTCTATTGAGAATGATAAGACTGTAACCCCAAACCTCCTAACTTATAAGATCCTTGAAATCAATATAATTCTTTGGAAATTACTATTCCCCCACCCCCACGCAAACACTTGCTTTGAGAAACAGAAGTTAATTGTAACAAGCCTAAATAATACTAAGTGAAAACCTACTAGTAAGCCTAGACTTTAATCATTTTCTCTAAGGAAGACAAAGATTTATTTTAAATGACAATAGGCCAGGCACGGTGGCTTGCGCCTGTTAATACCCAGCACTTTGGAGGCCGAGGTGGGCAGATCACCTGAGGTCAGAAATTCGAGACCAGCCTGACCAACATGGTGAAACTCCGTCTCTACTGAAAATAAAAAAAATTAGCTGGGCACGGTGGCGGGCACCTGTAATCCCAGCTACTCGGGAGGCTGAGGCAGGAGAATTGCTTGAACCCTGGAGGTGGAGGTTGCAGTGAGCCGAGATCTTGCCATTGCACCCCAGCCTGGGCAACAAGAGGGAAACTCTGTCTCAAATAAATAAATATATAAAATGACAATAATAATAAGGATTAGACACATTGGAAATCACAGACCTGAATGCAGTTCTATCTTAATATGTTGTTTTTACTTCACTATTTTAGAAAGAGAATTAAATTCTGCTTATTACTGAAGATCAATACAGAATTAATCGGGAATAATACAAGAAGTTAAAATAGTAGCTCCTCATTAAATGTCCCTGATATGTTTAACCTATCACAAAGTGGTGTAGTCAGCCTGCAGTTAATTAATATTTATTTATTTATTTTTGAGACAGAATCTCGCTCTGTTGCCCAGGCTGGAGGGCAGTGGAGTGATCTCGGCTCACTGCAACCTCCACCTCCCGGGTTCAAGCAGTTCTCCTGCCTTAGCCTCCCAAGTAGCAGGCGCCCACCTCCATGCCCAGCTAATTTTTTTTTATTTTTGATGGGGTTTCACCATTTTGGCCAGGCTGGTCTCGAACTCCTGACCTCAGGTGATCCGCCCGCCTCAGACCCCCAAAGTGCTGGGATTACAGGCGTGAGTCACTGCGCCCAGCCACTGCAGTGAATTATTTTAAGTTTTAAAACACTGTGCCTTTTTAAAAATCCAGGATGCAATGTGAACTGCTGCAGCCTGACTGGCTGCACTATTCCAACTCTGAAAGCATCCACCTGTGATTAAAACAAGCACCCTGGGAATGCTGAATGAACAATGTAATGTTTAGTGCACCAATTGATTTAAAATGTGACTTTTACTCCCCTTTTTGGCAGCTTGTGAATATTTTTGCATGCATTTGACATGTATTGATTTCCTTTAACTTCTTAAAAATACAACACTGACACAATTCAAATAACTCTCTTATTTTTGAAGGTTTTAGGAACCTTTAATAGATGGAGAAACTAAAGGGCTGGGAGTCTGAGTTGCCCCTGGATGCAGAGCTAGTGAATGGCCAGCCAGGATGGGAATTCAGGTACCCCGAGTTTCAGCCAGGTACTCTGAACTCCACTGCTGTAAGAGGTACTGAGGAATTTTAAGCACAGCTGCTGTCAATGATATACAGTGTTTTCAAAAGCATCCATGCTCTGTTTAAAGTTCCACTAAGCATATCATTGCTTGTCAGCTGTTGGGACATACATAACTAAGTAAGATGACACATGAGAGCTTGTGGAGGAAGACAGGTAGTGTATCTTAAAGGAAAACTAGAAGCGCCATCAATTATTACAGACTCTAAATACTCAGCATGCAGCCAGCATGAGCTCATAGGGCCACAGAGAATGATTTAGAATTGATTTTTAAGTCTCGGGAGTTGAGAACAGCATGCAAAGTGTACCGAAGGAAACCAAAACTTGGGTAACCACTTAATCTTATCATGAGCAGGATATATGAGGAAGGAAGAAAAGTAATGTTTTTCCTGGAGGTATTTTTCTTCAGAAGTGCAGAAATAAGAAATGGTATATGATCAATTAGTAATCAAGCACTTTATAGAGAATAAAGAGAAAATGTATGAAGATCCACTAATCTTAGGGTGAGAGTTGCTGGATTACTACCAATATTCTATCTCCTCCAAATAAAGAGACTGATATTTTTACATTATTTTTTGTATTCTCAAGGGAAGTAGAATAACTCAGTTTTCTGATTAGATTAACTTAGTGGTCAATACACAGGATAATTTTGATCTGTCAAAGACAAAGATTTTACATTCTTATTTTTCCATTACTAGTTTATAGTGGAAATTAAACTGGGGTTAAATAAAATGGTGAATTTTTAAGCACTACTGTCTTTATGCCAAACCTGTCTCTCATTCCAGCAATTCCAGTGTTCTATGGACCCATCCACCTCTTGATCTCCTCTTGCCCAATGACCTTCACTCATCTTCACTTACTGCCTTCATGGACAAACTCTGGGCTTGGTCATCGTAAGGGATCTCAAACCTCTGAAATCTTAAGTAGTAAGAATTCATTCTCTCATTATGGGCCAAACAGAGCTGGCTTCTCATTTCCTCACTCCCTCTACACCTGTTCATTGACAATATTTATCTCCTTATTTTTTTTCAATTAGCCTTTAATCAGTTCTGCTGGTTTCATTTCATTCCCTAACTAACCTATGTCATAATGTCAGTTACTTCAATATTTGTCTTCCATCACCCTCATTTTCCTTTCTTATTTGTCCTAGGGTCCTACCTGTTCTATCAGTCCAGTATCAAGACTGAAAAATCCTCCTCAGTGCTTGCACTTGGTTTTCCTCTTCTGTGAATTACCTGGTCATATCCATTAACCATTTGCGTATCAGGGTTTTCACTTTTTCTTATGAGGATACTAATATCTTATTTGCTGTATGAATTGTGTAAGTTTAACTTGCATAGTAATATTTCATCTACATAAATTGCAGGTATCTTTTTCAGAGATTTATGTTTTCATTTCTAGTATGTTCTATTTTATTATACAGAAGTTTTTTATTTTAATATGTCTATTCATTAAAATCTTTGTGTCTTGATTAAGCTATCTTTCCTTATAATAAATATAAATATTCTATTATATTTTCTTCTAATACTTCTAAATTTTTATTTTTCACATTTTAGTATTTCACAGAAGTGTGATTTTGGTATATAGTTTGTTAAAAGAAAAGCTTTAGAGAAATGAAATTTAACATAGTTTATTTGAGAAAAGAATGATTCATGAATTGAACAGCACCCAGAACCAGAAGAAGTTAGATAATTCTTCCCAGTGGTGTGAGTGGTGAGCTTTTATAGGTTAAGCTCAGAAACAAAACAGATAAACCACCTGATTGGCCACAGTTAGGCATTTACGTTATTTGGGCACAGTGTGATGACTTTGCTGCCTGTGATTGGCTGAAGCTTGGCTGTCTGTGATTAGCAGAAACCCAGCTATTTGTTACAAAAAGTATTTTCTTAAATTAGGCTTTTACTTTTTTAAGTGCTAAGTTAGATTATAACATATATATTTAGGCACTAAGTTTGTTATAGAGAAACTCATAGTACGAATAAGGTGACAACCATAGGCTAATGGACATCCGCTTGTTGAATTTGACAGGTGTTAGGTAGTGATCAGATTTTATCTTCTTCTAAGTATTGATAATCAAGTCCCACTTGTTGAAAATTCATCCACAACCACTGATTTGTGTTGCCACTTCTGTTACACTCCTGGGTTTATGTTCAGCCCTGTATTTTGCCTCATTCTTTTTGGTTAAACCTGAGTCTATACCATGGGCCTTAACTACTAAGCTTTAAAATGCATATTGCTATCTAGGAGGGTTGTTCTCAGATATTCTCCAATATTATCTTAGCTATTCTTTGGTCTTTGATTACTTTGCATAAATTCTAGAATCAACTGGCCAAGTTCTACAAAGAGAAAAGAAAGTAAAAGAGAAAGAAGGAAGGGAGGGAGGGAGAAATCAGAAGAAAGGAGGAAGAGAGAGAAAGATAGATTGATAGTCTTCTTGGTGTTTTATTAAAATCATAGCTATTATTAAATTAATATGAGTATTAAGTTATCTCATCTCTGAAAACAGTATTATTCTGTATATATTTAAGCATAATTTTGTATTTTTTTCTATTCATAAAGTTTATTGGTCTGTAATTTTATTGTTTTTTAATTATTTCAATAGGTTTTTGGGGAACAAGTGGTGTTTGGTTACATGAATAAATTCTTTAGCAGTGATTTTCGAGATTTTGGTGCACC
Source organism: Pan paniscus (assembly GCF_029289425.2). NCBI lineage: Eukaryota > Metazoa > Chordata > Mammalia > Primates > Hominidae > Pan > Pan paniscus. Next base: position 70,584,677 of record NC_073256.2, on the reverse strand, counting down.
CATCACCAGAGCAGTGTACACTGTACCCAATTTGTAGTCTTTTAAACCTCACCTCATTCCCGCCCTTTCCCCTGAGTCCCCAAAGTCTATTGTATCCTTCTTGTGCCTTTGTGTCCTTATACCTTAGCTCCCACTTCTGAGTGGAAACATATGATGTTTGGTTTTCCATTTCTCAGTTACTTCACTTATAATAATGGCCTCCAATTCCATCCAGATTTCTGCAAATGCCATTAGTTCCTTTTTACAGCTAAGCAATATTCCACTGGATGTGTGTGTATATATATATGTGTGTGTGTGTATATAACATTTTCTTTATCCACTCTTTGATTGATGGGTATTTGGAATGGTTCCATATTTTTGCAATTGCAAATTTAGCTGCTATAAACATGTGTGTGCAAGTATCTTTTGTATAATGACTTATTTTCCTCCGGGCAGATACCCAGGAGTGGGATTGCTGGATCAAATGGTAATTCTACTTTCAGTTCTTTAAGGAATCTCCATGCTGTTTTTCTTAGTGGTTGTACTAGTTTACATTCCCACCAGCAGTGTAGAAGTGTTTCCTTTTCACTACATCCATGCCAACATCTACTATTTTTTTTAAATTTTTGATTATGGCCATTTTTGCAGGAGTGAAGTGGTATGGCACTGCGGTTTTGATTTGCATTTCCCTGATCATTAATGATGTTTAGTATGTTTTCATATGTTTCTTGGCCATTTGTATATCTTCTTTTGAAAATTGTCTATGTATCTCCTTAGCCCACATTTTGATGGAATTTTTAGTTTAATTAAGTCCTATCTATTTATCTTTGTTTTTGTTGCATTTGCTTTGGGTTCTTGGTTATGAAGTCTTTGCCTAGGCCAGTGTCTAGAAGGGTTTTTCCAATGTTGTCTTCTAGAATTTTTATGGTTTCAGGTCTTAGATTAAAGTCTTTGATCCATCTTGAGTTGATTTTTATATAGGGTGAGAGAAGAGGATCCAGTTTCATTCTACATGTGGTTAGCCAATTATCCCAGCACCACTTGTGGAATAGGGTGTCCTTTCCCCACTTTTTGTTTTTATTTGCTTTGTCGAAGATCAGTTGACTGTAAGTATTTGGCTTTATTTCTGGGTTCTCTATTCTGTTCCATTGGTCTATGTGCCTATTTTAATACCAATACCATGACGTTTTGGTGACTGTGGCCTTATATTATAGTATAGTTTGAAGTTGGGTAATGTAATGTCTCCAGATTTGTTCTTTTGGCTTAGTCTTGCTTTGGCTATGCAGGCTTTTTTTTCTTTTTTTTTTTTGGTTCCATATGAATTTTAGGATTGTTTTTTCTAGTTCTGTAAAGAATTATTATGTTATTTTGATGTGAATTGCATTGAATTTGTAGATTGTTTTGGCAGTATGGTCATTTTCACAATATTGATTCTACCCATCCATGAGCATAGGATATGTTTCCATCTGTTTGTGTGATCTATTATTTCTTTCAGCAGTGTTTTGTTGTTTTCCTCATAGAGGTGTTTCACCTCCTTGGTTGGCTATATTCCTAAGTGTTTTTTGCTTTTTGTTTTGTTTTGTTTTGTTTGCAGCTATTGTAAAAGGGATTGAGTTCTTGATTTTATTCTTAGCGTGGTCGCTGTTGATGCATTTGTTGATGTTGTTTGGCTACTGATTTGTGTACATTGAATTTAGTATCCTGAAACTTTGCTGAATTCGTTTACCAGTTTTAGGAAATTTTTGGATGAGTCTTTAGCGTTTTCGAAGTCATGTAGCGACAGTTTGACTTCCTGTTTACTGATTTAGATGTCATTTCTTTCTTTCTTTTGTCTGATTGCTCTGGCTAAGACTTCTAGTACTATGTTGAATAGAAGGGGTAAAAGTGGGCATCCTTGTCTTGCTCCAGTTCTCAGGGGGAATGCTTTCAACTTTTCCCCATTCAGTATATGGTTGGCTGTGGGTTTGTCATAGATGGCTTTTATTACATTAAGTTATGTCTCTTCTATGCCAATTTTGCTATTGGTTTTAATCATAAAGCGATGCTGGATTTTGTCAAATGCTTTTTCTGCATCTATTGAGATGATCATGTGATTTTTGTTTTTAATTCTGTTTACATGGTTACATTTATTAACTTGTGCATGTTAAACCATCCCTGCATCCATGGCATGAAACTCACTTGATCACAAAGGATTATCTTTTTGATATGCTATTGGATTCAGTTAGCTAGTATTTTGTTGAGGATTTTTGCATCTATGTTCATCAGAGACATTGGTCTGTAGTTTTCTATTTTTGTTATGTCCTTTCCAAGTTTTGGTATTAGGGTGATACTGGCTTCATAGAATGATTTAGGGAGGATTCCCTCTTTCTCTATCTTTTGGAATAGTGTCAATAGGATTGGTGCCAATTCTTCTTTGAATGTCTGACAGAATTCAGCTGTGAATTCTTCTGGTCCCGGACTTTTTGTTATTGTTGTTGGCAATTTTTAAATTACCATTTCAATCTCACTGCTTGTTATTGTTCTTTCAGAGTTTCAATATCTTCCCACTTTAATCTAGGAGGGTTGTATATTTCCAGGAATTTATCCATCTCTTCTAGGTTTTCTAGTTTATGCACATTAAAGTGTTCATAGCAGCCTTGAATGATCTTTTGTATTTCTGTTGTATCAGTTGTAATATCTCCCATTTCATTTCTAAGTGAGCTTATTTGGACCTTCTCTCTTCTTTTCTTAGTTAATCTTGCCGTTGGTTTATCAATTTAATTTATCTTTTCAAATAACCAGCTGTTTGTTTCATTTACCTTTTGTATTTTTTGTTTGTTTCAATTTCATTTAGCTCTGCTCTGATCTTTGTTATTTCCTTTCTTCTGCTGGTTTGGGTTTGGTTTGTTCTTGTTTCTCTAGTTCCTTGAGAAGTGACCTTAGATTGTCTATTTTGTGCTCTTTTAGACTTTTTGATGTGGGCATTTAATGCTATGAACTTTCCTCTTAGCACCACTTTTGCTGTACCCCAGGGGTTTTGATAGGTTGTGTCACTATTATCACTTACTTAAAAGAATTTTTAAATTTCAGTCTTGATTTCGGTTTTGACCCAATGATCATTCAGGAGCAGGTTATTTAATTTTCGTGTATTTGCATGGTTTTGAGGGTTCCTTTTTGAGTTGGTTTCCAATTTTATTCCACTGTGGTCTGAGAGAGTACTTGCTATAATTTTGATTTTCTTAAATTTATTGAGACTTGTTTTGTGGCCTATTATATGGTCTATCTTGGAGAATGTTCCATGTGCTGATGAATAGAATGTATATTCTGTAGTTGTTGGGTAGAATATTCCATATATATCTGTTAAGTCCATTTGTTCTAGAGTAGAGTTTAAGTTCCTTGTTTCTTTGTTGACTTTCTTTCTTGACCACCTGTCTAGTGCTGTCAGTGGAATATTGAAATTCCCACTATTATTGTGCTGCCATCTATCTCATTTCTTAGGTCTAGTAGTAATTGTTTTATAAATTTAGGAGCTCCAGTGTTAGGTGCATATGTATTTAGGATTGTGATATTTTCCTTTTGGACTAGTCCTTTTATCATTCTATAATGTATCTCTTTGTTTTTTTAACTGCTATTGTTTTAAAGTTTGTTTTGTCTGATATAAGAATAGCTACTTCTTCTCACTTTTGGTGTCCATTTGCATGGAATATCTTTTATCACCCCTTTACCTTAAGTTTATGTGACTCCTTATGTGTCAGGTGAGTCTTGAAGACAGCAAATGCTTGGTTGGTGAATTCTTATTCATTCTGCCATACTGTATATCTTTTAAGTGGAACATTTAGGCCATTTACATTCAATGTTAGTATTGAGATAAGAGGCACTGTTCTATTCATCATGCTATTTGTTGCCTGAATACCTTGGGTTTTTTTCATTGTGTTATTGTTATATAGTTCCTGTGAGATTTATGCTTTAAGAACATTCTATTTTGGTGTATTTCTAGAATTTGTTTCAAGATTTAGAGCTCCTTTTAGCAGTTCTTGTAATGCTGGCTTGGTAGTGGTGAATTTTCTCAGCATTTGATTGCCTAAGAAAGATTGCATCTTTCCTTCTTTTATGAAGCTTAGTTTCACTGGATACAAAATTCTTGGCTGATAATCATTTTATTTAAGGAGCCTAAAGATAGGACTCCAATCTCTTCTAGCTTATAGTGTTTCTGTTGAAAAATATGCTGTTAATCTGATAGGTTTTCCTTTATATGTTATCTGATGCTTTTGCCTCACAGCTCTTAAGATTCTTTCCTTTGTCTTGGCTTTAGATAACCTGATGACTCTGTGCCTAGGTGATGGTCTTTTTGCAAAGAATTTCCCAGGTGTTCTCTGAGCTTCTTGTATTTGAATGCCTAGATCTCTAATGAGGCTGGGGAAGTCTTCCTCGATTATTCCCTCAAATATGTTTTCTAAACATTTAGAGTTCTCTTCTTTCTCAGGAACAGCAATTTTTCTTAGGTTTGGCTGTTGAACATAATCCCAATCTTCTTGGAGGCTTTGATCCAAAAACTTTGTCTTCAAGCTCTGAATTTCTTTCTTCTGCTTGTTTGATTCTATTGCTGAGACTTTCCAGTGCATTTTGTATTTCTCTAGGTGTGTCCTTGATTTCCAGAAGTTGTGATTGTTTTTTATTTGTGCTGTCTATTTCACTGGAGATTTTTTCATTCTTATCCTGTATCATTTTTAAAAAACATTTCTTTAAGCTGGGCTTCACCTTTCTCCGGTGCCTCCTTGATTAGCTTAATAATCCACCTTCTGAATTTGTTTTGGGGCAATACAACAATTTTGTCTTGGTTTGGATTCATTGCTGGTGAGCTAGTGTGATCTTTTGGGGTATTAAAGAAACTTGTTTTGTCTTCTTACCAGAATTGTTTTTCTGGTTCCTTCTCATTTGGGTAGACTGTGTCAGAGAGAAGGTCTAGGACTCACAGGCTGCTGTTCAGATTCTTTTTTCCCACAGGGTGCTCTCTTGATGTAGTGCTCTCCCCTTTCCCCTGGGAATGGGGCTTCCTGAGAGCTGAACTGCAGTGATTGTTATTTCTCTTCTAGATCTAGCCACCCAGTGGAGCCACTGGGCTCCAAGCTGGTACTGAGGAGTGTCTGCCAAGAGTTCTGTGATGTGATCCATCTTCAGGTCTCTCAGTCATAGATACCAGCACCTACTGCAGTGGAGGTAGGAGAGGAATGAAGTGGACTCTGTGAGGGTCCTTCACTGTATTTTTGTTAGGTGCACTGGTTTTGTGTTGATTGGCCTCCAACCAGGAGGTGGCACTTTCAAGAGTGTATCAGCTGTGGTTGTATAGGCAGGATCAGGCAGTGGGTGGGGCCCTAGAGCTCCCATGAGGTTATGTCCTTGGACTTCAGCTACCAGGGTGGATAGAGAAAAACCATTAGGTGGCGTCAGGGTTAGGCATGTCTGAGTTCCGGCTCTCCTTAGGTGGGGCTTGCTACAGTTGTGGGAGATGGGGCTGTGGTTCCCAGGCCAATGAAGTTATGTTCCCAGGGGGGTTATGGATGTCTATGCTGCATCACACAGGTCACCAGGGAAGTAGGAGAAAGCCAGCGGCCACAGGCCTCGCCCACCTCCCATGCAGCCCTCAGTCTGAAAGGCCAGTCTCACTCCCACTGTGCTCCCCCATCAACAGGACTGAGTTTATTTCCAGGCAGCTGGTGACCAGGGCTGAGCACTTGCCACAGGCTACCAGCCTCCGGCTAAGAAAGCAAAGCAGATTCACAGTTCCTTTGTGGTCCCATGGAGCCTGCAGAAGCAATCCACCTCCTTCAAAGATTCTGTGGATTCTCTCAGCTTTCCTGATATGTTCCTGCAGTAGTTCTTGGAGTGAAAGTTCATTATGTGGGTCTCCACATGCTGCTCTGTCCATCCAAGTGGGAGCTGCAAGTTAGTCCTGTCTCCTATCCACCATGTTTTTCCTCACAATTTTGTTTTTTAAATAGTTTTATTTTTCTTCACATCTTTTGTAGAACTTATTCCTATAACCTGATACTTTTCCTTTTCACTTATTATATTTCAATTAGTGGTTGCAGGCATACAAGAATGTAGTTTATCTTTAAAAATGAATCTTAAATCCAGAATGATTTCTAAACCTACTTGTTTGCATAAAATTCTTTTGGACTTTCTATGTAGACAATCATATTGTCTGTGAATACAGACAATTCTATTTTTCCTATTCTATTCTGATGTATATTCTTTTAATTGTTATTTCCTTTTCTCATTGTTTACTGCTGATTTTTGGTAGATATCCTTTATTAAGTTGAGAACATTCCCTGGGGATTGCTAGCTGCTAAGGTTTTGTTGTGGTGGTGGTTTTAACATGAGTGAATGTTGAATTTTATTGAGCCTATGCAGCATTTTTTTAGACACTCGTGTAAAGAAGAAACCTGTGTTTGATGCTGATTCTCTACCAACTCAATAACTTCAGTAGTCCTCATTGCCAACCAAATGGGACACAGGATTGTTGTAAATTCCAGCAATGTCAACGCTGGCTTTTTTTTCTTACACCACAGCAGTCTACTCATAGTAGGATTTTATAGGTCTACAAAAATGCCATATAAGAAGCTGCATTAAATACTCTTCTTGAGGCTAGGCATAGTGGCTCACACCTGTAATTCCAGCTACTCAGGAGGCTAAGGCAGGAGGATCACTTGAATCCAGGAGTTCAAGATCAGCCCTAGAAACATAGCAAAACTCAATCTCTACCAAGAATTTTTTTTTTTTTCATTAACGAGGCATGGTGGTGTGAGACTATAGTCTCAGCTACTTGGGTTGCTGAGGTGGGAGGATCACTTGAGCACAGGAGTTTGAGGCTACAGTGACCTATGATCACACCTCTGCACTCCAGACCTGTCAAAAAAAAAAAAAACCCCACAAAACTCTTCTTGAACTCAGAGCCTCAGTTCCCACTTCCCCCTCTAGCCAGATGACCTGTCAGGTATCTCCAATAAGTTGTCCAAAAATATATGTTCTCCCTTTGTCAAGTGATTCCCAAAGGAAATCATGAAATCTATTTCTTTTTCCTACATTTTCTCAGCAGGAAAATTTTGGAAATGAGTGAGACAGAGTCAAGTAGCCAGCTGTGGGATGACCTCAAAGTTTTGGGTTTCCCATCAGCATTTTCTGGTCCTACAGAACTGTAGGGATGGCCTTTCAAGGCCTGTATAGTTATACAGCATTCTTGGAATACAGCCAGCTTGTTCATGTCATATTATTCATATTGTTGGCACCATAACATATTATTGACACTATTACTAAATTACTAACTAAAGTTGGTAAATATTTTACTTAGAATTTTATACTTAGATTTATATAAATGTACATGCTTTATATATATATGAAATGTATATATATTACATATAAATTATATATATATTATAAGTTTATGTAGTTTCTTTCATTTATTTTCTGTCCAGAGACATGTCTACTTTATTAATTCTTTTATAGAACTAGTTTTTGGATTTACCGATGCTATTCTTGAGTTTTAAAAATTATTTTCTGATTTTGCTTTATGATTTTCTTCCTTCATCTTTTTTAAATTTATGGTGTTTTATTTCTTTCTAACTTCTTTAATTGAATGGTGAGGTCATTCATTTTTAATCTTTTTTCTTTTTGAAAATATACACTGAGGACAATTTATTTCCTTCAAAGGAAATTTGATGCATCTAAAAAGATTTTATGTTTGTTGTGCGTTTTGTTGTTTAGTTTTTCATACTTCATATTTCCATTGAGTTTTGGATCCACGAATTATTTATGTATGTTTTTAAATATCCACACAGTTGTTTGAGACCTATTCGGCTTTGTTTTGTTTTGTTTTGCTTTGCTTTGCTTTTGATTGGTAATCTCTTTGCATTTTGGTAACAGAGTGTTTTTAGCATTCTGCTGCATTCTCATAATGTCTTCAACTCTGCCTTTCAAGAATATTGAAATTTCTTGGGTATATTTTTCAGTGGGTCTAAATTTCAGTGGATATATTTTTATTTCTTGTAATTTTAATTGTTTCAAATCTCCCTATTTTAAAAATAGTGCTCAGTTTATTTATTTATTAAATAGGTTAAGAATAAGAGAGGGGAAGCACACCCTACACACATTTGTGCAGACCTAATTTTTATTTTAGCCTCCACTAAGAGGCCCAAGCAGAGACAAGACTTCTTTTCTGGCGCTACCTCCAAGGTCAAAGGGCAGAGTGCCGGTAAGAGGAGCCGCCATTCCTTCTGCAGGCAGACCCTGCATGCTGCCCTCTTTCTCAGCCCCAGGCCCACCACTGCATCTCTGCACTGATGCTCACATTTCCCTGGGTATCTGCTCAGAAGCCACGCATGTGTCCGGGGCAGGAATGCATTCGCTCATCTGCCTTGTTGCCATAACTGAAAGGATTCTCAATTCCTCCCTTCTGCTTCCCTTCCCAAAGCTCAAGTTTCTCCCATTTTTAAATAAAACAAACACCCACTAAGCCTCTGTTCCCTCTTCTAGCTATGATCTTACCTTTCTTCCTCTTCTTGGTTGAGGTACGAATATGCACCTAGTAGGTGCTACAGTCCTCTTAGCAGACCTTCCTCTTCTTGCTCCTTTTCCCTGAAAACAGGACTCCACACTGTCCTCCCTCAGCCTACCCCCAGCACAACTTCTATGCTGTCATGACTCATGACCCTCGAATAAAACCTAGGCTCCTTAACAGGATCTGGTCTGCCTTTATTCTCTTGTGTGTCACTGTCCCTTTCTTAAAAACTCAGGAGTTTTATAATGCCCCTAGTTTTTTGAAAGTGCAATGTGACTTCAAGCCTCTTTGCTTTTGCATATGCTGTTCTCTCTGCTAAAATGATTTCTGCTTATCTGCACAGAAAACTTCCATTCATACTTCAAAACCCAGCTCAGAAATTTTCTCTTCAGTGAATCCTTCTCTACTTACCCCAAATACATTTAATCTCTCTTTTTCATTGTGCTATCTGTTTAAATGGTTCTCCTAGTATTAAATTTAACATACAATATTCTAAATATTTTCCTAGATATTTGTTCCCATCCATTGTGCCCTGTGTTCTTAAGATAGAAATCATAGTTTATTTGTCAATAGATTCCAAATAGGCAGCACATTGCCTGCCACATGGAAACACTCCATATATGCTTATAAGCATCCAGTGTGATGTTAGAACTGGGTACAGACATCCCTCAGTATCCATGGGGGATTGATTCCAGGACACTGGAGAATACCAAAATTCATGGATGCTCAAGTCTCTGATATAAAACTGTGTAGTATGTGCATATAAGCAATGCACATCTTCTTGTAAACTTTAAATAATCTCTAGATTACTTATAATACCTAATACAATGTAAATAGCTGTTATACTGTACTGGTCTTTTAATTTGTATTATTTTTATTGCTGTATTGCTACTTTTTATTGGTGTAATTTTGGAGTGTTTTCAATTTACAATTGCTTGAATTCATGGATAAGCATGGAACCTGCGGAGATGGAGGGCTGACTGTATCTTGGGTTTTTAGTAAAAATTCATCAATGTTGTTACAAAATTAAAAGTGTTTTTAAATTATTGTATATGTGGGTATAAAAATAATGAATAAACCAAGAATTTGGCATTAGAAATCTGGAATCTTGGGGTACTTTATGTTTCTGAGGAAGATTGTTACCACTCAATTCTGAATGACTGGGGTTATATATCAATGCTGGCCAAGGACCTCATGCCAAATCACCAGAAAAGCACAATTGCTCTTAGGAGCTTGAACACAGAAAGTTATCAATGACATCAGTAGTGCTTATGAACTTATGTGTCCTGGGCATTTGGTTGAAGACAGTTGTCTAATAAATAATGTCAGCTTTAATCTGTACAAATCTGCAATATTAACTTTTATCTGCTTCGTAATGTTCTGTATCTTTCCTGCACCTGCATTAATCCTCTCTGAATCTCTTTCTTTTTAATCTCTGAGTCTTCTTTATGTTTTAAACTGCTTTTTCCCATCAGCATCTCTTTTTGTGATTTTTGTAAACTTTTGTTCTGTTTACACAAAATAATAGCCAATATCTGTTATTTTGGATCAAAAAATACATAATGATGTTTTCACCTATAAGAAAATATGAATAAAGTATTGTCTTAACTGTATAAATATACAGGTAATTAAGTACTATCAGGGTGCAGGTTAAATCATATTTAAAAAGGTTAAATACTCCATATGGATTGAAACATCACTGAAAGCCTTCTAAGAAATAATTTATTGTTATCACAATGCACTACTAAGAAGGTGCCTCAAGTATTTTCACAGAGTTTTACAGTTGACAAATGTTTCTGGCAGAATGTATTTAATTGGAGACAATAGGATGGGAAGGGAATGGTGGTGTTCTTCTTGCATGGTCAGGGAGACACAGGCCTGAGAGATCAATTCCATGGCAGTACATCTGGTCTGAAATCCAAGGTTAACTTCAGTGCAATGCCCTTCCCATATTCATCTCATGTAGATTTTGGCACAAACAAAAATGACAGACACCTTGATTGCAGACTAGGGTAGAAAACAAAAATGAACTCCATATCATGATACCATGTAGCACTGCTCAAATCTGGGTCATGTATTCATCTCTACAAAAGTCAAAACCAAACAATAACAAAAACAAACTTATATGGACTCCTTAGTGTTACTTTAATTATTTTTGTTATAATGTTCCTTAAACATGCACACATAAAACATAAGGTATAAATAAATTGCTTGTGCTTCTATTAATAGTTCTGATATTACTCTAAACCAAAACCAAATTTACAAATTAAATGAAAACAACACTAAAGTTGAGAAAATACAACTCAAATTATCTACACATATTTAATGGGATTGATAATACTGCTTTCTGAATATAAATCATGACTTCCCAGTGTACAAACTATCGGGGTGCAGGTTCTTTTCAGTTTGACATATTTATATTACCTTGTATCCTTGCCTAGAATGGGTGGTTTATAAACAACATAAACTTATTTCCCACAAACTTTTCTGAAGGCTGAGAAGCCCAAGATTAGCATGCCAGCAGATTTAACGTTTGGCGAGGGCCAGCATTCTGGTTCATAGACGGCACACTTGTTGCTGTGTCCTCACCAACTAGAAGGGGTGAATTCACTAATCCCATTAATGAGGACTCTATCTTCATAACCTAATCACCTCGCCCAAAGCCCCACCTTCTCATACCATCACCTTGGGAGATAGGGCTTCAACAGTAGAACTTTGGGGGAACACAGACATTCAGACTCTAGCACCATTGTAGCACATAGAAACTCAATTCTCCCTGAACTTTTCTCTAATCAGTCCATTATAAAACCTCCGTATGGCAAACTATAAGGCCATTTGGCCTTTACTGGACCCAGCTACATCATCTACATGAGTCCATCCCTGAGATTTGTTCATTTAGCAAGTGTAAGGCAAGTTCTACCAATGTCAACACAAATCGAAACACAGATGTACATGCAGTGTATACCTTAATATAATAGTGCTACGTTATAAATTAGCCATCCATAGCATGATCTAGAATACCCTTATATGATTTTCTAGTTATGATCAATATCAAAATATAATTTAGAGTACATCATAAAAAACTCCAGGACACCCTATAATACATCTGATAATGCCTAGAAATCAGGCAATAGTGTGAAAAGAGCTAATATGTGGGGAAACTAATCTATTTTAACCTGGAACCGCAATTGTGTCCCCACCAGAACAAGTATAAAACAGGACTGAATGATGCAGCCTGGGTCAACAAGTAGAGGGAACCGCAGTCCCCGAGAGGGAGAAATTCCGAGTTGTGCCTCTTGTTCCCATTCTCTGCCTGGAACCACATCTTAACATGGCACAAGGGGCAGAGTCCACGCTAAGCAAGATGTCTGCTGAGCTGTGGAGGCGGAGATCAGCATTGGAGCATCTCAAGAGGCTGGAATCCACAGAGCAGGACCCCAAAAGGAGAGAACTGCATAGAGGTGACCCCTGAATCTGTGTGATGAGCCTTAGTCCATGGCTGAGGGCTGGGTTGCACGTGCGCAGGCCAAGGTTTCCCAAGACCAGCAGAGGGAAGATTCCTGCGGGGTCAGGAGCAGAACAGAGGTATTGCGGGTTACTAGAGCCATGCACTGAAAGGCAAGTTCAAGGAGCTCAGTTGAAATCTATGCATGGAACATGTACCAGAAAGTCAAGTCTAAGAAACCTGGGCATTATGACTTACAAATCTGATTTGAGATCAAATAAACTCCCTTCACTGTTTAAGAACAGCTAATAATATTGGTATCAGTTTATGGGTAGAAACTTTCTTGCATTTTTGGATAAATATTTGTTTTATGAGCTATTTTTAAGCCTCTGCTGTTTTGATTGGAATGGATATTACGCTCTTTAATTTACATAATAGGTTTTTAAGCCAGAGAGCACTTAGTGAATTTGACTCACCTCCCTTCTGAGCACTGGTGTCACACTGTTTGATAGGCATGATAGGAGTGATTTTTTTTCAATTTCTAGTAGTAGTATTCACTTTTTCTCCTTTTAGATTAGTAATGATTCTCATCTTACATGCAACCAGGGAAACAAAGCCTGAACAGAACCAAAATGGCCCTCCTCCTAAGTCACAATAGGCTTTTACTTTGCTTCAACTGTGTCTATTTCCAGCAGATAAATTCTCATCAGAAAACCAAAATGTATTATGAAGTAGTCATCCCTTTCAGATGTGAACTTTCAGCTCCTCTCTCTCTCTCTGTGTTAAAATTTGATCAAGGATGACTTCAAAATCCCAGAAGGACTTCACATTCACAAAATGCCTAGCTAGCTCCTTCCCTTTATATCTTATTTAAACTGAAAAAAAAGAAAATATCTGAATTTCATCATTTTCTTTCTGAAATGATAGTTTATAGGTAAAGCATTTTCATTCAGTAACACAAGACATCCTCATTAGTCTAACCTGGTTAGTCAGTGGATTTGAACAGAGGAATCCCTTTTGGGGTGGGCCTTCTGAGATTTCAAGCCAAAAGTTTGAACAGATATAGTCATGCACTGTATAATGATGTTTTGGTCAACAACAAGCTGCATATACAAGGGAGGTCGCATAAGATTATAATACCCTATTTTTTACTATATCTGTTTCAGGTTTAGCTGGGTTCAGATACACAAATGCTATTGTGTTCCAATTGCCTACAGTATTCAGTAGAGTCACATGCTGTGCAGGTTTGTAGCCTAGGAGCCACAGGCTTTACCATATAACCTAGGTGTGTAGTAGGCTCAACCATCTAGGTTTATGAAAGTGCACTCTGTGATGTTTGCATATGGACAAAATCTCCTAACAACACACTTCTCAAACATATCTCTGTGGTTAAGTGGCGCATGACTGTCTTCCAAAATTATACTAAAACACTTCATTTAAACTGGCAACTGGCCATGTGTGATGAGAGCACGGGGAATGTATGTGCTTAGCTTATGCAGAGATAAACTGAAGTCACAGAGAAGGGATAGAATATTTACCAACAGCTTATTCTTGGAGAAAGAGAAATCCTCAAACTCCCAAAACCATAAAAAGAAAAAAAGAAGGAATAACACACACATGCACATACATATATGTATACACAGGTATGGTATGTGTGGATATGTATGCATATGGAGAGCGAGACGAAGACACACAGAGGGTTTCTCCTAGACATTAAATTTACATGTCTTTCCCACTCTGTTGAAAGAGGGCTTGACTCCCAAAGGAAATTCAGCTCTAAACCGGTGACCGTATTGTTCTAGTTTCCTACATGCTGCCCCATGGTGATGAGGGAAGGGACAGAGAATAAGTCCTTTCCAGAAGACACTCAGTTACTTTTCTTTAAGAGGGAGAAGGGTAAGTAACTTTATAATGGGAAGATTGCAAGATAATCAGCTCTTTTGGGTTTTGAATAGAGACATGGCTGTTGCTGGTTGGTTAGAGGTCTGCTAAAGATGCTAGAGTCCTCTGCCTTTCCAAGAATAGCCAGTGGCTATTACAAAAGGGGTGGTGGCCTTTGAGCTTGCATTCCTAAAAGAGCTGTCAAGCCTGGGAGAGCTGTGGGGAAAAGGGAGGGAGGGAGAAAGGAGAGTCAAGGTTCTAGACTGCAACCTACACACATGCCTTGGCTGACTGAATTTCAGGCTCCGCTAATTACCAAGGGCAGCAGTGCATGGGCTCAAGGGCAGGAAAGTTGCAGATGGACACTGTGCCCAGCTCTAGGACAGGAGTGGAGCAGGGAGGGGTCTTGGCCCAGCCAAATTCTGCCTAAGTCAGTAGCCTCCTCTGCCCTCAGCATTCCATGACAAGGGTGTCCCCAGTCAGCAATGACTGATCTTCCCAACTGGTCCCTGTCAAGTACGTGAGAGCTATGTTTTCTGGCCAGCCTCCACTGTCTCAGAAGAGCACAGTGGGCACGCATCTTCCTCTGCCCTCCAAGAGCAAGAAAAACAGCTCCTACCTGCCTCCCTGCCCAGTTCCCCTTCAGTCTACCCTGCACCCAATCCCTGTGTCCACCAGGTCACCTCCCTTTTCAGTCTTCAAGGGCTCTCCAGTGTTGATAACAAATTTTAAGTTTTTAAAAACAGCTTGTCTCATCTTGTCAGGATAATCTAGGTTGCATCCTAACCTTAAGTACAACCAAACTGATAGTTTTCAAGTAAGACTGAATATAGTTGAAATAATCACACTGTCATAAAAATCATTTACAAATTAAAAATAATAACTAGGGAAAGTATTTGTAACTTATCTCACAATAAAGGTTATATCCCTTAAATAAATAAAGAGTATCCAAAAATAGAGGGGAAAATAGGCCAATGGTGCTATAGAAAAATAAGCTGAAAAATGCTCTTTCAGTTTAAAAAGTGGAAATGGCTACCTATGCAAAGATGCTCAGCCTCATGCATGTAAGAAAACACAAGTCAACACTACATGGAGATCATGATTTTAACTATAATTACCACATTTTTATTATGCTATTATGTTGGCAAAGGGGCCCGTGTCTTATCTCTCCAAAGAGATTGAGCCCACATAGAAGGCAGAAGTCATGTTTTCTATTTTTATATTTCAGTAGCATCTTGATAAATATCTGATTAATAAATATCTGAGGTAATGATCTGGAGCTAATGCTGGGGATGCTGCTAATGATAATTTGTCATTCTTCAAAGTTGCCACAGTCTTCAGAACTAGAAAAAGGCAATAGATGGAGGGGTGCCAGTGGGAAAAACACTGTCATTTTCTCTGTCTTGAGTGATTCTATTGGTCTGGAATGGTGCATACAGTAATCTTCTTGCCTGAATACAATGTTGAAAAGAGGAAAAAAAAATGCAATGGCAATTCATGAGGCAATTGTGGATTTTTTCGTCTTTTTCCGGCAGCACCCTTGAACATTCAGGACGCTCTGAATCATGCCACCACGCACCCCAGTCACGATATGCACCCCCTCCTTCCAGGATCTCATGGATTCTCCCAGATCCCATGGTGATGTTTAATCCACACAGTGAAAACAAAGGCTTAAAACAAGACTCGTCTGAAAGTGGCTATGTGCAATACCTGCAAGATGACTGATGGAGAGATCGTCAAAATAAATTAGAGAGGGAGTGGAGCTAAGGACAAGACACAATGCTGACAGTTATTTTGGTTCACAGGTGATAGCAAAAATATCTTCAGGATATTTATTTTTAAATGAGTTCCTGCAGCTCTTTTCATAAGCTTTCCATATTGAATGATATAATGAAAGGGCTCAATTCCAAATATTGTGACATTTGATGCAGTTGTTATATAAAATACTTCTCAAATGCCAAAAAGAACATAATGCTAATGAAAAAACACAATTTTGCATAGTCTTGAGACAAGTGGAATAAAAAAAGATAAGGGAGAGGTGGTTAAATCTAAAATCAATATATCTAACGAAGAGGTGTCATACCTGCAATGACATATGTTGATAAGAGAAAAATAATGTTCTGATTTTCTTATTGCAAAGTGCACAAAACCCATAAAAGGGAAGGCAAATTTTTAGTGTAACTAGCAAACCTCATATGGTTAGCTTCTGTTCAAGCACAAGAACAAACATTAAATATGCTATTAGTTAAAATTATTCAAATAATATTAAAAAGCACCAATCCATAAATTTTTAGGGCTATGGTCAATAGTTATAGGTAATTTTCTGAGCAGAGATTTTCTGAGTGTAGGACTAAAGTTGTCCTCCTCATAAATATTATATATAGCTTTGGAACGGAGTTAAATAGCCTTCCCTTCGGTTCAAGAACGCTTCCTGGTATTTATCAGTTTCAGTACCCGGTTTAATGTGCAGTGGAATGCAGGCAGGGAAACAGCAACAGCCTGCCAGCCCTGGTAGGCTGGGTTCAGCACACCAAGTCCTTTTATAGCAAGTTTTCTAAAGCTGTAGGCTTTGCTAAAGGGACCCATGAGCTCCAGAAATCTCTCGAATGCCAAAGTGGGAGCTCTTGATGTCTCAGCCTTGGTTTCCTCTGGAAGGAGGGTAGTCAATAACTTGGTCTCCCATTTGGGGGACAAATATCATATTAAAATGTATATTTGCTTTTAAAAAAAAGTTTTCAGAACAACTCAAAGATAAGGCATGGTCCTAGGAGTTGATAGAAGAGAAGTACTTTGAAGTTGAAAGGTAAAAATGACTGGCAGATTTGAAATGGTGTTTTTTCAATGCATTCCTTGCAATGAGGGGGCTGAAAGGTTGGTGAGGGAGCTCTCGGAGTGGCCTACTGTATCCAGGCATAGAGCCATGGTGGGCAGCACTAAAAGGGAATAACCCTGGTAATTAGAAAACATTCCCTCCTGCATTTCCTGTCTTACGGCACATCAGCAAAAGCGACCCAAACATGTTTCTTTTCTTTTCTTTTTTTCCTTTCTTTCCTTTTCCTTTTCTTTTCTTCTTCTTTTTTTTTTTTTTTTTTTTTTTGAGATAAGGTCTTGCTCTGTCACCCAGGCTGGAGTGTAGTGGCACAATCATCATAGCTCACTGACTGCAGCCTTGAACTCCTGGCCTCAAGCAAGCCTCCCACCTCAGCCTTCCAAGTAGCTGTGCTACAGGCATATATCACTATACCTGGCTAATTTTTAAAAAAAATGTGTAGAAACGGGGTCTTGCTATGTTGCCCAGGCTGGTCTCCAACTCCTGGCCTCAAGTGATCCTCCCACATCGGCCTCCCAAAGTGCTGGGGTTACAGGTGTGAGCCAGACTCTGCAGACCCAAAGCTGGGAGTACAACTGAAGGGAGGATCCCTGTGGGCACAGAGCAAACAACTTGGAACAAACGGAGTGCACAGGATTTGACAGGTTGAACCAGAGGTACACCCCAGACATCACAGGAACCAAACAATGCTCCGGAGGAATGTTGTGGAAGATCTACCCAGGAAAATCTGGCAAAGCTCCCAAAGCAGCTGGGCAGCAAGTATACACTGATGGTCGACAGCATGCTGGGGCTGAGCACAGTCCCGGGGTGGGGTGGAGGAGACAGACGCGTATGAGAATGGTAGCAATGCCATGGTGTGAGGGCAGTGATGCTCATGTGCAGGTGTTGAACCCGCATAAGGGTTGCTTTACCCATCCCCAGGCGGAAGGTCGTTTAGTGATGGATTTATTTATTTATTTATTTATTTATTTATTTATTTATTTGAGACGGAGTCTCGCTCTGTCGTTGGGCTGGAGTGTAGTGGCGGGATCTCGGCTCACTGCAAGCTCCGCCTCCCGGGTTCACGCCATTCTCCTGCCTCAGCCTCCGGAGTAGCTGGGACTACAGGCACCTGCCGCCACGCCCGGCTAATTTTTTTGTATTTTTAGTAGACACGGGGTTTCACCGTGTTAGCCAGGATGGTCTTGATCTCCTGACCTCGTGATCTGCCCCCCTCGGCCTCCCAAAGTGCTGGAATTACAGGCGTGAGCCACCGCGCCCGGCCTGAGTGATGGTTTTCTAAGGAAGAGTGGCTCTGTTGAGAAGTAGCAGTGGGACGATTTGGAGGCACAGATATGAGAACATGTAAATCAGTGAACACAGAGTGAGAAGTCCAGGGTGCAGGGCAGAGCCAGTAAGAGTTTCAGCAGCGAGAAGAGTGAAGAGGGAGTCCTAGAGAAGAGATGGGGGGAGTAAGAGCCTTGAAAGTCATGTGATGTTACATGAAGTTTGATCTTATTCTCTACCTAACGTGTGGCCACAGGACCAGTGATGCTGTTTGGCATGGAAACTTGCAGCAGGGCGAAGGATGATAGGAAAGGGAATGCATTGAGAAAACAGCGTGACTAGCTGGGAGCTACTCAGATACTAGACCAGTTTGGGCCAGTGTGATGCCTTCTGTACCAAGAGAGCACTAGAGGGTGTGTACCTGGAAGACATCATGGAGGCAAAATAACTGCAGATTTCAGGTGGCAAGAGGGACGGCAGCTAGGGGTCTTAGCCTGTAATGTTTGACAAGATTGAAGTGGGGGGACAGCAGCTCTACAGGTAAAGATAATGATTCTGGTCGCACATGTAAGACAGTGTGCATACGGGATGCAGGCGCATAGCCAGACCTGAATATGGGAGCATTCTGTGCCTCCGTAGAGCTTAAGCCATGGAAATGAATGAGGTTGCCATGGGATAGCCATTTGCCTCTCCCGAGTGTTCCCTTTGGCTTCTCTCTAGTCTAGATGTACAGTCTCTCCCACATCTAATCACTCTCCAAGTTCTACCAGTCCTACCTCGCCAATTATTAAACTGTTTTATCCTTTTTACTTAGAGCTGTGCTGTCTAATACTACCCACATGTGACTGTTGGGCACTTGAAATGTGTTTATCTTGAATTGCTCTGCACCATGAGCATAAAGACATGCACTTTCTGTGAAAAAGTAAGAATGTAAAATGTCTCCTTTAACACTATTTAATATTGATTATGTATTAAAATAATAATGATGTGGATGTATTTGGTTAAAATATATATGTTACTAAATTAATTTCACTTGTTTTAAGTACCAGGAAATTTAAATTGACATATGTGGCTTGTGTTATATTAATATAGCATGGGTGGTCTAGAGTACTATTGTAACAGAGTAATATGATGTAGCTGAAAAGTAGGACAGAAGCTACTAAGACTATTTATGAACTAGAACACTCATAACGCAATCTCTTTGAGCACTGCAACTCCCTACTTCTTCCTATAAGCTATGCTACCTATGCTACCCCAGGTTTTAATACCCACTAGTATGAGGATGGTGACCCTGCTAAGGATGTCACCTGAGCAGCCCCATGGTAAGGGCATCAACTTTCTGGGTTGTTTCTTCCTTGTAAGTGCTTAAAATAAACATTGTCATGTAGTGGTGTAATAGTTAATGGCCTCTTATTTAAAAAAAAAAAAATGTCCAGGCATGGTGGCTGACGCCTGTAGTCCCACCACTTTGAGAGGCCAAGGTGAGAGGATCACTTGAGGCCAGAGCTGGAGATCAGCCTGGGCAACATAGCAAGACCCAGTCCATATAAAAAATAAAATTAAAAAGGAAAATAATTAGCCAGGCATAGTGGTGTGTACCTGTAGTCCCAGCTGCTTGGGAGGCTGAGGCAGAAGGATCACTTGAACTTAGGAAGTGGAGGCTGCATGCAGTTGGCTATAATTGCACCACTGCACTCTAGCCTGGGCAACAGAGCAAGATCCTATCTCTATAAAAATAAAAAAGTCTCTAATTGAGACCATTCTCATGGTATAGATGCTCCCACCATGGCCAATTTTGAGCTACCAGTGCATTACCAACTGGCCTGCAAAGTTCCTGGATATTCACCAATGGCTCTCGCAAGCCACTTCAAGCAGGCTTAATTTGCCTGGGCCAAATCTGGGCAGTCTGGTGGGCAGAAAACTGCATGTGAGTCTGGATCAGTACTGCCCAATAGAACTTTCTGCACTGATAGGAATGTTCTGGATCTGTGTTCTGTGGCTGTTGAACTGTGGCTAATAGGACTGAGGAACAGAATTTTAAATTTCATGGTATTTTAGTTAATGTTCATGTAAAGGGCCACCTGTGGTTAGTGGCTACCATACTGGACAGTCCAGGTCTGGAGGTCTGTAGCAAACAACATTCCATATGCAGGGAGCTGAGAGAGAAAGACAGCGGGAGAATGAGAATACCGCCAAAACCAATACAAGCCCACTTCCTAACTTGGGTGAACAGGTATGGTGTGGAGGAGGAAGGAGTGCACAGACTTCTCTGCTACTTAAAGCATATTGATCCCACCTCCTGGGAGAAAGAAGAAAACAAACTGCCCTCCGTATTTTTTGAGTCAGTATAATATTTTATCTCATAAAACACTGGTGAGTCTTCCTTAAATTCCAATTAATACAACTTAAATTCATGAATATGAGCTTTCATGCCCCATGAACCCCCATGCCCCCATCACTTACAAAGTTCTCTGAGCACCAGGGGAGAACTCAATTACTATAAAACAATCATCCTGGTTCTTCAGAATGTGCTAGACTACTGGTTTAGACCCAGAGAGGAGAGCCCACATGGACTTCCTGCTATATTTGCAGGTTAAGAACTTTAGCCAGATAACATTTGCTTTTTCCCTGAGGAAATGAGCTTCAAAAGCAATAAGAAATCTTATGCCTTATTAAAAGGAATATTTGACAATAGCTGGGAGGATATTATGTTTGTCTTCATCATGTAAGACTCATCAATCTCGTTTCCAATGGTCCAGATTCCAGATCAGCTTACTATCTTGTTGATACATTAAAAAGTCATTGATCATGCCTGTCATCACAGCACTTTGGGAGGCTGAAGCAGGAGGGCCGCTGGAGCCCAGGAGATTGAGGCTGCAATGAGCTAAGATGGCGTCACTGCACTCCAGCCTGGGTGACAGAGCAAGACTCTGTCTCAAATACCAAAAAAAAAGAAAAAATAGTACAATAATTATATTACAAAATATTTAAGGCAATAAAGTACAACATGGCAGAAACAGAGAGTATGAGACAAGGGATTTTAAAAAGAACACAAACGAAGTGGAAAAAGTTCAAGAACAATTTACGGAAGAGCAGGCTTTCACCTGGAGGAAATATGAAATTTCAAAAAACCACCGTGCCTGGTCCTGGTTACATTATTTTTTTGCAAATATTTTTATTCTTACCATACAAATTCAAATTTTAAAAAATAACAATTACTAACATGTTTCCCTCTCTCCAAGTAATTAATATTTTCAGTTTGGAGAAAACCATTTCAGGTGTCTGGCTCTGCCTATTTATGGATGGATAGAGAGAGGTAATCTAGAGAATAAAATAGTGTCATCTTATAAACCTGTTCTTAATAAAATCATTACTTTTTTTTACTTGACTTTGAGGAACAATGAATAGAAGTAAAACTAAAGATATTGCTGAAGTTTGAATATTTTTTATTACAAGAAATATTAGTTCCTAAATTATCCTAAGTTATTCTGTACTTATAAAGTCAAATCTGAAAAACTGAAGAAGTTGCAGTACTTTCAACTATCGGCTTCAAGTATTTTAATCTCCACTGTGGAAGATAAGATTATCATACACATAAACAAGTAGCCTCCTATTTCCCTAAGTATTACTTTCCATTTTTTGTTTGGTGTTATATTTATGTTACAAAAATTATGAATGTATATTTCTTCTTTGTAACCATAATCATCCAGAGTTGATAAATATTATGTCCTATGTGTAAACAGATTCAGTGCTTGTTCAATACCTGTATTTTTTATCATAGTTCACATCTCATTAACTATCTTTGTATGTTTTGTAGAAAACACTTAAATGTGAAAAAAATTAAAAGTAATATAACAAACAAAAATATATATAATATGCATCTGTAAATAAAATATAGGATTATTTTTAAAAAAAGTCATTGATCAATGGATTCAAATTTGGACAGCAGATTGTGATCAATTCTGATTCCTGAAGATCATTTCACTGCACTGCAGAAACTTGAGCCTTGATGATTTTGTTTCTAAGCCTTGCCTAAGAGAAACAATATAGTAATTTCTTAATTGTTTCATTAATTCCCAATTGGCAAAAATATACATTTGTAAATGGATTAGTAGAACTTGTAATTAAATTAACAGTATTGAATATCTAGATAATGAAGATTTCAAAAGCAGTTGCTATATTATGATCATATTTTTCCTTATATTCTGAAAAAAAACAGAAAAACAAATGAACGCTTCCAGTTTAAACACTGGATAACTTCTGATTATTTCTGTCTCAGAGTTGCCAGGTACTACAGGAGTAGACAGTCAACAGACACTTTTCATTTAAAGTTGACCTGGAGAGGCAAGCTCAGTTGTTCCAATGATAAGTGTGCATGTATTGCATTTGTTTAAAAAATGCAGCTTCCAAGACATAGGGCCTGGAAACTGGAATTGTAACAAATACCCTGGGTGATGCTTATGCAGCCTAATTGATGTAAGCCCTTCAACACTGAAGAAACTCGCTAACTACGAGTGTCACTAATAGCTCTTATCAGCCGACCCAGAAAACCAGCAAGGCGTCCATTTGTGTATTCAAATGCTTAACATCTAAACCCAAGACCTGCTCCATAAATAATATTTAACAGACTTTACAAAGCAGATAATTCTGGATATTTCTTACTTAGTAATGTAAAACACAATTCTGGTCCTCAATGTCCAGAACTCACAGGAATTTGTTTTCCTCAAAAAAAAAAAAAAAAAAAAAAAAAAAAAAAGTCAATGATCTGTGAAGAATTCTGATTGCTGGTCAGTAGGACAGGACAAGATCATAAACCCAGTAACACATTCATTTCTCCCATAATCTCTTTCCCATTATGAGCAAGAACTCTGGTGCTGTAGAAATTAGCTTTAAAAAGTGTCTCGGTCTCCAGTGACTATGAAAAAATAGAATTAAAATGAATCATCTCATCATTAAAGTCTGAGAGGTTCAGGGGCTCAGACCTCCAGCCACCATGGGAGTGGTCTTTGAGAGGTGCCTTTTCTGGGTGCTGTAAGACTAATGTGAGTTAAAAATAAAATGTATAACAGTATGTGGAGTCATGAAGACATCTTTTTTTGTGAAGAAAAGGAAATTTAAGGCAAAACGGCAACACAATAACACATATTTGGTAGTGAAAGCAGAAGAAACAAGAAGTGAAGGTTAACTATTAACGGAGACTGTCCCTTGGCAGGGTGACAATACTCATAAATTAATTAGTATTTCTCCATGAGTCAGGAGCATTCTCAAATATTCTTGGGTGATATTCAATTAATAAGCAAAAGCTATATCACTTTTGTTTGTGTTCTACTTCCTATAATTTGCAGGGCCATCTCTTTGAGATTCAAGTGCCATAAAAGACCATGTGGCTGATGTCATATCTGGTCTGTGTCCAACTCATATTGATGGTGTTTGTTTCCATAAGCCTGGGGAGTGCGCCTCAATTTGAAGTTGTGGTGGAGTCCAAATCAATCTTTTTCCCTAAATACATGGAAGAAATGGGAGAAATGAGAAAGGAGAAAGCATGAGATCAAGTCATAATATACAAGGACTGGGAGCTGACAATTATTATAAAGTCTAAACAAAGCTGTATTTGGCCAGGCACGGTGGCTCACTCCTGTAATCCTAGAACTTTAGGAAGCCAAGGCAGGTAGATCACTAGAGGTCAGGAGTTTGAGACCAGCCTGGCCAATATGGCAAAACCCCATCTTTACTAAAAATAAAAAAATTAGCCTGGCATGGTGGTGCACCTGTAATCCCAGCTACTTGGGAGGCTGAGACAGAAGAATGGCTTGAACCCGGGAGGTGGAGGTTGCAGTGAGCCGAGATCATGCCACTGAAGTCCAGCCTGGGCAAAAGAGCAAAACTCAGTCTCAAAAAAAAAAAAAGCTTATTTGTAGGTTGTTTGTACAGTCATAGGTTACTTGACAAAGGAAATAAGTTCTGAGAAATGCATTTTTAGGCTACTTTTTTGTGTGTCATTGTGTGAACATCATACAGTGCACTTACACAGACCTAGATGGTAGAGCCTACTACACTCCTAGGCCATAGGGTACAGCCCATTGCTCCTAGGCTACAACCCTGCACAGCACTGGACTGCGGGCAACTGTAACACAATGGTAAACTTTTGTGTATTTAAACATAGAAAAGGTACAATAAAATACAGTTAAAAGATTAAAAATGGTGCACCTGCATAGGACACTTACGATGAATGCAGCTTGCAGGATGGAAGTTGCTCTGGGTGCGTCCATGAGTGAGTGGTGAGTGAATGTGAAGGTCTCAGACATTACTGTGCACTACTGTAGATTTATAAACACTGTACACTTAGGCTACAATAAATTAACTTTAAAATATTTTTCTTTAATAAATTAACCTTAGCTTACTGTAACTTTTTTAGTTTATAAACTTTTCTTTTAACTTTTTGTCTCTTCTGTAATAACTCTTAGCTTAACACATAAACACACTGTACAGCTAAACAAAAATATTTTCTTTATATCTTTATTTTATGAGCATTTTTCTATTAAAATTTTTCTTTACTTTTTAAACTTTTTTGTTAAAAACTAAGACATAAACACACACATTGGCTGAGAACTACACAGGGTCAGGATCATAATATCACTGTCTTCCACCTCCACATCTTGTCCCAGTGGAAGGTTTCCGGGGGCAACAACAAGCATGCAGCTATCATCTCCTGTGATAATCATGCCTCCTTCTGGATACCTCATGAAGGACCTGCCAAAGGCTGTTCTACAGTTAACTTTATATATATATGCAGGAGCATACTCTAAAATAATGATTAAAAGTACAATATGATAAATACAGAAGCCAGTAGCATAGTCATGTATTATCATTATCAAGTATCATGCCCTGTCCATAATTGTATGTGCTACATACATTCATACTACAGCAGAGCACAAACATTACCACCAGCAGGTAGGACATTAGGAAGGCTGCCGTCACCGGGCGATAGGAATTTTTCAGCTCCATTGCAATTTTATGGGACCATTGTGGTATACGCGATCTGTCGTTGACTGAAGCATTGTTATGTGGTGCATGACTGTACAGGTATGGCAGAACTCTGGGAAGACTGTTGCCATAGGTACTGTATTGCTTTTATTGCAGAAAGCATTGAACACTTGAGCATTTTTAGATCTTTTAAGCTTTTCCAGATATTTTTTCTTGTCAGCTAGTTACGTCAACTCTTTCCCTGTAGAACTGTTTGTTAAAGGGCATAAGCTATTCCTATAATTAATCTCCAAAAATGGGCAATAGGAAAAAAAATCCTACCATTTTACTTAGAAACTTTTTGTGCTTATGAGAAATTACCATTGATTTTAACTTTTATAGAGCTTGTTCTCTTGGTATACAAGCAAGTTCTGCTAGAGTTAGTATTTTAGAACTCTTTAAGGAACTGTGGTACAGTGAAACCCTAAAAAAACTCCCTCTCCTTCAAAATGTCAGATATTAAGAAATTCCAGATCTTTCCCATGGTTTCTCCCCACAAACACAATCCAACACTAAGACTAATCCTCCCCTGATTTTAAGATCCAATTTAAGAGCTGTCGGCTTGACAACTCAAGCTTTAACAAGTTTTAACAAACTGCTAAGAAAAGAGTTCAAAAGACAATGAATCTTGACAATATACTACTGAGAGCTCTGAATTTGCTCAATTTCGAAAACACAAGGAGCTTAATTATCTTTAAGTGAGACCAAATCAGCCCTGCCTTTTTACTATTTGGTCAATTCAGTGAGCAAAGGAAAAATAAAAATAAACTTGGCTAATATACTCAAACCTAATAGCCATCCATTAATAAGTATTATACTAACTGACCCACTGAAGACTTGTCAGCTCTGTCCAATTCACTATGAGCATAATCTGATTCCACTAATAATTTATCATTAAATCTTTAGCTTAAGATATAAATAGTTCAATGATTTAAAATTTAATAAGAAACTAATAGGGATTCTTCAATAGGTTTTTGGTTTATGGCTATAATTTTCACATTAACATTTATCATTACATGAGAAAGTATAGCTGTAAAAGATCTTTCTAAAAATGCATGTGCCCTTTGACCCATTAATGAGAAAATGATTAAGTAAATACTATAATGGTATACACAGCTACTGAAGGCAAGTCTTCAAAAGTTTTCTGGACTTTGTAAACTTTCTAAAATGTGAATGTATTATTTTACCAATGAAAAAGGTTATAAAGTCCCTCCTAGTTTCAAGATAAACCTCACATAGATACTTCAAAATAATCACTGGCTTTAGTCACTCTTTATCTTATCATCTTGTTTAAATTTCCTTCATTTTCATTAAAATGTCTTCATTATTGTCTCAGTTGACATTATTTTATAACTTATTATCTTCCGCATCTCAACTAAAATGTAATTTTTGTAAAATTAAAGACATTATGTCTCTTATTCAATGTGTTCTGAGACTCTAAACCAGAGACAGCAGCAGTGTGGGCATGCAGCAGTTGTTTGTTCAATAAATAAATGGACTGCCCGCTAAGCACATTCTCTCATAATTACATTTGATATGTCTCTCTCCCCTCCTGGCCCTTGCCCCCACTAATATAAATCCCATGAGGACAAGGACTATGTCATCGTTTTTCATACTGCCAAGACATTATGCCTGATCATGTAGACATTCAGTTGTGTATGAATTAATTAATTAATGAGTTTAAAGTCTAATTATTAATGCTTATGCTCTTTCCTCTACACCATTATGCCTAAGTTCACCCTGGTGAGAAGCTGATAGGAATTCTAAGGTTAGAGAGAGTTTTGCAGTCAAACAGGCTTATAAATCTTGGTTTGAAGGAGACTGAAATTGCATTTGCCATGGTACTTCAAGAGTGTTTAGTGCACAGGAGCATTGTAAATTGTCAAGAGGAGACAGCGTGTCAGGCAGCTCATCCTTGGGACAGGCCCTCATGGCAGAGCAGGTTACTGAACAGTCAGCCTGACTTAGCATGAAAGTAATTTCATTTGTTCATTATCTAAATCATCAAATCTTATTGAGCTTTTCATTATCACATAGAATTTTTCGAAATAAGTTTTTCTACTAGCTGGGGAAAAGTGATGGTAGCCACATTTTTCAGCTTTCTGTAAGAGTCTTTGGCGATATCCAGACCTTAGTCTTACTCTTAGTCTTGGAGTGCTTGTCTTCCCAAGCTGCCTCTGGCTGCAGGAGGACCTTCTCTCTTGTGCCTTGACAGCTTTCCTCTTTGAGTCTCTGCCAATGCCAGGGGAGTGCAGTGGCCTGAGCTATGGAGTCAGTCTTTGATTCAGATCTCAGTTCCTTATTTGTAAAACATGGATAATAGTAATCACCATATGCTTACTGAGAGGTGTGTGTTTTATGCAATGCAATGGGACAGTACATATTTATACTCAAAAATATGGTTTTCCTCCTGTTCAGTTTCACTTGGGGTCATTTATATAAAGGCACAGAGTTAATTTAATTGATTGGATAATCATTGCATTTTTTTAAGATTCACAGACCCCTCACTTGCTGCAAGAATATGCAAATACAAATAAAGCACAGTGGCCTAGGCAGCAGGAGAGCATTCGATCATCTGGATTTGAGTCCCTCTTCTGCCACTTGATAGCTATGTGACAGTTCCATCCCACAACTTCCTCATCTTGAAACAGTGTTGTTAATACCACTTCACAGGATTGCTGTGAAAATTAAATATGAAATAAATATGAAAAGTAGCTTCCCCTCACTCTTTTCTATCTCAGCCCCTGATTTGTTTCCTTGGTAGCACTTTGAGTTTTATGAGTCACATCTGCTTGTTTACCGTTTGTCTTCCTGTGGAGGATGTATGCCCCAGAAGCGGAGGGAGCTCATTGCTATAGTCCACGCAAACCCTCAGTTCTAACACAGTGCCCCGCATGGAGAAGGATATGCTTCTTTGTTGAGTGATCACTCTTTTACATGCACTTGGCATACATTAATTCATTGATTTATTTAATCCTCTCATCAACCCAGTATGTGGTAGGATTATTATCTCCATTTAAAAGATGAGGAAATTGAGAAGAGTGCATTGCTCACAGAACTAATAAGAGGTGAGCAAGCCTCTTCTGTCTCACTGAACAGCCAATGATCTCAAGAGTCCACATCATGGCCCCAGTGACTGTCCACATAAGGCAGTGTGGTGAAAGGAACATCTCCAGGATCCTACAGGACACGTTGCTAGAAGTCTCACATGGTATCATCCATTGAAGCTGCACAGCTCCAAAGAAGGGAGCACTGGTCCCACATGAAACTGGGAGCAGGGATGTTTTTTACATATGGCATAAACTTTGATTGCAAAGATTAAATGTAGAAAAATGAGAAAAACAATCATACCTCCTTGATAGATTCTTTATTCTCTCTCTGATCTTTTAGCAGTGGAGAATTCTAGGGCTTAGTTCTTGGGCAGTTTCTGATCTCCGTCCACACTCACTTTCATAGTGATTCCATCCAGCCTCTGGCTTTACATAGCATCTATATGCTTACAATGCCCAAATTTACCTCTCTAGCTTGGACTTCTCCCCTGAATTATTGACTTGCATGATATATTGTCCACTTGATATTTCCACTCATATGCCCAAGAGAGATCTAATTAACTCATCTTTCCCATCTCAGGTTGAAGGCAACTCTGTATGTCCAGTTGTGCAAATAAATCTTGGCATCTTCATTGCCCTCTCCCCCCATTTCTCACATCCTACATAAAATCAATTAGTCAGTTTCATTGAATCTACCCTCAAAATATACCCAGAATCCAATCACTTCTCACAAACTTCCTGGTACTGTTTGGTCTAAGCCACCAGTATCTCTTGCTTGAATAACTACAAAAGGTTTTCTTGGTTCTGCTCTTGCCCCTTTGCCACTTGTAATCAATTCTCAACAAAGTTATCAGATTTTTTTTTAAGTATGTCAGATCATGTCACTTCTATACTCAAAACTCATCCATGACTTTCATCATACTCACAAAAAGTTAAAATCTTAGTACAGGCTCAGTGGCTCACACCTGTAATCCCAGCAATTTGGGAGGCTGAGGTAGGAAAATTTTTTGAGGCCAGAAGTTTGAGACCAGCCTGAGCAAAATAGCAAGATTCCATATCTACAAAAAACAAAACAAAAGAGTAAAAGTCTTTTCAGGGACCTGTAAAGCATTACATTACCAGGTCATCATTACTTTTCTGACCTCCTATCCTGCAGCTCTGCTCCAGATTGCTCTACTTTAGCCACCCTGGTCTTCTTGATGTCCTTTGGACACTTCTGACATGCTCTTGTTTTATGACCCTGGCCCTTGCCTATCTGTCCTTGTGTCTGCATGTATTTTCAAGTTTTCCCCCACATCTCACTTTTCAAAGAATAACCTGATCACTTCACTTACTACTCCAACTTTTACCTCCCAGTGTCATCTACTTGTCCCTACTTTAATCTTTTTTCATAGCCTGTATCACCTTTTAATGTAAAATAATAATTTATAATTTATGATATTTATTGTTTATGGTCTGTCCTTTCCTCTAGAATGTAAAATTAAGAAGCTTATGAAACTTACTTTGTTTTATTCATCAAGGTATCCTAAATATCTAATATAACACGTTGTAGGTGCTCAATAAATATGTGCTTGATGGTCAACATTAAATTTTATATTTCACACTTGAGAAAGTAAGTCATGTCTCAGTATTCTTAAGTTTGTTGAGTTTATGACCAGCTTTAGAAAGAGAATATAAAGTGCTTTTCAAAATGTTATGCTAAACAGAAAGGAAGCCATGAAGATAGACTGAATGAGAAAACTGAAAGTAGAAAGAATAAATGAAAAAGCTGAGGCAGAAGACAAAAAGAAAAATTAGAATCCAGGGAGAAAAGATAGGCAAGTATGGATCAGAAATTAGGAGAGTATAAAAATAAATTTAAAACTTAAATTATTATCAACTGAAAAATACAATGCCATTGAGTCCACATTAAAAGTAGAATTAAACAAAATCTTCTTCAGTACTTAGCTTGGTGTTCAAAAATCCCTTTTTATTATGAAAGAAATTATCTTTTTTGTTTTTACTACTCATGATTATAAGAAAAATAATCCTTTGATTTATTGAATAAAAAGTTGTACTTAGTGTTGAAACATTACTAATCTTATCATTTAAAGGCTTCTTTAGACACATTATCACATTTATATTTATTTACATATTTAGCATTTTCATATGCTCTTCATTTCTTTGCATAGATCTATACTTCCAAATGATATCATTTTCCTTCTGTGTGGAGAATTTTATTTAATATTGCTTGTACTGAAGGTCTGCTAGTAGGGAATTCTTTCAGCTTTTATATATTTGAAAAAGTGTTTCATTTCTATTTTAAAAGGTATTTTTACTGAGTATAGAATTCTATGTTGACAACCTCTTTTTTTCTTCCTTCCTTCTTTCCTTCCTTCCTACTTTCCTTCATTCCTTCTATCTTTTTTCTTTCTTTTCTTCCTGTTGCTCCACTGTCTTTTTGCTTGCATTGTCTCAAGCAAGAAGTCTGCTGTTTTTCTTTGTGTTGTGTATGCTGTGTTCATTTTTTTCTCATCTGATTTTAACATTTTTCTCTTTATCACTGATTTTAAGGAGTTTTGTTAGAATTTCATAGAAATTCCATAATTGTATATTATTTCTAAATTACACATTTTCTTTTCATTTTCACATAAACAGAGAATTTTAATGCTGTAAGTGGTGTTAAAGTGTACTAAGTTCAAATTCTTCGTTTTTATAGACAAGAAAACCCAGAGTAAATGTCTATGAGTATTATTCAATTTAACATTTGAATACTCATTCAATTAATATTTATTCAATTGGTAAATGTAAAGAAAACATGAGAAGGAACAACTCTGTAAAGTAAAGGTCAGATATATAGATTGGTAGGCATAGATATAGATACAGATATATGTTAGGTTTAAAGATGTTGGCAAAATATCCATGTAAATGTTTCCAATAGTCAGCTAAAGATCTTAGAATAAAATGAATCTGGGTCTATCGATAGATAGATAGATAGAGAAATAGATAGACAGATAGATAGACAGATAATTTAATTTCCCCAGAGGTGAGAGTGGGAAGATCTAATAAAGATTACAGATAATTCACCAAGAAGAACACCTAAAGCTGAAGAACAGAATGAGAAAGTCTAAGAAAATGTCAGAAATGTAGTAGAAGCAAGAGAATGTAAAAGCTTATTGAAGAAGTGGTACCAACTAGAGTAAATGTTCCATCAAAGAATGGATGCTCATTAGTACTTGATGGAACAGTTCAGAGGGAAATAAGGAGACAGAGCGTGAAAAGTTATAATGTAATTTGGCAACCCATGTTCATTAATGACCTTCTAAATAATAGCTTTTTTAGAAGGAAAAGATTAACAGAAAGTAGGAGAAAATACCACTGTTTTTGATAACACACATATAATGTTTACTATTGTGCCATGAACGCTTCTAAGCTGTTTGTAAGTATTAAGTCATTTAATTCATCTTCATAAGAATCATTATCATCCCACTTGTCAGATAAGGAAATTGAGCCACAAACCAACAAAGTACTTGCCCAAAGTCTCACAACTCATAGATGGTAGAACCAGAGTTTAGATTCACATCTGTGTGATCATGCTCTGCTCCAGAATTCATACTTTTACCCATTATTCTACACTGACTCTTTGGGGAAAAAATGAAGCACAGTCAAGTCCTATTTATTGTCTCAAATCATGGGCAAAACTCTAATTAGAAGCGTTGGAGATGGGGGAAAGATTGAATATTATCAGAAGGATTTTTTTTGTCAGTTTCTGATTAATATAAGATAAAAATCTTAAACGGAAAATTATCTACTGATAATTAAGAATCCATAATTATGGTTCTGGCCAAAACTTTTACCAACTATATGATCTTTGATGGGTCTTAGCCTCGCTGTCCCTGTGTCTGGATGTACTCGCTGAGATTGCGTTTTCTCTTCTATTGAGTTGTTAATTTCTAACATTCAGGGTTATTTGAGACAAAACATGTCAGAATGCTTTGTAAACTTGCAAAGAATACTGAAAAGCAAGGTATTTTGTTATTTTTTAAAATTGAAAGAAAGTTCAAACAACAGAAACTTGTTGACATCCTTGATTGAAATAAATGCAAAAATGTTATAACACTTGGAAAAATGAACATGAAGATTGAAGGTACACACCAAAAAATAACAGGTGTCAAGTGAAATTCTCCAATTTAGATAATATAAATTATTTTCTCCCATGTAAATAGATCATCATCCAGGTCAATTCATATATAGCTTAATTTGATGTTGTGGGGAAAACAAAAACATATAGGTCCTGACATATTCTAATTTCTTCATATACTTTTTTAAAAATAAAACTTTCCTCTTACAGCAGTTTTAAGTTCACAATAAAATTAAAGGAAAGGTCCAGAGATTTTCTGTATATCCCCTTCCTGTCCCCACATGCACATTCTCCCCCACTATCAACATCCCCTGCCAGACTGGACCATTTGTTACAATTGATGAACCTCCATTGACACATCATTATTTCCCAGAGTCCATAGTTTACTTCAGGGTTTATTTACTCTTGGTGTTTTACATTCTGTGGATTTGGGCAAATGTATAATCACATGTTTCCATCACTCCAGTATCATACAGAGTATTTCCACTGCCTAAACATCTTATCTGCTCCATCTAGTCATCTCTCCCTCCCCCTGGAAATCAGTAATATTTTCTTAATACATTTTAACAATTAATTTTATCCATACTGTAATAGATTGAGATAACTAGCAATATCTTTTATTTTTCTTGTAACTTTGTTCTATAATTTTTCTCAGATTTGTCAGGCATCATGATTAGGCACTTCTAACATATTTTAGAAACAAGTACATATAAAGGATTATGTAAACACTTTCAATAATAAGATAACTCATTATTGGGTTATAATAAATACTTTTCATATATCTCAACCTGGGGAACAAAATATTAAATACAAAATTTTAACAACAATGGCTTATACCTGAATAACATGTATTATCTCTTAATAGTAAGACTGTATATGAGATTTTACAATCTTAGCATTATTCGAAAATTGAACTTCAACTTGTCATTAACATTGAAAAGTGCCGCATTTGCAAAGTCATTATGGAAGCACATAAGCATAAGCACATATCAAGAGGAGGGGAAAATGGTAAAATGTAATGCTCCATTGATTTGTTTTCAAAGCCAAGTTGATGCTGTTTTTGTCTTCACCATTATTTTTTACCTGATAAAATGTTTTGGTCCTTTCTGTCTGTAGAGAATTCTTCAGCCAATACCATATCTTCTCTGTTAAGAGAGAACCAGCAGCTACAGTCAAAGTTCACTTCATGTTTTATGTGTTTCTTTTTTTATGTGAGAGACTTAAAATGCCAGCCCTCAAAGACTGCTGGGGCCTCACAGCTGACCTGAACCTTGTACATGTCTCCCACATCCAGGATGCAATCTACAATAGAGGCAGGGAGAAAGTGGATGTATTAACTGGGCTATATATTATATGTTTATATAATAGATACATTAATAGATTCTAAGCTATTAATGATACTAACAGCTATAATTTTGGACACCATACTATGTAACAGGCACTACTGCAAGTAGTCCTCATTCAATCCTCACAATAGCCTTGCAAACTAGGTATTATTAAGACCATCTCACGAATAAACAAATTGGGGCTCAGTTATATGTAGGGGAATTAATATTTATACCCTGGTCATTCTGACCCCAAAGACTACCAGCCAGTCAACCTGTTTGTCTATTGTAGCCTGTAAAAGTTATGATTCGTTTTAGAAGTTTTGCTTGTACCTGATTAGAATTACTAAGCAAGAAAAATTACTTCTGTATTGATTTAGTGATTAGCTACCCTTTAAAAACCTGTGTTGGACTAGCGGGACAAGAAAAAAGAAGGTTTCTAGTACAATTTGTATTTTTTTTTGACAGAATGCTCCGAAGGCATGCAACTTGTGGTTGGGCATGGCATGGAACATTTTGGGGGAAAACTGATTAGCTAACATACTACTATTAACTACTGTTAGATAACTGCTGCTAGTTGTCAAACTAGGGAACTTAGGTTGGTTAATACTTGTTAAGCTAGTATAACTAAATGATATTATTTAGTGCTGTTTAAATTGAATTCCACTAAGATTTTTTTAAGTAAAATTTGGGCATTATAAAAGGTAACTCATCAAAAAAGATTTACTTGCCCCTGGACACCAGCAATAAAAGAGTAAAAGGGACATAGTCAGTGAATCATTCAAGTCAAATATAAGGTCATTGTATTTAGTTCCCACAGAATCATGCACCAGGAATTTGGTCTGAGGCCTTGCCTTTCCACTTGATGCCGTAGGGGGTAGGAAGGTGTGATACCTCTCCTCACCCATCACGAGGGTCACAGCTGACATTCCTATAACCACAGACTGGTTAATAAGAGTGAAGCATAACAAATTTATTGAATCAAAAAGTTTATATAAACTCTGCCACAAAGTGACACAGGAGCCTTCAGAAATGAATAGCAAAAGACCCAGGGAAAACTGTCTATTTCTATGCTTAGGTTTCATGAAAAGTGGATAGCTATGTGGAAATGTGATTGGATAAAAGGGTATGAACTTTTGGTAATAGAATGAGGAGGGAAGCCAGCAAGGCCTGTCTGTTCAGATTCTTCTTGACCTATTTGTGCAGCACTATTTCCCCCAGAGTATAAGGAGCTTCAGAAAGTTCATGGAAAAATGGAACTAAAAGATGAAAATTGAAAAATACAAACTTTATTTCTCAATATGAGCTCCATCAAATTGAAGACACTTTTGTAAATGATGATACCAGCCACTTAATCCACCACTGAGGAACTAAGAGTCATGGGAATTTAACCATGTCCATGCAGTCATTTTAGCACTATTAACTGAAGAAAAATGAGTGCCCTTTAAAGATTTTTTGAGATTAGGAAATGCAAAGAAGTCATAAGGAGCTGAATCAGACTGTAAGATGGATTCCTAATGTATTCCTATCAAAGATCTTGCAAAATTGCCCTTGTTTAATGAGAAGAATGATCAGGAGCATTGTTGTGGTGAAGAAGGGCTCCCTGGTGAAGCTTTCCTGGAAGTTTTACTGTGAAAGCTTTGGCTTTCTCAAAACACTCTAAGAACAAGTAGTTATTATTGTTCTTCAGCCCTCCAGAAAGTCAAGAAGCAAAATGCCTCAAGAATCCCCAAAACTTTTGCCATAACCTTGACTCTTGATTGGTCCACTTTGGCTTTAACCAGACCGCCGTTACCTCTTGGTAACCATTGCTTTGATTGTGCTTTGTCTTTAGGATGGTACTGGTAGAGCCATGTTTCATCTTCTGTTACAATTCTTCAAAGAAATGCTTCAGGATCTTGATCCGACTTGCATAAAATTTTCATTGAAAGCTCTGCTGTTGTCAGGAGCTGATCTGGACACAACAGTTTTGGCACCCATTGGGTGGAAAGTTTGCTCAACTTTAATTTTTCAGTCAGCATTGTGTGAGTTGAACCAACTGAGATGTCTGTGGTGCTGGCTATTTTTTGCACTGTTAATCGCCAGTCCTCTTTAATTAGGGCATGCACAAGATTAATTTTTTCCTCACAAATTGATATGGCTGGCCTGCTGCTGTGGGCTTCATTTTCACATCCTCTTGTTCCTTCTTAAATGAATTATTCATAGGTAAATTGCTAATTTCTTTGGGACTTGTCCCTATAAACTTTTTGTAAAGCATCAGTGATTTCATCATTCTTCCACCGAGCTTCACCATAAATTTGATGTTTGTTCTTGCTTCAATTGTAACAGAATTCATGTTGCTTTGATAAGGGCTGTCTTCAGCTGTCTTATGCTTCTTCGTGCCTCAAACTAGAGGCTGTTCAGATGTGTTATAACAAGTTAGTATGACTTTATTTTTGTGCAAAAATTGTTGAAATCCATGCATGTTTTTTCACAATATGCATTTTCCATGAACGTTTTGAAAATACCTTATACATGGCAGTGACCCCACTAGAATGAGAGTCTTCAAGGGAAAAGGGAAAGAATGACTTTTCTAGGCTTTATGGTTTGCTTAGGGGGAGGGGCATTCTAGTTTCTTTGGCTTAACGCATGGAATAAGTATCCTGGTTTCTATGACTCACCTGGGGGAGGAAAAAGAGGGACAAGAGGGCAGGAGAAATTCAGAGAGAACTTGTTTCCGAGGCCCTTCCAATGTCCTTCAGTTCAAAGTCAGCACGTCAGGGTGCCATACTTTGAGGTATTGTGTTCTGAGCCCCAACAATGCAGACATAGAAAATAGCCAAGTTTAGTCCTTTCCTTTGTAATTCTCGTGCCCTTAATCATGATTGGTCTATGTGATACTTAAGTTGAGCATGGTATGGTGTTTGCCCTTTGTGGTAATGGTGATTGTTTATAGACAGATTGTAGAAACTTGTTGAAGAGATGTACTTAACTATTTTATTCGACTAAGAATTTTTTTTAACTAAAAGCTCTGAGAAAGCCAATTTGTTAGAAATCAAGTGGTTCACAGGATTTAAGCTTTTCCTTCCCCCAATGTAACAAGCCATCTGGACACCTTGAATCTGAAATTTTAGAAAAGAAACCAAGGCAAGGCTGAACTAATAAAAACAGTTCAGATCTTCAGGCTCAAACTGGACACCTGCATTGGGTAGAAGCCCACCGTAGACCACTTTGTCTCCCTTACAGGAACTCTCTGACCCATCGTGAATTCTGAAAAATTGCAGAGCTGGTTAGCTTATCTGACATTACAGTTTCCAGGAAGATTCACAGATTTTTTGAAGTGACTCAATTGTTTTTGCTGCCTCTAGAGCACAGGACTCCAACTGTCCCTGAACTATCATTATTCACCCTGCCTGTGGCTGAATGTCAACATGTCCACCAAGAAGACAAAGACTGCCTGGGATAGCAGTGAGGATCCATTAATTTCAGATGTCTCCTATTAGATCTGACAATGTGGCCAAAGACTTGACAATTTTTAGTAACAGTTAGCTCCAATATAGTGTTCTCTCTTTAATAAAGCATCAGCAATGTATGTTTGAAGTCACGAATTAAATATATTCTAACACTCTCCCCTTACCTTTACAATTTTGAGATCAGAAATTCTGATAGTGTCATTGAAGTTTCAATGACTACTTTTAGGGTTATACTGTTCACTTTTGTTCAAACATGTTATTAAACACTTTGGAGTCTATTTTATAATTTTGCTAATAATCCGTATATTGAATAATCAACAGGCTACTGTTAATCATACCATTATGATTAAACATTTATGCATATCACATATAATTACATAACTCATTTTCAGTCAGTTATTTAGAGACAAAATAAAGGAAAAGCTTGGGCAGCTCTAGGTTACAGAGAGCTTTACTTTACTGAACCTCAACCACAGTGACCCCACAGTGGTCATAAACTAACAGTGGTCATAAGTCTCTAGGAAATTCGTTCTCAGAATTCCCGCCCCCAATAGGCCAGTTAAATTTAGGCTACCCAGTATGACACCTCTGCTCTCTGACGTTACAAAAGGGTTTGTATCAAGGATAAAGCTGAAAGTTAAGCACATGTTAACAGATTGCACTCAAAGGGGGAACAGTTACTGAAGCCCTTGAGCATCAGACAGCATTGTAGTTAGCTGTGCCCAGAGAGAACTGTGCCTGTTCTCATCATGAGATCAAGAATTTTAAAATGAGCTATGTAATGGTTACTATCATTATTATTAACATTTTCATATTCAAGGAAAATGTTACCCACATTATTTCACTTCATCCTTGCTGTAAGTTCAGAGAGATGCACAATATTACCACACTTTACAGAGGAATACATGAATTTTGGAGAGATAAAATGATGTACTCAAGGCCAACTGGCCAACAAATTTTAAAGCTGAGACCAGAATATCATTCTTTTTACCACCAGTTCAACTAATTTTAGGAAGAATAACAGCTCCCCAACAAAGAATGGGGTAGGCGTTTTTTCCTCATTAACCCTGTGTAGCCTACCTGCTCTGCTTGTGGAGAACCTGGAACTAGCACATATTGAGAGAGGATTTTTGACGTTCATGCAGCATGAGGAAAACTGTCAGTAGAAGCAGACTGCCTTTCTCTGCTTAGAAATTATACACTTTGTTAACAGGACTTCTGTTATTCAAAAACCTTAAAAGCATTTTGGAAACTTAAGGGGAAATTATAAAAATAACAAAGAAGTTTTTATAAAATATACTGCAAATGGAAAAAGTGACCTTGTAAACTCATACCTAGGTGCAGAGGGAGTAATGCAGATCAGGAAAATTTTCCAATAGGGTACTCAGCATTTGCCCCCATGAATATGAGTCTTTTTTAAAGGCAAACACATGGCTTCAAGGGAACGTACACACTTCCTATGGGGGTAATTAGCATGCCTTCCACAGAACCATTAAAAGCTATGTCTTTCACTGCATTCCACTCAGTTCTCAACTTGCATGTCATTGATCACACTGAATCTTTCAGAAAAAAATTATATTTGAAATTTCTCGGTTTAGGAAGATAGTCTTACAAGTCAGCCCACTCATGGACAGGAATATTTTGCAACCTACAAATCATCCCGTGAGCTTCTAGTTCTTACTAATAAAAGGGATTCTGAACAGCAATGTCTTTGTGGATATATATGTTTCCCCTCTTTCACAATTGGACCTGGTCACACAAGTTGCATATAAACTTTTAAAGATACCCGGAAGTCCTTTAAAAGAGTATTTTGTTGTACTCAGTGACTTGGATTGCTGTCAAAATGGCTTTTATTTTAAACTTGGCTTCCCAAAGTCATGGCTTTCACTTGATGTTTTTCACTGCCTACATAACAAAACAGACATACATTTTCAACCCAACGTTCCTCCTACTCACTAATTTTAAGATGTTCTTAGATAAACAGATTTTTAATGCTTTACTATTTTAGTTAAATTCATCAAAGCATTGGCTCCTAGCTATTTGTTAATTGCTTAATTTCTTTGCCACATTTTTCTTCCTTGCCACTCAGAACATATTAAACTTCTATTTTATAATGAGCTTCCAAAAATTGTATCCAATTTACTCCTTCTCATATTTACTTTCTTAGGGAAAAATTATATTTTATCATGTCAGCGATTTACTCCCCATATGAGGTAACTGCTATGTTCATCGTGACATCATCATTCCACAGTTAAAGACCACTAAAGTCTTAAAGATTCACTGAATGCTTCCAGTTTTCTTCAGAAAGGAATATTCTGATTCCCATACAATTTTTATTGATAAAGGCAACAAAAAGGACTAGCAACGACATGGCATATGCATTCAAATCTTTTTAATTAAAATGTTTTCCATGATATATCAACTTCTTAATGTTGTACCCTGCTATTCTGATTATTGTATAGCATTTAAAAATGGATGAAACATCACAATTCATTCAGAAAGAAAAACATCGAAATTTTTTAAAATGATCACTTTGAGAAGACAAATGTTCTGGCAAGATCACGTGCAAACAAGGATGAAATGTATCTCATTTCCTCACAAATCCTGACCAATAAGAAGCTTAGCGTTCTGTTTCTAAGTGGCCAGTGAGTTACCCATCCAAATACAAATATATAGTAAGTAGAACACCATAAAAAGTTGAAAGTAAAACAAATGTTAACAGTTTGCTGAACTGTCTCCCCTAAAGGATGGATTCAGTGGTATGAAACTATAGCTGATATTTCTGATCAGAGAGTTATGAGACTGGGGAAATATAATTATGTTTTCTGTTCGATCTGTTCATTAAATTCTCAGGCTACATAGTTTTTACATGACAACTAGACCATGAAATAACTTGCAGTCATTTATGAGAGTTTTGGCACCCTGGGAAGTAGGAGGAACCCATCCTACTCCCAATGACTCTGGCGGGTATGAATGGGCATGGGAGAGGGATGTGACTGGAGAAAGTGTATTTTGCAGTAACATCTGAAAGGGTAAGCTCTTATATGATACATCAGACTGGGCTAAGGCCAGCTTTCAGAGGGGCCCTTCCTTGTCACCAGGAGAGGAGAGCCTTTCCTAGCCACAACAGAAGAGACCAATTTCTGCAGGCAGAGAAGGTTCTGCCCTTTAGGCATGGCTTTGGTATTTCAACAAAGCCCAGTAGTCAGCAGGGTTGGGCAGGCACAGACTAACAGAGCTTTGGGGATGAGGGACCTACCAGTTTGCTACCTTAGACTTTTAAGCCACAGGAAGCTTTAGTCTCCTTTTTTTTTGACAAAATATTAGGCTCAATTGAAAGGTATCCATAATTTAAAGATATCCCACTTGGAAAAGGGACAGCTATCTGGTCTGATTAGCTCTAAGTGGGAATCAGTTAGTAATCAATTCTTCATCAATTATTTATGGGCAGGTACTCTGTGTCAGGCCTTAGTCTATCCCTGGGATTCTGTGCTGAACAGGACAGAATCACTGCCCTTATAAAGTTTATGTTGTAGTGTGAGGAGAAGAAATAAGCAAATACTCCAGTAAATATGTACTGTCTTGGAGGATGTTAGGTTCCACAGAGAACATGGCAGGGTCATGGGATAAGAAGTGACCATGGGCAGGAGAAATAGAAAGGGAGCGACTCAAGTGGCCAGCAAAGCCTTCTGTGTAGGCGACTCTAGGGCTGACATCCGGGTAAGACAGAGCCACAGGAAACCCACGGGAACAGGTCCAAGTGGATGATGCAAAGTCCCTGAGACAGGGCCGGATAAATGTTACAGCGCTGACCACCTGCTCTACAAAACAGTCCATTGAATGTGCTACGAAGTTAAAACACACACACAATCAATCCTGGAAATTTTTCATTTCAAAGGCCACAGGAGACGCACAAAGTATGCAA
Source organism: Pan paniscus (assembly GCF_029289425.2). Classification (NCBI taxonomy): domain Eukaryota; kingdom Metazoa; phylum Chordata; class Mammalia; order Primates; family Hominidae; genus Pan; species Pan paniscus. The sequence continues at coordinate 70,543,848 of NC_073256.2, read as the reverse complement.
ATCCAATGAGCACCAAGTTCCTTCCTGTAAATGGTCTCGTTCTTTCTGTCAATTTTCTACAATATAATATACAAAGAACCTCTCTAAATGGCTTACAGGGAATTCACTGGTGGCTCCAGGAAGAACACCTTGTCCTCAGTTAACAAATGAGGATTATGATGGTTCCCTTTGGACTGTAAATAACCTGTTTATATCAGATATTTTAGTTTTGGCAGAGTCTTCAGGTGTCTACACTTGCACAATCCATTCTCTGCTTGACAGGTGTAAATGTTGGATGTTTGTCAGCATCAAGGGGCTTTCAAGCATAATGATCTATTCTTCTTCATTCTTAAAGAGGGCTTACAAAGTTGAAAAAAAATTGAAGATGAGAAATATCATACCAAAAATTTAAATGGACTCCAGGTTAATTTTCTAAGTCATAAGTGCAATTAGAATATTTGTAAAAAAATGTCAAATTTCTAACTGTGGAAAATCATTTAAAGCTTGTTTGTTTAAAAAGCATGCATTGCTGGCCGCAGTGGCTCACTCCAGTAATCCCAGCACTTTGGGAAGCTAAGGCAGGAGGATTGCTTGAGGCCAAGATTTGGAGACCAACCTGGGCAACAGAGCAAGAGTTTGTCTCTACAAAAAAAAAAAAAAAAAATTAGCTGGGCATGGTGACACACACTTGTAGTCCCAGCTACTCAGGAGGCTGAGGTGGGTGGATTGTTTGAGCCCAGGAGGTCAAGGCTGCAGTGAGCAGTAATCATGCCCTGATGAATCATGTCACAGCAGCCTGAGTGACAGAGCAAGACTATGTCTCAGAAGAAAGAAAAAAACCATGCATAACTGCAGTGGCTGTGATGAGCTAAGTACTGCATACTAAACAGACCAGAGTGACTTCTATAAGATATTAAAATCTAATGGTGATAACGTTTGCAAACATGAACCTGTAAAATATTCTGGATAAAATTATCCCTACATTCAATATTGTTAGTTGCTTTGTGTGAAGGATACATTTTGAGAAGTGGAATAGACTAAGCATTAAAGAAATCAAAGACTGAATAAAAATTTTCTATTTTTACCCAATGGCAGAGTGAAGAAAGTAGATGTGACAAAGATTTTAAAAGATGCTCTAAGAAAATGTATAATATACATGTTTCCTTTCCTTTTCCCATAAAAATATATTTTAATCTTCCAAGGTCAAGCACTTACACTTCCAAAGCCCTAATGCCTCAGTACCTAGAGCATGGTAAGTACTTGGTAAATGTTTACAGAATGAATGGAAGGGAGAGAGCAAGGACAACACCCTATAAATAGTGCATGCATTCAAGACTGCACTGAAATGACCAGGAGCTAGTTACACTCCTTACACCAGTTGGTTCCAAATAAATTGAGAAAAAGACACAGGCAGCAGATGAGGTTCAAACTATGAGCTTTATACTTGGTATTCTGAATGGAGAACATGCCTTAGCACTGATGCACTGATGAGATATCAATCTGTGACTTACCCTGGGGACACTGGGTCCCCAGTGCAGACCCTTATGGGCCAGCTATGTGGATAATTGCTCACTGTCTGTCTCTCGTTGCTGAGCCATGAGAGCAGGGACTGACAGAAGTGTGTCCAAAAGGGAGAATGACTGTCCACTGGAAAGCCAGACCTGCCTGATAGGGAGCAGGAAAGGTCATTTTCTCCCCATATTACTCACCAATTGCTTGTGCCAACTTTACTCACATGGGAAGGACTAAGCAAAGAATGGAGAATGCAAAAATGTCCGCATGGGCACTTGAGGACATGGGATATAATTCCTCATATTTCTGACTACATTCCCAAGGGTTCCTTTTTCTCTTATCCTGGTTTTAAAAGGTAGACAGTGGGGCACTGGGAGGGAAGAGTATTTCTCATTTTAAGCACACAAGAAATCTGGGTAAAGAGATAAATACATCCTCTTCTTGATCAACATTTGGAAAAGAACGAAAGACATTTTAAAATGAGTCTTAACCTAATGAAAAAATGTAAAAAATATTTGCAGAGACACACCCCAAAGAAGAGATACAGATGAAAAACAAACACTTGAAAAGATGCTTAGTATTATTAGTCACCAGAAAAATACAAATGAAAACTTCAATGAGATACCACAATGCACACTAGAATGGCTAAAATTTGAAAACTGATAGTACCAAGTGTTGACAAGAAGATGCAGTACAACTCTCATATATAGTTGGTGAGAATGCAAAATGGTACAGCCACACTTAAAAAAATTTGGCAGTCTCTTGTAAAGTTAAACATAGACTTACCATATGACCAAGCAATCCACCCCTAAACACATACCTAAAAGAAATGAGAAGCGATGTCTACACAAAGACCTTTGCACAAATATTTATAGCAGCTTTATTATTATAATAATAGCCCCAAACAAAAGCAGCCCTAAAGGCTAACTGATAAATAGATAAACACATTGTGGTATATCTATACAATGGAACACTTATTCAGTAATAAAAGAAATAACTAATAATATATACAACCATATAAATGAACCTCAGAAGCATTATGTTAAGTGAAAAAAGCCAGACATAAAAAGTGTTAAACTGTATGATTCCTTTATCAGCCAGTCACAAATAGACAAAACTACAAGGACAGAAATACATCAGTGGTTGCCAGGAGCTGACAGTAGGGAAAGAAGTTTGACAAAAGACAAAATAGATGCAAGGGAACTTTTTGGCGTAATAGGAATATTCTATATCTTGGTTGTGGTGGTGTTTGTGTGACTAGACACATTTGTCAAAACTCATCCAATTGTCCACCAATAAAGGGTACAATTTTAGTGTATGTAAATTATACCTTGTTAATTAATGCAGGAACAGAAACCCAAATACCACATGTTCTCACTTATAAGTGGGAGCTACCCATCACATACTCATGGACATGAAGATGGGAACGGTAGATACTGCAGGGGAGGGAAGGAGTGGGGCAAGGGTTGAAAAACTAATTGTTGGGTACTATGCTCAGTACCTGGATGATCGGATCATTTGTGCCCCAAACCTCAGCATCATGTAATGTACCCAGGTAACACATTTGTATATATACCCTTAAATCTAAAATAAAAGTTGCAAAAGAAAAAAATTATGCCTTAATAAGTCTGAATTTTTAAAAACTGATTCCCAAGTATCTGAGACAACATTGTTCAAATCAACCAAGTCATGTTTTTTTTAAATATTGACAAATAAAGATTGTATATATTCAAGGCATACAACAGACTGCTTTAATATACATATACATCATGTAATGATCATCACAATCAAATAAATTAGCATATCCATTTTCACCAATTCTATACATTACATCCCCAGAACTTGTTTCTCTTATAACTGAAAGTTTGTACCCTTCCATCAGCGTCTCCCCATTTTACCCACTCTTCATTGCTAGCAATCATCATTCTACTCTGTTTGTAAGAGTTCACCTTTTTTAGACTCCACAACTAAAAAGTGAGATCATATAGTATTTGTCTTTTTGTGTCTGGCTTATTTCACTTAGCATAATGTCTTCGGGGTTTATCCATGTTGTTTCAAATGGCAAGATTTCTTTCTTTTTTATGCCTGAATAATATGTCTATTTTTCTTCATATTATATATATATATATATACTACATATATATGTACCACAACACAATGAATACCAATGTATTTATTATTGACATTTATATATGTACAATACACACACACACACATACACACACCACATTTTCTTTATCCATTCATCCATCAATGGGCACTTATTTCCATACTTTAGCTATTGTGAGTAATGCTGCAGTACACATGGGAGAGAATATATCTCTTTAGGATACTAATTTTATTATGTTTAGATATAAACCCAGAAGTGGAATTGCTGGATTCTATGTTAGTTCTATTTTTAATTTTTAAAGAAACCTTCACAACCATTTGCCATAATGGCTGTACGAATTTACATTCCCACCAACAGTGTACAAGGGTTCCATTTCCTCCACATCCTTATTATTTCTTGTCTCTTTGATTACTCATTCTATCATGTGAGGTGATATCTCCTGGTGGTTTTGACCTGCATTTCTCTGATAATTAGTGATGCTGAACACCTTTTTATACACTTGCTGGCATGTATGCCTTCTTTAAAGAAATATCTATTCAGGTTCTTTGCCACCTTTTTAATCAGGTTATTTGGGTTTTATTGTTGTTGCTTGTTTTGTTTTGCTTTTGGATTATATGAGTTTCTTATATATTTTTGATATTAACTCCTTATCAGATATATGGTTTGCATATATTTTCTCCCGTATTTCATAAGCTGCCTTTTCATTTTGGTGACTGTTTGCTGTGCAGATTTTTAGTTTTATGTAATCTCACTCACTTTTGCTTTTGTTGCCTATTTTTTTGGTGTCGTATCCAAAATCATTGTTAAAATGTCCATAGTATCAAAAGGAATCTACATATCCAATTCAGTCCCTATCAAACTTCCAATAACATTTTTCACAGAAATAGAAAAAAGCAATTCTAAAATTCATATGGAACCACAAAAATCTCTGAATAGCCAAAGCAAACTTGAGAAAGAAGAATAAAGGTGGAGACATCACATTCCCTGATTTTAAACTACAATACAAAGCTGTAGTAATCGAACAATATGGTCCTGGCACAAAAACAGACATGTGAACCAATGGAACAAAATAGAGAGCCCAGAAATGAACCTATGCACGTACGGTATACTAATTTTCATCAACAGCACCAAGAATACAAAATGAAGAAAGGATAATCTCTTCAATAAATGGTGTTGAGAAAACAGGATATCTACATGCAAAAGAATGAAAGTGGACCCTTGTCTTATAGCATATACAGAATTTAACTGAAATGTATTAGGCTTAAATGTAACATCTGAAACCATAGAACTCCAAGGAAAATAACATAGGCAACCAAATCACCTTTTAACATAAACCGGAGTTTTTCAAGTTGACTGAAAATAATACCTTGTCCTCATCACATGAGACCATAGAGTTTGTTCATCATGAAGACAGTAGAGATAGTAAGTGTTCTCAAGTGGAAAGGTGAATTTATAAAAACAAACAAGCAAACAAACATTACCAATCTATATATCAACTGTCAGATAAAGCCAGAAGAATACTTTTGACAAATTTAGGGCAAATAGTCTGTATTTTACAGATAGTAATATGACTCTAGCAGGGACTCTTGTCCTTGCGGAGGTTCCCTGCTTTCCCTTTTCTTCCCTTTTCACCCAATAAAACCCTGTCTTTCTCACCCTTCAAACCATCTGCGAGCCTAAATTTTCATAGCCGTGGGACTGACAAGGACCCCATCTTTAGCGGAACTAAGGAAAATTCCTACAACAATATCATAGTGCAATACAAGTTGAAATGGCTTAACTTAAAAGTTAAACTGAGATTTTTCTTTTTAACTCTGCATGACAGTTCTTTATTTGTATCAGTTTTACAAAGAACATGGCCATGTTTCTTCAATCACCCTACTCTATATAATACTATTGATCCAAATATTTACAAGGCAAACCCAAAGCCAATCTTTTATTAATTTATTTACTTCAACTTTTTTCTTCAACTTTTATTTTAAGTTCCAGAGTACACGTGCAGGATGTTCAGGTTTGTTACATAGATAAATATGTACCACAGTGGTTTGCTGCACAGATCAACACATCACCTAGGTGTTAAGCCCAGCATCAATTAGCTATTCTGCCTGAATGCTCTCCCTCCTCCCCAAACCCCCAACAGGCCCCAGTGTGTGTTGTTCCCTCAATGTGTCCATGTGTTCTCATTATTCAGCTCCCAGTTATAAGCAAGAACATGCAGTGTTTGGTTTTCTGTTCCCACGTTAGTTTGCTGAAGATAATGGCCTCCAGATCCATTCATGTCCCTACAAAAGACATGATTTCATTTCGTTTTATGACTGCATAGTATTCCATGGTGTATACGTACCATATTTTCTTTATCCAGTCTATTGCTAATGGGCATGTCTTTGCTATTGTGAATAGTGCTGCATGAACATATATGTGCATGTATCTTTATAACAGAATGACTTACATTTGTTCCTTTGGGTGTATACCCAGTAATGGGATTGTTTGGTCAAATGGTATTTCTCCAAGGCCAATATTTTGAATACTAAAGATGTATTCAGGGACACTAGACCTGTTGGATGGTACAGTTTAAATGAATAGTAAGAAAGAGAGCTGGATTTTGAAAGACAGGTACGATCTGAAGATAGATGAAAAAGGAAGCAAGTGCAGATTGCAGGAGCACTACCTAGCACACAGAAGGGAGGATGTGCCACACTCAACAAGAGCCAAGTTCATGTTGGCTTCAGGATAAAATGGTTGGAAAATAGCTCAAGATCCCTGAAGAGGAAGACGGAGTGCCTCAAATAAATGGTTATGCAACAGGTTCTGTGCCCTATGGGAAACTGTGGAGCTTGAATTCCAGGTCCGACAGCCCAGGGTGGGATAAACCGAACAGAGAGCTTAGTCTCTGTGTGCCTCAGTGTTCCATCTTTACTACAGACCTAAGTCTGTGTCTCTTGGATTGTGTGTTAAATGAGATAATTCAGGCAAATGTTTTAGAACAGAGCATAATAATCTAAATGCCAATAAGTGACAGAGTCTGCTTCAATTTATAAAGAACATGAAACCATTTTCAAACTCTGTATGTGAACCTATGATTAGTAACAAGGTCCTTGCAGCTCCCATCAGCACCAAGGTTGATGGAGCATGTGTTACACTGTAATTGAGAATCTTAGACCATTCTAGAAAGGGCTCCTCAATCCCGAGTGCACTTCGTGATCACAGGCACAGACCCCGTAAGTCAGAATCTCTGCAAGCAGCTTGGTGTCGCCTCCGTTCAGAGTTCAGGGAGCTCAGAGCATAGCAAGTAACTGGGGCACACACCCCGGTGCAAAGAAGCAGGAGCTCTCATAGGAGGTGACACCACATTCTTTGTGATGCTTATTGAATGAAGGAATGATTGCGTGGATACATGAGGCCATACCTAGGGAGTGTGTACTAGGTGATGGCTAAGAAACGTCCTTTGCTGACGCTTCCCCATGGGACTTTTGTGTCTGAGATGCCAGGGTGTCATGAAGTGGTCATGGGTATCCTACTGACACGGCATTTCCAGACATCATAGCCTGCAAGAGCCAGGGCTATCTCTGCAGAACTCACACCCACCGGCAGTGACAGTGCATTTCTTCACTGATGACAATCCTTTTGAAGATCCAGACAACATGTGAGTGGTCAGTGTCAGGTCCCTCCAGAGGGAGAAACCCTGCACCAGCAACAGAGCCCCCATCTGCTGGGTTTTGTCCTGCTCTGAGTATGTGGACTGTGGCAGGAGAGTCTTGAGGGGAACTCTAACATTAAGTCAAGAACAACTCTGGAAGAAGTGAGTGACTTATTGTCTGAGACAGTATGGAACGTTTCCTGTCTCTTTTTGCACTGCCAGTGTTCAAAAGAATTTAGAGCAAAAGCTATTTTAAGCACTGTGGTTAAATTGATACAGCAACTCCTTTCATCAAATTAACTGGGAAATGTTACATGCCTTTGTGCTTAGGCACTCTGCAGCTCTGCTCTGCCTTGAACTTTCTAACATTGTGAAGCTTTGTTTTTCATACTTGTTCCAGGTTCAGGAAAGCACCTTTGGCAAGGACAAAAGTATCACAGCCTGACTCACATGGTTTTCCTTCACCTGTCTCCCCTTCCAAGTGTAGTAAATACACACACACACACACACACACACACACACACAGTGGTAAACTGGAAATCCCCCAAGCTGCACAATTTCCAAACCTCAGGAAACACAATGTAAATGTGCACACGCTGTCAACAGTAACATTTGCAAAAGGGGTAAATGATGTGACAGTGTCAGTCTCACCAACATGTTGCAGTGAAATTCCTAATTCAAAGGTTGCCAGGTGTCAGCCTGAGGACCAGTACCTGCCAGATTGCATGAGAGTCACCCAGGGTGCTTCTTGTACATCAACAAACAAACCAGCAAAAAGCTTCAGACTCCACCTCCAGAAAGTCTTGTGCATTAAGTCTACAAGAGGAATGGAGGTCTGCATCTTAAATAACTTTTCCAGGTCATTCTTATGAATAAGCACATTTGGAAATAATATCTTGATCAGAGTCATATAGGAAAGAAAACTTAGGCATTTTTGCAGACTCTTTTGTAAATGTATTCAGAAGTCGATGACGTGTTTCAGAAGGAATTTTAAAACCTTTTCATATGCAGGTCCTGATCACCTGCATTTAGAGACTACATAGAGCAACTAAAAGTTAATCTCCATTTAGTAAAACAAAACAAAAATGCCAGGCGATTAGAAACTAGAACTCTCAGTTTTAATGGGTATCTTTGGGCAAAGAATTTTATTTCTTATCATTTCCTTTCCTTTGCACTGGAAATGAAAATAAGAGGTTGGGGAACAAAAGTAAAGAGAAAGAGTCTTAAATATAAGTAACCTAAACCACAAAACTCAAGTGCTAATTGAGAGACTGAATTAAACAAAGAGACAATAAGCAGACTGTACATGACAATAGAGTTCTGACCCCCAAACTCTGCAGCAACCAACCCAGGAAGCCAAAACACAACTTCAGTAGCAACGGCCCCCAGCAGTCAAGATGAGATCAATATGATCAGATTCTGTTTTTTGCTCCCATTTGCACCTAAAGATTAACCAGAAAAAGCCAAATATGTACTCCTAACCAGTTACATAGGATGCCCCAGCTAGTTAGCCGCCTCCAGCTTCCCCAGGCCAACAGCCTCATCAAGGCACACCTGGAGCCTTCCCTCTTCTCCACCTTTCCACCCGTCTGCCAGCCTGTGAGTCTCTGCCAAAACACAAGCGACGGTAGCTGACTCCCTTGCTACAGCAAGGTCAGAAAAGATAGCATTTGCTTTTCTCATTTGGATAGGTTTTGTTTATTTCCACATAATCTTCAAAGTAATAAAACATAACAAGCAAAAGCCCATTACCCTGTTGTTTAAGGACTTCCATCCTAAAACAATGCCCATGCCAGCACACACACTCAAGGCTGGAGTTAAAGGAAGCAGATGAGAGGAGATGGGAGGGGGTCAGTGATTGAGGTCTGTAAGAGAGGGATGGCGTGCAGAAAACACTGCAGGGTGGAGGAAAAAGGAAGTAGGACCCAAGCAGGCTGAGCAAAGTGTTTGAATTAGTTGGAATCCTTTAATTAATTGCGGGAAAGAGTAACTAATGCTGCATTTTTTTTCTTTCTTTTTCTTTCTTTCTTTTTTTTTTTTTTTAAGACAGAAGCTCGCTCTGTCACCCAGGCTGGATTACAGTGGCGAGATCTTGGCTCACTGCAGCCTCCACCTCCTGGGGTCAAGCAATTCTCCCACCTCAGCCTCCTGAGTAGCTGGGATTACAGGCGCACGCCACCACACCCGGCCAATTTTTTATATTTTTTGTAGAAACAGGGTTTCACCATGTTGGCCAAGCTAGTCTCGAACTCCCAACCTCAAATGATCCACCCACCGTGGCCTCCCAAAGTCCTGGGATTACAGGTGTGAGCCACTGCACCCAACCTGAAAATCTTGAGTAACTGTAGGAAGGCAGTTGACAGGACTAGCTTGTGGGTGTGGAGCCAGTGTGGCAGGGTGGGAGGGACCCAGACGGCTCACTTGGCCCAAGGGCAGACATCTCAACAACAAACACTCTGGTTGTGGGGAAGAGGGGACCCTTTGTTGTGTGAGGCAAGAATACCATTTTTCAATCTCTTGCCATTGAAGATTTAAAGTCCGAGTATTAGGTTTGCTTGGGTCACAAGCCTTGCCCTCAGCCAAAAGGACGAGACAAGAAGAATAGAGTCCCTTGCATTAGGAGGAGCTGGTTTTTAAAAAGGAAAGTGGGGTGTTCTTAAGAGTGGGGAATGGGTGCTGGGCAGGCAAAATGCAGTAAACGCTAATAAAGGGCCCGTGGAATTCAATTTGACACATCATCCTCCAGCTATATCACTGAAATAAAAAAGCAGGGTTGGGGAGTGGATTTTTAAGTGTTAGGGAATCTATTGAAATGATTGTGTGATGCTTAAATTTGACCTTTCTCCAACAATCACCAATTTTATTGTTAAAATTAAAGGAGCCAGTAATCATTAATTCTAACAGGAGATTAGCAGTAAAATAAGTTACACAAGTAATGACAATGGGGAGACTGGTAGCAACATAACTTAGCCAGAAAGCTTACAAAAATGGACACTTTATAAGCCCACCCTGAGTCTTCCTTTCTCTATAGGGTAATCAGTGTAATATTCCTAATAGGTGCTTAATTTCTGGGAGTCAGAATGCATTTTCATGGGGTCCATGTGAGCTAGTTGCCCCTGATGAAACACCGCATTGAGCTTTGCCAGCCAAATGCCCAGGGTCAGAGCCCTCAGAGGACAGTGGTGAGCACTTTCGGTGTGCTCCAGCCACCACTGCTGGGACTGTCATTTCACCATACATTTCTAACTTCCTAAGTCTTTCTGAGAAGCCTGTCCCTTTCTATTAACTGACAGTGACACGGGGCTAAACAAGAGACTTCACAGATCTTTTTTCTAAGAGTATCTCACTGGACTAACACAGAATCACAAAAACTGCTGGTAGGAAAAGAAGCAAGCAAGATGAATTTCCCAAAATATTTCAATTTTCTCAGCTTTCCTATTAATCTTCATTACTCCTAAATTTTAATTTCCAGTAGCAAAACACAACTTTTTTGTGTCTGTACTGACCCAAGCATTGTGTTCCAGAAAACAAAGATGAATAAGATAAAAAGTCCTGCTCTCAAGAGAAAAATAGACTAATATAACGGGAACAGTTTTGAGCTGTTAATTCCTGACTTCTTTCATTTGTTCCTCCTCCATCTCCTCCTTTCAGGCAGGAGATCAGGCTAGGTCACTCTCTATCCTGATAATTTTGGTAAAGAGGAAGGTTGAGGCTCCCTGAACATCTGTCCCTTATGTGCATTGGTAGTTAAGATACTCCCCATTCATTTTCAATCATTTATTCATTGAACCATTCTTTTTTTAATTTTTAATGTTTGTGGATACACAGTAGGCATATATGTCTATGGGATACTTGAGATGCTTTGATACAGGCATGCAGTGCGTTATAATCACATCACAGAAAATGGGGTATCCATCCCCTCAAGCATTTATCCTTTGTGTTACAAACAATTCAATTATACTCTTTTAGTTATTTTTAAATGTACAATTAAATTATTATTGATTATAGCCACCCTATAAATAAATAAGCTACCAAATACTGGTCTTATTTATTCTATTTTTTTAACCCATCAACTATTTATTGTTAATTTTTTATATAGGTGATAAACTGAGTGATTCAAAACCATCGAATGGCACAAAAAGATTTATTTGTATTCTTGTCTTTCATTCTCTCTATTCCCATCCCTCCTCTACCACAGATAACCTATTTAAAAATTTTTTTCTTGTATGTCTTTCTATATTGTTTTTCTGTTTGTTAGATATAATATTAAGACAGAAATTTACATAAAACATATATGATGATAAACCAAATGTGGTCTATCCATACAATGGAATGTTATTCAGCCTTAGGAAGGAAATTCTCAACCATGCTACAACATGGATGAACCTTGAAGACATTATGCTTAATGAAAAAAGTCGCATGCAAAAGAACAAATACTGCATGATTCCATTTATATGAAATGTCCAGAATTAGGCAAATTAATGAAACAGAAAGTAGATCAGAGGTTACCAGGGGCTACAGGAAACAGGGGAGTGGGTAGACATTGTTCAATAGCCACAAAGCATTTGTTTGGGATGATGATAAGGTTCTGGAGATGGATGGTGGTGATGGTTACACAACACTGTGAATGGACTTAATGCCACTAAATTGTACACCTAAAAATGGCTACAATGCTAACTTCTATGTTATGCATATTTCACCACAAAAACACCTATGAAAGCATAAAGAATAATTATAAAATCAACACTCATGTAGCCATCAAAAAAAAGGTCAAATAAGGAACACTGTCAATTGCCTGGAAGGCCCGCCGTGGGCCACAGCCTTCTCTCGCAGTCACCACCATCTTCTTTACCTTTTTGGTAATAACTGTTGGGCCTTTAAAAATAGTTTAATGTATAATATATGTGTAAGAAAATATCATCTGTGAAATTTTTGCCTCCTTTTGACTTTTATATAAATGTAAATACACTCATATATTTGTGTTACTGGCTTATTTTATTCAACATTATACAATTATGATTTGTTATGAAATCTATCCATGTTATTGATGTATCTGTATTTCATTCAATTTTATGACTGTTTTATGGCCCAACACATACCCAATTTTTATGACGTTACATATATATCTGAAAAGAATGTGCATTGGCATTTGTCAGATGCAGAGTTTTACACATCCCTATTATGGCCTTTGTTAATCATGTCATTTAAATCTTCTATATTTTTAATACTTTTTTTCTTCCTTATTTTCCCAATTACCAAGAGAAGTACATATTTAAAATCTTCTTATACTATTATGTATGTAAAACAGGATGTATCTATTTTTACTTGTATGTATGCTTATTTTTGCATTATGTCATTTGAGCCTATATTACTAGTAACATTAATTTAAAATTATGTAATATCTTCCCGATGGATTAAACCTTTTCACCACACTTACACTTGTTTGAAAATTTTATTCTGTTCTTATTCTTTCAGTGGTTACCCTAGAAATTCAAACAAGCATACTAAATCAAATACCTCCATCCTCCTTTTAGATCATCCAGGGGCTTTAGAATACAGTGCTTCACTTACCCTCACCCAACTCACAGACTTATGTGTTATTTGTTGTTTCCTGTTTCAACTTTATCTCATGTTATTTTTAACAATATTTCAATGCAGCCAATGTTATCTTAGATGTGTCTACATATTTTCCACTTCCCATGATCATCATTCCTTCTTGCATCTCAGCCTTTCCATCCAGAGTCACTTTCTTCCTGCCCGAAGTACATGCTTTAGAATGTCCTTTAGTGAGGGACTAATAGCAAACTCTATCAGTTTGCTATTAAAAATTTTTGTGTCTGTGTTTGAAAGTATCTTCATTTAGGCCAGGCGCGGTGGCTCAGTAATCCCAGCACTTTGGGAGGCTGAGGCAGGTGGATCACCTGAGGTCGGGGGTTCGAGACCAGCCTGACCAACATGGAGAAACCCTGTCTCTACTAAACATACAAAATTAGCTGGGCATGGTGGTGCATGCCTGTAATCCCAGCTACTCAGGAAGGCTGAGGCAGGAGAATCGCTTGAACTCGGGAGGCAGAGGTTTTGGTGAACCGAGATCGCGCCATTGCACTCCAGCCTGGGCAACAAGAGCGAAACTCCGTCTCAAAAAAAAAAAAAAAAAGAAAGAAAAAGAAAATATCTTCATTTTGGGTCTCATTCTGGAAATATATTTTCCTTGGCTAGAAAATTTTAGGTTATTTTCATAATTTTTCAGTACCCTGAAGGTATTACTCCATTCCCTGGTTTTCTTTGTTGATCTTGTACATTCTGCTTCTTTGAAGGTAACTAGCTTTTCTCTCAGGCTGTTTGTTAAATATTCCGTACGTTTTTGATACTCAACAATTTTACTACATTGGCTCTGGATGTGGATATTTTTAATTGAATCCAGTTTGAAATGTATTGATCACCTGGAAATTGAAGAATCTGTGAAATGATATATTTCAACACTTCTGGAAACTTCTCCATCATACATATCATTTATTTATCTTTCTCTGCTACATTCTAGAAAATTCCTTCTAGTTTATATTCCAGTGAACAAATTTTCTTTTCAACTGAGCCTAATTTGCGTTAAACACATAAACCTAGATTTAAATTTTAAGTATTCTATTTTTTAATTTCCATAAGTCCCGTTTGGTTGTTTTTCTTTTCAATATGCTAGATTAATTTCATAGTTTTTTAGAGCAGAAGATATTTTTTAACCTGTTGAAGTAGTGCTACAGATGTTTTTATAATCTATATTGACATTTCCAATATCCAAAGGCTGTGTCAGATATGTGTTATTTCTGCAGATACTTACTACTGTTTTTTTGTTTTTATTTAAGGCTTAGCTTTGTTTTTACTGTGTACTGTTCCTTTTCCTTGGCAAATTATTTGTGGGAACTCTTTAACGATTAACGACCTCAAAGACACATTCCCTACTCCACCTTCCTCTACACAGTTTCCGCCTAATCTCAACCCTCCTCTCCATCAGGCTCCAGACATACATCTTTTCCAGCTGTTATCAATTAAAATATAGCTTTTGTACCTCCCGATAGGCCGCACTACCTTGGGAAGTGGACTTCTGCTGGCACTTTCTGAGATTTGCCACTGCTTGGCCCTTTAGCTTTTGTCTGTGTCAGTGGCTTTTGCAGGCCACACACTGTGTACCCGGGAGTTTGCAGGTGTTCACTAAGTCCTGCTTTCACTGAAATTGGAGACCATAGTGTGTCCAGAATTGGTAGGTTCTTGGTCTCACTGACTTCAAGAATAAAGCCATGGACCCTTGCAGTGAGTGTTACAGTTCTTAAAGATGGTGTGCCCGGAGTTTCTAACTTCTGATGGGTTTGTGGTCTCACTGACTTCAGGAGTGAAGCTGCAGACCTTCATGGTGTTACAGCTCATAAAGGCAGCGCAGACACAAAGAGTGAGCAGCAGTAAGACTGATTGCAAAGAGCAAAAGAACAAACCTTCCACAGCATGTAAGGGGACCCCAGCGGGTTGCCACGCTGTCTCAGGTGGCCTGCTTTTATGCCCTTATCTGGCCCCACCCACATCCTGCTGATTGGTCCATTTTACAGAGAGCTGATTGGTCCGTTTTGACAGAATTCTGATTGGTGCATTTACAAACATTTAGGAAGACACAGAGTGCTGATTGGTGCATTTACAAACCTCTAGCAAGACACAGAGTGCTGATTGGTGCATTTACAAACCTTTAGCCAGACACAGAGTGCTGATTGGTGCGTTTACAATCCTTTAGCTAGACACAAAAGTTCTCCAAGTCCCCTACCCAATTAGCAAGACACAGAGCACTAATTGGTGCATTTACAAACCTTCAGCTAGACACAGAGTGCTGATTGGTGCCTTCACAAACCTTTAGCTAGACAGAAAAGTTCTCCAGGTCCCCACCCGACCCAGAAGCCCAACTGGTGGGCGGGACTTTGCGGCACCTAGCCTGAGCATGCCTGCAGCCCAGAGGGAGCTCATCTCCTAATCCAGCCCAGCAGGCCCTTGCAGGCCATGGAGTGCGGGCCTGCCCAGCCCGCGCCCACCCGGAACCGCCACCGCCCGCCAGCGCCCGGCGGGCTCCCGCCGGTGCCTCTCCCTCCACACCTCCCAGCGAGCAGAGGGAGCCGGCTCCGGCCTCGGGCAGCCTCAGAGAGGGGGACCCCACAGGGCAGCGGCGGGCTGGAGAGCTCCTCCAGAGCGGCCAGAGCAGACCCCGAGGCCTAGGAGACGCTGAGAGCGAGGGAGGGCTGCTAGCACATTGTCACCTCTCAATAGGTTTTCCACTCTCTTTATTAATTTGAATAAGAACAGAAGGGGAAAGTTCTTTTGTCTGCCCTCATCATGTTCATACTAGAAACAACGTCCAGTCTTCTATAAAAATCTAAACACTTTAAAAAAAAACAATAACTTGTATTAGTTGTACTGATACAGGAGGAAAAACGGAGAGGGCTTTTGAGAAGCAACAGGGAAAAGAAAAGAGATTTTTATCGGCCAGACAAAAAGAGGTCTGTGAGCCCCAGAGCTGCGGGATCCCCGTGAGATATCTTGTCTTGAGTAAGGAGAGACCTGGAGAAGATGCACCCTTCCTCTTAGGGGAGGGCTGCAGAGCAGCCTAGAAAGGAGTGTCCTGAGGCACTTGGGTTCTCAGTCATGACAAAAAGTCTAGTACTGTGTGAGTGGTCCAGAGAGAAAACAGACTGTGGCAGGGACAATGATAGACTTGGAAGAAAAGCATTTTTCTCTCTAAACAGAGTATAAGCTTCTAGGATTCTCTTGCCCCTTAGAGAGGAGAATGTGCCTCAATTATGCTTGAAAATGAGGTGCACGCCTGTAATCCCAGCTACTTGAGAGGCTAGGCAGGAGAATCGCTTGAATCCCGGAGGCTGAGGTTGCAGTTGAGCCGAGATCGCGCCACTGCACTCCAGGCAGCCTGGGCAACAAAAGCGAAACCGAAACTCGGTCTCAAAAAAAAAAAAAAAAAAAAAAAAAGAAAAGAACAGGAATTTTCTACGAATCTGTGTGACAGAGATTAGGAGCTGAACATTAAGCTGACATACAGAAAACAAAAGAAGTAATATTTGTCGCACTTCTGAGTTTGTGAACTGAGATACATGACCACTATGTAAAATGCTAATTATAGTAAGAGGAGAAGGACAGGGTAATATGGAAACACAGAGGATGGGGGAGCCTTAGTTTTGACTGATTCAAAGAACATCAAGCATGGTCTTAGAAAATGAATAGGAATTTTCCAGGCAAGAAGGGAAGGCCCTTCCAAGCAAAGAAACCAACATGGGCAAAGGCCTAGGGAATGCTGTGTTTGTAAAGTTTCAATCAACTGATGTGAATAAGCTTGCAAATATTAATGTTGACCCTATAATCAAGTAATTGATATATTTATAAGCTTAGTAATCAGTTTAATTGCTACTCTTTAGTCATCCTCATAGAGGCCTGGAAACAGAAGCCCAAGGAAGTTGATGCTACAGTCTTAGGGCTTCACACCCTTTGTGGTAGAGAATCAAGATTAATTTCAGAACCCAGGGATCTTTTTCTAGTATACTCTATCCCACTGCCTGAAAGAATGAAAAGGAACCTCCATTTAAAAAACATTAGCTTACCTGGATGTGAAGGAGGGCCTACTTTGCAGTGTTTGTTTCTTCGCTTCTAAAAATAACTTAAAATATAACTGTTCAAAAGTATGATCAGCCCTGATGACTGCAGGATAAACCTAACTCTGGTGGGCTTTCTGGAGAGCCTCTCTCCTTATTAAAGAACAATTAGCTTAGCTGTCCAAGACATTATTTTACCCACAGCCACAAAGAAGCTACATCATCCTTTGCTATAACAAACACATAACTTAAATCTGCTTGCGAAGTTTATATGAAAACACATTAGCACCTGAAGGCCATCCATATCATCATTGCACCATTACGATAACTTGCTGGTTAAAATAGAGGATGCATCCATCAGATAAAAGTGTTCTTCGCTCCATCTTGCCTTTAACCCAGATACAAGCAAACCCATGAAGACACAGGGGTTGTGCTAGGCAATTGTAGTGCTCCATGAAATGGGCCACATTTTGTTTTCTGGTCTTTGTTTTTGCACTTGTCTACCATTCACCAGCATTTTTAAAGGATATGCATGTCAGGTTTATGGATGAGGGTTTTACATCATTCACTCCACAAGAAAAAACAAACGACATGACCAAAATGCCTCTTTTCACCCAACCTTTAACAATCTATTTGCTGCCTTTGTGCTATGCACTCTGTCAATAATTTTTTGCTGTCTCTGAAAACCTAGAAATAAATATAGCTTCACTGTTAGTTTTCCAGTTTTCAAGGAATAGCTATTATGTAAGGGGTTTGGACTGAGACAGTCCCAGAATGTGGACAATGTCTAAGAAATGAGCACTATAAGGATAAAATAAACAAGAATCCACATAAAATGGATCCAATTGGTATTTACATCACCTCCCCCCTCAAGAGAAGAATTGTAAATGTTCTGTTGGATAGAATTAGGAAATAGACAACTCCAATCTGAACTGTGGCAGGGTGGGGAGAAAGGGGCAGGATTACGTTTGGAATAAAACTGTATTGTTGCAGCAAAGTTTGTAAAAATAGAGGCACTGAGTGTAATTATCTGTGAATACTTATTCTGCACAAATATAAACTGAATTGGGAATCATTTAATATTTCAATCTCTAATAAGGTGTATTGTGTGGTAAGGCAAGAATGATTCATGTATTTAATAGACACAGAGCACTGACTATAAGCAGGCAGTATGCCAAGGACTGAATATACAAAGCTGAGCACAAGATCTCTCTCCTTCCATAGGGCCTGCAAGTTAGCAGAGAGCACCTGGTATGCCAAGGACTGAATATACAAAGCTGAGCACAAGATCTCTCTCCCTCCGCAGGGCCTGCGAGTTTGGAGGGCGCCTCGGCTCTGTTTGCAGCATGCACATTGTTCACTCAGGTCCCTGCTAGAACACTGGCCCCTCAGAGGGCAGGGAAAATGACTATGCTGTTTGCCAGTTTATTCCCAGTGTCTGGGAGATGCTTCACAAGCTTCTGCTTAGTAAATGGGTGTGTTTGTTCAGTATCCGCTTTGGGCAGGGCACCATGAAATAAATGTCATCAAGGGCAAGAAGTGATTCTCCAGGCTTCTGTGCAGCCTGGAGTGGTCCCCCTTATCCTTGGGGGATATGTTCCAAAACCCCTGGTGGATATCTGAAACCATGGATAGTATTGTACCCTATTTATATTATGCACAAATTTCTGTCTTTACAATTTAACAGATATTTGTTCTTACTATAGGTCTTAGCAACCTTAGCATTCAACTTCTTTTCTTTCCTTATTAAGACAAGAACTTTCACCTTTTCACTTAAAGGAAGCACTTTTCAGCTTCTCTTTGGCATATCCGAATTGCTAGAGTCACTACTCTTGCACTTTGGGGTCATTATTAGGTAAAATAAGGGTGACAAACACAAGTGCTGCAATACTAGGACTAAGTGATTCATGGATACTCGGGACAAAGAGAATATTCACATCCTGGATGGGACAGGGCACGATGGCATGAGATTACATCACACTGATTAGAATGGCATGCAACTGAAAATGAATGCATTGTTTACTTCTGACATTTTCCATTTAATATTTTCAGACTGTGGTTGACTTCTGGTAACTGAAACCTCAGAAAGCAAAACCACCAATAAGGGAGAACTATTGTACTTATTTTTCTTACCTGTAATATGGTCTGCTGGACACTTTAGAAAAAAAAAAGCTGTTTTTAACTTCAAATCACTGAAGCTGTATTCTTGATGTATTTTCATCCTCAGATGTAAAAATATACCATTTCTAAGGAATGGATTAGTTCTTGGTCATGGGTTAGTAAAAGGGAAACCATTATAACAACAGCATCTACTTACTGAATATTATTTACTAATAATGATCTGCCAGGCCAGAGTTAAGTTCTACACACACATACACACATGCACACACACACACACATATACACACACACCGTAATGGTGAAATGTGCCGACTACTAGATATTTATAAAATAATTTTAGGTAGTATATAGACTAACCTAAAATTTTTGTTAGACATAGATTTATTTTAATGTGTTTTAGGAAAAAATGTAATGACATATTAAATCAGTGATTTCATGGATATTTGGAATATGATTTAGGATGAGGCCAAGCTCTCTTCACCTCTAAATACACTGATTTAGACACAGTTCAAGGAAGAAAATATCAAGCATATACTAGTACAGGTACTATTGCAGACGACAAAAATCATGAAGGTGGTATGCAAGATTTGCCTCCTTGGCCCCTCTGCCTGATTTCACGGGATACTAAAAACAAGCAGGGAAGGCAGGAGGGCCAAGGTCACAGTGTGGACGTGCATGGGCTCTGAAGTCAGACTTCTAGGGTCACATCCCAGCTCTCCTGCTCGTTCCACTCTCTAAGCTTGGGCAGGTCACTTGGCTTTTCCATGTGTCGGTTTCCTCATCTGCAAAATGTGGGTGATGATAGCATCTACCTCACAGGGGCAAAATAGAGATTCAAAGACAGGTGTCTTTGATATCAAAAGCTACATCCTGACCTCTCCGGGGCTGGCAAATGAGTTTTAGCTTATGTGCCAAATTAACGGATTAGAAGAAGGCAACTGTGGCACCAAGTTGACAAGTATTTGAGGCTTCATGAGAAAAAGTGACCGATGGATGTGAGATATCTGTCCTGCGCTCTGCTGCTCTCTGCCTGCAGGCCTCTGTCACCAGCTCGAAGCTCAAACTGCAAGTGGACCCACAGGACGTGCACTGGGAACACACGGTAACCCAATTGGTTGGGTTCTTTCTACATTTTCTTATTGATTTTACCACTAATTCTGAGAGAGACATACCATTGTCTAACAATAAAACTTCCACTTTAAAATTAACATAGGTTGCATAAAAGTGTTTTTCATGCATCAAATGTTATTAGGTACCTCTTCAGTTATTTTCTACAAAGACTACTTATTTAGACATTTCAGTAACCTTAGCAGTAAGTCATATTTTCTGAAAGAAAAAGGAAAAGAAAGAAGGGAGAGGAGGGAGGGGAAGTGGGGGGAGGAAGGGAAAGAAAAGGTGAAGGAAGAGGAGGGGGAGGAGGTGAGCAACAGCAGTATGGGTACCCCAGATACCAGGGGCTGATCTTGGTCAGCTGTTGGCCGAGGCTGTCAGTGCATCCTCCCAATTTTGGAAGTTCTCAGAAACAATGAGTGGGTCCAACACAAACTGACCCTCCCCAGGTGTTTGCTCCAGCCCAAGCAAAAGACAAATGCACTATCACAATCAGATCAATAGCCTTTTGAAGCATATTGGAGCGACAGGCCCAAGTGGGCCCTTTCAGGAGATGGTAGACCCAGTCTCTCCTCCTGCACTGGGACTACTTTCTGCGAGCAATTCCCGCTGGGTCTTGCCATCATCTTGGTACTCATCTAGCCATCTGCCATGCAAAAAAAAGAAGATAATTAATATGAGAGAGCATTGAAAGAAGGCTCATTAGTTAGAAAGGAAAAAAAAAACATATGGAAAGAATTTAAAGAGGCCTTTAGAGAGATCAGAATTTTAAAAAAGGATTTAAGATTTTAAGCCACACCAGATTATTTAGCAGTCCAGCTTCGGCAAGCTTTTTTCCTACACTCAAGTTGCAAAGTCATATTGGTTCACTCTAAAATTTTGGCTTTTAGAAAAGTCCTCTGGTAACATTACAAATATTCTAACATAGTCAAAATTTCTCACTTGGAGTTTCCTTAGTGGTAGCTGTTATTTCTCTCCTGTCATGTGACTGGCAGGTATACACAGTGGCTAAACCCTCAGACTCTAGGACAGCACTCTTCAAGAGAACTAGAATACAAACCATATATGGAAAGAAGTAAAAAGAAGGTAAAATTAATATTTTGAATTTTCATAAATTCAAAAGATTATTATTTCAACATGTAATCAGTATAAAAATTATATCACATTCTTCTTTATTCTCCATTCTTGAAATCTGGAATGTATCTTATACCTACATTGGAAGAGCCACAGTTCAGTAGACATATGTGGCTTGTGGCTCCCGTGTGAGATAGTACAGTCCTAGAGTCAAATATATTTTGATCTCAATCCTGACTCCACCGATTATTAATATATTCAGGCAAAAAATTTACTATCTTTATATTTCAAAGACAATTTGCTTGTCTTTGAAATATAAATATCACAGAGTCTACCTGTAGGCTGGCTGTGGGGATCAAATGAGTATCTGTATGCATTTCTGGCTTTACCATGAAGCCTATTCCTTGGAAAGCATTCAGTAAATGCTAGTGATGGGTATTCTTCTGATTTTTCTCTACAGCAATACAACAGATGGGTGCAGAAATCTTAGAGGCTCCCACAACACAAAATGTAACCCCTCTATATCTTGGTTATTTTGAAACTCCACAAATAAAGTTATAAATAACCTCCTTCTCGGAGACCTTTTCTTTTCCCATAATTAGAAGGGGACTTGCATTTAAGTAGTTGATAATCTATACTGGGGAAGACAGTAAAGCTTATGTCATCTAAATGCTCCAAACACTCCAGAAAGTAGAACTTTCTGACAAAACAATTTTATAGCAAACTTGATATCTTGTGCAGGGAATTCTTCAGTAGAAGATAATTCACAAAATCATAGTTATATCATAGAAACAACAGATTGATAGACACTAAATTAAAACTTTCCAGAGGGCCAAGGAACCAAGAGCCCCTGCTTTCTGACTAATGGGTCTGAGGTGTGCATGCCATTAATCTCATTAGGTCACAGTTTGCTCATCTGTCAAACAAACCATGAAACTAAATGTTATCTATGGTTTCTTCCACTTCTGATGGAATAGCAAGATAATTTTTTAATATTTATTTAACCCTGGGTCCTCAGAGAGAAAAGGCAAGGAAAACAGTTTATATTGCTATAGTTAAGTTAATGATAACAGGCAATGATACACCTGTGTGCATATCATTCCATATGATAGTATAATACAACAAAACATCTTAAATATTTTCATCTGCATCATTTTGTTCCTGTAAGTCCAATTTCTAGGGTTTGTGATTATTATAAAATGTAGAAATAAGTCACCTTCATGATTTCTACTCCTTTGCATTGCCAGTAAAATTAATTTTGGCTTGGATGAGAATGTGACCATTATCACCTGCCCTGGATGCCTTTTGACTTTGCTAAATGTGGCACTTCTAGAAAAGTAATAATCTTATATTTACTACTTACATTATTTCATTGGTACCATCACATTCAGAGCAATAAACTACACTGTAAAATATTAAACACAGCTTCATATGATACCAAATATCTAGATGTGATATAAAACCAAATGTTGTATATATACTGGCCAATATGGTAGTCACTAACCATCTGTGTCTATTCAGCACTTGAAATGTAGCTAGTACAACCAAGCAACTGAATTTTTATTTGATTTGATTTGATTAATTTAAATTTAATTAGCCATATGTGACTAGTGGCTACCATATTGGACTGTGCAGATACAATATTTAAAAAGTAAAACTTAGTCAATTATTTGAGAGTTCTAAATACTAGACACATGATCAAGAAACAAAGGTGTGTTTTCTCCCTTCATTTGCATGTGTAGTATCATGTCTAAAAATTTCTTTAAAATTGTTTCTGTGACAACAACATTTACCATCATGGAGCCTCTAATAATTGCAGGACACTTTTGTAGGTACTTTATATACATTGTCTGAAATCCTCAAACAACCCTGCAAAATAGGTGTCATTACTGCCATTTTACATAAGAATAAACTGAGGCTCCCAGAGCTAGTAAGTAATGCCGTTGTAATCCAAATCTGGTGCTAAAAAACTTCAATCTTTGCCCCTTCTATTCCCTATTCACTAAGATTTCTTGCAAAAATAAAAATACAAGGTCTCTTCCTAGAGCTTGAATTTCATAAAATGGCAATAGCTACTACTACATGCACTTTAAATGGAAGTGCATTGAGAAAAGAAACAAACAGATGATCAGAGAAGTGCTACACATTTTGTTCATACAAAATGCAACTCCTTATTAAGTTTCAAAGGAATGACTATTTCCTAGAATCGAAACTATAGTAAGGTAAAATCCAGTCAGTCAACCAATGTGCATCTCTGCATATCTGAAGAGTGTCCCTCACTTTAGGGAATAGTGATGCTGAGCCACCTACTAAACTCAGAGCACACTCAGCTCTCCAGCTTCATGTAGCGTTACATCTCTCCTCCCTTATTGAGCATCAATTGGAAGTTCTTTGAAGACAAGAACTCTACTTTTTTATCTCTAAATCTCTAGGATTTGGTATAGTACCTAACACCTAGCAGGCAGGCAATATTTTTGCATAAATAAATGGATGGATAAATTAACATATTAAATGGATGGATAAATTAATAGATACAATGCATGAGTTCTCTAGATTCAAGAAACATGCAATCACATAGACATAGCACCTTGACACCCAGGTCTTCACAGCATATATAAGCCTCTCTCATTGCCCTCATGTCGTTAACATTTCCCATGTTCCCATGTGGGGACCATAGGTCCTTGCCGACAGAAACTGGATTGCCTTATTGCTGGATCTCCATTATCTATCCCACTTCTTGATATGGTGGGTGGTCAATTACTACTTGCATAATGACTGATCAAATGGATCAACATATTCTGTAGATTGGTTAATAATGGAGGGAACTTAACTACATAATTTCTATGTTTAGTGCATTTTGTTTTAAGGTGCATTTGATATTCTACTTATTATAACTCTATAAAGTAGGTAGAGAAGATTTAATCATTCTCATAAAACTTTGAAACTGAGAATCAGAAGTTTAAGAGATTCACCTATGACCACCCGGCCAAGGAATTACAGTTACCCCTGCCACTTAAGTCTCCTGTTATATTACAGCTACGCCACATTAGTACAATGCATTAGAGTTCACAGTTCACATATATAACATCATTTGAGTTTAAATGATTCAAATGAACTAGGGGAAGCAGGTATTATTGCCATCTTCCACATGAGGACATTGAACCTCAGAGAAGTTAAGAGTGGTACCCAAGTTCACAGTACTAGCAGGGAGCTTAGCATGTGTTTTAGAAACAGAAAGAAGAACCTGTTTTCTAAGTCCTAATCCAATTTCTTTCCATTTCACCATACTTTTTTCAGAAGAGAAAAATGTTAGAGATTACAAAAGAAGAGAGAATTACTAGTGCTGATAAAGGACAGCTTCTTGAGGAGAGAAGGCCTTCAGCTCTGGTTTTCAGGGAGGGAATGATGTTGTCCAACAGCTGGGATGAGGCATGCTGGAGGACACAGGTGGAATAAATTAGACAAAGAGAGCATAATTTTGCATAATAATGCATTAAGAGCATACCTGTTGCATAGAAACAGCACCTCTTCACTGCTGTCTTCATCTTCAGACTTAACAACAACACTCCCAAGAAACCATCCATTACCTGTGTCAGTTGACAAAGGAGATTTATTTAACTCTTTAGCTTAAAAATACCAGCATTGTGATTTTATTCATAGGTCCTCCAAATGTTCCTTTTTAAGTACACACGTCAAGGTACAAAAATATGCACATGCAAATTATGCCCGTAGAGAAATGAAAATGTGAGTGAGCAACCTAATTACTCAGAGTACTAGAAGCAGAGGACAAGAGAAGATAGGGACCCAAACTCTCTATAAAATTTAAAAAAAAATTATTTAAAAACACATGAGCCAAGAATAAAGAGAGAAGTAAATTCACATAAATGCATTTCAGTTATGTTAAGTCATAGAAGATTTATAAGTTTAAATAGTAATGGAAAGTCACAATCAATCATCATTCTTAATAGTGAAAATTTAGAAGTTATTGATTACTGTACTTGTCAATACAATTAAAGAAAGAAAAAATGAAAGTAAGGAAAGAAGGGAGAGAGAGAAGGAGGGAAGAAGGGAGGAAGGAGAGGAGGGAAAGAAGAAAGGAAAAGGAAAACTGATAAGTATAGAAAAAAGAAACAGAATTGTCATTATTCACAGAAGATATGACTTAACTTAAAAACCCAAAGAAATCACAGAATATAGAATTAAGAGTGATGAGAAAAATTGTTAGAAATATAATTAATACATAAAAATCCAGTGTATTTCTATTAACCAGAGAGAAAAGGTTAAAAAGCATAATTTAATAAAAGTTACAATGTTGAATTGCTATAAAAATTTAAGAATTTGGGAGTAAATTTAAAATCAGATATAGTATAATTTATAGAAAAATCATCTAAATGTAGGAAATGACAGCAAAAAAATCCATAAATAAATGGAGAACTATCTCATATTGGTAAGTAGGAAGATATCATAAAGATGTCAGTTCCTCATAAACTAATTCAAAACCTCAATGTAATTAAATCAAATTCACCATAGTGTTTTACATGAAAATCCAGAAGCTGGTAATAAAATTCATGTGGATGATAAAAGCCCAAGAATATCATAAGCACTTCTGATCTTGAGTAAGGGAGGGGAATCACCCTACCACTTATCAACATTTATTGTAAATCTATACCAATCAAGGCAATGTGGAATTGGGGCTGGCATAGATAAATTGACTATGGGACAGAAAATGAATTCAGAATTAAGCTTTCCCCTTCACACAAACTTGATACAGGCAGTGCTGCTCTGCACAATAGTGTGGAACCATAACAAGAACTGCAAGCTGAAACTATGCAAGCCATCTTAATAATCAACAGGGAAAAATTATGACTGCTTGATGATCTGTAAACATTTTTTCAAAACATCAAAAAATCTTTACTGTGAATTTAAAATGGCTATAAAAAATGAAAAGTAGCAACACTAATATTTAATGCACTATAATTTAAAACATTAGTAACACTGAAAATTAAAATGTTTTATTTTTTCTAATAAAAAAACTTAGGAATTGTTTGGTGTTTGCCTTCTTTTTCTCAACATATAATTTATAATACAGAGGAAGCATCTTTTGCATCTTAGCAAATTATTAAACTCCTAAATTTGGATCAGCTTACAATATTTTTTCTTTGTGTTTTCAATGTCATAAAATATCTCAGAATTCCTTTAAGTGAAGTTTTTATCGACACCTTCGTCCTTTTTGACACCACCACCTTCCTCATCCATGGACATCAATTCCCCTCATTAATTTCCTCTTGCTGCAAATCTACAGTCTCTCAAATGGTGGCAGTGTCAACACTTTCATGGTGGTAAATTATGTCTATAACCCATTTATTTTAGATTTGAACTTCACTTCCAGCATTGCCACTTTTCATTTCTTTGATACACTTTCATCTTTCAATTATATATTGTTATAAACTGTCACATGGATTCATTATTGGTAAACAAGGAAGCAACACAACTATACACTTTGCTGTCTAGGCATATACTGATAACAAATGCACCATGACCCAGCACCAACAGACAGACATTGGAAGAAGTGATGTGACTGGTTGCTGATGAGAATGTGCATCTGTTATCCACATAGTGATTTGTAGACTAAAAAGCTGGCAGCAAAGTTTGTACTTATGCAATTGCAGTTACTACAGCATGGTAGCTGAAATTTGAACTATGCTGTTTGGGGATTTGTGTTAAGTAAATCATTGCAACTGAAATTTGTGCATATAGATTCCATGCAAAGCAATGACTTCTTGTATAAAATAAAGATGACTTTGTAGAGCTCTCAAGTGAAGACGAAGCAGTCAATACAGAGTGGTAGTACAATTGATGATCCATATGGAAAAGAATGAATGTTGACTCCATCCTCGTATCATACATAGAAATCAATTACAGATGGAGTAAAATTTTAAATCTTAAAAGCAAGACTTAAAATATATGTATGTGGATGTATAAACTGTAGTCATTAACATCAGAGACACATTCTGAGAAAGGCATCATTTGGTGATTTCATTATCATGCAAACACTGTGAGCACTTACACAAACCTAGATGGTATCGTCTACTACACACCTAGGTGATATGGCACAGCCTATACTCCTAGGCTATAACCTGTTCAGCGTGTTACTGTACTAAATACTGTAGGCAATTGTCACACAATGATAAGTATATGTGTTTCTAAACATAGAAAAGGTAATATGTTTCACTGCAATATTGCAACGGCAGTGATGTTACTAGGTGATAGGAATTTTTCAACTCCATGATAATCTTATGAGACTACCATCATATATGTGGTTCATGTTAACTGAAACATGGTTATGCAGCACATGATTCTGTATATATATATCCATTTGGAATATTCTGGGGGTAGAGAAGACTTTCTTAAATAAGACACAAAATATGCTGATAATTTAAAAATTATACTATACTCTTGATCTACTTTAAAATTAAGAATTTCAGCCATTAAAACATAACACTAACTAGAGAAGATACAGTACCAGTCACTGTTAGTTGCTCTCCCTTTCTTGGCATTTCTGCAATGCGAGAGGCCCACATCTCCCAGATGTCTCTGCAGCCACAGATGAACTATGTGAGTAGTTTCTCAGGAATGAAATTTGGCCAGAAGTCATATGCGCAGCTGCCATCTCCCATGCTCAAAAACACTGTTGCAGGGGACTTTCCCTCTTTCATGTGCTGTAACCAGCTCTGACCACGCAGAGGAGAGGAGATTTAGGTGATGGAAGAATAGCAAGGCGGAAGGACCTGGTCCCTGATGGCTGGCTGGGAAGGGCTCTCTCTTTGGGGCTGTTACCTGTGTGTGGAATACTCTGCTGTCTTTAAAAAATCTTTTTTGTAAATCACTTTTTATTAGAGGACCTTTGCCTTTACCCTAAATATTATGGAGAAGAACATGTATTTCCACAGACAAAGAAATTCAGTTAAGGATAAAAAAAGAAGTAGAAAGAATGCTCACTCTTCCTAGAAATCAGGGTAATGCAAATTAGGGCCAAAGAGAATACTATTTTATACCAACTTACGTAAAATAAAGGAAAAAATTAAGTGTACCAGGTGTTGGCGAGATATGATGTAATAGAAGTTCTTATATACTGTAGGTAAGAGAAAAATTTAGTAGAATCACTTTTGAAACTAGTAGTTTATCTTAGAGAGCCAGATATCATCATATCCTTTGACCTACCTAGCAACTGACTTCTATGGATTTACCTTAGAACCTGAGGTTTCTTAGCCTCAGCTCTGCTGACATTTGGGGCCTAATAATTCTTTGTTGTGGGACTGTCTTGTGTGTGGTAAAATGCTTAGCAGTATCTCAGGCTTCTACCCACTAGGTGCTGGTAGTAACATCTACCAGCTGTGACAACCAAAACAGTCTCCAGACATTGTCAAATGTCCCTAGGGGGCAAATTTGCCCCCAGTTGGGAACCACCCTCCTAGAAGAACTCTTGCTTCTGTGCATTACAAAATTTCTTTCAGGCTGTGCCCGGTGGCTCACGCCTGTAATCCCAGCACTTTCGGAGGCCAAGGCGGGTAGATTACCTGAAGTCAGGAGTTTGAGACCAGCCTGGCCAACATGGCGAAACCCCGTCTCTACTAAAAATACAAAAAATTAGCTGGGCATGGTGGCATGAGCCTGTAGTCCAAGCCACTCAGGAGGCTGAGGCAGAAGCATTGCTTGAACCCAGGAGATGGAGGTTGCAGTAAGCCAAGATCACACCACTGTACTCCAGCCTGGGCAACAGAGTGAGATTCCATCTCAAAAAAAAAAAAAAAAGAAAAGAAAAGAAAAAGAATGTTTATTTCAGCTTGTTTGTAACAGTCAAACTGGAATATTATAATTATAATATATTTATATAATATATATTTATACATCATAAATTTACATTAAATATATTTAATGTAAATATTTAATGTAGATTTATGATATATATTTACATTAGGTATATTTACATTAAATATAATGTAAGGTTATAAATGGTCACTAATTAAATTATATAGTGACCATTTATTGACTGAATATATTAAATTATATACATTTACATTAAATATATTTAATGTAAATTTATGAAGTTTTGTCAGGTTGAGTTTATTACATGACTTGTACAAGCACATGATTATATTACGCAGGAAATTTCCTAGAAAGACAAAAGCTTTGGTGTGTGCATGCATGAGTGCATGCATGTGTGTGATCTCCAGACACCCTGGGCATTCTTCACAGTTGCATGTCTGCTGTGTCTGTCCCTGTGTTTCCCTGGGTCCCTTATCCCACACTCTTCAGCAAACCCGCTGCTTGAACACCATCCCTGATCCGACCTTTCCCTCCATGTCTTCTCCCCAGGCACAGCTATCAACCAAGACCTGTCAATTCCACTTCATTCATATCTTTCCTACTGGCTCCCTTAGAGCTATTAAATTCAAACTTCAGTTCTGCTGCTAAAATGTAACTCTATATTATAACTTATATCATAGTCCTGAAACCATTTATCACATTGATTTCCATATTCCTCTTTTCTTTCTGCTAGATTTTGAGGTTTTTTTTTGTTTTTTTTTTTTGTACTACCATGCCCGGCTAACTTTTTATTTTATATATATATATATTTTTTTTTTTAGAGAGTTACTATTTTTTTAAATTATACTTTAGGTTTTAGGGTACATGTGCACATTGTGCAGGTTAGTTACATATGTATACATGTGCCATGCTGGTGCGCTGCACCCACTAAATAGTCATCTAGCATTAGGTATATCTCCCAATGCTATCCCTCCCCCCTCCCCCCACCCCACCACAGTCCCCAGAGTGTGATATTCCCCTTCCTGTGTCCATGTGATCTCATTGTTCAATTCCCACCTATGAGTGAGAATATGCGGTGTTTGGTTTTTTGTTCTTGCGATAGTTTACTGAGAATGATGATTTCCAATTTCATCCATGTCCCTACAAAGGACATGAACTCATCATTTTTTATGGCTGCATAGTATTCCATGGTGTATATGTGCCACATTTTCTTAATCCAGTCTATCATTGTTGGACATTTGGGTTGGTTCCAAGTCTTTTTGCTATTGTGAATAATGCTGCAATAAACATACGTGTGCATGTGTCTTTATAGCAGCATGATTTATAGTCCTTTTGAGTTTTTTAAAGGCTAGAATTATGTAGTATTTATCTTCATTTTCCTAGTGTCTAGTATTGTGCCTGACAGTATAGTTTAATTAGTGACCATTTATTGAATGAACATATTTAAATCAGTGAAATGATTTTCAGTAAATCTCTTTAAAATGAATGGGAAGAGCTTAAAGTGGCCATAGTGACAGAAACCAAATGGAGCAGAAGCAGAAAATGTGAGGTAGCAGTGAATAGAAAGAAAATAGACACACAGTTCAATGAGTTCAGGATCGTATAGAGGAAATTATTAGAAAAAGGCAGAAGTAAGAAATAGAATAGAGGAAGGAATGACATAATATGCTTCCTTCTATACATGGTGTCACTGCAGAGTGGTGTCACTGTAGAGTGGTGTTTCTGTAAGGTGGTGTCACTGTAGAGCAATGCCACTGTAGAGTGATGTTACTGCAGAGTGATGCCACTGTGGAACATTGTCACTGTAGAGCACTGTCACTGTAGAGTGATGTTACTGCAGAGTGATGTCACTGTGGAACATTGTCACTGCAGAGCACTGTCACTGTAAAGTGATGTTGCTATAGAGCTGTGTCACTGTAGAGCAGTGTCTGTAGGCTGGTATCACTGCAGAGTGCTGTCACTGTAGAGTGGTGTCACTGTAGAGTTGCATTTCTGTAAGGTGGTGTCACTGTGGAGCAGTGTCACTGTAGAGTGGCGTTTCTGTAAGGTGGTGTCACTGTGGAGTGGTGTCACTGTACAGCAGTGCCACTGTACAGCAATGTTACTATAGAGTGATGTCACGGTGGAATGTTCTCACTGTAGAGCAGTGTCACTGTAGATTGATGTCACTGTAGAGCAGTGCTGCTATAGAGCAGTGTCGCTGTAGAGTGATGTCACTGCAGAGTGATGTTACTGTAGAGGAGTGTCACCATAGAGTGGCTTCACTGCAGAGTGGCATCAGTGCACAGCCATGGCACTGTAAAGGAGTGTCACTGTAGAGCAGTGTCACTGTAGACTATGTCACTGTAGACTGGTGTCACTGTAGAGTGGTGTCATTGTAAAGCAGTGTCACCATAGAGCAGCTCACTGCAGAGGGGTGCCATTATAGAGTTGTTTCACTGCAGAGTGGTGTCACTGTAGGGTAGTGTCACTGCAGAGCAGTGTCACTGTGGAGTGTTGTCACTGTGGAGTGGTATCACTGTAGGTGGTGTCACTGTAGTGCAATGTCACTGTGGAGCAGCACTGTCACTGTAGAGGGGTGTCACTGTAGGGTGGTGTCACTACAGAGTGATATCACTGTAGGTGGTGCCACTGTGGAGTGTTGTCACTTTGGATCAGTGTCACTATAGGTGGTGTCACTGTAGGGTGGTGTCCCTGTGGAGTGTGTCACCATGGAGCATTGTCATTATGGAGTGGTATCACTGTAGGTGGTGTCAGTGCAGGGTGATGTCACTGTACAGGGTTTCACTGTAGGGTGGCGTCACTGTAGCAGTGTCACTGTGGAGCGTTGTCACTATGGAGTGGTATCAGTATAGGAGGAATCACTGTAGGGCATTGTCACTGTACAGCAGCATCAATGTAGGTGGTGTCACTGTAGGGTAGTGTCACTGTAGGGTGGTGTCACTGTAGAGGGGTGTCACTGTAGGGGGTGTTACCGTAGATGAGTGTCACTGTAGACGGGTGTCAGTATGGAGTTGTTTAACTGTGGAGCAGTGTTACTGTAGTGCTGGGTTGTTGCAGAGTGGTGTCACTGTAGAGTGTGGTGCCTTTTAGATTACTTTTATGAAGGATGGAAACTTTCATTGTGATTTCCTGCTTTTGCCCCAAGCCTCCCTTGCCAGCAGCACATGGATATTCAGGATAGCTAGTTACAGTCAGAGCTGTAGACTTTGGCATGGATTGGAACAGAACAGTTAGTAGAACCCCCAGACTCTTGTTTTAAAAAATTATTCTCAGACTCTTCTTTGTGACATGGGATGGAAACAATGTTAGAACATCCAACCCACATCCTAAAAAGCCAGAATTGAGGTGCTGTAGAGAAAACTGCCACCACAACATCAGGGCAATCACTATTGCAGGCAAAGGAAGGAGAATTAGACATTTATTTGAAGAGGTAGGCTGCACATTTGAAGGGGAAAATATAACCAAGGTTGTTTGATACAAAGAATAAAAATGACAGAAGGAAGAATGAAAGGGACATTGTGATTTTAAACATGTTTATATGGCTAATTTACTCATATAGAAATGGCTTTGATGGAGGGAGCAATAAACTTCCAAAATACTGATTTTTTTTTTTAAGGAAATACTCATTAACAAAAAAATGTGCAGGTACAGGAGGGACAATAGTGAGATTCTCAAGTTATTTTTTTCTTTCCATTTTTAAGAAGAAGCCACATACAGTATTATTCTTTTAACCCAAATATAGTTATGTCCAGGGTTATCTAACCACAAATGGAATAAATAGAAAGCTTCAGTAAAGACTCAAATTTGTAGCAAATTTGTAGAACTTCAAAACATTTAGGAATTATCTGAGTATCTTAAATAAAATAGATCCCTGGGCCCACCCCAGAGATTCTGCCTGTGTGGGTACCAAATAATCAGAGGTATATGTGCTTTTCTGTTTGTCTCTTGCAGCACAAGCACCTCCAGGGGCCCCGATTCCAGAGGTCCTCAGACTGCATCCCCAGGGTTCTTTGTTGAGGGACTGCAGGATGCCAGTCCCTGGGTGGATGCAAATGTCAGTGAGATGCATGGGGTGTCTGTGCTCACAGGCAGGGCCTATGGTGACAGACACATATGAAATACTTACATTAAGTTAGAATGAAGTATGATATATAATTATAATATATTCAATGTAAATTATATATAAATATAACTTCATATATTTACATTAAATATAATATAAAATAAGATTATTTTCTTATCTGAATTTTATATGACCTGTACATTTTCCTGTTCTTTCACCTGCTTCTTATATGATTTTTCATAAATTTGCAAAATAAACTTCTTACCAAGAAACTAAATCTTACCTGGACCTGTTCCATCATGACTAATCAGAACTTTCTTCAATTTTCCGAGAGATACAGCCTTAATGGAAAAAATATCAACCTGTACAATAAATAAATAAACTCAGTGACCATTAAGATATTTCCTTTCTCTAGAAAAAAAATAGTATTACTATTGATACTATATTGTTACTATACTATATAGTATTCTTACTACTATAAAAATTACTATTTTATGTGCAAAATTCTACACTATGCTTTGTGAGAGACACAAAAACATGTAGAATATAATTCTTGCTCTCCTAAGTCACAGAGTCTAGTGAAAAAGATTTTTAGAACGTAATTAGGAGATTTATTTTAAATCTACTATTACTAA
Source organism: Pan paniscus (assembly GCF_029289425.2). NCBI lineage: Eukaryota > Metazoa > Chordata > Mammalia > Primates > Hominidae > Pan > Pan paniscus. The sequence continues at coordinate 70,510,151 of NC_073256.2, read as the reverse complement.
TAATAACAGCTCATAATCCGTACTATATGAGTAAGTGCCAAACTCTCCCAAGTGTTTTTCATATATTAACTCATTGAATCCTCACAACAGCCCATGAGGTCAGTACTACTCACTTTCTCATTTCACAGTCGAAGAGACTGAGGCACCTAGAGTTAAGCTACTTGTCCCAGGTCAACACCTAGTATGTGAGGAGCCAAGTCTCAGACCCAGGAAGCTATCACCAGAATTGGTGCTTTCCACATTGTTCTGTCTCTTAATATCTTTTACTTTTAAATAAACTATGTATTGAAATATGTATATGTACATACATATACATACACACGCATAGGACTTTTTAAAATAAACTATGAAATAGATACAGGTGTACAAATTACAAATGCACACTCAACAAACACATCCATGAAAGTAACAGAGCCTTATCAGCACCTAAGACCCCGACATGCCCCTCTCAGTCACTGTCTCCCCAAACGATATCCACTATCCTGACTTTTAGCACTTTTATTTTGTTTTGCCTTGTCTGGGACCATATATCAATAGAATCCTACAGTGCATTCTTGCTCCACCTGGCTTGTGTCACTCAACGTGAGATTCATCCATGCCATTTTGCTCAGCAGTGTCTTGTTCATTTTCATTACTGAATATTACTCGAAATTATTTATCCACTGTACTATTTATAGACAAACATTATTCCTAGAATAATGCTGCTCAGAACATTCTTATATGGGTCTTTTCATGATATCTGCATATATTTCTGTTGGGAAACAGCTGGGTTATAGGGTGTGTGTGTGTGTGTGTGTGTGTGTGTGTGTATAGTAAGTCTCACTTCCTAAAAATACTTATACTAATATGCACTCCGTATGCGAAGCATATGAGAGTTCAAAGTGCTCCACGGGTGAATCAATATTTATTGTTATCCTCTTTAAGTTTAACCATCTGATCACGCACAGTAACACTTCACTGTGATTTTCATTGACTCTTTCTGATTATTAATAAGGCTGGGTAGGCTTTTTATGTTTATTGGTGATTTGGATACCTTCTTTTGTAGAGCACACATTCGTGTCATGCCCATGTTTTAAATAGGGTTTTCTGTCTTTTTCTTGTTGCTCTGTGGTTTTCTATACACAGTCTGCAAACAAGTCTTTTGCCAGTATGTTTTTACAATATCTTCTCCCACTGTGTGCCTTCCCTTTTTACTCTCTTAATGGTATCTTGAGGAACAGAAATCTTTAATACTAAAATAGTATAATTTATCTTTTTCCCCTTTATGCTTTCTGATTTGTCTTTAAAGTTTTAGCTTATAACTGTCTAGTCATGTTCATAGCGACATCATTCACAATAGCTAAAAGGCGGAAGCAACCCAAGTGTCCATCATGGGGTAAATGGATAAACAAAGCATGAAATGTTTTGAAATATTATTCAGCCTTTCAAAGGAAAGATGTCCTCTCACATGCTACAACATGCATGAACAATACAATGGAATACTACTCAGTCTCGCAAAGGAAATAAATCCTGTCACATGCTACGACATGCATGAAATTTGAGGATATTATGCTAAGTGAAGTTAGTCACAAAAAGAAAATACTGTATGATTCCACTTATATGAGGTACCTAGAGTAGTCAACTCATAGACACATAAAGTAGAATGGTGGTTGCCAAGGGCTGGAGGACTGAAGAATGGAGAGTTCTTTAATGAATACTGAGTTTCAGTTTTGCAAAATGAAAAGAGTTCTGGAGATGGACGGTAGTCATGCTTACACAATAATGTGAATGTACTTAAACCATTATACTGTAAGAAAATTATACTTCAAAATGGTTAAAAATAAATTTTATGTTATGTGTATTTTGCCACAATTAATTTTATTTATTCATTTATTTTTTGAGACAGAGTCTTTCTCTGTCACCCAGGCTGGAGTGCAATGGTGCTATCTTGGCTCAATGCAACCTCCAATTCCTGGGTTCAGGTGATTCTCCTGCCTCAGCCTCCTGAGTAGCTGAGACTACAGGCACCCAACGCCATGCCCAGCTAATTTTTGTATTTTCAGTAAAGGCAAGATTTCACCATGTTGGCCAGGCTGGTCTCGAACTCCTGACCTCAAATGATCCACCCACCTCGGCCTCCCAAAGTGCTGGGATTACAGGCATGAGCTACTGTGCCCAGCCCACAATTAAACACTTTTAAAGTCCTAATCAACCGCCTAGATTATGAGGATTTTCTTGCATCATTATCTTCTAGATATTTAATTGTTTTACCTTTCACATTTAGATATAATGTTACATAAAACTGATTTGGGGATTTGATGTAAAATAGAAGTTGTGATTTTTTTTTCTATAACAATATCCAATTTAAAAATTTGTTGAAATTTTTCAGTGCTTTCTCTGATGCTGCACATTAGGATGTGTGGATCTGTTTCTGGACTGTCTTCTGTTTCTTTGCTATATTTGACTTTCTTTGTACAAATTGATGCTGTCTTAATTACCTTAATTTCATAAGTCTTGATACCTGGTACTGTAATTCCTCCACTTGGTTTTTCTTCTTCAACATTATTTTAGGTGTATTTGACTGCATTTCCACATAAATTTTATAATTAGATTGCCAATTTCTGTTTAAAAAAAGTTTCTGAGATTTTGATTGATATTACATTAAAACTGCAGATCAATTAGACAGCAGTAAGAACTTTATAATACTGAGTCCCTGAACATAGTATATTTCTTTTTCTTTTATTTTCTTTCCTTCATTTCTTTTCTTTTCTTTCTTTCTTCCTTTCTTTCTCTTTTCTTTTCCTTCCTTCCTTCCTTTCTCTTTCTCTCTCCCTTTCTTTTTTCTTTGTTCTTTCTTTCTTTCTTTTTCTTTTCTTTCTTTCTCTTCCTTCCTTTCTCTTTCTTTCTCTCTCTCTTTCTTTTTTCTTTGTTCTTTCTTTCTTTCTTTCTTTTTCTTTTCTTTCTTTCTCTTCCTTCCTTTCTCTTTCTTTCTCTCTCTCTTTCTTTTTTCTTTGTTCTTTCTTTCTTTTTCTTTTCTTTCTTTCTCTTCCTTCCTTTCTCTTTCTTTCTCTCTCTCTTTCTTTCTCTCTTTTTTTTAGAGATGAGGTCTTGCTAAGTTGGGCTAGGCTCAAGCAATTCTCCTACCTCAGCTTCCCATGTAGGTATATTTTAAATTTTTTTCCAATAATATTTTATAATTTTTTATTTAGAGGTCTTGTCTTAGCCACCTCAGTGCCTGTGGTGCAATGGGCCATGGGCCATGGATGGAGTAACCACAATGGCAGAGATGGAGTTTATCTGTGCACGGCCATAAGACATGAGTTCTGTCCCCCAAGGCTGCTCCCGTCACTGCTGCTCCTGGTGCCCAGTCTGGTGGCTCTGGTCCTAGAGTGATCCAGTCCCTGCTGCCAACAGCAGTGACTTCTAGAATGCACACTTCCACTGAGTCTTCCTCTTTACGTCTCGCTCTCTCTGCCTTCCTTCACTGCTGCTTCCTGGGATCACTGCTCTCAATGACGAGCTGCAGGACCTGTCCCTGCTCTGCTTCAAGAGGACTCACACTATCGCCACTTTTCAAGTGAGAAATCCCAGCCCCATGAGGCCTCCTAAATCTCTGAACAGCATCTCAGACTCTCCACTCCTCCACTGCTACTTTCTGACTGGCTTCTTGATTCCAAGCTTCCCCTTACAAATGGTGGAAAGCCATGCTGATACCATGTTCTCCTCTGCACTTTCTTTCTCTCCAGGATATTGGGCCCTCAAGCCCTAAATGCCTGGGTAGCTCTCTCATACCTTTAAAACCAGTTTAAAAGATGTTTTAGCAAATGTTTCTAGTTGTTCTCAGCAGGATGTTCATTTTGTTATAGCTGAGTCTGCCCTATCTGGAAGTAGAATATTGCGTTTGTTGGGTTAAGTCCCATCCTCTACTCAACTCCAGAACAATAACATGCACACTAAGAAATGACCACACCTCCCTGAATTCCTCACAGGAATCAACTGAGCATCTCAGAAATTTTCTGTTTGTGTGTGTTTTTGTTAAATAAATTAAAGGAAGGATAGTCGGTAAAAACTGATGAAGACCTGTTTCTATTACCTGTCCACGCTGAAACTTGATTTCATTGTTTTTGGACTGATGAAGTCTTCGTTTTCCTGAATCACCTCTGGTACCGATGAGGTTGATAAATACATTAGACTCTGTTTCTGCACCTGTCATTGTGCCTGTGTATATGTGAATCTCATAAAGCACCACTGAAATGTAAGAAATCTGATATTATCTTTCTCATTTTTATTTATCTCTTTGAATGTAGTTAGATATTCTGCAAGGAAATCAGAATGTTCTTTCATCTAGTTGATGATACTTGGCCCCAACTCTTTTTCTTCTATGTACCCCCTTTCAAACATACTTTCAGCTACTTAATGTTTACCTCATTCATACAGACTCAGCTATTTCCAGAACTACTGTTTCAAAATAATTATTGTCAGCAATTACGTACTTTCAATAACCACTGCACTTTCACAGTTATTATGAGAAGTTGTATTTTTTTAAAAAACAGAAACTCTCCTCTCTCTTAATTAGATGAAAGTGGGCATTTTTCCCCCTAAAGTTTGGCTGTTCTAATCACAGCTGGTCACTCATGCTGCTACTTCTTGGAGATAGAACAATGGAGATTTTTAATAGCCCTCTTGACGGAGAAAAAAAACAAAGATCCTAGAGAGATGCAAATTTAAATATATATTTTTTCAAAAAGTCAAGTAAGGTACCAGCAAATTATAATCCACTATATTTGACCTTAGAATTAAGGCAATTTCTGAGACATTGATAGAAGTAAATAATTAGAAAAGCGATTGTCCTTGCTGATATTACTAGTAAGAATAATATCTGGGATACAATGAGTACTTTTTATTCCAAGATCTTAGAACTCTTTATAAATCATACTTTGTGCAATTGAGCAGTTACATTTATAGAAATTCACATTAACATTTTCCGAAGAACTCAGACATGAAAATCCAACAAGTAAGGAAACAAGGTAAGTGAGAAACATTGGCTATTTCCATCATGCCTGACCTTTATAAAGACAAATGTGGTATACTGGGAAATGGTATAAGCAGAGAAGATACATCAGTTTCTTTGTGCAGGCTTACATATTCAAAAATACCCCAGAGTGAAACCCAGCTGAGTGTAAGCAGAAAATTAGAACACTTCTCATGAATTTAGGACAACCAAAGAAATCTTTCAAGCAACCTATAAAGAAGAGCTGGTCTGACAACATGTGGAATTGCCTGGACTGAATTAAGTGAAAACTTCTCCTAAAATTCTTCATGAAAACAAGTATGATGCTTCTGAGGACCAGCATGATTTGACATCTTCACATAGAGAAACCAGGCTTCTGTTCACTGAGAAATCTTTCAAATTTCAGATGAAGAGTGAACTTGCTTATGATTTTTTTAAAGGGAGACCTTAAAATATTAAAACAGATATAAAGTAAGACAATTAAATGAATAGTTAAAGGTGTTTGAAAGTATACATAAAAAAGCATTTAGAACACAAACTACATATTGACAGCACAAAAAGCAACACTCAGCCCTTCCTCAACCATCACACAGCCCTAATGAAATCATGCAGCTTCCTGCTAACCGGCACATGGCCTCAGATACTTCTCAACACAGTGTCCCCAGAAGCTGCTCCAATTGATTAGGTTAAATACATATGCACCTCAAAAAGTATGCACGCACATGCGCGCATGCACGCACACACACACACACACACACACGTACGTGTACTTGCCATCTAAATAATTCAAAGAAAGAAAATGTACCAGAAATTTAGAACAAGGTGGTTATCATAGTTGAGCACTAACTTTTATTCTCAAACCAAGTCAAAAAGAGTTACGTGGTTTAAATTGGGAGAAGAACAATACACAATTCCACCCACCCCACCTGGAGAAACAGACATTTTTGCTGGAATCTGTAACATTGACTTCGTGTTCATTATACTACATAATATGATTCACTAAGCATTTGCTATAGTAGTTCAACAAAAGCATGTAAATTCTTTTTTAATGCTAAATTCATAACAATAAATTCTTTCAGACTTTTTTTCTCAATCTTTAAGGCAATATGAAATTCTTCTTTATCTAACTTAACCCAAAGGGAGAACTTAAATAATGCTTAGTTAACATGTCATTTAGACACACCTTAAAATATCAGGTGTTGTAAATGATTCTGAGTAAGCAAAGATTGCATCAGCTCCTTTCTTCAGTCCTTCTCCTTGGGCAGGAAAAGTCAAAGCTCAAAGTTGTTGATTTAAAAGCAGGGCCATATGCCCTAGCTAACAAATATTCATTCTATTGTAAAAAAGTACAAGGCTGATAAATTATCTGACCTCAAGGGAAGGATATATAGAAGGAGATGAACTCCTGGGAGAGCTCAGTGATAAGTCTAAAATATGTAAGAAGAGAACTTAAAATTAGCTCAAATACTTGAAAAAATACAAGGATAGATTTCAAGATGTCAGTGTTTTCCAGAATGGAGATCATTTTACCTGAATATATTCAAAGACAGGTATTACTAATACCTGTCATTCAGGCTACAGATAATCTTCTTAAAGTGCCATTTTTTAGAAGTGGCTATTACTGCATCTATCACTGTCATTTAGCTAAAAGTATTTGAAAAAGTAGATTTCTTGTTGGTTATCCATCTATGTTGGACATTTCCGCCAAATTTTTAAAATTTCTTTTTATCATGGTTGATGTTAAATTTTCCTTTCTGACAATTAGCAACTAACTTCAGGTGCTTATGAAAACCTTATATGACAAAGCCAGAAGCACAGCATAAAATGTTTTTCCTCCTATTTGCCACAATTGTCACCCAATTCAATTGATAGCTACACTATGTATTTTCACTATTTTTTCACTTTTGTTTCCAATGTCGTTATCTTCAACACTCTCATCTTTATTTTTTTTATTATTTATTACCATTTTAACTATTCCCCCATCTGTCAAGGAATGCATAACCCATGTATTATCAAAGCTCAGCATGTTTAATGTCTGATTTCTTTAACTTATTCATTCTTTGGGCTTATAAATGTGCAGACTACATAAATAAGATTTATATGATGTTATTAGTGGCACAAAAATCTTTCAAAATCTTCACCTGCAGGTTTATTTTCAAACATCTTTGTAGGCCCAAATTTTTGCTAAGTGTTTGTTAATGATGATTTATCAGCCTCAACTCCAAGCATTAACAGCTCCATAAATAGTATCCCTAATCCCTGGATTCTTCAGTCTCTGCTTACTGCAGCAAGCACAGAATTTTTTTTTAATATGCTTGCTTTTCATGGGGACACATAATTGCTTAGTCATAAGGATATATTTAAAATGTCACATGGTTGGGGAAGGGGGATGATAGGATTTTTCACTAGAAGTTTAGGAGAGGGATGTGCAAAAAATTTGTCCAAGCACAACGACTTAATTTTTTTTTTCCAGTCCAATTTTACTGCAATGAATGAACTCAGCTGCTTAGTCTCCTGGTTGGTTGTTGAACCAGTAAAAAACAAAAAACAGAAAATACAATGTACTTCTGGTATTTTTTTTTTAAATTTATATAAGAATGCACAGGTGAACTGTAGCCTCCTTCAGAGTTCCAGATGTTGGCATTCCCTAACTTCTGCCTGCTTAATGGACAGCCTTGCCACACCCAAGAATGGTTGACCTGGCTTAGTGTCACTGGTCTGAGAGCTTATCAGTCATTATGAAACTTCTCTAAAATATCATCCTAGGCCACGTGCAGTGGCTCACACCCGTAATCCCGGCACTTTGGGAGGCTGAGGTGGATGGATCACTTGAAGTCAGGCGTTCAAGACCAGCCTGGCCAATGTGGAGAAACCCCATCTCTACTAAAAATACAAAAATTCACAGGGCGTGGTGGCAGGCGCCTGTAATCTCAGCTACTCGGGAGGCTGAGGTGGGAGAATAGCTTGAACCCAGGAGGTGGAGGTTGCAGTGAGCCGAGATCGTGCCACTGCACTCTAGCCTGGGCAACAGAGTGAGACTCCATCTCAAAAAAATAAAAACAAATAAAAGAAAAATATCATCTTGGGAAAGAACTGTTCTTCATCACTAAACTTTTTTTATCTCTTTAAATACGTTCATTGTAAGTCTTCAAATTTTTAGTTTCTTTGCTATAATACCACTGCATCATGATCTAGTCTCTATTTTCTTTTGACACAGTTATACTATACAGACATTACATTATTTTGGCTGTGAGTTCATATTTCTGTGATGATACAGGAGTCTCTGTCCAGCAGTGTGTATGGGAGAAGAGCCTTAAACCAGATAGCATCTGTGTCTTCTGCAGCTATATCATTGGGCCCAATCCACACCAGGCAGGGACAGAGGATGATCAGGACATATCAACAACCAGACACCTGAAGTTAATCTCTCCCTACTGCTCCTACAAGCACTTCACCAGGACCTTGTCCTCAGGCCCCAGGAAGAACAGGACAGGAGGAGGCACTCCTTAGAAGCCAAGGAGCCCACAAGCCTTGGGGCTCAGAGGAGAGTACAAAAGCAGGTGGAAATTGCCAGAGACTCCTAAGCTCCACCTGCTGCCTCAGCTCCTCACTCAGGCACTTTTGCTGCCCGAGATGATTGCCAAAGATGCCTGCACCAGATATCTGAGCCCACACATAGGTGGGGCATGGAGAAATGAGAGCAAAACTGCAACAGGAGGGAGAAGGGACAGGAGAGGAGGGAGAGAGAGCGATCACATGTACTTTCATGTTGTGGGAAATTTTTCTAAAATTAAGAGCAGATTAAATCAAAACAAAAGCTATATGTATTTTTTACAGGACTAGAGGCCAAAGAAACAGAAGTAATAGAAGTGAGAGGAGACCTGCAGGGAACAGAAGCAGCAGCTGTTTGATTCATTTTGCAATTCTCTACTCAGAGCCCCGCACTGCTCCGGGGACTAGCCCTGAACAGTGCGGGCAACTTAGCTGTCCCCAAAAAGTGGACCCCACACACACTGCCCCAGAGCCTGAGCTGGGAAACAGAGACAGTGGTAGCAGGAAAGTGTGAAGAACCATGACAGCTTAATGAATAGCAGCAGGTTGGATAAGGCCAAGGGCCTGTGATATCTATCAGCAATCAACCAAGAGAGTAGAGGGGCTCCCAGAGCCTAAAGGTAACCGAGTACAGTTCACCCGTCAGCAGCTACAGTGCCTGCTGCCTATGACCTGGATGGCCTCCTCTCAGAGAGCCAGTGGAAAGATCGCACAATCTAAATGAACGCAGCCAGAACAAAGCCCTGCTTTCTACCATTCAGAACTGGAATTCCATCTGTCAAAAGATCATTATTATCACCATCATTCTGGCAAACATATCAGGATACAATTATGAGATTGTAGCTGAGACTTTTCTTCCCTACATTTTTCTTTTTTGCCCCGAGGGCCCTGGGGCCTCCGGGAGTGACATTTATTTCTTGGGGGAAGACAGTTCTGAGTAAGGTCTAGAACAAAAAGTCCACTGATTTCTGAAACAGACTGAAAGAATCTTAGAAGAAACATCACTTGTGAAAGATGTGACTATTCATTGTAAGAGTTTTTGAAAAAATCTCTGTCTTTTTTTTACAAGAGTGCTGGAGAAAAAATTCCCTTTTCTATCTCCCTCACTCCCCTCTGTCTCCTTCCCTCCCTCCCTGGCGTCTCTGATTTGACCTGAGAGATGCACCAGCAGAGACTGAGGGTTGGATCTCGGGGGCAGCCCTGAGGAAGCATCCTGTTGACCAAGCAGCCAGGAGGAGTGTGGGAAAGGCAACAGAGTGCCCTCATCAGCTCTCACCCCTGCTGCTAAGAGAAGCATGGAATGGCTGAGATCAGTGTGACAGTCCCAAAGGGACACATTTTTCTAGCCAGGGTGGCACAGAAACCAGAGCCATGGTGTGATGTGTGCTTCCTTCAGCAGACATTACCAATGAGGGAGGAGGTGACTCCCAAAGACAAACAGAATGAGACACCCCAGGGAAGGCCAAAGAGAACTGAAGGTGGCCCTCGCACCTTCAGGCATGAGGATGATATCCAGGAACTAAGGTATCCATGTGGAGTATTAAGAGGGGCAGAATGCGAAGAAAGTATCTTGAATTGGTCAGTTTTAGACCAAAAGAGACTAAATTCAACTCTATACTGGAAGTGTCTGAGTTTATTTGGAGTCAAAATGATTAAGATTTCCACCATCAGTAGCAACAAGGGTGTAGGTTATTTGTTAAGTCAAGTATGTTGAAATATAATTTACATGCAGTAAAATTCACTTTTAAGATATAGTTTGATGAGTGTTACCAAATGCATACCGTCTTGGAACTACTACCACAATCAAGATAGGGAATATTTCCATCATACGCAATACTTTCCTTAGGTAGGGCTGTAGACTTTAATCAGTTGTGGAGAAGGAAAAAGGTTATATTTTGCACCCCTCAAAGTTATCATTATGAAGATTCAAATCCACCACATGATGGTGAAAACAATGCAGATATAGCAGTAACCTGGACCATGTCTAGAAAGATGGCCTTATACACGACACGTGTGTGTTTCTCAAATGAATGTATAAAGGAATTGAAGCCAATTAATTGTTTATAATATATACTATATTTAGCATAGTTCTGTCTTTAATCTGGATTCCATTGTAACGGTCATCTCATATTCTTCTTGGGCCAAGAAATTTTTCTTTCCCTTGGTGGCCCATTTCTGATTACACAAGGTAAAGTGAAAATTGCAGACATGTAGCAATGAGGGCAGCCCTTTGCAAAGTTGGCTGGAATGGAGTAGCTTCACTATTTAGAGACCAGAAGTTTATCTGTGGAATGGAATTGAGTCTTCCCCTATCAGACTTCTATATGTGTCTATAAATGCATAGAACATTAGGACCAATAGATGTTTCAGGAGGAAGGGCCACTTCTAACCTAGTCTAAGATGTTGCGATTGAACATGAGCAAAGAAGTACTGAGGACCACAGAATTTTGGCCCCAGAAGCAAAGGAGCAGGCGGCTGCCTCACCCACAGTCAGCCATCTGTCAGTAATAGAAAGTCATAATAAATTAGTTGAGCCAGGCAATTTTCCTCCTAGATTTAAGCAGCTATTGCCAGAGAAATGCCCTAAAAGGAAGCAATCTCCTCAATTTAGGATGATTTTGAATAAAGCATGAAAGAATATTTGGTAATTGTGTTATTAAGGTCACTTAAAGTTATCAGTGCTGTATCAGGCAATGGCTGTGTCTGCAGGACTCTGTAGCCCGAGCTGCCACTTCTGAGGGCACTGCTGCAGAAGTCCACTCATCCGTGCACGGGGCGTCTTGGTTTCCCTGCTCCTAACTCTCGTGTTCCTAGGGGCAGGGCTCATGTTTTTTCAGGTTAGAATCCCCAGCTCCTAGCATACATAAATATCTGCTGAATAAAGAAGTGCTCTTTCATCCATCCGTTGATGAGTCTTGTGCACCGTACTCTGCTAGTCGCCAGAGAACCACTGATCAGGTATGAATCATCTAAAGAAGGCAGCGGCTGCTCCTCAACCAGAGCTGCACCCTTTCCAGGCCACCTTCCCAGGCACTCTGCAACCCCAGCCCCAAAGTGCTCCTCCCCGATAGTCATTGGAACTTGTCTCCTCCTTCCTAACTTTGTTCTTGTTTCCCAGTTCACCCCAGGGGCCACCCAGCTTCTGGCCCTTTGGCCACATCTCCTAGACCCAGGTCCATATGTGTTAGTGGAGTGGACAATAGAATTTCGCTTCCCAGTCTCTGACCGTCCCTAAGGAGTGCCATCCACCAGCCTGTGGAGTGACTGAAGAGGGGTGAGGTGGGGACCTAGCACGGTGAGCCCTTCCTGCCAGACGGTGGGCTAGAGGAGCTCCCCCTAAGAGAGCTCATTTAGAATGCCTCCTCATCTTTACACAGAGTGACCCAGTGGCGCCATTCATTCTCCTTCCATCCAAACTATCCAAGATTTCTCAGTCTGCTCAGTCTGCTCAGGAAATATTCTCCATTTAACAAATCAACAATAGGATCACATAAGAATATCATTTTTCCAGCTGTATCCCTAATGTTGCAGACTCCTGTTCTCCTAACAAGATGTATAGTTCATATTTTATTGGGAAACGATCTATGGGACTTTACCTAGAGAGATGTGCCCTTGTGCAAACATGTATGTAAGCATGTCTACACATGCACACACATACGCACACACAGAGGCAAGCATGTCTACACATGCACACACATACGCACACACAGAGGCAAGCTTGTCTACACACGCACACACATACGCACACACAGAGGCAAGCATGTCTACACACGCACACACAGAGGACTCCACAAACTTTATTAGGGGCAAACAGCATTACACCCCAGTGAAATCCATGAGACCTTACATCTTAATTAGGACCCTAATCAGAAGATTCTCCACTCAGGTCCTTCTATAGGTTGGTGCAAAAGTAACTGCGTTTTTGCCATTAAAAGTAAATAAATTGAGGAGCTGAATAAATAAATTGAAACTACATAAATAAATAAATTGAGCTAAATATTTATCTAGGTCCTCAATTTAGAGAAGGTGGTATGAAGGGTTCTTTGGGCCACCCGGGCTTCCAACTCTGTCCAGCTGGTAAATCATCCTGGGGCCATGCTCTCTCAGGACACTTTCTTTCATCTTGGGAAAAAGTTCTGAGCAAGTTTCAGGTTCTACCTACCTTGGTGGACATAACCAAATAACCATAAAGTTCAAGGAGAAGGCTAAAAGGCCATGAGCTTCTCATTGATGCCCTCAGCCTTATCACAGAGCACACAATATTGTTAGTCAACATGGGTATTTTTTGTGGAACCTTTCCTAATCAGAAAAAAGAGTGCAATTGTGTTTTGGGGAGTTCCCTAGTCCCTTAGTCTTAGCCATGAGGCTTTAAAGCGCCTAGGTAACACTAATGACTGCCCCAGGGACTCCTCACGTGCCCCCTCTCCCAACAGCGGGTCTGCTTCCCTCTGCACCTGAGCCCTGCGATGCTGTGCAGGGATGGCTACCAGCCCCTGCAGGACTGGAGCCAGGGTGGGAACAAGGGCCCTGGAGCTCTGTAGGCAGAGCGACCAAACTTCCCGAAGATAAACCCCTAGGCTGAAGCTTCCCTTTGATTTAATTAATGAACCATTTTAGTGCTTTCTCTCAGGTCACCAAGAATTAAGCTCTCGGCCGGGCGCGGTGGCTCACGCCTGTAATCCCAGCACTTTGGGAGGCCGAGGCGGGCGGATCACGAGGTCAGGAGATCGAGACCATCCTGGCTAACACGGTGAAACCCCGTCTCTACTAAAAATACAAAAAATTAGCCGGGCGTGATGGCGGGCGCCTGTAGTCCCAGCTACTCGGGAGGCTGAGGCAGGAGAATGGCGTGAACCCGGGAGGCGGAGCTTGCAGTGAGCCGAGATCGCGCCACTGCACTCCAGCCTGGGCGACAGAGCGAGACTCCGTCTCAAAAAAAAAAAAAAAAAAAAAGAATTAAGCTCTCAGAGCACTCATTGTGGTGAGATCGCATTGATACGGCCCAAAAAAATCAGATCTCAGGAACAGATGGCAAATGAGATTCAGCGTTAAACATGTGCAGACAGTTCAGTTCCAGTCTGCACTGAAGGTTTGGGATCCAAGACCATATATGGCGGCGGTTTGGGGCTGCATCATCCTCTGCCTCTTGGTTGAACGTACATATCTGATTGCTGAAAAAGAAATACCTCTGGGCCGGGCACCATGGCTCACACCTGTAATCCCAGCCCTTTGGGAGGCCGAAGCGGGTGGATCACCTGAGGTCAGGAGTTTGAGACCAGCCTGGCCAACGTGGCAAAACCCTGTCTCTACTAAAAATACAAAAATACATACATACATACATACATACATACATACATAAATACATAAAAATACAAAAACTAGCTGGGCGTGCTGGTGCACGCCTGTAGTCCCAGCTACTCAGAAGGTTGAGGCAGGAGAATCCCTTGAACCCAGAGAGTGGAGCTGAAATTGCACCACAGCACTCCAGCCTGGGCAAGACTCTGTCTCACACACACACAAAAGAAGTACGTCTGAGCCGTAGAGAGAAAAGGGATGCCACAGTTGGGAGGGGAGTGGAGTTTCTTGCAGTTCTACAGAAGGTTGCCAGGAAAGCACCACTGGAAACGTCCCTTGGATCAGAGACCTGAGCACAGATGAAGAGCTGGCCATGCAGAGGCCTGGGCAAGGCCTGTGGTAGAAGATGGGACAGAAAGGGCAGGGACTTGAGGGCTCTGGGGATGCAAGCTAGAGCCACGAGGGAGATAGAGGCTGGAGTTGGGGGCAGCAGGTGGTGGCGGGACACAAGTAGGTCCTTGTAGGACATTGTGATGACTTTGGCTGTTACTCTTAGTAAGTTAGAAAATCTTTGGAGGGTTGTAAGCAAAGGAATGACATAATCTGATTAACATTTTAAGAGGGTCACTCTGTCAGTGGGGTTGAGAACAGCCTATACTAATCCCAAAGTGCTCTTTGTGATACCAGTGTTCCCATGATAACAGCTAAATGATGCGAAGGAAGGAGGGGAAGGAACGAATTTAGTGTAGTGAATGCCTCCTCTGTGATTGGCACCTATCACGCTGCTCTGCCGTGCTCCTGGTGGAAACCCCACAGGAGTCCCATGGCCTGGGTTTGCCTAGAAAGGTCTCCACTGACACTGCTGTCCTGAAATAATGATTCAGAGCCCTTCTTTGCTCTCAAAAAGAGTCCTGGTTTAGATGGTGGATTAAATGGTAATCATTCTGGCAATAGATGTTGTATTTCCCATTTTACAAAGAAAGTAACAGAAACTCAGAAAACCTGGCCACTTGCCCCGATTCACATAGACAGTGATGGAGACCTAGATTTGAGGCCAGATGCTGTGTATCTGAGCTACAGTCCTCTCGTGGACGAAAAGGTCTGAATCATTCTGAAGCCCATGTTTTCCCCTCACATATTGACGAGTACTGTGATAAAGGCTAAAGCATTAAAGAAAGCTTGTCCTTTTTTTTAATTTAGCTCAGTTGTTATCTAAAACTTGCTATAGGTTGTCAGCAGGCATTTCAGCTTATTTTCTCATGACTTCAAGTTTCATAAATGCAAATATTTTGAAGTAAGCATATTTCAAATATGATGGTACTTTAATACATTCTCAGATGGTTATTTCTTGATTTGAAGTAAAGCCCTTCTGACCACTTACCAAAGTCTGGCATCAAACATTTCTTCACCCATAGATGTGGCCTCGAACCTCACCTTCTTTTATCATCCATCTCTCCTGGAGAGAGCCTGGAGCCAGAATATGTGGCAAGGCCGCCTTGAGCTGAGTCAGCATTCTTATCAGCCCTAAGCATCACTGCCAGGCCGTTAACTAAAGACTCTTCAGGACAACAAGCCAAGGGCAATCGGCATCTCCTCCAGGCTGCTCCCAACCAACACCGCGGATGGTGAATAAATCAGAGAAAGGCATGAAACAAGCGGCATTTGGCAGTGCTGGCCTCTGGGAGGAGATCACTATAATCCCACCAGCAATCTAGCTCAGCCCCCAAAGAATGATGACTTATAGACTAGTAGTCTCAAAACACTTTTCTTTTGAAAACATTCCAGCAATCCTTTGAAAATAAAGACAATGTCACAAAATTAATCAGCTCAGAGTGTAAGTGCCAACTGCCTGGAAAACCACTCTTTTTGTGCTACTAAATTAAAAAGTACCCAACCCTCAAGTGCATCCCTAGGACTTTACCAGCATGGCAACTCCAAGATAAGTATAATACCTTCATAATTTAAAAGTTTCTACTCATCACTCCTTGTGTTTTTCCCATGGTCAGCTAGAGAATGCTCTGACAGAGGGACAGACAATCCCAAAATATTGAAGGTCAACATTTCCTTCCTTCTCTTCTCAAAGCCAAATCAAGCAAGTATCAGTTCATTGGTCTGAAACCACTGTGGGCTTTCCTTGATGTCATGGGAATAATAAATGAGCCTCTGGATGGCACCAAGATGATTTTCCAAAAGATGGTACTCAGCATGCCCAGACCACTCCTTACCCACCCATGAGTTTTGGTCTCTGTTTAATTCCTGAATATTGGGGTGTTATTTTTTTCATTTTCTTATTTTAATGGTTTCCCCCTAAATGTGCAAATATTTAATCTGGGAAAGGGGCAACTGGATTGATATGTCAGAGCCTGAGAAAAATGAGAAAACGTGGTCAGATTAGCTGTAAGTATCACTATTACATTATATTCTTCTGCTGGAGAAAATACCTTAAGAAATGGTTAGTGTGCTTCGGCTAAGAAATTACCCCCTTTAAATGGGAAATGCTAATGGATAAAGTTTCATTAGCTAGTTTGGAGAAAGGATGAACAGAAAGATGCAGGGAAGACATGCTGAGCCTTTATTGCTGCTCAAGTTAAATGGACCCAAAATCAATAGCTCATTCAAGATACAATGAAGTTGCTCTTGGACCTCAAATTAAAAAAAAAAAAAAAACTCCCACAACTGCCTTCCACATTTTTTTTTTTTTTTGCATGTAACAAATGTGCTCTGATAGAGGTAACTGAAAGAAATACAAGAGTTGTCTAACAGTCTTTAAAGTTCGCTTTAAAATAATGCAGCCTTGGGCAGATCACCTGAGGTCAGGAGTTCGAGACCAGCCTGGCCTACATGGTGAAACCCTATCTCTACTAAAAATGCAAAAATTAGCCAGGTGAGGTGGCTCACACCTGTAATCCCAGCTACTCAGGAGGCTGGGGCAGGAGAATCGCTTGAACCTGGGAGGCAGACGTTGCAGTGAGCCGAGATCATGCCACTGCACTCCAGCCTGGGCAACAGAGACAGACTCCATCTCAATAATAATAATAATAATGCAGCCATTAAAAAAATAACAAATTAAGAAATATCAAATATAGCACACCATCAGAGTTCTTCTGTTTCTTATCAGTACCATGGATTTCAACATTTTTTTAAACATCATTTTTTAAAACTAGAATGAATTATTGACATGTTAGCAATGAGGTAAATAGAATAGATAGGTCTTGAGACATGCAGGGTAGAAACCAGAATTCTAAATTTTTTAGGACCCCTTCATTTTTCCCACTTCATCATCTTCTGGGCATCCCTGGATACCACTGCCACCTTCACATGACTGCAGAACAGCTACAAAGAACCATTAGCATCAGGAGCTTTATGATGTGTTAAATGAAATCTTATATGAGAGAATGTTTTTGCAAACTGTCAAAATATATACAAATATAAAGCATTAGTATTATTCTACATTTCTCATTTCATTAAGCAGGACTTACCCCAAATCTTTCTTGCTGTGTCTGAATTAATCAACTAGTATCTGGGGGCACGTACCCATGTGTTCTGTGCCATTCTAACAGAGATTGAGAGTATGTGGGATGGAGTACCAGCTGGGATATAAGGCTAATCAAGGAGACGCTGGTGGAGAGAAGCTCAGCTCCTCTGGTAATTGTAGAGGAAATCAGCAGGAGGTGAAGGGCAGGGACAGGGAGGGTTCAAAGAATCACTGAAATGCTGAGCAAAGACTTCCAGGGGCTACTGAAAAGAAGGAACTGATGAGAGGCCAGAAGAGGCGGAGTCATTAGACTGAAGATGGTAACTATGGCCATGAAGACAGAACGACTTCTAAAGAACAGGACCCCTATCCGAATCATCTGGATTTCCTCTGGTGCTCATTACTCCTGGCTCACACCAGCCACCTGAGACCTGTTTGTAGGCATGTGTTTACCCTTATCTGTGTGGAATGGTTGAATGAGTGGGTATTAAAGATGATGGGATGGTAAACACCTAATGGAGTGCTGGGGCTCTAGGCAGGAAAGAAGACAGGGCTGAAGATGAAAATGTGTCATTCTTTTGTGTAGAATTAACAATAGAAGTTAGAGAGAGGCTCAAAGGGGAGTAGCGAATCAAGCATTTAAACCCACCTGTTCAAGGCAAAATGACCAAGTAGGGCCAGTAATATAAAGAGAAAAACTTGGATGAAACAGTCAAAGAACTAGGCTGGTACCACGTGATGAAGGTCAAGGTTGGAGAAATATTTAATAATGATGATGGTGGTAATGGCTAGTATTTCTTGTGGAATTATTGTATGCTAAGAACACTGCTGTATACTGTAAGTACATCATCCTAAATATTATAAATGCATCATCTCATGTACTGAAAACAATCCTGTGACATAAGCGCTATTTATCACCATTTTACAGACAAGGCATTGTTGGCTAAGCTACTTAGCCTCCATGACACAGCTAATCACATCACCAAGCCAAGACTTGGTTCCAGAGCCTCTAAGAACCTCTGCCTCTTCAAATGAGAGATCATGAGTATTAGTATCAAATACAACAGAGAGGTTCAGGACACTAAGAATACACACACACACACTCATACACACAGACTTTTTCACATATGCATGCAGGAATATGCACACACATGTATACACATACACATAGTGTCACATGCATGCACACACTCATACTCATATACACACATGCATACATTCAGTCACGCACATACATATGTAAGCATTCATGCACATACATTGAAACACTCACATGCATACATTCTGTCACGCACATACATATATAAGCATTCATGCACATACACTCAAACACTCGCATACACACAAACACATACATGCACACATATACACACACATATACACAGTCATTTCATTCCGAACAAAGAGGCTATCAGTATCCATTAAGAAATAACGTTTTCTCTCCAGTGGTGGAAGCAAAAAGAAGGTAGTTATTAGAGATACCGGGAATGGACAGAGAGAAAACTAAGACATTGGGTGAGTTCGCTTTCAAGCAAAAAAGAAAAAATACTCAGTAAAGGAATTCAGGTGCTACAAAGTTCATGATTGCTGACATTTGTTAACATAAATAGCTAAGAAGAAAGTCACATCTAAATGGGTAGCAAAGCAGATTACAGAAACATGAGCTGAACACACACATCTATTCTTGGATATACATTGTCACCTTTGAACAGACATACTGGTGTTAATCCTAATGTTCTAAATCAGGGGTGGGCAAACAACTTGCGGCCCGTGGGCCAAATCTGCCAGCCACTTATTTTTGTACAGTCCAGGAGCTAGAATGCTTTTGATTTTTCTTAATGATTGAAAAAATCAAAACCAGAATACTATTTCTTAACAAATAAACATTATATGAGACTCCAATTTCAGAGTCTACACATAAAGTTTTATTGGCACACAGCCACATCATTTGTTTCCATATTATCTATATCTGCCACCTCACTACACTGGCAGAGTTGAGCAGTTTTGGCAGAGACTTTATAGCCCACAAAGTGTGAGATATCTACTGTCTGGTCCTTTACAGAAAAAGGTGCCAGCCCCTATTCTAAATCATCTCAATTATTTTAATTTTCAATACACATCACAAAGGAAATGAAATTATATACCTGGCAAAGGGGCTTTCTTTGTTCCCATGATGGGTATTTCCTTCCATAGGTCTCCATCATTTTCATTCTCAGCTATCCAGCAATCAACAGGTAAACAAAATAGCTCATATGTGGCTATATTTTCAAGTCTAACTTCTTCCAGATACCACCTGGGATTCTTTCCAGTGTTGTCATGTCCAATACGTATTTTATAGATTTCACCAATATCTTTGAGATTGATCTGCAACACAAAGGATAAAAGGGAACTAAAACTCCCTACATCTCCAATTTCCAAATTCATATTCCATTTTGAACTCACTACTTACTTTTTTATCATAAATACTCCTTACTAATTTCCCTTAGAACCAGTTACTTCTAACACCATGAAATGCTGTTCTATATGATGAAGCATGTATCCACTGACCATGGAAAAACCAATAAATTAAATCCAGCTAGTTTTCATTACATCCTTTCTTTTAGCAACTCACCATTACTATCTTGCAATATGCATATTTTATTGTAATTATTATCACACACTATTCATTCAGTGGTTAGACCTGAAGAATAAGACAATCCTATGCTCCAGTGTTATTAAGATTGAATTTTCCCATTACAGTGAGATCCTGAGGAAGAGACCACATGTACACCTAGATTTAAACTAGGGTTCACACTGTGATTCTACAAAAGTGTTGGTAAAATGATTGTATTCCTTTGCACCCCCCAGAACACATAATTATTCAGTATGACAAATATTCTAAGGTATTATTTATTATCCAGAATAAGCAATATTTTTCTTTTGAAAATTCCTACAGGGGTCATATGAAAAAAAATTGATCAATTATGTACTGCATTAGTTTTCTATTTCTGTTGTAACAAATTACCACAGACTTAATTACTTGAAATAAGACCCATTTATTGTCTTCCAATTCCATGAGTCAGAAGTCCAGGCACCATGTGGCTCAGCTGAGCCTCTACTTAAGACCACACAGTCTGAGATCAAGGCACTGGGTGGGCTGGGCTCCTCTTTGGAGGCTCTGGGGAAGCTTCTGCTTCCAAGCTTATTCACGCTGTTAGCAGGATCCTGTTCCTTGAGGCTGCAGGATTGAGTTGCCTGTTTCCTTGATATGTGGCCCTCTGAATCTCCAAGTTACCAAGGGCACATCAAACCCTTCTTATGTTTGGAATTTCTGCTACCATTGGGAGAAAAATGTTTGCTTTTAGAGGCATGTATAACTTAGAGTAGGCCCACCTGTATAAACCAGATTAATCTTCCTATTTTAAGGTCAGCTAATTAGTAACCTTAATTACGTTCTGCAAAATCTATTTGCCATGGAGCATAACATAATCATAAGATTAACACCAGGGCCAAAAATCATGAGGCCAAAATTCTGACTGCCACATACTATAATTAGAAACCATTTAATCTGCCTTCTGATATTTCATCTGCCCTAATCCCCACAATGACCTGCAACATCTTTTCTCCCTTTGGTATTACCATAAATGGTCTCATCATCACAGAAATTACACCCGTTATCCAGACCTGCTACCTTTTTCTACTAAAATATTTTTCTTGATAATATAACCTTGGGTTGTCATATTGGTGATAATTGTTCTGAATAAATTCTGTCCTGTAGCCAAAATGCTCTCTGGTCTGGGTGCACAGAGACAGAATTCATCACAGTCAAGCTAAATAGTTGGTCTCCCTCCTATTATTTCTAGAACAATGTGATTACAGGAATTCTATCACATAGAAAAAATGTTAACATTGGTGCTTAGTTCAGATAAGTACAGGACTCCTAAAATCCCCCTCAAAGTTGCTGATAGAAGGAAATATGATAGAAATCAGTAGCCAAGCTCCAAAATGCACCCTAAGGCAAAATAACATGGTCTCTTCATAGAAATATGGAACCTCAGGTTTTGATATCAGACAGACCTGAGTCTGAAAGTTAGTTGCTTGTACCCTGGCTGGCTGTGTGAACTGCAGCAAGTTTTTCAACCTCTCTAAGCTTCAGTGCCCCCATCTGAATACTACAATAGTACCAATCTTACAAAGTATGATAGAAGTCAATAAATATAGCAGCTATTTTTTTATGAGTCAGAATTTTGTATTAATAACAAAAAGAAGTGGTCTAAATATATCTAATCTAAAGACAGGACAGAAAATGGGTCCAAGCACTCACAGAAGGAAATTAAAACTAAGTTTGGCCATCATAAGTGAAATTAAAATTGATAAACCCTGTGTCTAATTCTGTTGGTAATTCACAAATATACTTGTAAATAATAACTGAATAGTGTCATGGCATAGCAACTAAATTACCCATAGATTGTGCATGCCTGGGTTAGCCAACTAGAACCAGAACTGAAATGACTGTACTACAGCATGGCTAGTGCTATAGACTGCTTCCAAATTGCTTCTAATATACTAGTCAAATTAGTTTGGAACTTAGTTCTGGTTTAATACATCAACCTGAGTCACTTCAGTTTTAATGAAATAAAAATGTAATATGCCTAGAAATTTTTCTTGCATATAACTGTTTTTGGTTTTCTACATTTAACTTCCTACATTTGAAAACACACAAAAAAGGACAGTGACTCCAAAATGTAGGATTTTTCTAACCAGGATACCCTAAACCCACATGAAACTGTAGTATTTTTTCAATAAATGGTAAATAAGTTATTTTTAAAACTTAAGTTCTAGGAGCAAATTTCATGTTGTGCAAAGTCTGTATCCTCTGTTTAAGACACTTTCATATGTTGGAGAAATACATTGGAACACCAATTAGCTTTGTGATCACTGAATTCAATCTGGGACATTTTATCTTAACTCAGCATCTCAAGTCATCTAGGACAGTTCATTTTACATATTGATTGCCCTTCAAGGAAATACTATAGCTTTCAACTCAGGGCAGGAATGTAGAAGTATAAACTAGAAACTTGAGTTCTAACAAGTTAGAAACACTAAAAATTATTAGGGTAAATTTTAAGAGGAAGCGACACCACAGAAAAAAAAACTCCCAAAGCATAGACAATTTGTTATATTATACAACATGAAAAATATGATACTCTTCTCCTCTACACATCCTGGGTAAAAATTTCTTATTAAAGAACTGGAAAATAAAACTTTCCTGGCTTAATGAGTAAATGATACTTAGATTTTTTTTAAAGGCTACAAGGGCTTTATGGCCTAGAGTATTCAGGTTTCCTTCTGAAACTAAACAGGGGTCCTTGGTTTAAAAAATGCTTTATTCTTTAGCCTTGGTGTCATTCACAAAGCTGAATTCAAAAGCCCTTTCCTCAAAAATCTTAAAAGGCTTCAAGAATCTAAGTGATCTCAGATTCTAGTGGGTTTTTCCCTGCACAGAATATCATATTCTCCTACTCCCGAACCCCTGACTCTGACCTTGACTTTCAGAGGGAGCAGATTTCTCACGCATTTGATTATCTAGAGTTATGATGCCTCTGAAGATTTAGGAGCTACTAGCTCTAAATAATTCTGGGTACCTTAAATACCCTTGTCTTACTTTCTTGAGAAAATTTAAACTTAAGTCTTAAGTTTCATTCTTACGTCTTTAGTCTTAAGTCCTTTGCTCATTTTTAGCATTCCCCACTAGACCCTTAACTCCTTGAGGATCTGAGCTCTGTCTTTCTTTTCTTTACCCTTAGTATTTACACAAAATTTGGCAGAGAATAGACTGCTTTAAACATATGTTAAATAAATCATATAGCTGTTGATTTTTTTTCATTTCATGTGTTTCCTTCGTTCTCTTTGGCTTCTATCAAAATTTTGGTGGGCACAAAAATCTGATAATAATTTGCAAAGTTTTGATGATGTGTTATAACAGTCTCCTTATAAGTATCTGAGCCCCAGTAACTGGGAAAATGTTCTTATTAACACTTTGATGCTTGTGTGTGTATTTTTTTAATTTAACAATAACAGTTTGTAATCCAATTAGTTGCTATTTAAATGAATGAACAATATGGCTTATATTTCGTTACAAAGTCTATATTTTCAACAGTGAATTATTTCTATTGGAAAACAAAGTCCTGATATGTTTTTGAAGGAGTTGCATGATTAAGGTTAAAGCCAAGGTCCACTAATATGGATCTTTAACTTTCTCTAACATAGCAGTCATATTTCTCCTGGATTTTGAAGTAAATCTTGATACATCTTGGCAAAATATAAATGGATTGTAATCAATTCTTCATGTAGTTTCCACTTTTATTCTAGAAGGGTAACTTATTTTGACCTAACTCTCTAGCAACAACAATAATAAATTCTGCTTGGGGGCGCTGTAAAACAAACAAAGCAGGCAGCAAAGCCAGGGATTTGACCTTAAATGAGGGAGAAAAGACCTTACCCTTGAAAATAGCCAATATCTATATTTGTATAGCTTTTTGCCTGAGGGCATTTCCAATTCTATGAGAAACAACAAGGCTAAAACTCAAGCAGAAACACACAGTCTAATCTTCTGAAGAATGGGCAGAATGAACTTGGAACTAATTTGGAACTACCAGAGAAGCTGGAAATTAAGAGGGGAGATCCCAGAAAGGAGGGAACAAAAGTAGGTGATACAAATCTGCATGTAAATGCCAGTCAAATCCTAGACCAATGACTACACTATTCACATGCAGGTATGACTGCAAGGAGCTCAGAGAGAAAACAAGTCAGAAGGCTAAAATAACTGAGTGGCAATTCTAGCTGTTACTTACCACAAGTGACTTTAGAAAAAGACTTTAAAGTTTGAGTTACACCAAGTTATAAAAGCATGATAAATTCCCAAGGCTTTCCATCAAATCCCTAGAAGTACCATGCATTAGAAATGACAACTACATCTCTTTACTAAAAAGATTCTCTCAAGACTAAGGATAAAGCTGAAATAGCCCTGTCCTAACAAGGCATAAAAACAAACCCCTACATTCGAGATGATCCACAAATTAACAGCACTCAACATTCTTCAGAAGAATATAACAGAATACAGAGTTACTGCACTATTATCCACAAGGTCTAGTATGCAATCAAAATTACTAGACGTATGAACAAACTGCATAATGTCAATAAAAAAAGGAGTTAATAAAAATACACCTGCAAATAACATGGATGTTGGAATTAGCAGACAAGGATATTAAAATATAGTAAATATGCCATATAATCTACAGGAAAAGAGGAATATAATGAGTAAAGAGATAAGCATTGTCAAGTGCTATCTAGAAATTATATTAAAAAAGTGAAAATCCTAGATCTAGAAAATACAATAAGTGAAATAATAATTAATGGAATAAAATAACCAATTAGACACAAAAAAAGTCAGTAAACTTGAAGACAGTTAATAGAAATTATCCATATTGAAATAATTAGTAAAACAATTTAACAGCATCTCAGCAACCTATGAGACAGTATCAATTAAACTAACATATATATAATTAGACTCCTGGAAGGAAAGAAGAGATTGAATAGAGCAGAAAAAATACTTAAATATTTATTAAAATTTTTCAACTTTGGTGAAAAACAGCAACCCACAGAAAAAGCAGTCATAGTGAATCTCAAGCAAAATATATATAAAGAAAATCACACCTAGTAAGATCATAGTAACTGATGAAAAGGAAAGAAAAATTCTTAAAAGCAGCCAAAGAAAAATACTATTTTTATATAGGAGAATAGTAGTAAGAATAGTGGCTATTTTTGCTTTAGAAATAATGCAGGTCAGAATACGATGAAGCATCTTTTAAGTTCTAAGAACAAATGAACATTGTCAAACTGAAGTTTTATATCTAGCAAAAAATATTCTTTAAACATGAAGGTAAAATGAACATCTCTTCATTAAAAAAAGCTAAGAAAATTTATAACTAGCCAACTTGTACTATAAAAAATGCAAAGAGAAGTTCTTCAGGTTTAAGAGAAATAATACAAGATGGACATGTAAATGTATAGCAAAAAAGGAGAAGCATGGATATAGTAAATATACTATACATAAAAGGGTATATATAAACCACAATTTTTCTTCTTTTATTAAATTTTATGCAAATCAATGGACTGTTTAAAGCAAATATAATGAGGAATAGGATGTTTTGTGTTTTATGGGGTTTGTAATATATGTAGAAATAAAATACATAACAGTAATAGCACAAGGGGTTGAAGGGATATTAATAGGATAGCACTTTTTAAAGTTTACTCTATGTGATAAGAATGCATATTGTAATGTGTACAAAAACCACCAAAAACAAAAAACAGGCACAGGTAATAAGCCAAAGGAGAAGATACTATTGAATGTTAAAAAAAAAAAAAAAGAAACAATAGGTTATCCCAAAAAAGAGAAAGGAGAAACAAATTAATACAAGATTGAGATATCCAGAATATATAAAGAATTCTAAAACAACAATAAGGTGCAGCCACTATGTGAAAACATTTGGTAGTTCTCATCATGTTAAATATAGTATTACCATATGACCCAACATTCCACTGCTGGGTATATATCCAAAAGAATTGAAAACAGGCATTCAGACAAATACTTGTACATAAATATTCAGAGCAACAAAGTCTATGCAGCCAAAATGTGAATACAAACCAAATGTCCAACAATTGATGAATGTATCAACAAATTGTGATATATACAAACAAAGGAATATTATTCAGCCATAAAAAGAAGTGAAGTACGGATATATGCTTCAACATGGATAAAACTCAAAAAACATGATGCTAAGGGAAACAAGTCAAATAAAAAAGACCATGTACTCAGTGAGCCCATTGATATAAAATATCTAGAAATAGTTGAAGAGGCAGAAAACAGATTACTGGTTGCCAGCTCTGAAAGGGAGGGGAGAATGGAGAGTAATTGCTGAATGTGTACAGAGTTTTTCTTTTGGCATGATGAAAATGTTTTGGAACTAGACAGGGTAGTGGCTGCATAACATGAACCACTAAATGTACTAACTGCCACTGAATGGTATGTTTCAAAATGGTTAATTGTATGCTATGTGAATTTCAACTCAATTTATTATAAAAGTAAATGGATCCAACTTTTTATTTCAATGGCAGAGATTATCAGACTGGATTTAAAAAGTAACATCTAACAATATGCTATATATAAAAACTGTACTGTATAAAGATACAGACAGCTAAAAAAGGAAAGGATGGAAAAATGAGATACCAAGAAAACACAAAGCATAACAAATCTGCATCTGTATATTAACATTAGATAACAGTGACTTTAAGAATAGAAATGTTACTAGAAATACAGAAGGTCAGTGGGGGGAGGGAGTAGGGATAGCATTAGGAGATATACCTAATGTAAATGATGAGTTAATGGGTGCAACACACAAACATGGCACATGTACACATATGTAACAAACCTGCACATTGAACTTAAAGTATAAAAAAAAAGAAATACAGAAGGTCATTTTACGACAAGAGTCAATTCAGCAAGTAGATATAATAATCTTCAATGTGAAGGTACCTACTAATAGAGCTTAAAAACAGGAAGAAAAAGCTTGATAGAAATAAAAGGGATAGACTAATATGCAATCATATTTGGCGATTTTAACATCTTCTCTCAATAATTGATAGATATTTACAAAAAATAAGTAGGAATATAGAAGACTATCAATACTATCAACCAACTTGCCCTAACTGATATTCAGAGTACATTATATCCAAAAGCTTCAGAATACATACTCCTTTTTTTAATTCTAAGAACATTGAGATGTGTAGCTTTTCCAAATTAAATGGATGTAAAATTTTAATTCAGAGAAATTTATACTGGTTTATGGGAGAAAGTGTTGTCCTTTCCCCCTCCCCAGAATCATTCCACATGATCTATTCATATAATTCTTAGTAAATTTTCGATCAAATAATTGAGAAATCCAGTGACTTTTCTCACCAGATAAGGGAAAAATCTAGTGAATTAAAGTCTCTCTGCTTATTTATCCAAATGATTTTTTAATATTTACTTGGTTCAGTCAGTTCTTAAGAACATAGACATTTGCTGATCTTTCTGTATTTTTTTTGGAATGATCATAGATATACCAGAGGTAAAATGGTGTCAAATACCTATCCTGAACATCCAGAGAGCCTCCTTATATTCATCTAGAACCCTGATTATGTAATTCCATCATAAATATATCAAAAGTCAGATGTTCTCTCCATGTTCTGTCTCCTCCAAAAACATACTTGTGATTCTTCTGCTTTGTACACTTTATTAATATCATTAATATAAATTTTTATTGATTGTATTTATAATGGAGGCTTTTATTTTCTGGTTTCATCTAATTCTTTAATTTCTCAACAAACCGTATTTTTAAAAATATATGCTCTATTTCCCAAAGTTCCCATGATGTTTTGGAAAACTTTTTGGTGGAGCAAGAGCATATGGCATTAGCCATTGGCAGGAAGCAGAGGCAGGTTTACCATGAAGGTTTACATTTCAAGCCCAGCAAAACCAAATCCACTTCCTATCTAGAAATTATATATAGTCATGCACCGCATAACAACATTTGGGTCAATGATGGACTGCATATATGCAGTGGTCTTGTAAGATTATAATGGACCTGACAGGAGTTTGAGATCAGCCTGGCCAACATGGCAAAACCCCGTCTCTACTAAAAATACAAAAATTAGCCAGGCATGGTGGTAGGCACCTGTAATCCCAGCTACTCAACAGGCTGAGGCGGGAGAATCGCTTGAGCCTGGTGGGGCAGAGGTTGCAGTGAGCTGAGATCGCACCACTGCACTCCAGCCTGGGTGACAGAGCGAGACTCCATCTCAAAAAAAAAAAAAAAAAAAAGAAGAAGAAGAAAGAAGAAAGAAGAAGAAGAAGAAGAAGATTATAATGGACCTGAAAATTTTTTATTGCCTAGTGACATCGTAGCCGTCATAACGTCGTCGGGAACACATTACTCACGTGTTTGTGGTGATGTTGGTGTAAACAAGCCTACTGCACTGCAAGTCATATAAAAGTATAGCACATACAATTATGTACAGTACATACTTGATAATGATAATGTCATAGTCTGTTGGTGTTGTTATAAAGGAATACCTGAGGCTGGGGAATTCATAAAAAAAACAGGTTTATTTGGCTCCTGTTCTGCAGACTACACAAGAAGCACAGCACTAGCATCTGCTTCTGGTGAGGGTTTCAGGAAGCTTCTACTCCTGGCAGAAGGCAAAGAGGAGCCCTGCCGAGATCACATGGTAAGAAAAGAAGCAAAAGAGAGAGGGGGAAGGTGCCAAGGTCTTTCTACCAACTAGTTCTCTTGAGAATTAAGAGCAGGAACTCACTCACACTTGAGAGAATGGCACAAAGCCATTCATGAAAGATCCACCTTGATGACCCAAAGACCTCTCACAGGCCCCATCTCCAACCCTGGGGGTCAGATTTCAACAGGAGGCTTGGTGGGGCCAAACAAATCATCTCCAAACCATAGCAGATAATAAATGACTATGCTACTGGTTTATATATTTACTATGCTGTACTTTTAATTATTATTTTGGAGTATATTTCCACTTATTTTTTAAAACTAACTGTAAAACAGCCTCAGTCAGGTCCTTCAGGAGGTATCCAGAAGAAGGCATCGTTATCATAGGAGATGACAGCTCCATGCATGTTTTTGTCGCTGAAGACCTTCCAGTGGGACAAGATACAGAGGTGAAAGATGGTGATATTCATGATCCTGACCCTGTGCAGGCCTAGGCTAATGTGTCCGTCTATATCTTATTTTTAACAAAAAAGCTTAAAAAGTAGAAAAAAATAATTACTAACTACTTTTTTTTTTTTTTTTTGAGACGTAGTTTTGCTCTTGTCGCCCAAGCTGGAGTGCAGTGGTGTGATCTCAGCTTACTGCTACCTCCGCCTTCCTGGTTCAAGCACTTCTTCCGCCTCAGCCTCCCAAGTAGCTGAGATTACAAGCACCTGTCACCACGCCTGGCTAATTTTTGTATTTTTAGTAGAGACAGGGTTTCACCGTGTTGGCCAGGCTGGTCTGGAACTCCTGACCTCAGGTGATCTGCCGTCTCGGCCTCTCTTAATTGCTTTTAAAAATAAAAAATGTAGCCTGGCACAGTGGCTCACGCCTGTAATCCCAGCACTTTGCGAGGCTGAGGCAGGAGGATTACTTGAGCCCAGGAGTTCAAGACCAGCCTAGGCAACATGGTGAAACCCCATCTCTAGAAAAACATTTAAAAATTAGCCTGGCATGGTGGCACGCACCTGGAGTCCAGCTACTTGGGAGAAGGCTGAGGTGGGAGGATCACCTGAGCTTGGGAGGTGCAGGCTGCAGTAAGTCACGATTGTACCACTGCACTCCAGCATGGGCAACAGAGTGAAATCTTGTCTAAAAAAAAAAAAAAAATACACTATAAAGAAAATATTTTTGTACTGCTGTACAATGTGTTTGTGTTTCAAGCTGTGTTATTACAGAAAAATCAAACAGTAAGCTAAGGTTACTTTGTTATTGATGAAAGAAAAATATTTTTTATAAATCTAGTGTAGGCTTGGTGTCCAGTATTTACATAAATTGGTGTACAGTAATGTCCTAGGCCTTCACATTCACTCACCACTCACTCACTTCCTCATCCAGAGCTACTTCCAGTCCTGCAAGCTCCATTTATGGTAAGTGCCCTGTACAGGTATACCATTTTTTATCTTTCATATCATATTTTTACTGTACCTTTTCTCTGTTTAGATACATAAGTCATTATCATTGTGTTACAAGTGACTACAGTACTTAGTAGTACAGGTTCAAGGCCTAGAATCAGTAGGCAATCCCATATAGCATAGGTGAGTAGCAGGTTAGACCATCTAGGTTTGTGCAAGTGCACTCTATGATGTTTACACAATGACAAAATTACCTGTGACACATTTGTCAAAGGTATCCCCATCATTAAGCAAGGCATGGCTGTATTAAACTTTGAACATGAAGCAGGAAAAGTTTAATGCAGATCCTTTTAATGGTCTTTTTTGTAAATATTTTGTAGGGTTTGGATTGAGTGACATATGAGGACTTGGCAATTCTCTTCAAGTTTGTAAAATATACATTACATTGGAGACTGAATTTATGATTGGATTATTTGATGTAAAAAATATTTCTGCAATTTTCATAGGAGTTTAAACTTTGCTGTAATACTTAAGCAACTCATGTTTATATTGATGACAGAAATTCTTTATAATGGTTATTCTCTAAAAACTGAAACAACTTGTATCTTCAAAGAAATATCATGGAACAAAGAACTCCACAGTAGGCAAAGCTAACAATTTCAATTATGCATAGACTTTTGTGGTTAGACAGAAGATAAATCAGTGCTATCCCTCAAAAGCATTCCTCCAGGAGGTGGCAATGATAATGCAGACAATGTGGGGGGCACAGCCATCTACATTATTCTCCAAGTACTGCATCAAGGACTTGTCTTTCTGTTCATGATGCCCTTCCTTTACATTTTTGCCTACAAAAATGTTTCTCACTCTTTAAGATTCTGCTCAAATGCCAGCTTCTCAAATGTGGTTGCTTATCCCACGTGTTTTAAACCTGAGTCAATTGTCAGGCTAAGCTGCCTTTTTCTCTAGTCAACCATCTCTTATTACATCTTTTTTGCTTTTTGTTTTTGTTTTTAATTTTGAGTCAGGCTCACTCTGTCACCAAGGCTGGAGTGCAGTGGTTACAATCATGCTTCACTGCAGCTTCCAATTTCTGGGCTCAAGTGATCCTACTGCCTCAGCCTCCCAAGTAACGAGGACTACAGGTGCAAGCCATTGCACCAGGCTGATATTTTTTTGTGGAGACAGGGTCTTGCCATGTTGCCCAGGCTGGTCTCAAGCTCCTGGATTCAAGTATTCATCCTCTGCTCTGCCCCCCACAGTGGAATTACAGGCATGAGCCATCCTATTTTATCTCTTATATAGCTCAAGCAAAATATGTAAAGGAAAACTTGATACAACTAAAGAAAAATAAACATATCCACAAGTACTGTTGGAAACCACAACATCCATCTCTCACAAATTAATAAAACAACTAGACAGAAAATCATGAAAGATATAGAACTAATACCAACAACCAGCAGGGTCTAATAGACATGTATAGAACACTCCACCCAACAGGTAAGAGTTGTCTGTCATATACGTAGTTTGCAAATATTTTGTCCCATCTGAAGTGTGTCTTTTCATCCTTTTAACGAGGTTTTTCACATATTAAAGTTTTTAATTCTGATGAAGCCCAATTTATCACTTTTTTCTTTGATGGATCATGTTTTTGTGTCTAAAGACACAATAATACGTGCCCAAGAACTCTAATCTCTATGCTTTTTATTTCCTGAACTTTTACCACTGTATTGAATAAGAACGTTGAAGGCAGGCAGTTTTGCCTTGCAAAACTTTTCCATTAGGAAAAAAGCATTCAGCTTTTTGCCATTAAGAATAGTGTTAGCGACCTGGCACGGTGACTCACGCCTGTAATTCCAGCACTTTGGGAGGCCGAGGTGGATGGATCACGAGGTCGGGAGATCAAGACCACCCTGGCTAACACAATGAAACCTCGTCTCTACTCAAATTAGCCGGCCGTGGTGGCAGGCGCCTGTAGTCCCAGCTACTCGGGAGGCTGAGGCAGGAGAATGGCGTGAACCCGGGAGGCGGAGCTTGCAGTGAGCGGAGATCGCGCCACTGCACTCTCTCTAGCCTGGGCGACAGAGCGAGTCTCCATCTCATAAATAAAAATAAAATAAAAAATAAAAGAAAAAGAAAAAGAATAGTGTTAGCTCTGAGTATTTGTAGATGCTCTTTGTCAAGTTGATATTCGCATTTTTTCTGAGAGTTTTAAAAATTATGAATGGGTGTTGAATTTTGTCAAATGCTACTTCTGCATCAATTAACATGATCATACAATTTTTCTTTCTTAGCCTATTAATATAACAGGTTACAACTGACTCATTTTCAAATGTTTAAGCAAACTTGTATGCCTGGATAAATCTTACTTGGTCACGGTATATAATTCTTTTTTTGTAGGATACTGAATTCTATTTGGTAATATTTTGTTAAGGACTTTTGTATCTATACTCATGAGGAAAATTAGTCTGCGGTTTCCCATTTTTGGGGATGTGTTTATCTCGTTTTAGTGATCAAGGTAATAATGGCTTCATAGAATGAGTTAGACAGTATTCCCACTTCTTCTGATTTCCAGTAAGGATTGTGCAAAACTAATAATTCTCTAAATATTTGGTAGGATTCTCTAATGAAACCATCTATGGGCCTAGAGATTCTTCTCTGGGAGTTTCTAAATTAAAAATTCAATTTCCTTGCTGATTATAGGGTTATTCAAATTATCTACTTCAATCTATTTCATATTGGGTGAGTTGTACTCGTTTGTTTTTTTGAGGAAGTGATCCATTTTATCTAAGCTGGCAAACTATGGGTAGAATTGTTTGTGGTGTTCCCTTATTTTCTTTTCAACGTCTGCAGTATCTATAGTGATAACCTCTGTTTCATTTCTAATATTAGTAATTTATCTTCTCTTTTTTAATTTGTTAGGTTTACTAGCAGCTAAAAGCTCAATATTAAAAAAAAACACACAAACAATCCAATTAGAAAATGGGCAAATGATATAGAGATATTTTACTAAAGAGGATGTATGGATGGCAAATAAGCACATGAAAAGATGTTTTGCATTAGAGAAATGCAAATTAAGACCACAATGAGATATCACTGCACAACTTTATTAGGATAGCTAAAATAAAAGTTTAGTGACTATCAAATGCTTGCAGGGATGGAAAAAAAAATCCAGATCTCTCATATGTTGTTGATGGAGATAAAATAGTACAGTCTGGAAAATACTTTGACAGTTTCCATAATACACTACCATACAACCTAGCAATTGCATTCCTGGGAATTTATCCCAGAGAGATGGAAAACCATGTCCTCACAAAGTCTCGTACATATTTATTTTAGCATCTTTATTTATAACAGCCCCAAACTGGAAATGAGCAAAATGTCCTTCAATAGGTGAATAGTCAGACAAACTGCCATACATCCATACCATAAAATATTACTCAGCAATAAAAAGAAGCAAACTGGCTGGGCATGGTGGCTCATGTCTGTAATCCCAGTATTTTTGGAGGCCAACGTGGGTGGACCACTTGAGCTCAGGAGTTCAAGGCCAGCCAGGTCAACATGGTGAAACCCCGTCTCTACTAAAAACACAAAAATTAGCTGGTGTGGTGCCACATGCCTGTAATCCCAGCTGCACAGGAGGCTGAGGCACGAGAATTGCTTAAACCTGGGAGGCAGAGGTTGCAGTGACCCAAGATGGCGCCACTGCACTCCAGTCTGGGCAACAGAGGGAGACTCCATCTCAAAAAATAAAAAAAGAAAAAAACAAGACTGCCAGTCTCAAAAGGTCACATGCTACATGATTCCAATTATATTACATTCTAAACATTATTGAGATATAAAAGAGAAGCATGTTTGCCAGAGATGATGGTAGGCAGGGTGGAGGTCGGGGAGCTGTGACTGTAAAGGGACAGCACCCACCGGGGAGGGCTTTCTCAGGATGGAATAGTTCCAGATCTTCATTGCAGTTGAGGGGGCGGCGGGGAGTCACACGAGTGCTATACACCTGATAAAACAACATAGAACTATGCACACACATTGTACTAAGGCTTAGATACTGAACTATTACTATGTGAGATGAAACCACTGTGGGAAAATGGGTTAAGGGTACACAAGACCTCTCTATTATCTTTGCAAATTCCAAGGAATACGTAATTATTTAAAAATAAAAGTTATGAAATTTACTTATTACCATTTTGTTACAATTAGCAGAGCCACCTAGAGGTCTCATCCTAAGAGATGAGAGATTGCATGTGTATAGTTAGCTCTCCTCTAGGTATTTGGCTAATTCACCATTTTGGGACACACGGTGAACTCTTCTTTAGTTGGCTAATGTTGATGCCTGCAGGGCTGAGGCAGTCCTTCCTCAACTTGGTGTAATACCTGCTTTCTCATGGACTACTTGGATTACTCTGCGTAGTTCTCTATATTTTTCCCTTCATTGCCACAGACAAAGAAACAAGTTTGTTTTTTGTCCTCATAAACAGATACATAATTAAAAATGAGAAGCAAAATACTCATATATTTAAAATATCCATGAAATAAATGTGCAGTTTGAATTTTAATACATTTGTATTTATAGAAGATATAAACAATTTACAAAATGTAGAAGAGATGGAATTTACCCATCATTTAAACTAAATTGTTAATAATTTGTTTTTTCTAATTTCTTTCTTTCATATTCCAGGTAATAAAGAACTATGCTTTACTGAATTACATCGGTATTATTATACAAAATCATAGTAGATACACTGAAAGATAAAATTCCTACAATCAAATATGCTACTCTCTGGATAAATTTTCTCAGCAGCATCTTGCAGAATGTTTACCTCTTTCATAGAAGTGAATTTATTAAAATTTCAAATGGCACAGTGCTTTACAGGAATCTCATTTATTAACACTCCTTTATTTGTTAAAACTAATAAATAATTAAACTATTATATATACCCTTCTCTGTATTACAACTACATTTTGTACACTTTATATTCACTTTTCTCTTTCAAATATAATTACTAATGCATGGCTTTTCACAGTCTCAACTTGTTTCAATTAACTACTGTGATTATTATCACTATTATGATGATGGTCTTTGCAGCTTAGCCAATGGAAGCCTTGTTAAGTTTGCTCTTCTGTCCTTTAGCACTGGTCCTGACATTTTTGAAGCAATAGCTGATTTCAGACAACAAAAGGATATTCCAGACCAATCCATTTTTTTTCCTGCTTGAACACTGGAATCAATTTTCCTCCCAGGTACCCTGATTCTTTTTAGTGGTGTGCATTATCAGAGGCAAAATATGGGCAGTACAGGACGCAGGAGAGCTGGTGGTAGGTGAACGAACAGCTGCCCTTGGGGTAATTAGCGGTGACAATTAGAAAATAGGTATCTTTTTAAGGTCATGAGTTCATACTAATTTTTTTTTTCCAGTTTAACATATTAAGTTGCTCTTAGAGCGTGAGACTTCAGCAACCACTGAGGATGACTAACTGGTAGTTTCATCTTCACAACCAACATAAGAGGTAAATGTCTGTACCTGCTTTCTACATATCAGAGTACCCAGGTTTAGAAAGTACTAAATTGGCCTCTGTTATGTAGAGTAAGGCAGAATGTGGAATCAAACCCCCATGATTACTAGAATTTATTTTAGATAACATAAGCCTATTGAAATCAGTGTAAATATATTCATGTACGTCATTTGTATGGTTTGTCAAGCATCTGTTTTTTTTGGATGTCCACCTGTGGGATTATCCTTAGCTTTCCAAAAAGCTATCAGAGTGTATCTGGATGTGTGCATCTCTTTCTACTCATTTCAAGCCCTTTCATTTATATATAATAGTCTTTCTAGAGCTACAGAAGGTTGTTGCAATCATATTTTTGATGGTTATTACTATATTTCCCCTTGTTTTTTCTTCTAAAACACCTTATTCACCATTTGTTCTCTGTCTTCTACACCTACCTTCTCTTTTCTATTTTTCTATCTCTTTTTATCATTCTGGGAGGTAATTTCTGGCATGTCCCTCATCACTGAGTCCACCTTTGGCAGTGCTATTCTATACTCATCTGCTTTAAATATGGCTTTTTATTCTGCTTTGTGTTTTTGTTTCTAAGCCATCTCCAGCTTCATCCCTCATCTTGCTGCTTCGCCTAAGGATATTCTCTCCTCCTGGATCCTCCTGCGGATTCCTGGAGGCCATGTCTTCTTTTACTCTTCTGAGGACGTCAATTTCCTGAGTGTGTTCTGGGAAGGAGGTGGAGAAAGATGGCCCGCAGCGATCCTCCCCTCTCAGGAACACCAAACTGAACGACCAGCCACACAAGAAAACACCATCATAAGAACCAAAAATCAGATGAGTGATCGCAGTACCTGGTTTTAAGATCACATCAGGGAAAGGGACACTGAAGATGGCCAAAAAGACAATCTTGCACTGCCCACACCAGCCCTCCACATCCCCCACAGCATGCAGAGAATCCTTGTGCTTGGGGAAGGGACAGTGAAGTGACTGTGAGACTCTGCCATGGAACTCAGTGCTGCCCTGTCACAGCAGAGCACAACACAGGACAGAATTCTTCCTGTGCCCATGAAGGGAGCATTTAGAGCAGTCCCAACCAGAGGGGAATCCTCCACCCCAGCAATAGAAACTCGATTTCCAGCTAACTCTACCACCAGCAGACTAAAGCAGTCTAGGGTCCTGTATAAATTTGAAAGGCAGTCAGGCCACAAGGACTGCAATTCTGCGGCAAGTCCTGGTACTTCACTGGGCTCGGAGCCAGTGAACTTGCAATGTATACAACCCAGTGCAACACAAGCTGGAGTGGCCAAGGGAGTGCTTGCCTCACCCCTCCCCCAGCCCCAGGCAGCACAGCTCAGGAAGAAACTCCACTGCTTGGGGAAAGGAGAGGGAAGAGGACAGAGGATTTTTGTCTTGCAGCTTGGGTACCAGCTAAGCCACAATAAAATAAAGCACCAAGCAGAGTCCTAAAGATGCTGATGCCAGGTCCAAGCTACTGGATGGCAGTTTTAGATCCATCCTTGGCCAGAAGGGAAGTTGCCCTGAAGGGATAGACCAGTCCTGGCAGGATTTACCACCTGCTGACTAAGAGCCATTGGGCCCTGATAAAAATCAGTGGTACTCGGGCAGTAGTCACCGCGGATCTTGCGTGACACCCAGTACTATATCAAGTACTTCTTGCACATTCCCAGCTGAGAAATTCTTGTGTCACCCCTCTCTCAATTCCAGGCAGCCCTTCATGGAGAGAGAGGCTTTTTCTGTTTAGGGGAAAGTGAGAGAATACAATGAGAGACTCTGCCTGGTATTCCAGATAAATTTTCTGGATCTTACCCAAGCCCACCATGGTGGTACCTCCATGAGTTTGCAAGAGTTGCAGCATTGCTGGGCTTATGGTGCTCCCTAATGCAGATACTACCACAGTGCCCAAAGACTCAGATCACAACACTCAATCCCCTTTGAATACCTGGAGAGCCTTCTCTTAAAAAATAGGTACAGAGAAGCTCAGACTGTGAAGATTAGAATGAATACCTAATTATTCAATGCCCAGACGTCAACAATCATCTACAAACATCAAGAACATCCAGGAGAATGTGACCTCACCAAGCAAACTAATAAGGCACCAGGGACTAATCCTGGAGAGACAGAGATATGTGACCTTTCAGACAGAGAATTCAAAATAGCTGTTTCAAGGAAGCTCAACACACTTTAAGATAACTGATAGAAGGAATTCAGTATCCTATCAGAGACATTTAACAAAGATATTGAAATAATAAAAAAGATCAAGCAAAAATTCTGGAGCTGAAAAATGCAAGTGGCATACTGAAAAATGCATCAGAGTCTCTCAACAGCTGAACTGATCAAGCAGAAGAAAGAATTAGTGAGTGTGAAGGCAGGCTATATGAAAATACACAGAGGAGAAAAAAGAATAAAAAGAATGAAGCATGCCTACAGGATCCAGAAAATAGCCTCAAAAGCACAAATCTAAGAGTTATTGGTCTTAAAAAGGAGGAATAGAGAGAAAGAGAGAGAGATGTGGGTAGAAAGTTTATAATGAATGTGTTCTGGGCCCTCCAGTGCATTTCACCTCCCCCTCCTCTTCCCATCCCCAGTCCCCACCGCTCCTCTGTAACATCCTGGCACTATGAGCAATGCATTCTGAGTTCTCTTTTCTGCCCCCACTTAAGCCTTCAGACTTGAAGACTCTCCTCACAGAATGCACTCCATCATTGCTGATTTCCTTGTTTTGCTCTGTGGTTTCTGGGATTTGCAGTATTTGCCTTGTTCTGAGATCCTGTCAGTAAGGTTTTCTCACTTAAAGAAAATGCAGGACAAATAGTAATTCACCTCTCAAAGTAGATCCACAGGACAAAGACAGGTAGCTGCCTTTCTCCAGTGGGCATAAACCCTAAGACTCAAGTTCCGAGAATTAAGGCAAGGACACTCTGACACCCCTTCCTGCCATTCCTTAGGCAGGCTGCCTCATTAAGTAAAGCTGAGCCTGACATCTTGACTCACCTCCACTTAGAAGTCCTTCTGCATCAAGAGGTCTGTCATTAGCCTTAGTTTTCTATGTCAAAATTTTTCATTATTACTGAATCTGTGTGTTTGTTGTGATATAGCTGCCACTTTGAACAAAGAGTCTCAAGCTAAATAAATCTGATAGGTTTTTATGAAATAGCATCTCTTAGGGTTGATGGAAGTGAAAGAACAGGAAATCTCCTGTCAGAACAGGCCATCATTAGCATAAGGCTTATTTCAGCTACAGTTTGCATTTTTGCAAAGACACTATTTATTGAATCCATTTCACAGTTGAGGAAATTGAGCTAAAGTAGCCAGTTTGAGGTTGCATAGGATGCATGCAAATGAAGAATGCAG
The DNA here is from genome assembly GCF_029289425.2 of Pan paniscus. Taxonomy (NCBI): domain Eukaryota; kingdom Metazoa; phylum Chordata; class Mammalia; order Primates; family Hominidae; genus Pan; species Pan paniscus. Next base: position 70,471,250 of record NC_073256.2, on the reverse strand, counting down.
GACTTCAGTGAACATTTGGTTTAAAACTGTCAGTCAAATTCATACCTAGCCAAGGCAGTGTAAGATGACCTTGGCATGAAAAATCACCTAAGCAGTTGTTGTTAACATACTGCATATTTGCAAATTTAAAAAGCGTTGAAGATTTTGGGGTTTTTTGCTGTTTTTATCTAATTTTATAGAAAAACTCTGGTTGTGGGCATTTCATTTGATCAAGTTTTATGACAGGAAATACAAGCTCTGTAAGGGGCAGTCACATTTCCCAATTATGCTTTCATAGTTCCTTTGTGAAAATAAAATGAAATAGGTTGCATATTAATTATGACTTTCTCTGCTAGTGGAACTTTGCAATACTACCACCTGAGTCTAATAAATTAAAATGAAGAGTACATATTATTTTTAGAGAAAAATATTTTATTTTATGTACATCATACATGTGTGAACATCAGTAAAATTAACAGATGGAATAATGAGGTGTTCTAGAGTCATTTAACAAAAAGAAAGTCTCCCTACATAAGTGAGGAAATTGTTTATTCCTCACCTATATTGTAACATAATTTCCTCTGTGTTGAATATAGTTTTATTTTGCTCATAGAAATATACTCTACTTTCCACAGAGGTATCAGCATTTTCTGTCTAGTTTTCAAACACTCGCCACCATTACTCTGACTCCACCCATTCAGTTTCATTCCCTACCACTCTCTGCCTTCTAGACAGGCTCATTTGTCACCATTGCCAACAGCTATAGGCTTCCTCCATCAGTATCTTCTCTCCTAACATTCCCCTGGCTCACAATGTGTGCCCAAGTCTCCCCTCCACCTTTCCAAGCCTTGGGCAAAGTCCAGCTTGATCCCATCTCCTCCAAAAGCATGCCCAAGACACCAACCCTAACCTGATCTTTGTCTCAATTCTCCCAGTTCTTAGCCATGTATTCAGTCTGTCTCTCAGTCAGCTAAAAACATTTACTGAGTGCTTATTATCTAACCAGCCATTGTTCTAGGGACTGGGAAGAGACAGCGATGAATAAAATAGGGCACCTATCCACATGGAGCCTACTTTCGGAGATGTCTAATGAGACAAGACAGACAATGAACACAAATGAGAAATAAAGCAATGACATGCTCAGTCCTCTGAAGAGACTGAACGGGTGGTCATTCTAGATAGGGTGGCCAGGGAAAGGCTCTCCAAGAAAGTAATATTCGGGCTGAGATCTGAATGACAAAAAGATACTCTCCTAAGCTGGTGGATATCAGGAGAGAAAGCACTGCAAGCAGAGGGGCTCACTACCATAACCATTTCAAGGACCTACAGTGGAAATGAGTTTGGAGTGGTCAAGCTTGGAGCAGAGAGAAGCTCACTGGGCTGTTGGGACCTGGGGGAAGCACAGAATGGATGAAGGATGAAAAGGTAGGTGGTTCCCTCAGGCAGGGATGTGAAGCCATGTAGGGATTTAAAGCAGGAGATAACATGTTCCAGTTTGTTTCTAAAAGATTTCCTTGACTGTTCTGCAAAAGAAGGATGGCAAGGAAGTAAAAGTAAAAGCCAGGAGAGACTATGTAAGAGACTAGTACATGAGTCTGGGCAAGAGAAGGTGGTGACCCTGATGGCGATGTTGGAAATGAAGGCAAGGAGAATAATCCTAAATATTTGGGGTACATCCTAAGCCACATATTTTATCTCACAAAATCCTCAGTTTCTTAGATTGAAATTCCACCTTATTTGCCTTTATATTTCCAAGTTAGAGACTTTTCATTAAAAATCCAGTCAAAGTTTAGCAGTTGTATTTTTTCCTTGTTCTTATATCTATTTGATCAAAGCAGGGGACTCCTTCCTTTGTCTTTGCTTTTAATGGCCATTAGCATTTTCCATGTCTGCAGTAGTATGGAGCTTTTAGCCTTACAGAGACCTTTTTGGAAAGTTCCTGCTATTCATTTTTATGGGTTCTTAATTTTGCCCCTTTATGCATTTTAGAATGCAGCTTTCAAAATTCTAGTTCATCAAAGAAATCTCTATGTAGTCAGTGACTTTATTAAATACTTTTCCCTTTTCTCTCATTGGGATTGTTTATAATTGGAGAGTGAGGGTTTTATTTTTAAGAATCTACCTTCCTTGTAAGCTGAATCCCCTAAGGCTTCACATTTACACCTGTGAAAGAACAGTTAGGACTCAGCAATCATCACAAAGCTAGTAGGTAAGAGATCTGTAAGGCTCAGAAAGTGTTACAGTCAAACTGGGATACATCAGTATGCTACAGGTTCATATTCATGGTGTATTAAAATTTCTGAAGTAATAATACCACTCAGAGCAAAGGCAAAATGTTCATGTCTAGACATAAGTTAATCCCCATTATAATAATTACTACAGCTGAGCCAAATATGAACTATCTTTCTGAAAATTATTAACATTAGCAAACAGAACTCTAAGTCAGACATCTATTTTTAAAATCTAAAATATCGGCCTGGTATTCAGCATTCTCTCTCTCTGCACACACACAAACACCAAACACACATACACACGCACTTTTGTTTCTGTAAAAATACTCTAAGAATTAAAGGGTTGGAAAGAAGCTTCTGATGCTATCCAACCCATCTGTCTGCCATTAAGAGGTTTTAAAATGTGCCATCTTAGATTCTGAAGAAAATTCCAGACTTCGTTTGTAATCTATCTTAATATTCACATTTTATGTAAGGAATATTGTTACCAAGCAACATTGTCTGGAGTACAGCAAATCAATATTAGTCCTATTCATAGTCTAGAATATTTAAAGTGTACTCTTTCCTTGAGTTGATGCAAATATTAAGTATTGGTTAATTGATTATTTTGGTATTTCATTTAAGAAAAGTATAAGAAGAGAGTTTTTAATTTATTTATTTTAATAGCTTTATTGAGGTGTAATTGATTTGCAAAAATTTTGCATATTTGATGTATACAATTTGAGGGGTTTGCACATGGCATGAAGCCACAACCACAATCCATGTAACAAACACTTCCATTAACTCCAAAAGTTTATGCATGCCTCTTTGAAGAAGAGAGTTAAGGGTTGATTTTAACTTAAAAATGAAACCAATTTTTCTATGACTAAGAGTTATTAAATAAGCATATTATAAAACTATTTTGAAAATAGTTCTTAAACCACTTGACTTATAAAAGAATAGCTCAATCACAAGGGACAAAATTCTTTTTTTATTAGTTTTTTGAGATGGAGTCTCGCTTTGTCACCCAGGCTGGAGTGCAGTGGCGCAATCTCGGCTCACTGCAACCTCTGCCTCCTAGGTTCAAGCCATTCTCACAAACGACAAAATTCTATGGCAGTGGCCAGGTGGTGGCATTCGGTGGGGAGAGAGTGTGTGCATGTTGGTGTTTCCAAAGACATACTGGAGCTTTTTTTATTTTTTAGGCAAAATTTGCACTCTTTTTAATGAGCCCATGGGCACTGTCATTCTGTGATCAGCAGCAAACCTCTCCAAAGAGGGACAAAGTAGCTGAAGTGATTTGAGTGGCATCAAATGTCAACTTAACAGAGTAAACGATTATGAAAGAACGTTAAGTAACCAGCACACCTGAGAGAGAGCTTTGAAAACATAATAGGGCAAATTGGGAGACTAAATTCTATGTCCAGTGTTCCTTGCAGAGATGCTGAGTTCCATACCAGGACCAATTCTCTACAGAGTCTAATCAGTGAACTCTAAGAAAACATCAGATTTTATATGTTCCAATGATTATCCATTATGGCTTCTTGTTCTCTACAGAAAAACCAGCAACCACTCCATGTTATATAATACTATAGTCTGAAATACTTTCAAGGGACAGTACAGTTATTTTGCATTATTTTTATTTTTGTTCATTTTTTACTTTTGAGTGCTCATTCATTCTCTGCGGATATCCACTTTAAGGCTCATACCTTGTGAACTTTGCAGAGATTTTCATGGGCCCATTCATTTTCAGAGTTACAACAAGAAAATGTCTTAAATATGCGCCTAACATATCTAAGAATTTTGACTTTTTACTTAAAACTAACCGAATCTTACATCCAAAACCAAGTCAAAAGTCAAGAGTCAAAATTTATCTGGTTTAATACTGAAAACATGGACAAGAACAATAGGCCTGTTTGTTGAGGTAAGGAGATTCTCTGCCAGACATTTTACATAAGTTATTTTAAATCCTTACTGGAGCCATATGAGATACACATAATTCTCCCTATTTACAAAAGAGGACACTAAGATTCAGAGAGGTTATATCATTTGCTCAACTCCCCACAGCCTCTAAGATTCAGAGCAGGAAATTTTAATTCCAGATGACTAGATTTCATATTGCCTGTCCTTACCACACCACATGCTAAAACATTTGGACAATTCTATTCTGAGAGATAAACCTGATCCACATAGGAAAACAAAAAATAGAAACAGCAAACATAATTTCAAATAGTTCCTTATCTTTCCAGCCCCTGCATTTTCTACATACTCGCCCCCTGTGTAGACACAGCCTGTGCTTATCCAGTGCATGTGTGTAAATGCTGTGTGCACGAGGATGTCCATGTGACTGTACATATGAGGGCTGGCTCACAAATATTTATAGAATATTTCCACGGAATTAGATAATATCTTGTTTGCAAAAGAAAATAATGAAGCAATGTTAAAACTAATTAATTTTAAATGTCCTTTATATCCATGGAGTGGAAAAGTTTTTCTCATTCTGCTGTAAGTTTCAGTAGGCCAGCAGTATCCATTCAACTACTCTCCTATTTCTGGGCAATGGCCTGCTTTTACCATGGCATGGATTTCTATTTGCATTCAGGGCAAAGGTTAACCACGGAGTAAAGTTGAGGCAAAGCACTGAGGAGGTGCATCCCTGGGTGTCTAGGCAGGCTATTCAATGAACTCTGTCCCCCAAGATGGTGTGACAAACCTGAAAGCCAGGATTCTTTCCCTAGCATGCTAACTTGCTGTCAGTTAATTCAGTTTCTGAGTCCAGATAAAGGAGAGTGAAAAGTATTCCATGGGAACCATGTAGATGTTGATTTGATTGGCTACTGTTACTAGACTTCGGAAACTGCTCGAGACAATTTAGGTGTAATTAGAGTTCAATGCCTAAGGCTTCACTTTCTGCAAAGTATAAAAGTTGGACTGGGTTCCCGTTAACACCTCCTCACCATTATCCACAATAAGATTCTTACAGAAAATGAGAGCAGAAACTAAATTTTGACTTGTGGCACAGAAGTGTTAATACCAATAAAATCTGTTGGCCAGATGGATTAGTAAGAATGAGTTACCACAGGCATTTAAGAAACTGAAATAACTATAGCAGCGAGCTGCTGGAATCTTCAGAGGAGTCTCAAGAATATCATTCCTGCTTCCTTTACTTTTTAATTCAATAGATAAATGATAGAAGACGGATAGATAGATAGATAGATACATGGATACATAGATACATAGAAGAGAGAGAGGTATCTGGAATCATGTGAATGAGAACCAGTAGAATTTTAGGAAGATAAAATTAACATGTGCTTATGAGGCAAAAGAAAACAGAATTGGAAGTGAAAGCTTAAAATAAAATTAAATAACTTTACGGATCTTTCTAAGGTTGGTTACTGAGAAGCCATGCATGAGGATGACATGTCTGAACTGAGTCTATATATTACCATGTCATAGGAACCAAAACACTGACAGAAACTATTAATATATGCATTTTAAAAGCAAACAAAGGCCAAGCACAGTGGCTCACGCCTGTAATCCCAGCACTTTAGGAGGCTGAGGTGGGTGGAGAATTTGAAGCCAGGAGTTCGAGACCAGCCTGGTCAACATGGCAAAAACCTGTCTCTATTAAAAATACAAAAATCAGCCAGGCATGATGGCGTATGCCTGTAATGCCAGCTACTCGGAAGGCTGAGGCACAAGAATCGCTTGAGTCTGGGAGGCAGAAGTTGCAGTGGGCCGAGATCACACCACTGCACTCCAGCCTGGGCGACAGAGTGAGATTCTGTGTCTACATAAATAAAAGAAAACAAAAATCTGACAAACGTACATATTTCTTATTGTATTGATGACATCTATAAGTTTTTCTCTTGGTCTTGATATAGTATGGTTGTGCTCACTCTGTAATTTATAGACCAGTTTTAGAGAAGAAGATACAAACTGTTCTTGAGACTGAGTTGACAAATATTGTTCAATTATACAATGTTTTTATTTAATTATAACTGAGCTACCTCCACAAGACTCCAAGTCAGAGCTTTGGTGAGGAACACCCAGAAACCAAGTCTTGCTGAATAGCGTGAAGGAAGGCAATATGCGGTAAGTGAGCTTTCAGCTTGAAATTATCTGTCAAATCCTAAGTTCAATGAAAAGCATCAAAATGTCAAGCTCAAGATATGAACTTGAATCAGTTAAAACCTGGAAATGTTAGTGAATGTTTCGCACACCCAACCTTTTGAATCCCTGATTCTACCAATTTTAAAAATGGCTGGGGATATCTAAACTTTGAAATATGTAATTTGAACTCACACTTAACTTTACCCATTTCACAGATATTTGAAGTCCTATGTCTGTCCGGTGCCATGTACTGACGAAGAAGCATACATATGACACCACTTCTTCCCTCCCAGAGCATACAGCTCAAAAATGGTTGCAGATCTTAAAATGTTAATTACTAATGTGATTAGTACTGCAAGAGGGGGCTGTGCAGGTATAGAAAATGTTGACTTAAAATAGTTTAGGTTGGAGACTGATTTGAGCAATAATAAAATAGTCTAGGATGGCAGAAAATGTTACATTTTATTATTAAAATTACAAATAGTGTTGATAATTTGCTAAAGGTGGGTTTGGGGATAATCATTAGAGGAAGCAGCCTGGCAGGAGGGCCCTATAATAAGGATGCTGGTGACGTGCAGACATGGGAAGACAGGCCTGGCTTGAGTTGGCAGCAGTAACAATTCCAAGGAAAGCTGCAAAGCACACCACAGCAAAACAAAATGGATAGAACTTCATACTATGTGCTTGTTCAAGATCAGGGGCTTCTCCCTTCTCTAAACTGGCTTTATTTTGGTTGTTTTAAAATAGGCAAAGATGAGGCTGCTTCAGGGTAGCAAAAGACCTAGAAACAACCAACAAGGGTTTATTCTGCTATCTCTTAATTCTCTATATGAAACTATACTTCACAGCATTTAAAAATCACCACCCTGGGTTTGGCCCTCTGTATGTGTGTTTCCTATTCTTCCATGCATTTGCACAGATTTGAACCTCTTACTACTTGGGGTGGCAAAAACAAAGGCTTGGCCTGCTAACAGGTTCTGCCTCAAAGCCAGCAGAATGGAATGGTGCCACCTTTTATGCCCTTTTCTATCACCAACAGTGGTGATCTGCAGTTGTGAATCTTCTGTGGCATGTTGGACCGAGCCTTCCCTCTTCTCCAGGAACAACATTAAACAGCAAGCAGGCACAGTGTTGGAACAGGGATTTTCCACAGAAACAGTGCAAACATTACATGTTTCATTTCTTGCCATAATGTGAAATTTATCTTTCTGAAAAAGGAACACATGGACCTTGGTGGAACTTGCTTGGGAACAATAGTTAACAGTCAATTTATTTCCAGCTGTTTCCCAATAGAAGGAAAAAAAAAATAATTCAATATATGGTGAGTTTCAAGAGACATCACGCCTATGAAGGGGATCTCAATGGTCTCCGGGAACAGCACTTTGACAATCAAATTCAATCATAACAAAGGCAAGAAGCAAAAGATAGAGTGGTGGGACTTAAAAAATCTATTTACAAAGTGATCACCTGCCATGTGTAAGGAAATAATTGCCCAAATAATAGGATTAAGTATTATGAATGTTCAGAAATACCCTTTCTAAAATCTTTATGCTGGGATCAAAACAGCCACCTGAGTTCTCATCTTCTCAGGCTGATTGCTTATGAGAAGCAGGGCACTCTAGAACCACAGTCATTTTGAAACATTGTTTAGTATCTTTTTTGTTCTAAAATAAGTTCATGCTGGTGCCAAATGTAATTATGTTTATTTTTTCTGAAAAACCAGAAGGGATTTTAATGGCATTCACTAGAGCATATGGTCAGGCGTGTGCATCATTCTGAAAGGCTTCTCATATATGTGCTCTAGACACACAGGCATACTGTTTCTAGTGGTGAAAGCGTTCATTGGCCTGAGCTTTCATCAGTGCATTTCACTTTCAGATGAGCTTTTACCTGGACTCTCGGCAATACTGACTTATTAAAATGGTACCACTTGCCAACTGGAATACTGACAAATGTTTTTCAACTCTCGTTCACACTGCGATTCAGAGAAAAAAATGCTTTCGCTATCACACTGCATCACAATGACTTTCTTATTGCCACCTTAAGTAATATAGCTGAAGTCACCACTTACTTTTCAGCATCAACCTAACCATGGCAAATGGCATGCATGTAGTCCTTGGGATCAAAGTATGTTGCAAAAAGTTGTTCTAGGAGCGAGTGCTATTTTTTCCTAGCAAAGCCACCCAACAAAATAGAATCTTATTTTCTTTACAGTACAATGGCTGTGAAAGAAACAGTCATTTTTATGTACAGCATGTCTTTCTGGCATAAGATTGAAATAAATACAGAGAATTTGTTTGAATTTAAGGCTTTTATGAACAACACAGTCTGCTACTACTAGCATACTGCATGAATCTAACTTTTATTAATACATAATTCAGATGCCAGCAGTCGACTCCATCTCTGCCACTGAACCCCCATTGCTGATACTACCTCACTAGGCTATTTTGATATCCTGTGAGAATTTGGCCTCTTTTGGAAGCATATACATAACTCCCACAGATACCAACCCAAGTTTTGCATCACAGAATGAAGAAAGAGAATGTATGAGTAAGAATATGAGTTGTTTATTTATGATGGCATACCATGTTAGCAGGCTATATGTACAACTAAACTTTAGAAAGAGCTCCAAGTTAATAAAAACAAATTGAATCTTGTATAGAGCCACATTTCTTTCTAGGTAAAGGCAGTGAAGGAAGCAAAAGTTATTGCCCAGAGTATATAAAGACAGGAAAAAATAGCTAAATTGTTAAGGAATATAGGTTGAAGTGCCAAGTGAAATTATTTGCATAAATACTACAACTATTCAAATACTTGGTAGAACTAGAGCTTTTAGCTTCATTGGTAGCTTATCTTCTTCATTAGCATTATTAAATTATATGTACTAATTGTTTATGCTATAGGACAGATAATGTTGTTAAACATAAGGAACTTAACAAACCTCAGTGGGCTCTGTGAAGCTGATCTAGGTAGAACGGGGTGTGGCCATCAAGGGCTACTCTAGTAACATAGTAGTCAGAGTTTCCAGAGAGAAAAGATGAACAAAGAGGTAAGCAACTATACACCAATGTCTGTTCATCAGTCCCTTCCAAATTTTATGGGATTATACCCGTGCAGGAGTAACATTTTTCTTTTTATTTCTGACTTAACAATTGGAAGCAGAAGAAATATTTTTTAACAAAGAAATGGTAAAATAATGGTCAAGTGAAAAATGAAAGGAAGGGGAGCTTTGCTCACATCTTCTAGAGTCATGCTCTGTAACAACTAGCTGGGTATTCCAATCCCATAAAATAAGCTAAGAGTTCTTAAGAAGATCAGGATTCTAACTAACTCCCATTCCCTGTACCCCACATGCTAGCAACCTCAGTATTAAATCACAACTATTCAAAGCTCAGGCTGATGGCAAATATGTGGAGAATGTCAGGGAATGCAAAGATGTCCACTTCCACACTCTGGGCACTTGAGGGATCCTGGACAGTGGGCTAAGGGAAGACCATCTTCCATTTGCCCCAGGCATCTTAAGACACCTTCGTGCAGAGCCGCAGGGAAGTCAGGTAGTTAGAGGGCAGTGGGCCTCCATGCAGTGGACTCCAGTTTACTGAGGGTAAATGGCTTCTTGAAGGATCAGAAAGTAACTACCATTTTCCTGCTCCTAATTCTGGGAGGAGAGAGACTTTCTTGTACCTCAGTGAACCCCATATTCTATAAGAACCTGTTCATTCGGTTGTTGAAAGAAGTTTCATGATATGATGGTTACACGCTATGATGGTTATTGCATGTGTCTACTTGACAGGGCCATGAGGCCCAAATACTTGGTCAAACAGTATTCTAAGTGTTCCTGAGGAGGTGTTTTTTTTTTTGGATAAGATCAGATTTGAATCTGTGGACTCTCAGGAAAGCAGATTGCCTTCCATAATGTGGGCGGGTCTCATCAAATCTGTTAAAGGCCTCAATAGAACAGACTGACCTCCCCAAGCAAGAAGTAATTCTACCAGCAGATGGCCTTTGGACTTGGACATGGACTGCAGATTTTCTTTGGGTTCAAGCCTGCCAGCCCACACTGCAGTATTTGAATCTACTTCTCCACAATCACAATTTTAAGGAATTGTGAGCCAATTCCTTAAAATAAATCTCTCATGATAGATAGAGATAGATGATAGATAGATAGATAGATAGATAGATAGATAGATAGATAGATAGATAGATATAGATAGATAGACAGACAGATAGATAGAGATGCACACACATTCTGGTGGTTCTGCATGGTTAGAGAACCATGACTAATACAGTCCCTATATCCAGGTACCTCTCTAAGTTAACAGAAAAGCTCAAATACAAACAAATAAACAGACAAGCATCAGAAACACACATTGAATACAGCATGCATTTACACATATGTGGTCAAAGGAGTGAAAGGATCTAGTGAGATGTCAACCTAGGCTCTGGAATGTTTTAGCAAGGTAAGACTCTAACCATGTAACTACCATAATTTCTCTAACTAAAAAAAGGAAAATAAAATTTCCAGTTCAAAAGAATTTGTTCTTTGAAGGACTAGCGATATCCTTCTTTCTGTTTTTTGCGATGTTTGAGACTACTTCAGTCTCTAGTTCAAACAATATATAATGAAAGGCTGATGGAGCTTGACAGACCTGGCCTCATAAAGCTGTGTGCCCATTGCTCCTTACAAGTTACCTGTCCTTTTGCATCCTACCTCATAACAGGTGGAGGAGATTTAATTATATGACACAAGTAGAATACCTCAAACAAACCTTGCCCTTTGCAGGTGGACAATAGATATTAATTTTGACATTCTCATACCAACAAGAATGAAACATTTCTGTCACCTAGAACGTGCCTGTTTTGTTCAATTTTTCTTTTAGAAATCTAATTTTTTGGCAAATAAGACTTTAAAGAGAAACGTGACTTAAATTGATGCACTCTCAGCTTATTTTGGGGACAACATAGTTAGCATTTGGTAACCTTAACAATGGTATTATCTCAGGGTGAAGATAATACCCTCATCTCCCCTTGAGGTACTAAATGTTCCTCTTCACCCGTTACAATTTGTTAAAAACAAAGAATTTTTTTTTGTAAAAATACAAAGAAAGAAATGGAGGCAAATATATGAGCCATTCCTTAAGTTTTTATGATGACCAATATTCCAATTCTATCTTCAAAACTATCACCAAGTAAGTTGTACGCCTGATTATCTAAGTTGTGAGCTCTTAAAACACTTATGTTCACATGTAGCAAGGTATATAACTTTATGAATTGCATTCGTGAAACAAATGTGGGAGTTGAAAAAAATGACAATGCTGTGAAATTTCAAATGTAAAGCTAGTGCCACACTGCCTGCCAAAAAGCAGTTATGTCATTTTGCTAAGATGTAGCCAGGGAAACTTTGTAAAGAGAGATGGGTTTTTGGTGTTTTAAATCAGCTCTAACTAAGATAAATGTCCATGATTCCACACTGAAAGGATGTCCATCGCTAAACTCTCCAGTTGACTCTATGCTGAGGTTAAAAAAAAACCCGGCCAGCCACAATGGCTCACGCTTGTAATCCCAGCACTTTGGGAGGCCAAGACGGGTGGATCACGAGGTCAGGAGTTCGAGACCAGTCTAGCCAACACAGTGAAACCCCGTTTCTACTAAAAACACAAAAATTAGTTGGGCATGGTGGCAGGCGCTTGTAATCTCAGCTACTCAGGAGGCTGAGGCAGGAACATCCCTTGAATCCGGGAGGCGAAGGTTGCAGTGAGCCGAGATTGCACCACTGCACTCCAGCCTGGGTGACAGAGTGTGACTCTGTCTCAAAAAATAAAAGAAAATAAAAATAAAAATAATAAAAACACCACTGACAATAAATTTATTACCTTCCTCTGTTGTATTAGATACAAACATTCTGCAAAAGAGAAGGTGGACTCGCTCAGAGGAATCAAAGTTTATCTGTTAGCACCTAACATACCCTGAAGGCTGCTGGGAAACACACCTGATCACTAGCCATAAGGAGCCCTCATTCACAAAGTTTCAGATGCCATATATAATGGCGGGATTCTCTAATAGCCTGGAGATCACCAACAGCATTCATTTGCCTTCCATGGCACCTGCAGAAAATGACAAAAAAAAAAAAAAACTAGAGAAATGGAAAACATTTCCACTCCATGAGCATGCACCTGGTGTCATCACCAGGATGTTATAACTAATATACCAACAAAACACCCAGAGTCCAACCAGGTTGCTTGCATTTTCCAGCTGTATAAACTCAGTCACTTTTTGGAACAAGGTCCAATTAACATGGCACAAATTCACAGGGTATAATATACAACAGGTAAGCCATTTAGAATAATAGGATTCAAGTCATGGGTGTGAAATATGCCACTGTTTATTTTGTATTATTTTATTTTATTGTGGTATCTATTTCTGTGGACAAGTTGAGAGCACAAATTTTATTTACTGTGATGCTAGAGACCAATATTCAAACTTGGTGAAGAATGTTAATAATTCTGCCATAATATACATATTTCATCTGAAAGATAGCTTACAGATAGAAATAAATAGTCAGGCATAACTAATTATATACTATATAACTAGTAAATAAGCATATTTATTGAAACGATATTCAGAAAACAGTTAAATGGTCTTGACAGAGAATAATCAGGGATGTTTATAAAAACTCTCTGTCCAGGATGATCTAAAGCAATCTCAGTATCAAATGTTTTGTTCAGATTTCTCTCAAAATTCAGGCACTGCCAATGTTGTTGATTCTCTCTCCTTTGTCAGTGACTTCAGATGCTGATGAAAGTCAGAATAATATGGGCAGCTTTTCAGACCTTGGAATCATATGATCCCAGGTGAAACCCAAGCATCTGTATTTGAAAGCTACACCCATATTTATATTGCCACCCAAATTTGAAAAGAGGAAATAGTCTCCATTATTAGGGTATAATGTATACAAACAAAAGAGCTACCTTATTTATTACATTGCTTAGACTTTTTAAAATATAATTGCTTACTTTTGGAACACTTGATCTGTCTTGAATTAAGAGTCATATATTAAAATTTCTTATATGACTGGGTTTCTACCCAAATCCTTGCATCTGTGTAGTTTTTGTTTCACATGAGTGCTGTGTTATTTAATGTATTGGTGTTACATCAAATGTAGCTTTTAACATTACAAAGTATCCTTTATCCCATCTTATACTTTTTGGTTTTAATGTTTTTTGTTGTCAGAATTGTAACCCTTGCTTTTCTTACTGCTTCTTTTTGCCAGGTAAATTTTTGTCAATATCATTTTTTTTTTTAGCCTTTTTGAAATCACTGAAAAAAAATTAAGTGGTTCTCAATTACAGTTGTGTGATTTTTCATGTGCTTTATCCCACATTACACAAACAACAGTCTCAGGTCATCCATATCAAAACTAGCACCGGCAAAATGATAAATGTCTACCCTACAAGGGTTATGCAGTCAAACCTTAATGGTGGGCCTTAACGTCATTTGGAATAGTTTCTGGCTGTGTGTGCTTACATCATCTGACTATACAGGTTCATTTGTTTCATTTTCCTTTTACTTTTAGAAGTTGCCTTTTTAAAATTATTTTTTTAATTATATAAAATGTTTATATGTTTTAAATCGGAGTTGCAAAACAAAGTTTATTCAAAGAAGCTTAGTTTTTCCTACTAACCCCTCTAACCTAGCCCCCCCCACACATGTAATCATTTATTATCTTATAGTTTACCTTCCATTGTTTATTATTATTTTTTAATTCTTTTATTTTTTTTGAGATAGAGTCTCACTCTGTTGCCCAGGCTGGAGTGCAGTGGGGTGATCTCAGCTCACTGTAACCTCCACCTCCTGGGTTCAAGCGATCCTCCTGCCTCAGCCTCCTGAGTAGCTGGGATTACAGGTGTGCGCCACCAGGCCCAGCTAATTGTTGTATTTTTAGTAGAGACGGGGTTTCACCATGTTGGTCAGGCTAGTCTTAAACTCCTGACGTCATGATCCACCCACCTCAGCCTCCCAAAGTGCTGGGATTATAGGCATGAGCCATTGCGCCCAGCCCATTGTTTATTTTTAAATTAAAAACCATGTATACATGTAATATTTATGTATATATAAATATGAATATGCGTATATTCCCATAACACTTCTTTTCTTAAATAAATTGTAGCATACATGTTTTTACCTTTTTTCACTACATAATATACCCTGGAAATCCTTTGTAATAGTAAATAAAGATATACCTCACTCATTTATACAATAAGCAACTCTTTTAAGGAAATCATTCAACAACATTGTTCCCTGAATAGCATCTGGAGGATGATAGTGTAATATCATTATTTGTTATACATTTTCCTGGACCCTCAGTTTTCTTAGGGGAGTCTTCACAGTTATCTCAAATCCATCAACTGTTACAGAGTCAAAATAATTTTCATGTTCTTCAGGAGATACGTAATAATCCCCGGTGTTACAAGGTAGTGTTCATCATTTTTCCCGTGTTCATCTGTGACATCTAATTGTGTTATCAACAGTTCCAAAATTCTGTCTACGTGTCTCTCTCCAGTCCCGTCCACGAGACAGTGAGGAACATGTTCATATAGAGTCCCAGTCCATTTATCACATGGACTCCAAAAGTAGCTATGAAAATTCATTTGAAAAACAAACTGATTAGATTAAAAAATAAGACAAAGTTTTTAATGAGATTTAAAAAATAATATTTTGTAGTCTTGGTTTCCAGGCAAGTTGAGAAGATGTAGAAAATACTCACAAAAAGGGTAAATGTTGCTGTGACTGAGTTTGAGAATTTTACATGGGAAACACAAAGATGCATAGGAAAAAAAAAAGCTATGAATCCCAAGAAAGACAAGCTTTTTTCTCTCTTGAGCTTAGTAAGCTACCTTGCTTCTATAGAACGCACATCCAGCACACCCTGATCCCAGTTGAAAGGTCCACTAGTCAACAGCTATAGAAGATTTTGTTTCATCCAATCCCAAGAGAGAACTGTAGATCCTTTCTCTGAGCCCATAAAGCTTTTTGCGTCTATCTTGCTTAACGGGGCACTAACTCATAACACTTCTGGCATCTTGCCTGTGTCATGTGTTTATGTCCTTTCTCTCAGTGGGATTGTTTCTCATTTCATAGCTCTGTACCCTTCAGAGACCTGAGCACGGTGTTAAACCTATTGTGTGTATCGTAGAAATACTTGCTGAACGACATTGAAATGAATAGCAGCCTTTGAAGACCTTACCTTTCAGAAAGAAAGAACAATTTGGTTTTCCTAAAATGCTTTTTGAGAAAGTGGATAAAACATTTTATTTAGATTTCATCATATCTTTCCTAAGAACTTTGATAGAGATTTTCTGGTGTCTTCACTCCAAATTGAAATTTGAAGGTATTTCTCATTTTGTTTTGTTTTATCCTCATTAAAAAGCCTATATTCTCAAATGCTTAACATTTTCTATTGAATGCCATGATTAAACAGTCTTTTATGGATCCATTCTCTTACTTATAGGTTGGATTCATCTGAATCAGGACATACTGAAAATGCCTCAGTTGTTGTTTAATATTGTCATAGGAAAAGAATCTATAATAAATATATTACAAGGCTATTTTTACCTTTACTATTTAGAAGGTCTTTCTTAAATATGTCTCTAAGTTGCCTTTTTACAGTCTATATTATTTATTTTCTTCTCAGAGAAAATGGAGAACAGTGGACTTACTTATGTTTCTAAATAACATCTTATTTGCCTGGCTGGGTTACTGAGCCTTTATACATTTTTAAATGTTATATATTATCTGCAGCTCTTTAGTGACTACAGTTCTATAAAAATCTAATAAAAAGAAAATAAATAAATCTGACTACCCATCTAAATATTCATAGCGTGAGCTCAGAGATTTAGAGAGTTGGAAGACAGAGTCACTTTTACAACAAAGAAAAACCTAGAAAAACTGCAAATTAATGACTTTCCTGGAGAACTAGATTACAGGGTAAAAATCTAACCAAACTCTGGAGAGAGACAGGTTTCTTCAGAGAGAAACAGGACCTAAGCATGTGCTCACCTGGAGTGGATGCCTACAGATGTCCTGTACACCAGTAAAGAATGCACCTAGAAATTTCCAACAAATTGCTAAAGGCTGGATATGGGAAGCATAAGAGTTTGCACTCTCTTGCAGACTTTTCCTCCAAGAACCCCACCAGGCACTTGCAGGGAAGATTGAGGTGAACACCGAGAAAGAGTCCTTCTCTTTCTGGCTGGGGGTAGTAACGGCAGCCAAGGCTGAAGTCCTGAATCTGTCTCCTCTATCTCCCTTATGGAACAAAAGATGTAATTTGCAGAGGGAAGAGAAACAAAAACTGTTACCTGAGGGCACTGATAAAAATACATTGCAACTAAGAAAGGGCACCATGAAAAAAAGTCTGTGATTCTGAGGGGAGTGGCAAAAACACATCCTAGGCCCACTACGCCTGGAGGAGAAGCGGGAATACTTGTGAAGGTTTGCAACGCCTGGCTAAGACTGAAGCTTAATCAGAACATCTGAGAACGTACAACTGCCCCACCCTCTCAACACTACATTAACACGTGTTGAGGAAAAATAACAGTGGAATACAGCTGTGAGCTGCAACAGACAAACCAGAAGAGCCAAAGCCAGGTAGACAGACCCAAGCCAATTGGGAAGCAAATATTGAGAAACACTCTCTGGCAAATTAGACTATATCCTAAACATAAGGTGTTACTAAAGGAACGTGAAGTTACACTGAAGGTAACCATAGCAACAACAGACTTTAAACTCAGCCCAAGTAATGGTTACATTAGTACAAATTCCTCCACTAAATGCAGAGCAGAAGGAAAGTGTGCTTATCTCCAATTATCAACAGTATTTATTTCACTATCTACTGTTCTATACAACACATCCAGCTTCTAACAACAACAACAAAACCTACAAGGCTTGGGAGAAGGCAAGGAAACCACAATCTGAATAGTCAAAACAAGAATCAAAATCAGACTCAGATATGACACAAATGTTAAAACTATCATACAAGAAATTTAATATAACTATGATTAAATGTGTTTAAACCTCTACTGGAAGATGTGGACAACATAAAAAAACAGGTGAGTACTTTCAGTAAAACAATTGGAAGCTGTAAGAAAGAACCAAAGAAAATTCTAGAAATCAAAAACACAGTTACAAGGATGGAGAATTCCTTTGACAGCCTCATTGACAGATTCAACATGGCCAAGGGAAGAATCAATGAATATTTAGATTGGTTAATTGAAACACAAAGATTTTGTTAATAGAAAAATAATAGAACAGAGTATCCGAGAACATTGGACAATATCAAACATATAGTCTTATATACATACATTTGGAATCTTGAAAAAAGAAGAAAGAGAACAGGGCATGAGAAATATTTTCCAAAGATAATGGTCAAAAATTTTCAAAATTAGATACAGAAACCAAATCACAGATCTAAGAAGCTCACCAACCAGGATAAATACTAATACACACACACACCCATACACACACCCCCCAACACACACAGAGGCAAATCATGTACAAATTGCTGTAAACCAAAGACAAAGAGAAAATCTTGAAGGTGGCTAGACAAAAAGATACATTATAAATAGAGGGAAGGATAAGAACTACATCAGCACTCTTTTTGGAATAAATGCAAAGAGAAGACAATAAATTGACTTCTTCAAAGTACTAAAGAAAAAAAACTGGCAATCCAGAATTCCATATCCAGTAAAAACATCATTTAAAAATGAAGAATAAATAAAGACCTTCTCATACAAACACAAACTGAGGAAATGTATTTCTAACAGACCCATTCAACAAAAAATATTGAAGGCAATTCTTCTTACTGAAGGATTGTGGTATAGGCCAGAAACCTTGGTCTACACAAAGAAATAAAGAATGTTGTAAATGGAATAAAAGTAAAATAAATATTATTTTTCTCATTTTTAATTCTCTAAAATATAACTATTTAAAATAAAATCAGTTATTATATATTGCATGTATACACATATATAAAGGTGAAATGTATGACAACAATGCTATAAGAAATGGGAAGTAGAAATTTGGATTATTCTAAGACCCTTATACTGCAACATGGGGTAGCATATTATTTGAAGGGAGACTCAGATTATTTTAAAATAGACACTCTAAACCACGGGGAAACCAGTAGAAAGCTTTTGATAAAAAAAAAAAATAGTATAAATAATTTCAAAAAAGGAGATAACATTGATGCATTAAAAAAAAGTTCAGTTAAATCCTGAGAAGGCAGGAAAAGGGGAGAAAAAGGAAAGAAAGAACAAATAGAAAACAACTAGCAAGATGGTAGATCTTATTCTAATTATATAATAATCACTTTAAATGAGAATGGTCTAAACATAGTGAAATGACAGGCTGCCAGGTAAGATAATAAGCAAGACCCAACTCCATACTATCTACAAGAAACCCATTGACTATAAAGATACAGAGAAGTCAAAAATATTCATAAATTTTAAAGAAAGACAAAGCTATTGTTATGGTATTTGGTAAAGAATAGATCGCAATAAATGTTTTTTGAATGAATGTATTTGGATTATTGGGAGATTTCTTTTTGAATTAAAATGGAAAATTATTACCAAATTTATAGAGTGTTAAGTTCAATCACATATAGCTTTCTGTTATTTTACTTTTATATTATAATAGCAAATAACATCACCAAGATATTTCAAGATTTCATCTTTAAAATAAAAAGCTTTTCTATTTAATTAACATAGTCTCAAAATGCATAGGCATTTATTTTCACAATTGTATTATTTATATATTATGCTGTAGGAAAAAGCAAATCCGAAAAAGCAAATCCAAAAAAGCTGAATATAGTAATTGTATATAAAATATTAACATTTTTTGCTATCATAGTTCTATAGAAAAAGAAATATAACAAATATTGTATATGTTAACATTACATATACAATATGTATGTTATGTATGTGTATGTATGAAGATGAAGATAAAAATAGAGACTAATATAGATGTACAAGTATGTGTGATACTGTCAAGCCAGGATAAGAACAACTTTATAATTTACTTTTTCTTCCTTAAGTGGCAACTAAAAAGATGAAGAATGTTTCCTGTATACATTACAATAATTGAAATATTCTGAGGACAAATCACTTCAAATTTATGTGGCTTAACATGCAATAAGAACACTAATGCCCTCAAAATAAATCATCTGAGGATAATGATCTTTTGCCTCTGTTGCCTTATGCTTGAAAGTTACTTGAACTATAAGTTCTATTTATTAATTAACCTAACCAACATGATACAATTTGTGAATTTTTTGATAATTAAGTTTCAGGGAACAAGTAGATAATAGAACCAACAAAATTAAGACAATGTGAGGACTTCAGTTTCCCTTGTTTCCTTAATGTATTCCTGGAGTCTTCATAGACTTTCTAATCTATCACTCTCTTTGTTCATTACCTTGGGCAAATGAAATTCCACTCATAGAAATATTGCTGGTTTCTCCTATACTTCAGGAATCAGACCACCAGTTGGGTGGGGTGGTTCATGCCTGTAATCCCAGCACTTTGAGAGGCCGAAGCAGACAGATCGCCCGAGCTCAGGAGTTTGAGACCACCCTGGGCAACATGAAACCCCATCTCTACTAAAATACAAAAAACTTAGCCGGGCGTGGTGGCGCGTGCCTGTAGTCCCAGCTACTCAGGAGGCTGAGGCATGAGAATCACTTGAGCCCAGGAGGCGGAGGTTGCAGTGAGCCAAGATCCCACCACTGCACTCCAGCTTGAGCTACAGAGTAAGACTCTGTCTCAAATAAAAATAAATAAAAAATAAATAAAAGGGAAATCAGACCATCCAGGAGGAGCTCCTGCTATATGTATAGCCAGTTCTATAATGTGACATGTGTCTAAAATCACCACACTGCAAAATTTTACAATAAAAACCATAGGCTTATGGTAAAAAAAAAAAAAAAGGTTGGGAAACAACACTTGGAAACTTCATCAATGACATCAGAAAAAATATAGGAACCTAATAAAAATGGCAACACAGTTATATACATATTAATGGTTAAGAAATACATAAATACTATAATAAATATGATATTTTATTTTGAAAAGACACGAATTTTTCTCCTGGAAGAGGTGTGAAAACAACTGTAGCTTGTAAGTTATTGTCAAGTTGTGGAAGAAGGGTTATCTGAAATTGGAAGGATAGTTTTAACATCAGATGTGAATAAGTATGGTTCCTAACACATGCAGTGGACTGAGGTAGCTGGTAGGTGTTTGAGGTGTGTGTGTGTGTGTGTGTGAGAGTGTGTGTTTAGTCCTATGTGACCCAGTTCAGCTAGGTAGAGTTTTCTGCACTCATCTAGTGGTTATCATGGATAAAATGTGCATAAGCAAATGTGAAATTCCACTTATGCTCACTGTTCTTTAATATACCAATTATGTTGGAACAAATTCACATTTCCAAAACAACTATTACAGCCAAACTGATTGTACTTTATTTCTACCTTAACGTCTATTATCACAACTATTTCCTAGCCTAATTTCTAGTCTCAAAGATGATGAAGAGGTGCCGTCCTCCTCTATAAAACCTATTCTTCCAACTGCATTTTTGGTAGCTGTTAAGAAAGTAGATCTCTTTATTTTTGAAGGATCTGACTCTAACATTTACTCCAACTGTCTTCAGCAGTCTTACATACAAAAATGTCTCTCCAGTGTCACCTTCTTCTCATGCAAAAATGGATAATTTTTCTATTCCTAAAAAGGGGTCTACTCTTTACACTGTTGTGCTCTCTCTAATACCTGCTTCCCTCTCACAAACCTAATGATCAAGTGGCTCTATATCCAGAACCACCATTTCTCTTCACCCCATGATAGATTCTATCATTCCCTATAATATCTCTCAGCAAGATTAGTAAAATGGCTCTTTTGAAAGGCACTAACATCCTCTTTGTTGGCAAATTTAACCATTTTCTTTCCATTTTCGTTCCTCATTTCTGTGAAGCATCTGACTGTTGGATTCTATATTCATTTCCTAGGGTTTTCATAACAAACTGGGTGGCTTAAAACAACGGATACTTATTCTCTCACCATTTCTGGAGCCTGGAAGTCTGAAATCAAGACGTCAATGAGGCCATACTCCCTCTGAGACTCTGGGTGGAATCCTTCCTTGCCTCTTTCTAGCTCCTGGTGGTGGCTGTCAATCTTTGGCATCCTTTGGCTTACAGCTCACCAATCTAATCTCTGCCTCTGTCACTAAATAGTGTTCTCTCTCGATGCTTCTCTTCTCTCTTATAACACCACCAGTCATATTGAATCAAGGCCCTGCCTACTCTGGCATGACCTCATGTTAACTTACATCATAATTAAATCTGTAAAGAGCCTATTTCCAAATAAGGTCATATTCACAGGTATCAAGGATTTCAACATATCTTCTAGAGGAACACAATTCAACCTATAACTGTCACCTACATTTGCCTGAAACACTTTTGTCTCTTTGCTTCCCAAACACAATACAAATACTTTTAAGAATTTTGAGTGTTGACTACATGCCCTTTTATATGCTGAAAATTTTACATTGATTTTATATACCCACATAATCCTCACAACAATCCTCTTAGGTACTACTATTTTTAATAATTTTACAGAGGATAAAATGGTAAATAACTGCCCACAAACACACAGGTGGTCAAGAAGCTAAAATCTGAACCCAGGATATCTGGTTCCAATACTCACACCTATCACTGCACTATCTGTCCACCCGATAATTCCTTGGCTACCAACTGAGAAAAATAGCTGAAGAAGAATCAGAATCTCACTGCTGATCCTAGAAAATGTGGTTTAAATAGAATGATGAGATAATATTCCAAATTGCAAGATTAAGAGAGAATGGAAAGAGAAAGAGGTAAAGGAATGAGTATGGGTTAGTACTTTGAAGATTTGCAAAGAGAAGGAAAACTGTAACCTAAGAGTAGAGTAAGGGTCACATTTAGAACAGGAAAAACATAAGCCTGTTGGCAGGTTGAAGGCAAGGGCTAAATAGAATAATCCTGAAAACGCAAGAAAAAATAAGGATGGCTAATGGGTCACAATTTTGAGAGACAGAGGAGGATATGATCAAGTCCACAAATAAAGATGTTAGTCTTTCAAAAGAAGATGTCAGCAGAGAGGGATTAGAGAATGATATTTTTTTCTTTCATGTTTCAGTTTTGCTAAATATCTATCATCCAGCTCAGAGCAGACATCAGCAAACAACCTTAATCTTCCCTCTCCACAAAGGTTTTTGGCTTCTTAAGGAGTAGGCCATGCCATATTCTTTCAGTTGTCCTCCAGTAAATAAAAAATGATTGATATCTGAAGCCAATAATATTTTTGTTCTAAAATTTAGCCCATCTGAGGAAATTTAACCCTTCTGAAAATCAATGATATGTTTTCCATAGTATATTCTGCACCTGTATTAGGGTTTTTAGGTCTTTTTTGGCTTTATTTATGTTTATCTATTCATTCATTGATGGAGAGATAGGGTCTTCCCATGTCTTGGCTATTATGAATGACACTGCAATGACCACATGGGTGCAGATATCTCTTCAAGATACTGATTTTGTTTCCTTCAGATATATACACAGAAGCAGATCATATGGTAGCTCTATTTTTAATTTTATAGGCCTCTCCTTACTGTTTTCCATAATGTCTGTACCGATACATTCCCACAAGCAATATACAAGGGTTCCCTTTTCTCCACATCCTCACCAAAATTTACTATCTCTTGTTTTTTTGATGATAGCCATACTAACAGGTTAGATGTGGTATCTCATTGCAGTTTCAATTTGCATTTCCCTGATGATTAGTTAAGTTGAGCACCTTTTTGTGTACATGTTGGCCATTTCTATGTCTTCTTTGGGAAAATGTCTATTCAGGTCTTTTCCCATTTTTAAATTATATTATTTGGGTTTTTCTACTATTAAGCTGAATGAGTTCCTGATATATTTGGGATATTAATCCCTTATCAGATATTTGGTTTGCAAATATTTTCTCCCTTTCCCATTTCATTTCAACTCATTGCCTTTTTGTTTTGCTGATTATTTTCATTTCTGTGCAGAAACGTTTTAGTTTAATACAGCCCGTTTGTGTATTTTTGCTTGTGTTGCCTGTGCTTCTGGTGTCATAGCCAAAAACATCATTGCCAAAACATAGGGAAAAGTGGGTTTTGCCTATGATTTCTTTCTCTTCTAGAATTTTTAAGTATTTAATCCATTGCTAATTAATTTTTGTGAAAGGTATAAGACATGGGTCCAATTTCATTCTTTTGCTCATGGATATCCAGTTTTCCCAACACCACTTATTGAAAAAGGTAATATTTCCCCATTGTGCATTCTTGGTGCCCTTGTCAAATATTGACAAACAGTTGGTTGTATATGCATGCGCTTATTTCTGGGCTCTTGATTCTGTTCCGTTTGACTTTGTGTCTACTTTTATGCCAATAAAATAAAAATACTATTTTAGTTTTTATGGCTTTAGAATATAGTGTGAAATCAGATAATGCAATGCATCCAGCTTTGTTCTTTTTTTTCAAGAATGCTTTGACTATTTAGAGTTTTTTGTGGTTTCACATGAAATTTTGGATTGTTTTTTATATTTCTGTCAAAAATGCTATTGGAATTTTGATAGGAATTTCACTGAATCTGTAAATTGCTTTGGGTAATATGTATATTTTAATAATATTAATTTTTCTGATCCATGAACATGGAATATCTTTCCATTTAATTGTACATACTTTAATTTCTTTCAACAATGACTTATTTTTTTAAGTGTAGAGATGTTTCACTTTCTTGGTTAAATTTATTCCTAATTATTTTATTGTTTCAATGGTATTATAAATGGGATTAAATGTTTTTTCAGATAGTTCATTGTTAATGTATGAAAATGCAACAGATTTTTTAAATGTTGATTTTGTAGCTTGCAACTTTACTGAGTTTGTTTATTCTAACTGCT
Source organism: Pan paniscus (assembly GCF_029289425.2). Lineage (NCBI taxonomy): Eukaryota > Metazoa > Chordata > Mammalia > Primates > Hominidae > Pan > Pan paniscus. The sequence goes on along the minus strand of NC_073256.2, from coordinate 70,446,943 downwards.
TTTTGGTGGAATTTTTAGAATTTTCTATATGTAAGATTATGTCATCTGCAAACAGATGATTTTACTTCCTTCTGTCTGATTTGGATGCCCTATTTTTTCTTGCCTAATTATTCTAACTAGCACTTCCAGTACTATGTTAAATAGAAGTAGCAAGAGTAGGCACCCTTATCTTGTTCCTGATGTTTGAGAGAAAGCCTTCAGCTTTTCACCATTGAGTATAATGTTTGCTGTGGGTTTATCACATTTGGTCTTTATTAGGTTGGATACATTCCTTCTATATTAAATATGCTGAGAGTTTTTATCACAAAACCATGTTGAAATTTGTCAAATGCTTTTTCTGTATCTGTTGAGATGATCACATTATTTTTATCCTTCCTTCTGTTAATACAGTGTATCACAATTATTAATTTGTACATATTGAACCATCCTTGCACTCCAGGGATAAATCCCACTTGATTACGCTAAATGATACTTTAATATGCTATTGAATTGTGTTTGCCAGTATTTTGTTGAGGATTTTTGCCCCTACATTCATCAGGAATATTGTCCTGTAATTTTCTCTTCTGCTAATATCCTGTCTGGCTTTGGTATCTGGGTAATGCTGGCCTCATAAAATGAGTTTGGAAGTATTCCCTCCACTTTAGATTTTTTAGAAGAGTTTGAGATGGTTTGGCATTAATTATTCCTTAAATCTTTGGTAGAACTCAGAATGAAGACTAAAGGTCTTGGTTTTTTCCTTGTTGGGAGATTACTGATTCAATCTCCTTACTCATTACTGGTGTATTCAGGCTTTCTATTTCTTCATGTTTCAATCTTTTTAGGTTGTCTGTTTCTATAAATTTATACGTTTTCTCTAGGTTATTCAATTTGTTGACACATAATAGTTCATAGCAGTCTCTTATGATCCTATGTATTTCTGTGGTATGGGTTGTAATGTCTTCTTTTTCATTGATAATTTTATTTATTTGAGTTCTCTCACTTTTTTTCTCAGTCTAGCTAGAGGCTTAAGTTTATCTTTTCCAAAAACTAATTTTTGGTTTTATTGATCTTTTCTATTGTTCTTCTACTCTCTATTTCATTTTTTTCCCATTCTAATCTTGTTTCCTTCTTTCTGCTAACTTTGAATTTATTTTGTTCTATTTTTCTAATTCCTCGAAGTGTATAGTTAGCTTGTTTATTTGAGATATTTATTGTTTCATAATGTAGCCATTTACGGCTATAAACTTTCCTCTCAGCACTGCTTTTGTATCACATAAGTTTTGGTATGTTGTATTTTCATTTGTGTTTGTCTCAAGTTATTTTTTGATTTATTCCATGACTCCTTAATCATTGAGAAGTGTGTTTAATCTCCATGAATTTGTAAATCTTCCAATTTTTTTCCTGTCGTTTACTTTGAGTTTCATACTATTGTAGTGAGAAAAGATACTTGATGTAATTTCAATCTTCTTGAATTTATTAAGACTTGTTTTGTGTCCTAACATATGATCTATCCTGGATATTTTACGTGCCCTTGAGAATAGTATGTATTCTGCTGTTGGATGAAATGTTCTGTATATGTCTGTTAGGTTCACTGGGTTTACAGTATTGTTCAAACCCATGGTTTCCTCATCAGTTTTCTATCTGGATGATCTATCCGTCATTGAGGGTTTAATATCAAAGATCCTTACTATTATAATATTGCTGCTTATTTCTCCTTTCACTTCTATTGTTGTAAATGTACTCACTTTATATATTTAGATGCTCAGTGTTGGGTACATAAATATTTATAATTGTTCTATCTTCTTGATAAATTGATCCCTTTATCATTAAGTAATAATCTTCTTAGTCTCTTGTGACAGTTTTCAGCTTAAGGTCAATTTGTATGATATAATTATAGTCACTCGTGCCCACATTTGATTATCATTTCATGGAAAGTGTTTTCCATCCCTAACTACAGCCTATGTGTGTCTTTAAAGCTAAAGTGAGTCCCCTATAGGCAGCTTATTATTGGATCTTGTTTTTTAATCCATTCAAATGCTGCACATCTTTTCATCAAATAATTTAATCCATTTATATTTAAAGTAATTATTGATCATTTAAAACGTATTTTTGCCATTTGGTTAATTTTCTGATTATATTTCCTTTACTCCTTTCTTCCTTGCTTATTGTCTTCTTTTGTAATTGATGACTTTTGTGTTGGTATTCTTTGATCTCTGTCTCTTAATCTTTTGTGTATCTACTGCAGATTTATTCTTTGTGGTTACCATAAGACTTGCATAAAATATCTTATCATTTTCACATCCTATTTTAAGCAGATAATTTAAATTTAATTGTCTATAAAATGACACTTTTAACTCACACCTAATATTTTATGTTATTGATATTACAATTTGCATTTTATATATATCTAATAGCAAGTTATTGTTGTTAGTTATTTTTAATACATTTTTAACTTCTCTACTAGAATTGAAATGAGTTATGCATCACCATAATAAAAATTTAGAGAATTCTGCCTTTGACTATATATATTTATTTTTACAACAAGTTTCATATATTCATATATTTTAGGTTGTTAATTAGGGTCTTTTCATTTCAACTTGATGAACTTCCTTGAGTATTTCTTGTAAGGAAGGTAAAAGTGATGAACTCCTTCATCACTTTGGGATGGGAAATCTTTATTTCTCCATTTCTGAAGGACAAGTTTGGTGGGTACAGTATTCTTGGTTGGCAGTTTTTTTTTTTAGTATTTTGAATATATGATCCCACTCTTTCCCGGCCTGCAAGCGTTCTGCTAGAAATCCACTGACAGTCTTGTGGAGGCTCCACTGTATATGATGAATCATTTTTCTTTCATTGCTTTCAAAATTCTCTTTGTCTTTCAGTTTTGACAATTTATTTATAATTTGCTTTGTGCATAACATTTCAGATTCAACCTGTCTAGTGACACTTGGGGTTCACAAATCAGAATGTCTGTTTCTCTCCCCAAATTTGCAAGGTTTTCAGTAATCATTTCTTTAAATAGGCTTTTTGTCCCTATCTTTCCTTCTTCTCCTTCTGGAATTTTTCATAATGCATATATTGTTTCACTTGATGGTATCCCATTAACTCATAACCTTTCTTCGCTTTTTAAAATTATTTTGTTTCCTTTTTGCTCCACCGACTGAATATTTTCAAATGACCTGTCTTCAAATTCACTGATTCTTTCTTCTTCTTTATTGAGTCAAATGTTGAAGCTCTCTACTGAATTTTTCATTTCATTCACTGTATTCTTCAGCTTTAGAATTTTAATTTTATTTAATGGTTTCTATGTCCTTGTTGAACTTCTATAATAGTTTTGATCATGTGTTGCTTATCTAACTTCATTTAGTTGTCTACCTTTTTTTTTTTCTTGAAGTTCACTGAACTTGTTTAAAGGGATTATTCTCAATTCCTTGTCAAACAGTTCCTAGATCTCCATTTCTCTAGGATCAACTATTGGAGCTTTATTATTCTTCTTTGGTAGTTTCATGTTACCATGACTTCTTTGTGATCCTTATATTCTTGCATTGGTGACTGTGCATTTAAGGAAGCAATCAGGTATTCCAGCCTTTACAGGTTCACTTTGGCAGGGAAAGACCTTCACCCATCAGCCCAGCCTGGAGTTTTAGACAGACCAGCTGGTAGCATTCACAGGTAGGTTATGCTTTCTGTTAAGGTCTCCAACTGGGCAAGACATCTGCCCATGCTCTGATGTTGGGTGGAGCTGCAAGGTGGTCTCTGCAACCAGTAGGTCTGCTGACCTGGCTGTAGTCAGGCAGAACTTCTGGTTGGGCTCCTGGCAAGATGGGGCCACTGGCTGGGCTCCACAATTGCCTCTGGTTGGGCAGAGTTATAGGCTGCTTTCCCTGGCCAAGAAGTGCTGCTGCTTGGACTTATGATTAGGCAGGGCTATAGGCTGAGTTCCACAATCACTCCTAGTCAGAGACCTAACCAATCTCTCTGGCCAGACAGTGCTCATGGCTGGTCTCCACATTCATGCAGGCTGAGCTCTGCAGTTGGGGTTAGCTGCAGCCTGGGCTCTGCAACTGGGTAGGGTCAAGGCTGTGTCTCACAGTTGAGCAGGGTTATTGGGTGGGTTGCCTGATAATGCAGAGCTGTTGCTGTGCTCCACAGTCAGTGAGGACCTCTACTGGGCTCTCAGTTTGGGAGAATCTGTAGATTGTGCCCTGCAGTTTGATGGGGTTATAGGCTGCACTCCACGATTAGGTGGGTTTGCTGTCTGGACTCCCTGCTCCATCAGGCTATGCTCCACAATTTAGCAAGACCATAGGCTGGGTTTTATTGTCAGGTGGGGCTGTAGGCTAAACTTCACAGCTGAAAGGGGCCATAGACTGGGCTTCATGGTAGGCTGGATTGCTAGCCTAGCTCCCTGGTCAGGCAGGGACACAGGCTTGCCCCATAGTTGGTCAAGGTCACTGGCTGGGCTGCCTTCCCTGGTGGAATCACAGGCTGGGTTCTATGTCATGGCAGAGTCTTTGTCTAGGCTTCCTGATCAGGCAGGGCTGCAAGATATGCTCCAGAGTCAGGCAGGGTCATTGGCTTGGCTCATTGCTCAGGCAGGGCTGTAGGTTAGGCTCCATGGCTTGGCCTGACCACTGGCTTGGAACCCAAGACAGGCATAACTGCAGACTGTATTCTCTGGCCAGACAGTACCACTAGTTTTGCTCCATGGTTAGGCAGAGACACTGACTAAGCTCTCTGGTTAGTCGGTGATAATGCTAACAGCAGGGATGCAGTGCTATCGCCAAGTTCTGTGCACTGGTTGCTGTGAACCCCTGCCATGCTTCTTTGTTCCTGGCTGACCCCATAGAATCTAGCCCTGCCAAGTCCCTCAGTATACCCTGTAGGGGAAAGCAGAAGTGAGTTTCCCATGAAGCACCCCAAAATTTTGGAAAAGCTGGATGTCCATTTAGGACTAGCTTGGTATGATGCCATGCCAGCCTGAGGGAGAGGTGAAGCAGTCAAAGTGTAACTGCTTCTCTTACCCTTTTAATGAGACTTTTTCTCATTTCTGTGGGGTGCATCAGCCTCACCCCCATTTTCTGGGATTTTCACAAAGGCACTCTTCTCTGTAGATGATTGTTAGTCTTCCTGTGAGGAGTACTGAAGCTAAGCAAATTCTATTCTATTATCTTGCTGACATCATCTGAACTGGGGTTTTATTTCTGCAATTTATTTTCTATTTAAGGGGAACAACGTTATTAACTTTTCTTAATAAGTATCTATAATTGAAAATTTGTAGAAGATGCCATTTTAAAAATATTTCAACTTTTGTAACTAACGAAAAACTTTAAGTTAAATTGTCCCTAGGATCTGCCATCCACAGGAAAGTCAAACATGTCAACAGGGAACTGCTTAGTGCTGCCACTCCTAAACTTCTGAATGAAGTCAATGTAAAATGTTACCAATCTCCAAGTTTTAGGATTCCTAAAAAAAAAAAAAAAAGGAAAGAATGGAAAAGACGATGAAAAAGGAAGAGGACAAGGAGGAGAGAAAAGAAAGTCATACAGAGTTATGCCAAAATCAAAATGACATGCTAACACCCATCTAGCTAATGGCTAATAGTTTGTAGGCCCACATGGACATCTAACTTTTAAACATTGAAAAGACCCAGATAAATATTCTTGATATTACATACTCAACTGACTTGCTCTAGCTCAGCCAACCTAGTCTTGTTTTCCTATATTCCTTCCTCCTACTCCAGCCTCCAGACATTTCTACACATACCCCCATGCCAGAAATAGCCACCCACCAGCCATCTGCCAAGCTGCCTTCCTGCCTTCATTCATCTGAAAAATTATCTTAAACACCATCCTATCAGGAAGTCTACCACAATTTGTGGGCAGGATCATAAGAGTCAGCCTAAAGAGCATAATGATAAGAGTGTTTTATACTTTATATAAAGTGCATTGATGTTTAACTCTTTCAGTCTGCATAGTTATATTATAAAGTATTGTTGCACTCATTTTACAAAGGAGGAAATTAAAGCTTACAAATGTTAAGTGCTTTATCCATATTTCCTTATATAGTAAAGAGCAGAGTTGGAGGTCAAATATAGGTCTTCTCATTGCTGGTGATATAAATTGTTTTTACAAAGGCAAAACTGTATTATCCATTTCAATCCTAAGGAGCATAAGGGATATTCAATGATTAGGCAAGTGCCCTGGGAGTTCACAATAAATATTAAACCTTTTCATCCACAAAATTAATTGACTTCATACAATAGTAAATCAGAAGCAGAAAGCGACTTTCTAGGAGTGAACGGCAAAAGCACTAACTTTTTCCCAGCAACAGAGAATACTATTTAGCGTTTCAATTTGCAAAAATGCAATAAAAAGCCCAACTAAATTTCTGGGCAGGTTTATAAGTAAATAATATTAATATAAGATACATGGATGCCTTTATGATTCCCTCAGAGTGAGAAGGATCACAAGAAAAATTCAACAATGAAGGCCCCCAAGATAAAGCAGTCAATATTAAACAAATTTCAGCAAAGTCATTTTTATTAAATTTTCATGATTTCAATGGATATTTATGAGTAGACACTCATAATAGCATAAGTAGTCTATGTCAGGCAATAAACAGATTCAAGGGTTAGCAAGTGAACTAGGTCTAGTCCCTGTTCTCTAGAAACTCCTCTCTGCCTACTCTCTCCAACTTTCTGCCGTAATGGACATTTTGCTCTTAATTTTGCCTTGATTGTTTTCCTGAGGATGTTTAATTTCCTTCATTTTGGCTCTTAGTGACATTCTAGGTGCAACCATAGAGCTGAACTCTATAGTCTATAGAGGGTATTTATCAAAATTGCTGCAAAGCCACTGACACCATTTTGCAAGCCCTTTTTGAAACTAGAATCCTCTTCTTTTATGAAGTCCTACAACCAAGTTCCTCTTCAAGGCCTATGACTGGGTCAGGAGAATATTACAGTTACCCTTCATTGTCACCTACGATATGAACAGTTATATAAAAGGAAATTTTCACTGTTCTGACAATAAGATAGTCAATGTCTCAAGAGCCACTTGGATGGTGGCTCTTCTATTCCAAGGATTTGGTCACATGACATAGCCTCAAATCCAAATTTATATTGGGCCAGTTCTTATTTATCTTCAGCAAGTTATAGAAATCATGGAAGATTTCATGGAGAAATAGAAACTTGAATTAAAAATAACAAAATCTGATCAAGATAATAAGAGCAGAGCAGGACTTCTGAAATGGCAGACGGAGACCCTCCATAAATCCAGTGCTCCACAAAAGCAATAAAAAAATTATTGAAATGAAATTATCTAGAACTCTGAAAATTAATCAAAGGATTATAACAAATTGAGGAGCATGTATTCAATGAAAACGACGAACATTGGTAGAAACATAAGGGTACCTTATAAGTACTTTGATCTACTCTCTACCACCCTCCCCAACCCCACAATAGTCTTGAAAACTGGCAACCTTGCAACCACAGTAACTATTAAAACCAACAGTAAGGTGATCTACACCTAAACACAACACAGTAAAATTTTTGAAAGCCAAAAACAAGCAGAGAATCTTGAAAGCAGCAGAAGATAAACAACTTATATGTACAGGATCTTTAATAAGGTTAACTTCTGACTTCTCATCAGAAATCATAAAGGCCATAAAGAAGTGGGATGACATATTCAAAGTACTGAAAGAAAAAAACTGTCAACCAAGACTTGCATATGCAAATTAAGACTTTCCTAGATAAACAAAAATAGAGAATTCGTCACTAGCAGACCTGCCCTACAAGAAATGCCAAAGGGAACTCTTCAGTCTGATTTGAAAGGACACTAGAAGGTAACTTAAATCCATACCAGCAAGGAAGTTAAAAGGTAACTCAAAAAACGGGAGAAAAAATTGTAAAACATATTTTTTTATTTGTTATCTTGGGGCTGTTCATTGTTGAATAAACATATTTGTTATCGATATGATAACAGATTCATATTGGGAATATATAACGAACTCTTAAACTCATTAATAAAAAGACAAATGATCCAATTAAAAATGGGCAAATCGTTGCTTCTCAGCCTTTTGGCTAAGATCAAGTATAAATATGGGCAAGTCATTTGAACAGATATTTCTCCAGTGAAAACACACCAATGGCCAATAAGCATATGAAAAGGTGGTCAACATCATTAGTCATTAAGGAAATACATATCAAAATCACAATAAGATACTATTTCACATCCACTAGGATGGTTAGAATCAAAAAACAGATAATATCGAATGTCGATAAAGATGTGGAGAAAGATGAAACCTTGTACATTGCTGGTAGAAGTGTAAAAATGGTGCAGCTACTTTGGAAAACAGTTTGGCAGTTCCTCAAAGTGTTAAACATATGATTCAGAAATTTTACTCCTAGGTATATACCAAAGTTTATGTGTGAAATGATACATACATAGTGAAGCAATAACATGTTCACACAAAAACTTGTACATAGATGTTCATAGCTGCATTGTTCACAACAGCTGAAAATGAAAACAACTCAAATCTGTATCAACTGATAAATGGATAAATAAAATGTGGTTCATTCATATAATAGGATATTATTTAACCATAAAAAAGAATAAAGTACTGATACATGCTACAACACCGATTAAGCTTTAAAGCATTCTTTATGCTACGTAAAACAAGTCGGAGAAAAATACTCCATGTTGCATGATTCCATTTACATGAAATGTCCAGAACAGGCAAATGTGTAGAGACAGAAAGTAGATTACTAGTTTCCTAAAGCTGGGAGATAGGAAAATGGAGAGTTTCTGCTAATGGGTACTGGCCTTCTTTTTGGAGTGATGAAATTGTTCTAAAATTAGATTGTGGTGATTGTTTAGTACATTCACAGGGTTGTACACTTTATACACTTTAAATGGGTAAATGTTTTTTTACCCTCATTTGATCATTATACAATATATGTATGTACTGGAGCATCACACTGTACCCCATAAATATATACAATTATGTATCAATTAAAAAGAAAACTTTAAAACAAAAAAATTAAAAAATAATAAAAAATGAATGAATGTTATGATATGAATGTTAGAGTGAATTATATTGCAAAAAACCACTTTTAACAAAAAGAAATGAAGACAACTTCCATAGATCCACAGTTATATACTCTCACTTGCACAAATAAACTGATAAATTTTAATTAAAATTATTAAATATGTTGTATGGCAGAAATAGATAACATGATTTGGGATGTCATAAGGATTTAATAACCATTAAAATTTACCAGTGTTTACTATGTTTTTGGAGGCAATGTGCTATGTAAATCAGAAACTTTTACACCATAGTTTTTCAAAATGGATCAAGAGTAATACCATTTCCCAGAGTTTGTCATAGGAAAATAGGTAGCTTTGGTTAAAAAAATAAGAGGAAAGCTAAGGTTAAAACTATGTTCATTGCAGCATTATTTATAATAGTAAAAACTTGAAAGCCATTTAAATGTCCAACACTACCAAAGTGTTCTATTTATTCATAGTACATTACTTAGTATCTAAACAATATAAATTTTAAGTTAGAAGACTATGTAATGGCCATATTGCATGTAATACAGGGTGCTACAAAATTGCCTATGTAGTGCAATATTAATAGCAAACATTTATTGAGCATTTCAGATACTACATTGAGGACTAATTAATTTAATCCTCATTCTAACCCTACGAAGTAAAGATTATTGAGGAAAGTGAGGCACAGAAAGGTTAAATAATGTGTCCAGGTCACCATGCTTGTAAATGGCAAAGTCAGCATTTGAATCTTGACCATTTGACCGTTTCGCCCATGTCTTAGTCATTAGGCCTGCACCACCTTTCCATCATACCATCATGCTCCATCATATGTGTTAGTGTGCTTGTGGAAAACATGTATGGGTATGAACAAAGACTGAGACAGATATTCAAAAATGGAAATGCTCAACTTGACAATAGGATTAGTAGTAAATTATTCCACTCTAATTTTTAAATGTTCTAAAATGCATGTAGTTTTTTGCCTTTATACAAATAAAAAAATGAAGAAGAAACAAAAATCCTACGTCCCTGTTGTTATTACTGTTTCCCAGCTCCCATGGGATAAAACATGCCACATATACCAAGCAAATTTAACGCAAATGCAATACCAAAAGAACAACAAAAAATTACACTCCATTTCATCTTCGGGGATGTATATCACAATATATCTTAGCAAACAAGTTATAGCTGTATCATTTTTACCTTGAATATATCTGCAGTGTTAGGGTTAAACAGCTGGTGTTTCCCAGATCCCAAAATAATAGGACCTGAACATTTTGTTTCTCCATAGACATAAAGGAACACTGTTGCCGTGGTGCCGGCATTTTCAAGATCCCCAGTGACAATGGTCACCTTCCAGTCTCCAGCTGCAAAGGAAAAAGGAGATCAATATAAAAGTATAGGGGAAAAACACATTAATATTAGGAAAATAAGGATTTCTACTTAATCTACTTGGTTATGAAATGAATAGTTCGTGAAATCAAGTACTAAAATAATTGCTTATCATGGATTTCCTCCTTGAATGCTAGAATATAAAAAAGTTTTGGAAATATTGTAGCTTAACTACAAAACAAATAGTAGTGGGCTTTTTAGAACAATACATATTTTGGGCAAAACAATGGAGTTGGAGGCATTTAGCAATTAGTGTTTAGCTGAAATACTTAGGAGTTTATTTAGGCAAATAACTGTCAAATTTGGGGATGGGAATGGATGACAGGCATCCTGATAACCTGATGTTAAGGCATCATCTGTACTAAAGAGTCCTATCAAGCTACACTAGTAACACAGTTTGGTGATCCTAGCAGATAGTGCTAAGGATGTAGAAGATATAAAAACAAGGCAAAAAAGAACTTTCTTTCTCATGAAAAATTGCTGGAGTTCCCTGAGAGTTGGAACACACCAACAAGTAAGGAAGAAAATGCTGTACTGGATAAATAGGTCTTGGCAAAAGGAATTGGGCTTGGGGAGGGAGGATGAAGAAAAGACACGTTTGAAATAGAGAAAGACAATGCATCATGCAAGCAGAAGGGATCATTGAGCTTCCTGCTGCAGTGATACTGAGAGCACAGAAAGGCTGAGACAAGCAGAGCATGACAGGAAACAACGTAAAAAGATCTATGAGTTGTTTTATGATTGGTTTAGTTAGAAAGACAAAATAAGTCTTCATTTTATTATTTTGTGCACTTCTTTGGGAAACTACATCATCAACCCACAGCAATGAACCCCTCTCACCCTGAGTCCACACCACACAGCCAAGCACAGCAAAGGACAAAGTCCTGCCAGTTAGAACTCTGTGCGGTGCATGCGCCTCTACTCATCACAGCCTGTCCTTAGAGTGCAGGGGTAATCTGAAGATGTTGTTACTGTTGTTTTCTAAGGCCCCATAAACCTACAACCTTGTATTTTTTATATTTCCAAAATACAATTAAAACCACCACTATTCTGCCCACCAAGTTCTCAGTAATTCTTTCATTAAGATGCGATTTTCTTTTTAAAACACAATGCTACTCCCCACCCGCCACTGTCTGTATATACATAAACATCATTTGAAGATCTCTCAACAGTTTGATAAAACTTGCATCAAGTAAATTTTGCATAATGTCATCTTTGTTAAGAAAGATGGACCCAGTACCTCAGTACCGAAAGCCAAAGGGGCAGCAGAACTCAAAAGGGTGCACTGCTACTTCTACCCCGCAGCCAGCCAGCTTTCAGGAACTACAGTTCATGTGGGAAAATAAGAAACATGCAAATCTAAAACTAAGTCCCATTGAGAATCCTATCATAACTTAATTCTTACAGAAAACCTCACACCTGTGCTTTGATGCATAATTCAAGAAGCTGAAGGATCTCTTTCCTTTTTTGTAGGTCTTCTTTCCTATCTCATCCTTATCTCCTTCCCCGGCCATCTGGGCCTGCTGTCATGCTATCATGGGGGGAGGGACGGGAATAAGTTTGCATAGAAGCTTGGATGTCTTGTTTACTGAAATAGAGGCAAATAGCAAGGAACCACTGATTCATATAATATGTCTGTGTTCCTCCTTTTTGGAATTAGCATGTCACGATGACATAGGCCTTAAGGGTGGAATAACTAATGAACATCATCTGCAGTTATTTTTATTCACTTTCAAGTTTTCCTAAGCATATTTTTCTTTTTTGCAACTGGAAAAAAAAATACATTTTATATTTCATCCTTTAAAAATCTAATCACTTAACTTCTCTAAGAATGTTTCACTACCTAAAATACAAAATAGTTGAGAACACTTGTAGAAAATAACATAGAGGAACATTCTGAGTTTATATTTAAATTAAAATTTCCACTGCCCTATGAAATAATTTATTTATAACAGGGCTAAAAATATGTTTACAGTTTTTTGTATTGCTTGTATGTGTGCCAAAATTACAAGTATTTGTCTGTAATTTTCTATTGCAAAACTTTTTTCACCAAAAAAACAAAAGAATATGACTTCAGATATTTTATCTATACGTTTCTTTTTTTTTCCTTTGCCTTATAGCTGCTGTCTATTCAACCCCAAGGACTCATATCAAAAAATGCTGTCATCTGTTAATCCCTTTGGAAAATGACTTCTATTAGATTTTTCAAAGGAAGAAGGAACATTCCACGTAATTGAAGTCTAAATATTTATCTTATATTTACAATGTTTTGAAAGGTTTAAAAAAAGTTCGTTGACTATGCAATAAGCCATTACTGACAATCTACCTCAGGCTGTGCCCTTTCATTCTCTTTTCCAAGCTTAAATTGGGGGAGATACTATAGCAATGTCTTTCATTTAAATAAACCCTACTGTAGATAAAAGGAAATTTTCTTGGAAACCACAGCCTTAGGAGGCTTACTTTTCTTTTGTGTTAAAAATACTTTTAAAGTAGTTTGGATATACTCTATGATCTCCAAATATTCCGTAATAAATTTGGATTTCTTCTCAACAATGAAGTAAAGTCTAACAGGATCTTACATACTTACAATGAGAAGTATGTGCTCTGCCATTTCCATTCTCATGCAACCACGTGCAATCGGTATATGTAAAACTGACCTAGAGAATTCCGAACTTCAGCCTACAGTTGTTCCTCAGTATCTGTGGAGGATTGGTTCCAGAAACCCCCATAGATACCAACGCCAATAGATGCCCAAGTCCCTGATATACAATGGTGTAGTATTTCTGTATAACATACACACATCCTTTTGTATACTTTAAATCATGTCTAGATTACCTCTAATACCTAATACTATATAAATGCAATGTAAATAGTTGTTAGAATGTATTGTTTAGGTAACAATGACAAGAAAAAGTCTGTACGTGTTAAGTACAGACACTACCTTCCTTTTTAAAAATATTTTTATCTGCTGTTGGTTGAATCCATGAATGTGGAACATCAAGTGTAATGTAGGCCAACGATTGGAATTAAATTAGTATCTGTTGACAAGTTGACTTACAGGTATTGCATCCACATTATGCACATTGTGTTTAACATTCGAGAGACTCTAAGGGAAGAAGTGAGTTCGATGATCAATCAAACCACACAGTTTATATGTCTTACCTAACACCGAGTTTACTAATGATTTACTAGCAGGACAGAGGACAAGCATTCTTCCCTTGCAGACATCATAGTCCAGAGGGTGGCAAACTATGGCCCATGGGCCAAATCCAGCCTGCCACCTGTTTTTGTAATTAAGTTTCATTGGAATGACGCCATGCTCATTTGTTTATGTATTGTACATGGGTGCTTTCACACTACAGCAACAGAGATGAGTAGTTGCAACAGAGACCATATGGCCTGAAAAGCCTAACCCAGGCTCATCAGCTGGCAGCATGGGGGAGATAGCTCTTCAGATGTCTGCAATTGCAGCACTAACTAAAGTTGTGTGAGAAGCTCCACGCAAAAAATCACCTAGCTGAGCCATGTTAACCCACTGAAAGGTAAAGATAATAACAAATTATTGTTTTCAGCCACTGAGTTTGGGAGTGGTTTTTCACACAGCAATAGATAACTAGAATAGCTGCTGAAAGCATTTCACAGATAAGGGCTCTCCATTATCTTTTTACTTATAAATACCATTAGCATTTCTATCAGGATGTCTAGTTATTAGCATGTATGCAAGGGGATTTGACTGAGTCACCTCTTTCATGTATCCCTGGTAGAGGAAAAAATTAGATTGCAGACCTGTCATTAACTGTTTCCTTCCCAATGTTTTCTTATCAATTGGAAGTGTATTCTCAGGAAAGCACGGTTGAGTTATTTTGGTGAGCAAAGTTGCTACAGCTAGTGAAGTTCAATAGCCCTTCCTTAGATCATAACATTTTTTCTTTACCTTATTCTGTGTATTCTGTTACAGGGTTACATGCATTTGACTTTGTAGTTCAGAAAATTAACCCTGTTTTTGAATATAGAAACACCTGTGTCTAGACACGTTTTCAGATACTTGGCAACTACCCACTGAATACTCAAAAGAAATGCAGAGAAGATGCATGTGAATTAAGCTCTTACATGCAATTGTTAGTTGGGCATACTGAGGGAAAACACTCTTCACATCTGCTTGCCCTAAGTCACTGCAATTCAATAATAAAAATGATGGGACAGTCTGCTTTGCCTCATTGGACAGCAAACGTGTTCCCATGACTCTTACCTTGACAGAGGAGGACACAGGAAGATTCAGTGAAAGCGAAAAAACCCAGCGCGTCTCTGCAGACTGCAGCCTCTCACTTCCCTGACTATAATAATTAGGGGTGGATTAAGACAGCCTAAAAAGACCAAGAACCCTGTTTGTGAAATGTTTGTTTGTTTCTTACTTGGCGGAGAAGTCGAGGGTTGTGACAGGGAAAGATGGAGGAGAACTGCAGGTGACTTGGGGGGATAAAGTTCAAAAGTTGAACAGATCCACCTCCAAAAAAGCCCTGTGAGAGTCCCCCAGATTTTAGGTGGTGAGGAGAGGTCGGAATAAATAAAACTTTCTCTATCATTACATCCATGCTGACGTAATATTACATATAGATTGGTATGCCTGTCAAATGTCTAATCTAGCTCTTTTTATAATATTGATGCCCACTGCCCATAACACCCACCTCCAAGTAGCCACTGACCCCCTCTACAGCCTCCCTCTCACACAGCGACCTTCCCTTGTGCCAGCCTTCAGCTATCCTAAAAGGCTCCTTTCTTCCTCCAGGACTTGGACTAAAATCTTTTAGCCAAAATGTCCTCTCTTTCACCTCTCTCCTCTCACTAGTGAACATCCTAGCTCAAAGGTCACCTTCTCTTAAGAAGCATTAACATGGCTGGGCATTGTGGCTCACGCCTGTAATCCCAGCACTTTGGGAGGCCGAGGTGGGCGGATCACAAGGTCAGGAGTTCGAGACCAGCCTGGCCAATATGGTGAAACTCCGTCTCTACTAAAAATACAAAAATTAGCCGGGCATGGTGGTGCATGCCTGTAGTCCCAGCTACTCAGGAGGCTGAAGGAGAAGAATTGCTTGAACCCGGGAGGTGGAGGTTGCAGTGAGCCAAGATCATGTCACTGCACTCCAGCCTGGGCAACAGAGTGAGACTCCATCTCACAAAAAAAAAAAAAAAAAAAAGAAGAAGCAGCATTAACAAACATTCCTCCCTGTAACCAGAATGAACCACCTTCCCTCTCATGCCTATACTGGACCCTGGCACACTTCAACATTTGGACATGCAAATAAGTGCCTTGATAGATAGGACCCTCTCCACCCAGATTGTAAGCCCCTGAAGGGCACATTTTGGCCTTAAATGTCTCTGTATTCTCAGTGCCTAATACAACACTTGGCACATAATAGCCTTTCAAAAAACGAATGGGTGATTTATGAAACGTTTTGGGATCCGTTAAAATGTATTTTGAAAAGCAAGGCTACCTGTATGAGGAAGGATATTCAAGATACTATTAAGATTATTTCAGCACAATATATAACTATTTATCAATTAACAAAAACAAGTCCTTCTGATGATGTGTCATTAGTGTCATTTTTCACATAAAGGACAAGGATATTGTTATTTGCCTCATAATTGATCTTATTATTAGCACAAAGATAATGGAAACAATATTGACCTTGTATGATCCACATTTTCAAGGTCATGTAAATATATTTAAATGAGATTTAGCAAAGATACTGTAAAAAAGACAGATTATTCTAATTTTTATTAATTTTATCTCCAAATAATTCTATGTATATAAATTCACAAGTCCTTCAAAATACAACCTCATAAGAGGATCATGAGGTTTTTTTAATTTTTAAGTGCTTTACAAATATTTTTATTCTTTCAGGAGACAAATATCATTAATCCTATTATACATGTAAAGCAATAGAGAAATTCTGTGCTGACTACCACAGGAGTTGGGATAAATTTGACACCGAATTAGAAACAGTTATGCTTCCTAGATTAAAATGGTTTCGACCAGTGCTCAATTTTCTCCACTTTAAGTCCAGAAAACAACCATAAAACATTATCAGAAATGAATCTGTTACCTATTTTATCTTGATATTGGTCTAAGATGACTCTCTTGTTATTCCTGTGATTATTTACCACCGATTATTGTATGATGTAGTAAAGAGTGACAGAGTCAGCCAACCGGGTGGGAAGTGCTTGCTGTAGTCCAAACACGTGCACAGTGGGACTACAGCCACAGCACTCGAGACAGGGATAGGTTCCATTACAAGTGAAACACACAGTTTAAAAGCTAGTGTTTATTGGATACATAAGATGCATTAGGCTCTGTTCAAGGTGCTTTATGGATATTATTTAATTCTCTCAATAATCCTAAGAGTTTCTACTATTACCTACATTTTATCGGAAAGAAACCGAGGCACAAAGAAATACAGTGATTTCCCAAGCCATGCAGTGAGTAAGTGGTGCAGTCAAGATTCAGAAACTGCACTGCTAACCAGAACACTCAGCAGCCGCTGAGCAGCAGCACTGCTAACCAGAGCACTCAACACCCGCATGTGAGAGCTTGTCGTATCACTATTCAGGTAGGACAACTATACTTTAGTGCAGTTTACCATGCATCCCCTGCCTATTTAGTACATTCAACTCCACCTCAAATCTTGACCCTTAACAGGGAGGAGAGTGTGACAGTTAAATATCAAATTCTTTCCAGGTGCCCTAGGTTCCCTGTGATCATTTTCAACCTGGATTCTAGCAGCTCAGCTTTGGCATTTCCACCTTGTCCTCATCCCAAATTCCCTTCCAATGTATCCTTGATACTTGCTGCCAAACCTCTTCCACGTCCCATTGCCTCTTTAATCACCCACCTTATCTTGGCTTGTATGGAAAACTTGACTTGCCTTCCTTTGACTATAGTCATCTTTTGGTGTTCCAGGGAGATTAGTTCCAGGATGCCCCCTCATATCAAAATCCAAAGATGTTCAAGTCCCTTATAGAAAATGGCCTAGTTGGCCAAGAATAGTAGCTCACATCTGTAATCCCAGTGCTTTGGCAGGCCAAGGTGGGAAGATCAAGCCCATTCTGGGCAATACAGTGAGATCTTGTCTCTACAATTTCTTTTTAATTAGCTGGGCGTGGTGGCATATGCCCATAGTCCCAGCTGCTCAGGAGGCCGAGGTAGGAGGATCCCTTGAGGCCAAGAGGTCAAGGCTGCAGTGAGCTATGATCATGCCACTGCACTCTACCCTGGGTGACAGAGCAAGACCCTGTCTCTAAAAAATAAACTAACCAAACAAAAACAACAACAAAATGGCACAATATTTCCATATAACCTATGCACATCCTCCCATATACATTAAATCTTCTCTAGATTACTTATAACTAACACAGTATAAATGCTGTATAAATAGTATTTTTTAAATGTGTATTACTTTCTGTTGTTATATTGTTATTTTTTATTGTTTGGGTTTTTTTCTGGAACTTTTCAATCTGTGGTTGTTGGAATCTGGGGATGTAGGACCTGCAAGTACAGAAGGCCAACTGCATTTGCTAACAATTCCTGAGTTCTTTGTGTCCCAACATCCTAAGCAATCTACTAGGTTCAAATCTACTTTCAGACCCACATTACTGTGTGCTGGTCATTAGGAGAGAAATTCATGATCTTCAATATATTTAGAATCCAAGTCTTGACCTATGTATGCAGGTCTATATGAGCCTATCCACTACCAATTCTACTGCTACCATGATCTATTCCTGCATAACGAACTATCCTAAAACTTGATGGCGCAAAACAATGACAATCATTTCTTATGCCCTTGAAAGTGCAATTTGGACCAGGCTTAGCAGGGAAGGATTATCTCTGCTCCACATAGTGTCAACTGGGGCAGTTCAGCTGTGGCTAGGAGGATTTGCTTCCAAGATGGCTCTCTCAATGTGACTGGCACGGTGGTGCTGGCTGCAAGCACAGCCAGGGGTCAGAGCAATGGCCTTCATTCCTTTCCATGCAGACTTCTCTATAAGGTCCAGGCTTTCTCACAGGACAGTGGCTGGATTCTAAAGACTAACATTCCCAGAAAGTGAGCCAGGCAGAAGTGGTATCATCTTTTATGACCTAATAGTGTACAGCAAAAATGTCACATCGTATCATTTCTGCTTTACAGTTAGTCAAGGCAGTTTCAAATGTCTGCCCAAGTTGATTCCACCTTTTGTTGAGTTCAGAAGAGCACAGGAAATGCTGCAGTTACAGACATTTTTAGCAAACAGTCTCCCACATCCTCCTTCCCAGACTTCCCCATCTCCACGCCTCTCTGACCACTTTTGCAGCAGAACCACTATTTTCCAGGTTAGCAGTTCTCAACTGTGGGTGAGTTTGCCCCTTGGAGACATTTGTTGATGTCTGGAGACATTTTTTTTTTTTTTTGTCATCACAACTAGGTGCATGCTGTTGACATCCAGTGGGTGAGTAGAACCCAGGAAAGCTGCCAAACACCCTGATATTTAAGACAGTCCCCCACAACAAAAAGTTATCCAAGCTGAAATGTCAGTAGTCCCAAGGTTTAGAAAACTTGCTTCAGATTAACAGACATACTCTGATTGAGTAAGTCTATTTCACCCCAAACCCTTCTATGCTTTCTGTAAATTATTTATAAACACAAAGAGATTGAGGAGTAGGCTTTTGATGGTGATGTTTCTGCAAGGCTGTTGGATATTTGAAGATGCTGAGTGTATTTTATTACTGTTTCAGTGTCAAATCCATTCCGTTCCACTGCTATGTTGAGTTATGGGTATTTTGTCTCAAACCAAAAAAAAGGTGTGAGCCAATGTTCTAGAATCAAACAAAAACTAAACACTAGCTATTTAATTTGGGAGCAAATGAAGCTAAACCCAGCCAGGGCATGAGAAGCACTGCACTGTCTTCCTGGTTGCTCACTTAACACTTCCTGACATGCCTATGCCAAAGGTTTTAGGCACCAAACAGTAAGTCACAGCAACATCTGGCCTCTGCTGGGAGAATTCCTCTTGGCTCACCTTCTCTCCTTTTGATTCTAAACTTGTTCACAAGTTGACTTCTCTTTTCCCACTTAGCCCTGCTGGAATTCATTAACCTAGTTTCAGGCTCTGTATGTTGGGACTGATGAAGCAATCCTGAAGATGGTTCCTCTGGCATCTCAGCTTCACAAATTATGCACACTCATTTGAGACACTGATTCCTGAGGCCTGCCCAGGCTCCCCGGTGCCACGGTGTGTCTTCCTGTGGAGGAAATGAGGCTGACACAACAGGCAGAAGGCTCCAACACAAAGGGTAGGCTGTTACCTTGTCATTATCCACACCACCACAGGAAACTGTACCCTGAATGATCGGAGTAAAAGGCAATACAAAACCATCTATAGTTGACTCAGAATGCATGATGATGTGATAGAATATTTTATGTTCTTAATCATGTTTAGCTGAGACTAATCATTAAATTTAATTTTCTTTCTTTGAGCAGACACTATTTGCGCAGTGAGGCCAGCCAAGCATGTATAGGTAACAGAATTGAGAGAAGAGAAAAAATATTTTAATAATCTTTGCCACACATAATCTACCAAATTGTTAATGATCATACTGCAAAGAGTTAGCATTGCCTATAAATAAATGAGTAAGTGCTCCAAGAATTTTTAAATCCCTCAAGTCAGAAATCCCTGAGTGCATGTAGGAAGCTGAGTCATTAAAATGAAACAGTTTTGTATAATGGTTAAGAGCTAAGTTCCAATATCAGTTCTTTCATTTACTAACTGCTTGACTGAGGACAAAGTTCTTACACTTCTGAGCCACAGTTTCCTGAGATGGTATTTTATTTAGTTAGTTAGTTTTTTGAGACAGGGTCTTGATCTGTTGCCCAGGCCAGAGTGCAGTGGTGCCATCTAGGTTCACTGCAACCTCTGCCACCTGGGTTCAAGCAATTCTCCTGCCTCAGCTTCCCTAGTAGTTGGGATTACAGGCATGCACTACCACACTCAGCTAATTATTGCATTTTTAGTAGAGATCGAGTTTCACCATGTTGGCCAGGCTGGTCTCAAACTCCTGACCTCAAGTGATCAGGCCACCTCAGCCTCCCAAAGTGCTGGGATTACAGGCATGAGCCACCGCACCTGGACCTGAGATGGTATTTTTAAAGCCATCTCACTATAATGCAATGAGATTCCGGATAAATTACAACAAAAATTGTTTTTAGCACATTATTCTAATCTCAAGGAAGTAAGAAAAATTATCCACTGCATGTTAATAATAGTAATAAAAGGGGCCACTAGCTGAAAGTGAGTGGTGAGCACTCAGCAAACGAGAAGGTGAGGACTGCAGGTGTGATGGATGCCAACACTCCAAGCCAGGAGAATGAATGGTGATGGCCACACAAGTGTGGGAACTGGACCTGAGACTTTTGAAGTAAGCCAAAGGGGGATACACCCTTAGTGAAAAGTTGGGCTCCTACTAAGTGGTAGTAAAAGGAGCTTATCAAAAACCCAACCTGTCCCCACAAAGGTTCTGGTTGAGAAAAGAGTAATATGAAATATAATAACAATAATAATCTCCCCTGACAATTAAAAACATCTTTCACTTGGACCTGAAACAAGGCTAAAAGCTAAATCTAGCTTAATAGGTTAAAAAAATAACACAACAAGACAAATCCAAAGATACAGAAGATAAATACTCTCTCACACACACATTTTTAGTGACTGGGGGCAGTGGGCAGTGAAAATCAGTCCCTCTAAAGCAAGAACAGTACAGTCCCTGAAGTTGAACCACTTGCATTCAAATTCTAAATCTGTTTGTGTGACTTCAGGCAAGTTATAAAAACCTCTCTGTCCTTTAGTTTCATCACCCATGAAGTGGAATAATGATACAACCTATCCCATAGGGTTACTGGAGGATGAAATATATAAATTTTTCTGGAACACTTAGACTACACAACAAATAATATACACATTCACTATTAATGTTACCATCACTGCTTCTATTCCACATTGTACCAGGGACCTAGACAACATATTAGGATAATAAAAGGTGTCGTTATTCATATATGATATGGTCTTCATAGATCATTCAAATTGTATCTTGAAAGAACTTCTAGAACTAGAATTTAAACTTATTTTTTATTATATAATTAATATAAATTTATTGGAGTTAGTGAGGGGGTTTAGTATGTGGCTGGATATAAGAGCAATATGCCAAAGGCACTGATAACAATGAAGAAACTCAATCCAGCAATGGATACTGAAAACATCCTCTCACAACCAAGTTCAGTCTAACTGAGTAATGTAGTTAGTTTTGCTATGAAGAATGATTTTACCTATATGAATTATAAATATTTAAGATTATAAGGTGTCAAGGTTTAGAAAACATGCCCCAGATGATTGTGGGAATTAATTAAACATGGCTAGGAGTTAGTAATGGTGCATAATTGTACTTAGTGTTAATCACCTCAAAATGAAAGTAAAAATAACTTAGTTGAGTCCTTTTTCCTTTTCTCCTTTAAATTTAAATAGCATTTTGGTCTACTTTCTTCCCCCCAAAGCTACATAGAAGGGCATAAATGACATACATGTGCTTCATATACTTTCAAAATCTAAGACTCATGTTTGCTTTTCAACATTCTTAACCACAATATAACACTGCCTCAATAGATTAGACTGCTTAACCTTTCAAGGTTCTTTCCACACCATAAATTAGCTCATTCACATAACTATGAGATCACTAATGTATTTCCAGAATCATATCCCAAGAAATATTAAAGGTTGCATTATTTAGAATTTAAAAATGAAATAAGACAGAACCATTCACAATGACATTGTATCATGAACTAACCAAACTCATTAGTCTTTGACTAATCTACTTTTGAACTATAAAAAATATGCATTTTAATGAGGCCATAAAATAAGACAACAGAAATAATTAATTACAAGCAAGCATTTTAAAATAGCTTAATTTAATCAAATTTGATGAAGTATATCTAACAAAGTCCTAGGTCAACACCTTCCCTGTACATTGCAACTTCATGTTTGACATCACTGATGTTGATTACATGGCTTACATTATTGACAAAGGACTTCTGATATTTTCAGCCTTAATTATAACCTTCATTTTAAAACTATTAGCCTTTATTACCCACATATGCCCCACCAAGTTCTGGTATTAACGGATAATTTTTCTACTTAGAATGTCATTTCAAGCCTTATTACTTGACGGTTTATTGTAAGACACAGACCTCTGGAGGTCCCTTAAAATTATTAAGAAATTCTGGAACATTAGTAAAATTATGACCATACTAAGAGGGTGACACATGAACAGACTTTTCCTTACAAAATAAATAACAAAAACTAAGCTGAAACACAGTTCCTAATATAAATAGATAAGAATGCTAGCTTAAGCTTGAACTGTTTATGTCTCAGTAGCCATCCTCATCATTATAGGACTTCATGAATAAAATAATGTTAGCACTAACCTTTGCCTAGTTTCAAACCACTGTAGAAAGTACATCCATTTTTGAAAACATAGAGATGTGGTAACCTGGTATGCATATTAGTAAACAGTATTTATCCATTTCATTCAGATCAACTTTAAAAATGTAACATATTAATACTATAATTGCAGATTGATTTGAAGAGGACCTAACAGAAAAAGATAACTACAAACGACTTTAAAAGAAAACTAAGAAACCAATATGCAAATAAGTTTTTTAAAAAGTACAATTAAAAGAAGTTAATATAATTTAACCATTTGGAAAATAATTATTTTCTGTATATATTTAAATTATTGAAGAGAAGCATTAAGGAAAAAAGCATTTGGAGCTAAAGTTGCTGTTAGTTTCTTTATAAATCAACTATAATGCTTATTCCATGTTCATTTTAAGTATTTTTCAATCAATAGTTAAACTCAATAAGAATGTACTATAAAAAATGTGTAAGGCTGGTAATCTTGAAACAGAAATGGATTCTTTCAGATGATTAAAAGATGAAAAGTGGCAACAACATTTACCGTTTGCTTCCTCTTGTATTTTAGGTTGATGATTTATTTGCATTTCTGCAAAAATAAAAGTGAAGTGCAGTTAATAACAGATCTGTCTGATGACATTGTAAGTGGGAAAAGAAGAAACGTGAGTTTAACTCTTTAACAGAGGCAAATCCTTACGTTGATTTTTAACTTCAATTAGGGCATACAACATTTCTAAGACACAGCTTTACATATGTTTTTATTTCACTGTGAGGAATACTATAAATCCAATAATAAAAGATAAATATCAAAGGGGATGTTCTGAGGAAAACTGGGGAATAGTGTTCCATGATGTCCAGATGTAACAAAATCATCTTGTACTTTCTTCTACTGATGGTTTCAGTAATCCTCACCTTGAAGATAAAGTTCAATTTCTGAATGAATTATGCCCTGAGACATGAAAGGAAGCCATCTGAGGAAAAAGAGAGAGAGAGAAAGAAAGAGAGAGGAGAAAATAGAGAGAAAATTAATTTCTGATTTTCTCAATTTTAAAATAAGGTTGATTCTGCATTAATTTTGCACACTAAATGTTAACTATAAAGTTGCTTTTTATATAGTCAAACACAATCCGTCCTATTACACATTCATCATAGCACTAAGAATGGTAAGAATCATACCTGTGGCTTGAAGAACGAAATATATACATTGCTAACCCTGCTAACCACCCACCTCTCCAGGTTTGTCAGTCCTCTATCACTATCACCTGTAAAAGCAACTGGGGCTCCAGCAGAGCACTCCCAGTACCAAGCTGGATAAAAGGGCAAGGGCGGGTTTCAGATTTTGAGCATGGTACCTGGGCCAGCCTAGAAAATATGGCCTGCACATTGACTGCAGGGAAACTTGGCACAGAAAAATAGACTTCCTATTTTAATATTTCCTCTATGAGAGTTTCTGTCTTGCTTTCACCTGGCTTCCTCTAAAATCTCTTCCTCGGTGTTTGCAAAAAGAACATTACCATTGGCCAGGCGTGGTGGCTCATGCCTGTAATCCCAGAACTTTGGGAGGCCAAGGCGGGTGGGTCATGAGGTCAGGAGATCGAGACCATCCTGGCTAACACGGTGAAAGCCCATCTCTACTAAAAATACAAAAAATTAGCTGGGCGTGGTGGCGGGCGCCTGTAGTCCCAGCTACTCAGGAGGCTGAGGCAGGAGAAGGCGTGAACCTGGGAGGCGGAGCTTGCAGTAAGCTGAGATCGTGCCACTGCACTCCAGCCTGGGCAACAGAGTGAGACTCCGTCTCAAAAAAAAAAAAAAAAAGAATATAACCATAAAGTTGGTGGTGAAAATATTATCATGTTGGAAAATGTGCTTAGGGTGAGCTAATAGCTGATCCTCCCGGAGCTTCCCCCTAAACCAGGTAAACTTTAGTGTTAGAAGCTCCCTTTTGAAGAAAAGGTCAAGATTGGACTCAGAAAACCAGCTTTGCCATTTACTGGCTTTGTGATCTTACCCTCTTGAAACTTACTTTCTTTGACTCAATTACCTGCCTCATAGCAGTGTTGTGAAGCTGAAATGAAAAGTCGTGTACAAGCATTTTTTTGTAGTATTACATGGTATATCAGTTTTATTATTATACCACAAAAACCACGGTTATTGCTATCCCACACACTTACACATACTCTCATTCCTTCCATCCTTCCACCTATCCATTCAATACATACTTAGAAAGTGCCCTGTGTGGGCAGGCATTTTCCTAAGTGCTGGGACTACAAGAAAAACAAAAGAGAGAAGAAACGTGACCTGAGGAGCTTCCAGTGTAAAACAGAAGGAAACAGATATGTAAAGATATAAATGTAACAAAGTGTGGTGAGACACTTAAATACAGATGTTATAGGAGCAGAAAAAGAGACTGACCAACTCAATTGCAGGAATGGGGAAGTGCAAAGGAATGAAGAACAAAAAAATTAAACAAAGAGGTGATACTTGAGCTGAAGGTTGGACAATAAGTAGGTCAGGATGGGCACCGTAGAGAGAGACAACAGCACTGGCAAAGGTACAGAGTCCAATGAGATTCCACGTGGCTGACGCACAGGAGGCTGCTGGACAAGATGGGGTAGCGGCAGGGGTTGTGTGTGGGTTACTCAAGGATCTGACAATGTCAAGGAACTTAAGAGTCTGAGCTGTAGGACTGACGTCACCACACTAGCCTTGCAATCAGCAGATAATGGGAAGGTGTGGGGTATAAAGGCGAACTGTGAGCTCGCAGTCCTACCCAGCTGTCAGGATTGTTCATCTCTCCATTTTTCCAAAGCTATGAGAAATCCCATTTCCTTCTGACCACTTTAGCTCACAGTGTTCTTTCCTCCTCTGGAGCCTAATAACACACATACAATATATTTTGCACATTTAGTTAGCCCCTAATTATGCAATCTTACTTTATTAGTTATGTTTTGGTTTATGTATCCCATCTTTCCAGCTACATTGTTATGTATGTAAAGAGTTTACTTTACATGCCAGAATAAAGACAGTCAGCTTCATGTTTAAAAATACAGACTTTAGGCCCAGCAAGGTGGCTCACACCTGTAATCCCAGCACTTTGGGAGGCCAAGGCAGATGGATCACCTGAGGTCAGGAGTTCAAGACCAGCCTGGCCAACATGATGAAACCCCATCTCTACTAAAAATCCAAAAATTGTCCAGGCATGTTGGCACACACCTGTAATCACAGCTACTCAGGAGGCTGAGGCAGGAGAATCACTTAAACCTGGGAGGCAGAGGTTGCAGTAGGCTGAGATCACTCCACTGAACTCCAGCCTGGGTGACAGAGCAAGACTCCATCTCAAAAAAAAAAAAAAAAAAAGAATACAGACTTTAAATTTCAAGTAGAGTCAGATTGCCTTGTTTCAAAACCTGGCTTCAACATCTACTACTTGTGCAACCTTGCCCCATGTTCTTAATCTTTGTAACCCTCAGTTTCCTCATTTATAAATTATGGATAATAACCTTACCTATACAAAGGATACAGAATTAAACATACATAAATGTATTATGGTAAAATAGTTACTACTGCATTTCCTGACTGCCAAACACAGTGCCTTGTACACAGTTGTGTTACAGAAAATATATTTGGGGTGACTGCCAGTCAACAAACAACCATCCTACTTTTCTCAGATGTGCCATAAAACAGTAGGCCTTGGATAGTGAAGCAAGTTTTCGCATTAGGACAAGAAAATTCCCCCAAAGCCAATGAACAGATGGGAGAATTGGAGTAGTGTGGCTTGAGAGGTGCAGTGATGATATTAAAGGAATGGAATAAAAAGCAAGCAGGAGAAGGTTGCTTGACCAAGAACACAATCCATTCTCTGCAGCCACCAGCTAAAGAATGCCTAAACCCCTAGGTCACCAGGGAGCTCCCTTTCACTGGCCTAGCTAGGAAACACAAAGACAGGGGCAAAAATTCTGTTAGTCTTTTAAGACTAAAGTAGACAATTGTGGAACGTGTTGGGGTGCTCCTGCCTTAAAACATATAGGGTGTTTTGCTGGGGGAAGATGTATAATGAGGTAAGGAGTAGTACAGATTTTATTTAGTCTGAGATATATTTTATATTTGGCACACTTTCACATTGAAAATGGCAGAAGAAATATTTGAAGATTCTATGTCTCCACCCCCATCCCCAAAAAATGAACAAGACTCATCCCTGCACCTCATTCTGTCAGTTTTCCACCATCACTACTTGTCACTTTCGCACCAAGGAATGGCGTAAACTGACAAAGAAGAGCACAGAAATCTGCAGCAGCACAAATACATGCTCAGAATAGCAAGAAATGATTAATAGTGGCCTCTTTCAGGAAAAAAAAAAAAATCAGTAAAGTTAAATGATTGCTCACTGCCTCATGATAATTTTTATTATTCCCTTCTCCCTATAAAAATTGTATTTTACATTTCTGTACTTTATCAAAATTTCAACATCTTTTTTATCTATATCATTCATCATCTCCCCCTCTTTTCCCAGAAAGGGAAAATAAAACCATTT
The DNA here is from genome assembly GCF_029289425.2 of Pan paniscus. Lineage (NCBI taxonomy): Eukaryota > Metazoa > Chordata > Mammalia > Primates > Hominidae > Pan > Pan paniscus. The sequence continues at coordinate 70,419,496 of NC_073256.2, read as the reverse complement.
GTAGACAGGCTGACTTATTTTTAAAATAAATAAATGCATAAATTATTCGTAATGAGACATCTGAGTATGTTACAGAGGGAACTCATGCAAAGATTAGGTGACCTCTAAGGTTTCTTCCAACTTGAGATTCCACTGTGTTTTCCATCCATCGTCCTTACCCCCCTCCCTCCTTCCTTCCCTTCCTTCCTTTCCCCATTCCTATCTATAAATATTTGCTAAATCCATACTTGGTACAAGAAACCATACTGGAAAATAAAGAGAAATTTATGAGACACTACCCTTAAGAAGCATATCATCTGGTACCTGAGACAAATACGTTCACAAACAATGGCAGTGCATTGTCTGGCAAGAATTGCACAGAGGTCTAAGTCAAGCGCTGGGGGAATTTAAAGAGGGTAAGGATGAACACACTTCTGTCTGGGCAAGCAGAGAAAGCTTCATGGCATGGATAACATTTTATCCTGGGCCTTGAGGGATAAGAATTTCAGTAAGCAGAAGAAGGAATATAATGAGCTAAAACAAATGAGGGAAAAGAGTAACAATATCCCTGGAGAACGTCTAGAGACAGAAGCGAAACGTACTCTACTCAGGAGAATTGGAAGAAAAGCCTAGAAAGGTAAATGGCCAAGGTAGGGGGATAATATGTTTTTAATTCACCACACACTAACACCTTCAGGCAGAGCTGGCCTAGGTGTAAAATTCTCTTGCCAACTATACTTACACAGAAGAAGGATGCTGTTCAAACAGGGCTGCCCCTGCTTCTTTTCCTGACCCTCTCCACAAATGATATACTCAGCCCTGTTCTGTATAAGGCTCAGCTCATGATTTACTAACTAATTCACTAATTTAGCACACGCTTTCTGAGTACCTACTATGTTCTGTCTATTTGTCCTGTGGACACTGAAGGTCTTGATTACAACCTCCTAAGAGCATGCGCTTCATGTTTGATTTTCATGGAATAACCGCCAGAGTTGCCACAAGGCAATTAAGCAAGGACAATGCTTTGTGAATAATAATGATGGGATGGTACAGGGGTGATTATCAGCCTTGCTTCCACGGAAGAATCTCATGCATGGAGATGCGGCCTGCTGGTGTGTGAGGCTGCAGTGATAGAGCAGCAGAAATGCCGCTCTCTGCCAGGCCGTCAAGGCGGAGCCCCCTTGCGGTGTGGTTGGCCAACTAGCCACTTCAGTTTTTCAAGAGTGAGATCCTGAGACAAGTAAACTGCATTTTGCTTAAAAATCTATACCAGTGGGACACGTCTTTTTTTTTTTTTCTTTTTAACTCATGCTAATTCTAAGAATTACTCTTTGGCTTCTTGTTGTCATTAACACTTAAAAATGAATATTAAGTGACAATTTTGTTTATATGTGTCATAGTGAGGTTAAGATACAATTAAACCTTTTAAATTGTGTTCTAATTCCAAATCTGTCTTTTAATATGATTTCCCTTTGGGCTTATAGTGTCTTGATTAATGCATGCATTTTGGTTGAATTTATTACACATGTAAATTTAACCTAGTTCCCTTCTATTTCAGAAACGATAGGAGCTGAAAGTAAAAATATAAGACATCAGCCCAACCTTGGGGAAAAGTGTACTGAACTAGAGGAGTAGGACAGACACATAAACACACACATATAACTTAACGTAGTAAGTGCTGAGTTAATGTCACACGCCTTGTGAAAGGTATACAGGAAAATGAGTTTCCCAACCTGTAGCTTCAGGAAATATCTCCTGGCAGAGGTGACGCATCTTTTGTCAACTCACCAGTAAATATACCCATGAAAGCCTACAGGACTCCAGGCACCACGGAATGGCCATGAGTTAGGTAAACTCAGATCCAACAGCACCAGCTGAGAACACAGTGAAGGCCAGTGAGGAGCAGAGAAGAACGTGTCTGCCAGGCCCTGGCTGAGCTGTAGGCCTGCTGTGTGGCCAAGGCCAGCTTTTGGCTGCAAAGGTTCCCCCAGAGTGTGATCTCAAGGATGAAAAGAAGGCCTTTAGTTTGCCTTGCCCGAAGGCCTGCCTCACCTGCCTGCAGGGGGCCCACAATTGTTTCGGTGGAACAACAGACTCTTTTTTTCAACAATTAATAAGAAGGTGCTGAGGACTGTGAAAAGGGCGTGAGTCTGGAGTGGAGGTGGCATTCCACCTACCAGAGGTATTCAGGATTTGCTGATAGTCTATTCTATCCATAGTGGAAAGCTTTTAAAGTCTTCTTTTCTTATACTTTGCACAAAGGAGATAATCTCAACCTTTCTCAAAAAAATTTTTTTTAAAGTCATGAATCCTGAATAGAAATGAGACGGGAACACTTTAAAGGTGTTAACTGCAATGTCAACTCTAAGGAACGCTGTGGAGCATTATGTCCTTATTCCTCAGGTGAATGTGCCTCAGGGTCACTCCACCTATCTGACTACAATTTGGTTTTGAGAGGACAAAGCTGGTCATGCTGCCTTGCCTTGACGAGTCAAGTTAGATTCGTTTTGTTTGTTTGTTTGTTTTTGAGATGGAGTTTTTGTTCTTGTTGCCCAGGCTGGTGTTCAATGGCACGCTATCGGCTCACCACTACCTCCGCCTCCTGGGTTCAAGCAATTCTCCTGCCTCAGCCTCCCGAGTAGCTGGGATTACAGGCATGCACCACCACGCCCGGCTAATTTTGTATTTTTAGTAGAGACATGGTTTCTCCATGTTGGTCATTATTTGTAGTTATTTGCATTTAACTGATTGATTTCTGCATTTAAAAATTCTCCTTCTATTTAGAATTCCCCTAGGTAGGGCCTTTATTTCAAATAACTTGCTTCTGCAAGCTCCTATCAATGTCATTTCCCAAACCAGGAGTTACGAAAGGCAACATTGAGAAGCTTTTGGCACTCCTTGTCTCCAGGCCCTCCTAGGTCAAGTAGGTTATTAAATATATATTGTGAATGACATTGTTTCTATTAAAAGATAGATGCTAACTTATTTTTAATAATTTCACATTAAAGTCAAGACTCACATATACACATGCATACACAATAGTTCAAGTTTGGTAACACAGAAAAATCTGGAGATTCCCTAATTTAATGCTGAACAATACATTACAGAATCCACTCAAAAAGTATACTGGGTTAAATAGTGTTCCTCCAAAATTCATGGCCACCTAGAACCTCAGAACATGACCTTGTTTGGAAATAGGGTATGTAATTAGTAAAGATGAGGCCATACTGGAGTAGGATGGGTCTAGTCCAATGACGACAGTGTCCTTACAAAAAGATAAGAAATACAGAGACACGGACACACAAAAGGAAGACAGCCATGTGACAACGGAGCAGAGGCTGGAGTGATGCAGCTGCAAGCCAAGGAAACCCAAGGACAATGGGCATGCAGCAGAAGTGGGAAGGGCGAGGAAGGACTGTTTCCCAGGCCTTCCGAGACAGTGAGGCCCCGATGACACCTGGATCGTGGATCACTGGCCTCCAGGAGCTGCAAAAGGATATATTTCAGTTGTTCAACGCAATCAAATCTGTGGCAATTTGTTACGGCAGCCACAGGAAGCTAATATAAATACTAAATGAAAATATTTGCATTAATTCATAAAGTCAGTTGAATGTCTGCCTTATTCAAATAAAATTTTGTTTGCTGCAAACCTCAAATAACCAAACCTCCAGTGTAAATGGTAGAAATTCAGTGATGTATACCCCTATCTATATTAAATGTACAAAAGACAGAAAAATAATACCTTCAGGCACAGAAATAAAATAAAGCCATAAGGACGTGGGTGTTCAATTGAAGAGGGAAAAAGGAAAGGAGGATGCGCACACTCGCAGGCAGCCTCTGTGATGCACACAAGCAGTCTCCTCACGCGGCTCTGCTTTGTGTCTCACCTAAGCATTTCCCCCGAGCCCACGAAAAGGGACAAGCACTCGGTGGTCTTTTTCTCTGCCCTAATTCAGCTGTGCTGTAAATTCTTGTTCTCTGAGGAAACTCCAAGGAGCATGACCGAGATTTTCTTTCCTTTTCCCTTCTGTGACGTGCACCTGAGCATTTTGGATGCCTGTACCCCAGAACTAACTAGCCACAGTGAACATGCCCAGCATCATACCCTACCCAGCTCCCCCGCCAGGACTGTCCACTCTAGCTCCTGCGTGCACCCATGGCTCTCCTTTCCCCTCAGAACAGCCTTCCAGGCTCCATGGACACTGACCTTGACCTCATATGCACAGAAAAGGCTCTGGGAGACAGAAGTAACTATAAGTGGCTTCAGAATGGCCTTTTTCTGCAGTAGAAAGGAACCTGCTGTGCCCCAAGTTCTATTCCTGGTGCCATACTCTTCTGCTCCTTTAAGAATTAAGGAAGTAGGAACTGTCTCATCTCTGTATAGCTACATAATAGAAAGCAATTATTTTTGCAACTTACTTTCTTCATCAGGGTATTACATGAATGAGCACTCGGTACCATTTATTTAGGACCTACTATGAGCAGGGTATTAAATATTAGCATTTAATATTTTATATCTGTTACATTATTTGGGATTGTTCAATATATTTTGAAACTAAAATTCTTTCAGATACAACCCATTGAAATTATAATAATTAAGCTATCACTTATGCTCCTTCCTTCCAAAGGAGGCCATGGTGGCACAGCACAAACAAGAAGTAAGGTAGTGCAGGGGTCAGGTGCAGTGGCTCATGCCTGTAATCCAGCAGTTTGGGAGGTTAAGGCGAGCGGATTGCCCGAGGTCAGGGGTTGGAGACCAGCCTGGCCAACATGGTGAAACCCTGTCTCGACTAAAAATACAAAAATTAGCCAGGCATGGTGGTACATGCCTGTAATCCCAGCTACTTGGGAGGCTGAGGCAGGAGAATTGCTTCAACCCAGGAGGTGAAGGTTGCAGTGAGCTGAGATTGAGTCACTGCACTCCAGCCTGTGTGACAGAGCAAGACTCTGTCTCAAAAAAAAAAAAAAAAAAAAAAAAAAAGTAAGGTAGCGCAAGAAATGATGGGTGACGATGTGAAATGTATGTGTAGACATGGACAGTGGCAGTGACTGCATCTAAATTACCCACCAGAAGATTTCATATTTAAAAGAAATCAGCTAAATTAATGTGACAAACCATATCAGAACATAAGATGAAAGTCCTGGATGAAGCACACTCTACCTCTTCTGATGAAGGGAATAAAACAGAGCTTCCACCAGTGCCCCAGAGATGCCTGTGTGCTGTGGGTGGGAGCAGGCTGGGAAATGACACCCAAGTCCTCTTCAGTGCTATGTGTTACTCATCAGATGGGGGTGCCTGTGTTGTGCTAAGTTCTGAGTACACATTGAGAGAAGAGAAAAAATCTTTGTAGTTTGGCCAATTAAGTCATACTACAGGCCAAATTGGAATTGGAACTTGAGGATGGACAGGATTATAATGGGGAGAAGAGAGCAAGGAAAGGTCCTCTTGAGTGAAGACTAGCACTCCGAGGGACAAAAGCAGAGTGGAACAGAACTTGTTTAGGTAATTATAGGGATCTAATTTCACTAAGATCTTGTAAGAGGACAGCAATAAAAACAAATTGGAGGGGGAAATATAGAGTCAGATGTTATAAAGCCTTGAATGGAAGTTCTGTTTAGTTTTGCTTTTGTGGTAGGCAATGAGGATTATTGAAGGTTTTTAAACAGGAGAGTGATGTGATTAAAATATAGCTTTTAGAACATTATTTTCCCCCATATTTTTTCTTGAAACATTTTCAGGCAAAGCTATACAATAAAATGCTAAAGAATAAAATTCAAAATAAAACAAAGGAGACATGAGAGAAGAAAAGATAAAGTCAGAATGATGCTAGTTAGTACCATAGAAGGGCTAGCTTGGAAGTTGTGGGCAGGTAGGCTGCGAAAGAAAGACACAGAAGAAAATTGGAAGACGACTGCGATGAGCTAGTCTTGATGAACAAGGGCATCAATCAGGGCAGAGGTAGTAGTAAGATAAAAGAAAGGATGAATTAAGCAGACACTATGAACAAGGAATTGGCTGAATTTAATGACTAAAAGGCAAAAAAGACAAGGGCTACTGTGGATCTCACCGCTTCTGTTCATCTGCAGTCAGCTCCAATCATCTTGGGTGTTTGCAGGTTTTAGTGGCATGCCTTTAGGATTTTTAGTTGAATTGCCTCATTATTTTTACTTTTTGCTTAGTACTTAAAGTTGCAATTTTCTTGGCTAAATCCGAACCCTTGAATTTCTGCTTGCCCCTATTTTGCCTGTACTTTGTTATCTCATTTCCTGTTGATTACCTATTTGGAAAAAGAGGATACAGGGCAGCCCTCGATATTGAAGATTCAAATTTTCAAAATGGAACCTCAAGTTTCTCATTCCCATGCCCACAACAGATTGGGTTTTAACTCAATTTGTAAGTCAGGGCTCAGCCTATTCCCTGTGACTGAGAGACCAAGCAACAATAAACATGATTGCCCATCTAGCCGAAGCTAAGCATTTTCTTGAGAAACAGCAGGGCTCAGTAAAGATCTAGAGAACCAGGCTTCTTCTTGGAAAAACAGGTGACACTTTCTTAAGCAAGAAGGTGTGGGATTTCTATGAGGAGATTTGAAGAAGGAAGTATATGTGGGACCTGTGTCTCAAGCCGAGGCAGTACAGGGCCAGGTCAGGAATTTAGAGAGCTGCTTTCAGGACTGACCCTCATGGGGCTCAAGGAAAGTCCAACTTATCTAGAATTTAATGTTTGTCTTTCTTATGTTCTGCTCTGAAAGTTCTTCTCTGTAATATTCTCTACACTTAATTTCCTTATGAAACTGTTGTAACACTACAATTTTAGTAATGTAAAGAAACCAACAGTTAAACAAATATTCTCACTATTTATGTAATAATTTCCAGTATTAAACTTTTGGTCCTTTTGTGACACACATAACATCGTGGTAATAAGAAATTATAAGATAAGTCTTCCTTACAATGTCTAGCAAAAGATTATTTAAGCAATCAAAGAGTTATTCATGGTGTGGAATCTGAGTTAATGAAACAAATCTGTGACCTAAAAGATACACACACACACACACACACACACACACACACACACAGCATCATCCACAGTGCAGCACACTCTTTTGAAGTATCTTGGAGACCAGCATTACCTTTGACAGGCAAAGATGGACTCGGATGTGGTGCCGGGCTCTCTGACTATGACTTGTTCACAGTACCAGTACTGTGATTTGTCACTGGCCTCACAGCGCAACAGCACCTTCTGCAGTTTTCCAAGCGACACTGCTGCTACTTGAAATTTATCAATCTGGTGCAGGAGACAGAGAAAAAAACCCACAGAAATAACTAGGGTCCGAGGCATGACAAATGCGGGCAATAATAATAGCTAAATGACTGCCAGAAGCAGCACAATACTTTAAAAGAGATGTTACTGTAGTTAGCATCAAAAGGGGCAATATGGTGAGAAAAATAAGCAAATTACTTTTTATCTATTAAAAATATATTTCTGGCTGGTTTTTCACTCTTGCAGTTTTATTTTCTCCATTTGTAGTAGCATCCAGAGTAACAAACAAAGAAATCCCAACACAAAGACTTTTCTCTCGTTAGACCCCTACTCTGAGAAGCAGTTCATTAGGGCATCAGGTTGACAACCACGCAGCTAATGTACAGCACATTTCCTTTCTATAAGTACTGATATGCTTTGAGACATGTGGGACAAATTTTCTTTCCTTCCTTCCTTCCTTCCTCCCTCCCTCCTTCCCTCCCTCCCTCCCTCCCTCCTTCCCTCCTTCAATACATCCTTCCCCTGCACCTTCCTCTGTAGATGAAAATAGAGCACATTCTTGGGTTTGTTGTAAAAGAGTAGCCTGGACTCTTCACTCCTAAATAGAATTGGTTTGTTATATCAAAAATACACTGACATTTCCAGAGAGATTCAGGACCTAAAGTCAGTGCTATACTGATTAAAATCAAAAGAACTCCTTCACACATTACTTCCTCATAGATTGTTGTCGAGAATAAACGTCCTAAAGTTATCTGAGGAAAGGATCATGAATTTAAGTAAGTCTGAAAAGTTACCAGAAATGATAGTTGACTGTTAGCTACTGCTACTCTATGGTAAAAAATGTTACTCTAGTATCATTTGTATTGCCTATGTGGAGAGCTGTCTTAACTGCTCCCTGCATTGTTACCAGGTTAAATTTCAATTTGATATTTGAAGACACACTACAACTATTGGCTCCATGCTGTCTCAACTATTGGCTCCATGCTGTCGATGGAAACCTCCTGTGGAGTCCAGACCAAAACCATTACTAGTCCAGTAATGATGGTTCTGTAAACCAGATGATGAATATTTGTGCATCTTCTCATGTGTGCACAGATCATCTCGTTGTCAATGTCCTGCATTCTCAGCATGGCTTTACAAGGGACGTTTCATGAGGCAGGTCACCTGTTGTAGCAAATGCAAGTGATGCCCCATCCCATGACCTCTGGATCCATTTCTAGGACTTTCTAGGTGCATCTGCTGCTTTGATAAACAGTTTCGGTGTGCTTATAGCTTTCTATCTCAATCTCCTGTCTCCTGCTTCTGTGTCTGAGGGCTTCCCCTGGTGGGACAAATCTGAGAGATGTTTCACAGAGTTTCTCTGAAGTTCTCTAGCAAGAAGAGGTAGCCACAGCAGTAACCAGCTCACTAATATCCCTGTATTGGCTTTTCTCCTTTCCTGCCTCACTGTTCCCACTCCTTCACTTCTCCAGTGCTTACTGGGATTATCTCCCAGATAAATTACCCTCACTGAAGTCTTTGTCTCTCAGTTGGCTTTGGGACAAACCCAAACTACAATACTTTGAGGTCTGGAAAGATAGGCTGAGTCAGCTTTCTGGTCTCTTCTTTTATCTTAAAGTAATTTTAGGTTTGAAGACAGAATTAAATTTGGTCTGTTACATATATTGCTATGTTTTATTATCGTGCCAGGACACCTTGTAGAGAAAATGACAACTAGCCCAATGAGTGGTTTATGATGTGAGATGTGGCAGGTATGCACAAATTCTGATAATAAAACTCTCAGACTCTTACCACAGTTTCTTGACTACAAAACTCATGAAATTATTTGGCATTTCCATTATATCCCAAGCACTGAGGAAAATAACAGAAAATGTAAAATCTAAAATGAACCAGGGAAGAAAAACACTTTTACATCTCTGATTCTAAACTTAAAAGCAGATACCACTAAGCCCTCACTGTACTCTTCTTTATACACTGATTGCAACTCTATCTCCTACCCAATTTTAATTTCAATCCACAATACACCCTCCCTACTGTCTGGAAAATGCTAAACACAATGATGAACTGAGGAAGATCAATCATGAAGATGACTTGCAAAATCTCAGCTGGTAACGTCCCATGATACAGCACTGCTGCAAAATGATACATGCTGGCAGCCAACTAGCAGGCAGCCAGGGGACATGGAGCCTCTGCCATTTATCCTCAAGTAGTCAGGTGAAAGAGTCTGGGGCTGATGCAAAGCCAGCACGGTTCTGTAGGAGATCACTTCACTGATCACTTAGCATAATATTAATAATAATACCACGGTATCTAAAATTTTGTTTCTGCTTAAAATTAATAATTCATTCCTGATAGCAAAAGTTAGGCCTAATTTTGCTTTTGACTCACTCAAAGCAGAACTGGCTTTCCTATTCATTCTGATGAAAGCTTTTGTGTAATCAACAGTGACAAATGTATAGGTGAGCTTTAAGATATCCAATGTTTCAAAATATTTCACAAACTACAACAAACAGTCTGAGAAACAGCACTCTCTAACTGGTTTAAGGAGTCTTCTTTCTTAAAAATATGCCTTTAGATTACATAATCCCCAAACTTAATTTCAGGCCCTCAAATAGTACCTTCTCTCCATATACAACAAAATAACATTAACAATATCCTACTGCAACTTCTCAAAGACCTACTATATAGAAAGACTTATGTTTGTCTATAAGGACAAAAGGAAATAAGGAGGGGCTTAGGTGTGAAAATAACACAGTTGGCCCCATTCAAGATGTTTTATAGATTAAAGGTCATTGTGTTATTATATGAAATATAGTATAACGGCATTTCTATGGCCTTATCTTTTAAAATAATGCCTTGTATCTTTCAAGCCTGAGAGAGCACATTCATAAATATTTTCCTTGTCTTTTGAGTTCATTTTTTTCTTTTCCTCACATGATCACTAATTTTTAACATCTTTTCTTTGTTCTATTATATACTGTTGGTTTAGTATGTCCCATTTTTCTTGCAAGAACAACTTCCAAAACAAAGCACATTAGGAAGTCAGGTCAGGAAAACGTGTTAAAGATGTCTTAAAACTAAAATTTGAAGAATGTCAAACACCTTTTAAATTTTAAATCATATGTGGCCATCTTCAGAGAGATTGTTAAGAATCTGGGAAATTATTTGTATAGACTCACCTGTCCTCTTTGAAATTTTACTTGCATGTTAGATTTGTACAGCTGTCTGAGGCCAGAGTCTCCCCTCTCCCCAAAGAGACAGAGGAAAACCTCAGACTCCGTCTCCGCATGCTTCAGCTGCCCAGTGTAGACGTCAACCTGGTATCTCACTACTGGCAAAGCAACAGGGAGAGAAAACAAGAGGAAATACATTACCTTGAAATCCATACAAACAGAACCCAGATCCATAGGTTTTCAGGCTATAGTAAAAAAAGAAAAACATATATGAGAATTCCTGTAATCTGGATTTTCTGTGTCTATTGAGAGACTTTTGAGCTTTAATTATTTTAAATCATACATGGGCATTTTTGCAAAAGGCCAGAAGGTTTATTGCATTTTCAGAAAGAGAAATAAAAGATTTTTTAAAAGGTTGTTCTTCTATGTATGACATAAGAGGACATTCTATGCTTAGTATTTTAGTGGTAAAGGTGACTGTTATTGCACATTATGTTTAAAGTTTAAAATGACGTAAGGTTTGATGAGGAAATAAATCAAGCGAGGAGGTAAGCTGGCCCCAGGCAAAGCTAAGGTGAGTTGCAGCCATGGCATTTCTTGTCTCTCACAGCCTCAGCCTTTGTGACTGTAGCTGGGCCACAAGAACAATTCTGAGATTACATTTAATCTAAGATCCACCAGCAACTCATGCTGTGACATTAAAAACGTCACTTCTCAAGAGCAAAACAACTCTCTTAGAAGCAGGAAAAATATTCTGTAACTAAATAGCTTAGAAGCAAATTTAAGCAACTACCAAACAATTTGTCTATGGAATAGATGCTACTGAAGATTAATAACACACATGGAAAAATAGCTTGTCCTCCTTTTACTACAGGAAGCTCACAGACAACATCCCCATCTGCCTGAATCCGAGAGAGCCATACGTTTGCTGCAAAATCTAGGATCTTCTTGCTTTTCGTATGTTGCATGGTCACCTGGAATTAGAAGAAAAAATGACCAAATTGTGTCATCTCCAATTTCTCAAAGAACTTGGAATTCACAATGCATCCCAGGGATTTCAAAAGTGTACTGCATACTCTGATGATGGTGATAGTGGTGATGGTTGGTAGTAGTAGTAGTAGTAGTAGGTTGGTGCAAAAGTAATTGCCATTTTGCTATTACTTTTAATGACAAAACCACAATTACTTTTGCACCAACTTACTAGTAGCAGTGGCAGTAGTAGCAGTAGTAGAAGTGCCATCAGTTGTTTATTAGGCAATTTTTATTTGCCACGTATTATGCTAAGTGCTTTATTTTAACTATCTTTTAACCTTAATCAATCGGACTTGTAAAATTCTTTCAGTCTTATAGATAAGAAAATGGAGGCATGAAGATTTGAAATGGACTCTAGCAGATTCAAAGCTCTCAATTTCACCTGTGGTAGTGATTTAAAAAAGAAAACAATCTAAGAGAACTCGAAAGGAGATCTTGTGTTCATATTAGTCACCAAAGCAAGAATACATCAGAACTTGAAAAAAAAAGTGAATGCCTTTTAAGTGTATTTATAACATCTGTAGGCTCTAAATAAACCCCCAGTTGCCACAGACCAAATGCCTACACCTTCCAACACGCAGGCAGCTGCCCTTCCCCCCAACCCAGTGAATCCTCCACAGACCCCTCCTCAGCCCCTTTGGTGGCTGTTCCACACAAAGGCCCCTTCCCTTTATCTTCCCCTTCACATGCCAACAGACTAGCAGAGGACTTCCAGGAATAAGCCCACAATTGTTTGCCTTGCCTCCTATCACAATAGATAAAAATGTCCTCATCCTTTTAAGATTCCAGCTAATCTTCTAAATAAGTCCCTGTCCCTCCTCAATTTCCTCTGCTTCCTGGCCTTAGGAGCAGGTGCCACCATTTCTCAGATGGCTTATTCTTCGAGCTTGCTGCCATAACCCACTGTCTGCTGTTCTTGCTCTCTTCCAATCCTGCCTTTAGCCTGTTTCAAGAGAGACTATTTTAAAACAGAAATCTGATCATTTTGCACACTGCACACAACTTTTTTTTCAACAGTCCTTCCTACAGTATAAAATCCCAAATCCTCAATACAATGAGCAGTTCATGGTTGGGTCATAATCTTGCTAGATACTTCTCCCTCACGTGCTATGTTCTAGTTGTACTGATCTGTTCATGGTTCCTCAACCTGGCCACATTCCCTCTCATACCAGTTTTCACATACACTCATAGCTCTGCTTAGAACAATTTTCATCCTGACTCATTACCGTGATGAGTCTGCCCATCCTTCATAGCTTACACATAACCTCTTCTAAGGAGTTTTTTGTGAGCCCTCAGCTTGGTTCAGTAACCCTACTTTGTGATCCACGGCAGCCTCCCCATTGATGATTTAACAGCTAATATTTGACAGACTTGAGGGAAGGAACCATGTCCTACCCATCTCGATACTACCACAAGCTTTCACAAGGCTGTCCTTGGGTCGTTTGTTGAACGAATGATTAAATGAATAACTACGTGAAATGGGTATTTGTCAACACAGGTTACAGACTAACTCAGCACGCCTGACCATTAATGAGTGACGACTGTATCTTTACTTGCTCCAGGCAAGAGGTCTTGAAAAGAACACTGGACAGCTAGAAAAACTGTGACCAAAGTCTAGCTCTGGCATTTCCAACTGACCATGAGAAATCATGTAACCACTTTGAATACCACTTTTGTGGTCTTTAAAATAGAAATAATGACTATCTCATATGGTTACTGTGGATATTAAATGAGATTATATGTAATGTGTAAAACTTTATATAAACTATACAAATACTTCATATTAACATTAGTGAAATGTATATATGTATACATACATTAATATTAAAAAGGTTAGTATAATATATTCTACTGAACTTGGAAATGTTCTCTTTGGATTATATCATTCTTTATTTAGACAGAGGCCAGTGTCTGTGTGGAATTTGCACGTTCTCCCTAAGTCTGTATGGGTTTTCTCCAGGTCCTCCAGTTTCCTCCAACATCCAGAAGCTCTGCATGTTAGAGAAACTGGTGTGTCTACATGGTCCCAGTGTGAGAGTGTGGGGGGTATGCAAGTGTGTGGGTATGAGCGTGCCCTGCAATGGGATGATGGCATGGCGTCCTGGCCAGGTCAGTTCCCGCCTTGCACCCTGAGCTGCCAGGACAGGCTCTGCCCACCCACAACTCTGAACTGGAATAAGCAGGTTGAAAAATGAAAGAATGAATACAAATGATTGTCAAATAAAAATTTGTAACGTCTATAATAATCATAGAAATGTACAAAAATAAACAATTAGGGGATGAAAGCACTCACCGAGTTGCCATGTTTGTGATGGTTTTTGAACTGCATGGTGGAAGGAGGTGGTCCTGACAATTTCCCTTTGCAAACATTTATTCCTTGGTTTAACTCACCGTAACTACGACTGCTATCACTCACTGATTGACCAAACATAGGGTAAAACTTTCTTACTTCTTTTCATTAATTTTTATTACATTTATGTATAGCTCACATTTATTTCAATGGTTATTATTTGAAGTGTTTTGGACTTCAGAAGATTGGAGATGTTTTTGGGACCAGAAATATGCTCTAGAAATTTAACTCCTGTTTATTTCAGTTAGCCAATGGTAAATTAGTTTTGTTATACCAAGTATTGCTTGAAGTCACAGTTTCCAAGAACCTAAGACAATGTTAAGCGATTACAAGGTCATACTACCTAAAACTTCAACAGGTTCTTCCTCTACATTAACCTCTCCATGCAAATTGGCAAGAAGCCTCTGGTTTCTGAGGCCCCGCCATCCCTTCAACCTTAGAAGAGCCCACTGATAAGAGAGCCTCACCGATTTGACTTAAGTGCAACCCCACGAACACCACTGAAAAGCCTCCACAGTGAGGGCTCTAAGTGAGTTCCGTTTACCTTCGAAGTCATGATGGCTCGAAACAGAAAAACAAAGAATCTAGGTAATCTCCAGCAATGTTTCTTTTTATTTTCACAAAATATTTTTTCAACCGTTAAATTAGTAAGAAGGGCAAAATTCCAGGACGACCACAATGTTTAAGCCCCGTTACATGATAGCTAATGGCAGGACTCAGTAAAAGGCATGTGGCAAGTGAAACAAACATGGATTTGAATTAAAAGACCTTGGTTTATGTCTTTGCACTGCTATTTACCAGATGTATGGCCTTGACCATTAACCACTGAAATAAATGTGAGCTATGCATACATTAAGATAGATTAATGAAAACAAGTAAGAAAGTTTATTTTACCTCATTTTTTGGTGGATCAGTGAGCAACAGCAGTCTCGTAATGGTGAGTTAAGTCAAAGATTAAATGTTTGCAAAGTACAAATTGTCAGAAGCACTTCCTCCCACCACACAGTTCAAAAACAAAGCATCGCAAACATGGCAGCTCACCAAGCATTTTTATAAAAGTTCCACAAGAGGACCTCTCATCTTCAAGCCCTCATTTGCAAAACTGCCATCATATCTCACCAAGTTGATAAGTGCCTTATGTAATAAAATGAGATCAAAACACCTTTTGGAAAACAGTTTGTAAACTATAAATGATTAGCCATAGGATGTTATTTTCCAAAGCAGAACTTTCTCAAGAATGGGTGGCGATGTGTCCGGAGTTGGTTCCTTCCGGTGGGTTAGTGGTCTCACTGACTTCAAGAATGGAGCCGCGGACCTTCACAGTGAGTGTTACAGCTCTTGAAGATGGCACGGACCCAAAGAGTGAGCAGCAGCAAGATGTATTGTGAAGAGCTAAAGAACAAAGCACCCACAGAGTGGAAGGGTACCCGAGCAGGTTGCCACCGCTGGCTGGCGTGGCCAGCTTTTATTCCCTTATTTTTCCCCTCCCATGCTCCATTTCTGTCCTATCAGAATGCCCTTTTTCAATCCTCCCTGCAATTGGCTTTTAGACTCCTGCTGATTGGTGTGTTTTACAGACCACTGATTGGTGCGTTTTACTGATTGGTGAGTTGTACAGGGCACTGATTGGTGCATTTTACAATCCTCTTGTTAGCTACAGAGCACTGATTGGTGCGTTTTTATAGAGCACTAATTGGTGCATTTTACAATCCCCTTGCTAGCTACAGAGCACTGATTGGTGCGTTTTACAATCCTAGCTACAGAGTGCTGATTAGGGCGTTTTACAATCCTCTTGTAAGACGGAAAAGTTCTCCAAGTCCCCACTTGACCTAGGAAGTCCAGCTGGCTTCACCTCTCAGTGATACTTAGGAATATTGTAAAAGAGCTTGATTTCAGAACATCTAAATTTTCCAAGTTAACAGTAAGAGGGCGGTTTTTGTGCCTAGAAGTAAGATCACTTCTTTCCAGATCCACATGCTAGCTATGTAATATGGGAATTGCCTAGTTCTCAAAACCTCAATGTTCTCAATTAGGATTATGATAATATCTGCCTTTCTGTGGTATAAACATTAAAAGTGATCAGGTATACCCTGAGTGCTCAACACATGTTTATTGTTTTTAGTAATAATAGTATCAAAATTAATCTCAGAGATTGGAGATCAGAATTCTTAAAAATTATTTGGGATTGTGGTTCCTCACTCTTTAACATCCTCCTAGAGAATGCCCAAGGAAAACTTCAGCCAAACGTTCAGTTTTCTATTACCAGAATGAGAAATTCTATTCCAATTCCCTGACTCCTACTGTACTTGGGAGAGCTGACCACGACCATCTGGGAAGACAACTAACGGTCTCCTTTGGCTCTCCTACCCTTAGCCAATCTGAAGTAGCTTCTCCTGCTTCCTCTCTCCTGGGCCCCTCCATGAATTCTCTAGCCCATCAGTCAAGGAGTTCATAAACAAAAGGCAAAACCTCTAACTTCAAAAAAAAAAAAAAAAAGAAAAGAAACCTCCAAAGCTTGGGAATCCCAAAGCTGTCCTCTAAGCCAGGTCTCCCACTCATCCCATCTTCCCAAGAAAGCTCTCCAGCACTTCTAGTCTCCTGGGTCCCTAGATCACTGTGTAATCCTTGTCTGCTTTCCCTAAAATGGCTCCTATTCTGCTTCTTTGTACCTCAAGCAGGAAATTTTAAGAAAAAGGAGGCCATTCCTCTCTAAACTATAGGGACCGGCATTGTCCCAACTCCTCTTGAAGGCTTTATCTTTTCTTTCATGTCCTCCCTGAGCCCCTTCTCTAACTGTCCTTAGTGCCTGCCTTTAATGTCAACCTAGATATCAATGGAGCAAGGATCAGGTCCAGTGGGTCAGAAGGAGGGTCATCACTATGGCCAGAAGACTTGGGGTTGTGAGGGCAGAGTGAGCCAACTGCCCTCTGCCATAGCCTCACTCCACATCCTGATTAAATGCAATTAATAACCAACAACAATTGCCACCATCTATATTTGTATTCTACTTGTTTTTTTTTTTTTTTTTTTTTTTGAGATCGAGTCTTGCTCTGTCACCCAGGCTGGAGTGCAGTGGCGTGATCTCGACTCACTGCAAACTCCGCCTCCCAGGTTCACACCATTCTCCTGCCTCAGCCTCCCAAGTAGCTGGGACTACAGGTGCCCACCACCACGCCTGGCTAATTTTTTGTATTTTTTAGTAGAGACAGGGTTTCACCATGTTAGCCAGGATGGTCTCGATCCTTTTTTATAAAATACTTTTCACAAATTTTATTTAATCCTAAACAAAATAAATAAAATAATCTTATCTTTTCTTGGAGGAGAAATGATATAGAACCAGAGTCAACAAATACTTTCTGAGAGCTACCCATGTGGCCATTTGTCTACTGAACACTGGATGTAAGATAAACACTGGATAGAACACAAAGAATATATTAGGATGAGAAAGGTTTAGAAAAAAATCCTTTTAGAAATCCTACTCTGAAATATCATAAACCTTTGTTCTATAAAACAAAAAAAATACTTCTACTCTCATTACAGATTCCATATACACAAAGCTTTTTCTGAAAAAATAAAGGCAAATAGTCACCAACACATTTGTTGGACACAAAGTATTTATAGTACTCTATAAGATCTGATACTGGGGATGGTGGATGGGGCACTCATGTCAGTCATTAGTATTTTCTTTGTATAGCCAGAAATATGAAAATATAATAAGGTTTAAATGTGTTCATACGGAACATTTTAAGTGTTCTTGCAAATCAGACACAAAGTCAAAGCTTGGCTCTAAATGTCCTTATTTCTCATCCTGTGCCTTGTGATAATACCCTATTTGTTATCAAGGACTGTACAACGGGGACCAACTATGGTATTTACAACTGACTGAGGGACTATCAAATACATGAATTTATCTTTGGTTCAAATAAGCTGGCACAACTTTGAGAATGTTTCTATAAACTACTGGAGTCTTTTGAGATTAAACATTTGCCTGGAGATTTTGTGAAAAGAAGCTGGTGCTTCCTGCTGTTCACTGAACTAGAAAATCTTCAAAAACAAACTATTTTTCTTACCGCATTTCAGAACTTGCTATTTCCTTTATGTGGTTCTTTCTAGAACCCTGAAGTGAAGAAGTAACTGGAAATGAAAAGGAACTAGAAACATTTATGAGATACTTTAAAACTTCAAAAAAATAAGGCATTTCTTACCTAATTTGGCTAATCTCAGGATTGCCTGGGGCTCATATCAAGTAGGTTACCATATCATATTAACCAGCAGTAGGTTAAAATAATAACAAATTCACCAAAACCTATGACCCACTTCAATTCAAAGACTTAGAAGAATCAAAAAGCTTCAAGAGAATTCCTATTCTATTTGAGTCTATTTATCCAGAATATATAGCAAACATGTGCTGCAGAGGCAGCCCAGACATTGGAGAGAGCATTAGGCCATGGGCCAAGAGAAGGGGCATTGGCCTTATCTCGCCGCTAATTCTGTGTGAATGGGTCAAACCTCCAAGACTCTCCAGGCTATATATATGAAACAGGGTCTCCCTCTGTCACCCAGGCTGGAGTGCAGTGGTACAATCTCAGCTCACTGCAGCACACCCAGCTAATTTTTGCATTTCTGTAGAGACAGGGGTCTTCCCATGTTGCCCAGGCTGGTGTTGAACTCCTGGGCTCAGGAGATCCTCTGGCCTCGGGTTCCCAAAGTGCTGGGATTACAGGCATGAGCCAATGCACCCAGCCGTACTTCACATATTATAAATATTTGTTAAATAAACAAAATGTGTTTTATTTATTCATTCATTCCACAAATGTTTAACATCTACTACATGACAGGCAATACTCTAGGAGTTGGGATTATAACACTGAATAATACAAAGTTCCTGTTCTCAAGGCACTCACTTTCTAGTGGAAGTCGGACTATGAACAAATATAAAATATCAGATAAGGGATGTGTTATAAAGAAAATAAACCATGCTGATGTGATCAAGAGCAAATGTGGGCTCCCTTTAGATTGCATAGCAAAGGACCTCTAAAGCAGGAGAAGACCAGTGTGGCTTCCACAGCATGAGAAGGGGACGAGAAAGAGGTGGGCAGGGGACAGATTACATGAGGGGACATGATCTGACTGATGTTAATAAGAGATCACTCTGGCTTCTCTTTGAAATCTGGATACTGAGGCGGGAGAAAAAGAAGCTGGAAGCCTATCATAGGAGATCTTTACAGCAGACAGAAGAGAAAAAAATGCAACTTGGAGTGAAGTGATGGTAATAAGATGGAGGAAAAATAGACAAAATTGAGGTATGTTTCAGCAATAGAGTCAGCAGGAGATTCCTGAGGGATTGGATTTTGGAGGGAAGGGAAATAAAACAATCTAGGAAAATTCATAGGGTTCTGGCTTATATAACTAGGTAGACACTGACACCATCTTCTCAGACGAACAAGACTAAAGGAGAAGCAGGTTGGATGAGGGAATCAAAAAGGTCTGATTATGTTTCATTTATTTTTTTCACTTGATATTCACAACTTGTGAGATACCAAGTACCGTTGAGCCCTATTTTACAGTAAGAAAAACCTAGAGAAAAAGTGATTTTTTAACTTTTTAGAAATTAAACATCTTTCAAGTCTTTTGACTTCAACTCTAAAGTTTATTACCTCAATTTGAAAGAGCCAAAGTCAATTCCAGAGAATAAAAAAAGCAAACCTAAGATTTAAAAACAATTATTAGTTTTATTTAAAAGCATTTGCTAATATGTATGCTTATCTTTCTTTTTTTAATATTCAAAGTTAATTACTATCTGTCTATGTTCAGTTATAGCCATCTTGTTTTGGGTAGAAGCTACCCATTACCTGAAATCAGTATGATGACCTGGATTAATATTCTACAACAGTGTTTTGAACGCTAGACAGCACAGTTGGTTAGTGTGCATTAATATGGCTGAAATAGCAAGTCAGACCTTCACAAAGGCCTCTAAAGTATGATCAAGGAATAAAAGTTTAAGACTCTGAATGACATCACATGACCCACCACTAGATCAAAAGCCCCAAAGTACCAGAGTATCATGAAATGGGCAGGTGTTCCCTGCTCAAAATGCTATGTCAAAAACTAGGTTTTCACCCATTTTAATCTTGGACACTGGGAATGATTTCAACAAACACTTGTTTAGAAACAACGGCTTCCCCCCAAAAAAAGCATTCCATAAGTGCTTGAAT
Organism: Pan paniscus; assembly: GCF_029289425.2. Classification (NCBI taxonomy): domain Eukaryota; kingdom Metazoa; phylum Chordata; class Mammalia; order Primates; family Hominidae; genus Pan; species Pan paniscus. Next base: position 70,399,486 of record NC_073256.2, on the reverse strand, counting down.
TGTTTATCACAAGATGAACAATAGCTATTGGCTATAAATGGCTGATCATTAATGGGGAGAATGATCCTAATAATGACATATGTCCTAATAATGACAGACTTTCAGATTTTCCAAGTCCACAAAAGGCAGCCTTTGGTCATTGTGAAACCAATCATTTTCTTTTTTGGAAATAGTATTTTCTTTTGGCTTTCAGACTGAAGCATCGTCTAGTATTTTTCTATCAATACTAAAAAGACCCAAAGCCTTGACTTTTGCTTTAGCTCTGATGCAGAACTGCCAAATGTGAGTACTATGAAAGAGTCGATATGGCTGAGAAAAAGTGCACTGATATTAAGCTTCAAAGCCAAACTTTATGTTGGGGTAGATGAGAAATAGAAAAAGGGTTAATTTCCAAAACCATTTTTTCACTGAAACATGCATTCATTTTCCTTGAAAACAAACAAATAAACACAGTGCTTGGGAAAAAAAAAAAGGAAAAAGAAACAGCAGTGCCTTTATCACATAAAATATTCAGCATTTTGTTTTAATTTCCTAAATGAATAGGAACAATGTTAGGAATGCCTTCAGTAGAAACTAAAATTCATTTGCTGAGCTCCCCCTACTGATTTACAACAGCAAATATTAGTTGTTTCACAAGAGAACATTACCATAAAAACTCATTCTTGTTTCTTAGAAACTTAAAATTCCTGGATTACTTTTAAAAATTTCAACCAAGTCATTAAATACATATCCTAAAAATAGTTGACTGGAACAGACATATGGTGGTACTTACAATGTCTGAATTAACATGTTAGAATTCAGTAATGAGAATATAACATCTAGGTCAGGTTACCCAACCTTTCCTCTCAGAACCTGAGAAAAGGGAGAAATCAATTTAATTCTCTCCATAAATCTTTTGGAAGACAGATGTAGAGACAGCATGTGCCATTTTCACTGGGACAATTACAATGACAACTTTATGGATAACTAAGCACAATCTGGTTTATAGTCAGGTTAATGGTAGATTGTGTTCTTTGAAGACAAGAACTGCATCTTAGTCATGTTGGCATGCTCAAACGACCAACAGAACTCTTCCAACTCTTATTAAGTCTTCTAGTAATACTTGATAAAACACTTTGAATACGAGTACAATTGTTTTCTGAATATGAGTACAAATCTGTGCTATTGTTTATTTTAGTACCAAAGTCCAAGGAGAGACTTGATGTGCTCTCTCCCACCCTGACACACTGAAATCTATGTATTTAAAAATTGCCTTGGCCCTAACCTGTCCTAAAATATAAAGTTAATTTGACTAGCATGGTCCATGCAATATAAGAAAAGGGAAATACTGATTAAGAAGACTATATAAAAGACATAAAGATTACTGAATTTTGCCACAGAGCAAATGCATGTGGAGGAATAAAATTTTGTACTGTATAGCAATAAACTTCCAGTGTATTTGTGAAATACTGAGGGAAGAAATAATGACTAGAGTTTAATTATCAGACAGAAGATGGTAGTCACCTATACAGAATTTTTTTCTATGTGCTTGAATAGGGCTGCAAGAGATGGTAATAAAATATTTGTAGGTCTATGTATTTATCAAGTGACTCTACCTAAACAAGGTCAAATGGCTTGTGTCTGACAAATTCCAGTCTATGTAATCATCCTTCGAACACAAGGAAACTATTTCAGCTTTGCAAATAGACACTTTGCCTTTCATTGGGGAACAAATTATTTTACATATTTAGGATGAAATATTTCATAACCTTCCCTTCGGGGCTCTCTGACTCATGTCCCCACTGTGCACTCAGAGGCATCACCTAGGCTCCCTAGGGAGCTCCCTTGCCCTCTTCCCCTTTTGAGTATAGGCCTGCGCTGTGGCTTCTGGACAGATTACTGCTGGAGGGAACTTCCTCCACATGCAATCTTGTCACAACATCACCTAATATAATATGTGTGCTACTGCCTCTGCACCATGGTCATATCTTTTTCCTAAATCAAACCCCAAATGCCTCAAACCCCTACAGTAATGCACAATATTCCTTTCATAGAATGTTAATAGATTTTACCTGAAAAATATGACCCCATGGTGAATTTAGTTTTGGAAATGCTGTTAAACAGATTTCCTTACCACAGGGCATCCCAGAGCCTTTACTATATTTATTTGCATTGTGACTTTCCAAGAGAGGAATGAAAAACTCAGTGTTTCCAAAACTCATGTGGGAAACTCAGTGTTTTCCACACTGGAAACATTTATTGGGGAGCATCTTGGGAAAGCAGAAGCATGGCTGGCTTTTTACATCACAGGAAGCGGCCTCAGGGCTGAGGCGAATGGGCATTAGTAGGGAAAGTAACTTCTTTGAATGGCTCACGTAAATACTGGTGTCTAAAAACCATTCTCCACTAAATTAAACTAGGGCTCCTTGAGAAATAGGTAATTCCAGGGCTAGGGAAAAGAAAGTACTAGATAAGCCTGAAACATCTTTTCAAATCAGAAAGTAAAGAAGTCCTCGTAGAACGGACAGTGACATGTGAAAAAAATATAGGGGCTTACAGGAAAAAATGAAGGATGATTTCAGCATCAAAGTAAATTATGTTAATAAAGATTAACCCATCAAATAAAGTAAGAATCTGCAAGTACACGCTGGTATGAATAAATGAAATTTTGAAATGGAGAGAAGGAAAAAGTTCTACCTTGTAGTAGAATGCCAATTAATAAATAGAGAAATAACAATAGAATATAAAAATCACCATTTGGCCACCATCACAGTAATAACTGACTAAGGCAAAAATCATCAATGGATCCTAAAATTAGTGGGTAAAAATTTTATGGTGAATACGATATTTACATAGCCAAAGAATCAATGGACTTCATGTCAGTAAATATTTGTCAAACGATTAAGACATACATATAAACACACAAACATATATATATATTTTAACAGGGAATGGTAAAGTAGATGGGGTGCAACCTTAACAACTGGGAATCTGAGTGAAATTTGAGTTTTTTTCTTCCATTCTTGCAATTTTTAAAATAAATTTGAAATCACTTCACAATAAAAAGTAAAGTAAGGTGTAGGAAATGTCCCTTCTCTTACATTGCTTTGGTAATGACAGTTTCTAGCTGCTCAATTCAATCAATTAATTAGTGTTCTACCCACTTTACTCTTCACACAAGCCTTTACCACTGACCAGAGGAATGGATGATGCTTCCCTTGGTTCCCAGGACTGAGTGCTCCTTCCTTGGACAGCTTCTGCTGGGGATGTTTTTTCCTCCAGTTGAAGAATCACTATGTAGTGATGTTGCTATACCCCTCAACCACTTTTCTCACTCACAGGCCCCAGAGAAAGCATAAGCCATGCTATTGACTTCAGGCCCACTTAACTCATGGGTAAGTTTCTTCTAAAATTTTAGTTCTGACTCACCTTTCCCAGTAATTCACAGGCACAGAGCTTCTGATTTTACTACACTTTGCAGGTTCCATGGTTTTTGCATCTTCTTAAAAGGTCATTGCTTTTCTCATCTTAGAATTCTTTCAATGCTTCTAAATAGAAAACTTTAAAGTCACCAAATGGTTTCCTCAAATCCTCCATATCATCTAGCATAATGCAGGGCATGTATTAGGTGCTAAGTAGATATTTCTTGACTTACTGACTGGAACATATTTACCTGTTCCTGAACTATTAGAAAACATTTCATTATATAGGCATGTCCTAAGAAATACTACAATAAACACCTCAACAAAATTAACATTTTTCTCAATTACTTTTATTATACAACCAAAGATACAATAATAAAAATCACAGATAAAATTAAGAAACACTTAAAAAGAAAGAAATATTTTGCTAGACTCTATCAGTGGTATTCCAAATTTTAAACCTGAAGCATTTTGGAATAACTTATCTTGTACTGTAAAGGAACCAGTGACAGATATAGTATTTAAAGCCAGAAAGCAAAGATGTTCTATGATTCAAACCATTTCATCTGACTCCACTATAATCTAGTGCTTCCATACAGAAATCTCAAGGCTTTTAAGTGTTTAATTACCATCTATTTTTGAAAATAAACTTAAGGCCCAATGATAGTGCTTAAGATCTCAGTCTCTGGAGTCCAACATACAATAAGACCATTTACTGCAGGCAAATTACTTAACTTGATCGAGCCTCAGTTTTCTCATATGTAAAATAGGATATTAATGGTACCTAAATCAAAGAGCTGCTATTAGGCAGAAATACAGTGGTATTTGTAAGGTAGGTGGCATATGTTAAGCACTCAACAAATACTCATTATTATTATTATTGTTATTACTGCCATGATTAAATAAAAATAAAAAATAAAAAAACCAGGATCTCAAAGTGCATACATAGCATGATTCAATTTCACTAAAAGGGCAAAGCACATATAAACATATATATATATATATATATATATATACACACACACACGTATTTATATGTACATATTTAAGGTATTTATTTATACATATGTTTTTATATATATTCATGTGTTGTTTAACAATGGGGATACTTTCCAAGAAATGCATTGTTAGGCAATTTCATTATTGTGTAAACATTATAGAGTGCACTTACACAAACCTAGATGGAATAGCCTACTACATACCTAGGCTATATGGTATAGCTTATTGATCACAGGCTACACACCTGTGTAGCATGTTACTGTACTACAGGAAATTGTAACACAATGGTAAGTATTTACGAATCTAAACATATTAAACAGATAAAAGGTAAACTAAAAATAGAGCATGAAAGATTAAAAATGGTACACTTGTATAGGGCATTTGCCATGAATGGAGTTTGCAGGATGGAAGTTGCTCTGGGTGAGTCAGTGAGTAAGTGGTGAGTGAATGTGAAGGCCTAGGACATTACTGTACACTACTGTAGGCTTCATTAACAATGTATACTTAGGCTACACTAAATTCATAAAAAATATTTTTCTTTTTTCCATAATAAATTAAACATTTAATTTTTTAAAAACTTTTTGACTCTTTTGTAATAACACTTAGCTTACAACACAAACACAATGTACAGTCATACAAAAATATTTTCTTTCTTTATATCCTTATTCCATAAGCTTTTTTTTTTTTTGAGACACAGTCTCACTCTTGTCCCCCAGACTGGAGTGCAATGGTGCAATCTCAGCTCACTGCAACCTCTGCCTCTGGGGTTCAAGCGATTCTCCTGCCTCAGCCTCCCGACTAGCTGGGACTACAGGCGCCTGCCACCATGCCTGGCTAATTTTAGTAGAGATGGGGTTTCACCATGTTAGCCAGGCTGGTCTCCAACTCCTGACCTCAGGTGATCCATTCCACTTCGGCCTCCCAAAGTGCTGAGATGACAGGCATGATCCACCGCACCCGGCCCATAAGCTTTTTTCTACTTATTTTATTATTATTTTTTTTAAGACAGAGTCTCGCTTTGTTAACCAGGCTGGAATGCAGTGGTGTGATCTTGGCTCACTGTAACCTCCACCTCCCAGGTTCAAGCAATTCTCCTGCCTCAGCCTCCTGAGTAGCTGGGATTACAGGTGCATATCACCACGCCCAGCTAATTCTTGTATTTTTAGTAGAGATGAGATTTCACCATGTTGGTCAGGCTGGTCTTGAACTCCTGACCTCATGATCCACCCGCCTTGGCCTCCCAAAGTGCTAGGATTATAGGTGTGAGCCACTGCGCCTGGCTCTCTACTTAAATTTTTGTTTTTTTTTTTTTTTTTACTTTTTAAGCTTTCTTGTTAAAAATAAAGACATGAACATACACATTCGCCTAGGCCTGCACAATGTCAGGTTCACCCATATCACTGCCTTACACCTCCACATCTTGACCCATTGGAAGATATTCAGGGGAACAACATGCATGAAGCTGTCATCTCCTATGATAACAATGCCTTCTTCTGGAACACTTCTTGAAAGGCTGCCTGAGGCTGTTTTACAGTTAACTTTTTGTTAATAAGTAGAATGAGTTAATATAAGTATAATAAGTTAATAAGTAGAATGAGTACACTCTAAGTGATTAAAAGTATATGGCATTATATGTATATATATAAAATATATTTTTATATATATTAAATTACATATATATAAAACACACATCCCAGTAACAGTTGGTTACATTAGCAAGTATTACGTACTGTACATAATTGAATATGCTATTCTTCTACACAACTGGCAGCACAGTAGGTTTGTTTACACCTGCATCACCACAAATACATGAGTAATTCATTACAATAGGACATTACAACAGCTGTGACATCACTAGGCAGTAAGAATTTTTCAGCTCCATTATAATCTTATGGGACCACCATTGTATATGCAGTCCATTGCTAATCAAAACATCACTATGTGGCACATGGCTATATTTTACATTGATATTTACACATATATATGTGCTATGTGTGTGTGTATGTATCTATATCTATACCGAGAGAGAGAAAGCACATGAGCCTGCAAGGAACCATGAAAGAGATTCATAGAAAAAAGATATGAAAAAAAAAATGCACCACCGAGTGGTCATCTAATGATCAATGAATAACAATTCATTTTTGTTCTTACACTTCACCGTATTCTTCAGATTTCTATGAACAGATTATCTTTGCAAATATAACCATAAATATGCTATTAAAAAAAACCTTTCGCAAGAATGAACCATATTTGTTTAGAGTGTTATGTCCACAAAAATTTTGTTCACATTATTTACAGTACGGATGGTCCTCAACTTACCACAGTTCAACTTACAATTTCTTGAGGTTATGATGGGTTTATTGGGAAGTAACCCATCATAAGTCAGAGAGCTCTGTATGACCTATGATGGGTTACAGCTTTTATTGAATAGATGTCGCTTTCACGCCATCATAAGTCGAAAAATCTTAAGTCAAACCACAGTAAGTAGAGAACTATCTGCTATGTCAGTGGCATTAAATTCATTTTTGACTTAGGATATCTTTTATTTACCATGAGTTTACAGAGACATAACCCCACTGTAAGTCAAGGAGCATCTGTAATTAGGAAAATACCATTTTCACTGCTTTACATAGCCAGCTTGCTTCTTTTCATCAGAGAATAACTATGAAGAAAAAAATAAGTGACATGATTACCCTCTGCAAGTTCCACTCGGGTTGCTCACTGGTTCCATCATGTCCTATCCTTATCTTATATATGTTTCCAGTGTTTCTTATTTCAACCTGAATGAAATGCAAAGGAGAAAAAAATTATCAGAATTTTTTAAATTAAGCACATTAAAAAATTCTTTCTTTTTACACTAAATGCATTTTTTGTTCCTAATAGTTAAAAAGCTCTCAGAAACTCTTTCAGAGTCTAGAAATGAAATGCCCTCAAGAAGCAATCAGTGAACCTCACAGACACAGAGTATGAGACAGAAATATCATGAGACTTGACTAAAAATATGCAGAAGGAGTCAAATGAGAGAACAGGATGAAGAACACGCATATGCTCAGTTCTCTGACTACCACACATTTCTCACTGGAAGCCAACACTTTCTGAGTTCCAATGACAGAAAGACGGGCTTGTATTTTAAGAAATTAAAAAAAACAATTTTCACCAAAGAAAAGCTAAATATGGTGATTTCTACAAGCTTAAGAAAAGTGTGAGTCTAGAACTTCCTTGTACTCTGAAAATCCTGTTGTCTTTGATGATACCTAGGTTAAGATATAGATGTTCTACGTTCAAGGAAGAGAAGCAAACCTGCCCACAGAATATGGGTGCTGATTTAGTTTTTGATGTGGCCCAAGAGTATTTGTTAATCCAGGTAGCATTGTGGAGAATTGGCTTTGGGAATCACTTTTAGCTCAACTGGAAGCCTGGCTGTTGCAAACGGAGTAAAATATGTTTTTGTAAACTGAGTAAAGTGTGTTTTTTTTACTTCTCTTTTCTTCAATTTCTTTATCTGTTGAATGGTCACATAATGCTTTCTGCATAAAATTTTCAGTTCAACTAAATAAATGTATATTAAAACAATAAACAATGTGCAAGTCCACAGGTATGCGAAGATGAAAATGGCACAATCTCTAACTTGGAGAAATATACAGACTAGCAAGGGAGACAGACTTATAAGCAGATATTTTTAGTATAATAAAATATGTCCAGGACACTGAACTGTGAGGATTTTTTTTAATGTAATATACCACCTTATTGCTTAATGGCTTCAATAATAGCCATTGTTATTATTTCTACTACAGGCACCAATCTACCTCTGCAGACTAGAGATATAAAGAGGCAGGCACTTGCATATTATGTCTGACTAGACATTGCCTACCTATGGACTAGACCCTGAAAGAGCTGGGACAGTCAAATCACCCAGAAACTATCAGAACTCCTTTTTCATACCCAGTTCCCACGCTTAGAATTCTTTTTTTTAAGTGCCCACCACCACTTTCCCCTACAGACTGCAGCAGCTAGAACAGACCTGGGCCTGTTTCAATACCAGGTCAAGAGAAATTATGCTGTTCTCAACTGGGAAGAACGAAAATAGGGATGTTAATCCCCAACAGCCAATTTTCCCCCACTTCCTTATTCCCAGAGCTGGTTTCAGTGGCAGAACTCAGAGGCTAGCTCTTCCTCCCAGAGGAAGCAGGAAGTTATCCTCCAGTTTGAGGCTAGTTTGTCTCTAAAAGGTAAACCACACTTTAAATATCCTTTCATTGTCCCAAGAATCTATTAGCACTTAAGTGTAAACTTCCTTTCTCCACAATTTAAGTGAAAACAATAAAGGGATATCTGAACAGTCTGGTTACCCAGCATATGTGACTTGACACCTATCTGTCTGTTAAGGCAGAAGAGCAGAACTAACTGCCACTCAGGTCTGTGCCAGCCAGGGGGGAAAGACTTGACATGCTTGTCCCTTCCAATCCACACAGTCACCCTGTGAAGGGTAAGGCTCTTTTAAGTGTCTACTTTAAAAGATGAAGAAATTCAAACAGGTTAAGTCATTTGTCTAAGGATACACAGCTGGATACACAGAAAGTTCCAAAAGTAAAATTTGAACCCAAGTTTAATAAAATATCCCACATTGTCCTCAAAAATGGCTATATGCTCACTTCAGGACTGGAAAGAAGGAAAAGAGAATGAAAGACAAACTTATAAGTGGCAAATGATGCCAATGAAAAGGAACAAGGGAATCAATACCCACAGAGGAGAGAGTGTAGAAATGTGTCAATTCATTCTAATTTAGGATTCTCAAACTATCATAAGACCCCAGTCTTATGAGTGCCCATTAACCCCTAGGCCAGTGCTTCTCAAACTTTAGTGCACACACAGATTACCTGGGGATCTGGTTAAAATGCAGATTCTGATGCAGTAGGTCTGGGATGGGAACCCAAATTCTGTGTGTTTAACAAGATCCCAGGCAATGCCCATCCTGCTGGCCTGGAGTCCACAAGACTCTACACTCCTGGGGGCTTCCATGTGTAGACCCAATCTCCACCACTGAGGTAATCATCTAGAGCTATTCACACTTCACAGTAAATGACAGAGGCCAGTAGAAAACATATCCTGAGCCATTTACCAGCAGAGGGAGTCCTTGGTGCCTGTAATCTGTCATCTGTAGAGCACTTCCCATCTACCAGGTGCAGCGCACGGCACACACCTTCCCAGGCATTCTTTAAACTACACAGCAAGGCTTTTAAGTGAGTATTATTACCCACCTTGTACTAAGTAGGATACTGAGGATTAGTAAGGATAATCAGTCTATTTAACGTCACAGAACTAGTGAGAGGGTGATTTGAACCTGGTCTCTGACTCCAAGGCTTCTGTTCTTAACCAGTTTATAAGTTTTACCATATGTCAATAGGATTCCTTTTTTAATTTATACACATTTTCTCTTTTTGTCATCACAATACCTTAAAATTTAGAAAGAAAAGATCTTATTGCCTGTATTCTATACATAAAGATAGTGCTGGCCTGGAGAAATTAAGTGGCATGTTCAAGGTCACATAACAAACATGTGGGAAGCAAGGACTCCAATCTAGCTCACCCGATTTGCAGTCTAGTGCTATATTCAGGATTCTCAACCTTGGTTGCACTTTAGAATCACTTGGGGAACATCTAAAAACCTCAATACCCAGACTGTACCTCAGGCAAATTAAACTAGAATTTCTGGAGGTGGAATCAGGCATCAGTAGTTTTTAAAGCTCCCTGGGTAATTCCAATGTGCAATCAAGACTGAGAATCTATACCATCCATTCCAAGATTTGACCCTAAGTAAATTTTTCAGAAAAACATTGATAGGATTTATCAGCATATAAATACATATACCACAAGGTATATTATGAGAAAATTAGACTTTTGTGGGGTGACTTAAGGATCTAACCATACATACACATTCTGAATTCTAAACAATTATCTTCAAATAATCTTTTGAAATATGTATTTGTATAAGGTATGGCTGCCTGTGCAAGGAGCCAAAGTGCTCCTCCACAACTGCAGACAACTGCTTTTCTTCAGCAAAAATTAACTTTAATGATTACAAAAGTAGAATGACAGGCTCAGGTCTAAGAATCTAGAAACCATTTGAGTATTAGTGATTGCCAGGTACTGTAGCCCCAAATAGCCTTGGGTTCCTGGTGACATGAGTTGTCCTCAATCATTCTCTATTCTCTAGCCAGCCTTAGGATGCAAAAGGAATACCCTCCAGAGAAAATGACTGCTATTTAACAGTACACCAAAGAGCCACACAGCTTTCACAGGCAGTGGGGCTGGAAGGGTGGATTAGTGAAGTGGAATGTAATTGTCCTAATTGAAACTTGGCCAAAGCTCTGAGGAACAAGGAGAGGCAACCAGCTACATGCAAACTTAAGCAGTCCAGTGTTCTCTGACTCTAAGAAGTAAAGGAGAGAGAAATTAGAAATGGGCATGGGCAAAGCTTCAAAACATGGCCTGTGAAGATGCCAAGGAAATGATTTCATTCTCAAGACTTTTTTAATTAAAAAGATGAAAAATAATTTTATAAAAAGAAAATAATTTCAGACCTGTATAGCTCAGCTGAGCAACATCTATAAGTATATGCAAGTATATAAAAGAAGAGTTTTCATTACCAGAATAATCTCTATACAGCTTATAAGCCGGTTATAAATTGAGTTGAAGTTGACAGTTTATAGGGCCAGTTTCAAACCCATGGCCTAAAATAAACTGTCTTTAAAGAAAGCAAATTTTTCTACAACTTTCCTTGCTTGAATAAGATATGTGAGCAAAAATATTTCCTTTGATTGTTACAATAAGCATTATTAACTTACAGGCATTCTAAAAGACCAGAGGTTCATTTTATATAGGAGACACACACACACACACTTCTACATTACAGAAATGTCTTTGAAATGTTCACAGGAAAATATTACTGCCAGTGTTGTTTACCTGAAACTCATCCTCGTGTCCTGGAAGGAAGAGCTGCTCTGAGCTGTCCTTGCGAAGACTTATTGGCCCAGTGACTCCTTTATCTCCATACACCCAGAGAGTGACATTGGCTTGAGTTCCTGTATTTCCTGTCAGCACTAACACCTTCCATTCATCTTCTGACAGAAGAGTCTCACTACTTTGGAAATGTCTGATTTCTTCTATGGGGGAAAAAAGCATTAGTGGCAGATCAGATACAACATCAGGCTGACAGAATCCTTTGTCACACTGGAGCCAAAGGACATGAAAACTGGGCAGGGTAGGGTGAGGCAAGCAGGAGACACTGCACTGTGAAGACTCCAGGGAGCTGATTTGAGCTTGTCTCCTCACAGCAAGGTTCTGGTCAACTGAAACTCAACCACCGAAGTAAACTGGATTCGAACAATAAACATCTGACCTACATGGCAATCTTTCACTTATCCTCAATGCTATAGCACAGGAAGGCAAACTGGAGTTTCTGTCCCATGTCCACAGATTTTTCATAAAGCTGCCTGCTTGACCTACATATTTTATATAGAACTACCACCATATAAAGTAACAAAAAAGGGGAATTAAAACATGTTTTCACATAAGATAGGTAAGTGGCAAATTGAGGGCAAAGAAAAATTTTCTGAAATATTTCTGAAAAAATTAAAAAATACCTTACTGGCATGGGCAATGGAAAGGATTTGGAACTAAAGAGGAATTTTCACACATACAAATGGTTCCTGAGGTGCTCAGAGCAGTTGTCCATGAGAGCAGGGATGCAAAGCATTTGTGTTTCACAATGCATCCTCTAGCAACCAGCAGTGCCCAAACACAGTCACTCCTGTTTGTAAAGAATGCCATGACATCCCAAGCTAGAATGGCTGTCTTCTTCACACTCCCTTTCACCTGTGGTCTCATCTGAGGAGATACTGGGCCAGACAATGCTGAGGGCATCTCCCATGCTACTCTGCACGGGTTGTCTGAAAGTACCCCAAATGCACTTTAATTCTTAACTGATATTTCCACTTTGAAATCTTATATACCCAAGATGATGAGGTAAAAGTTCTTCATGTCAAATGGTTAAAAGGTAGCCAGAGCTCATCTCCTTCCTTTAATTCTGTAACTTGAAACTATAGGCAGCCCTCGGCAGCACTTAGGATCTTACCAACAATGATGACAAGTCTAGAAAATAAGAAATTCTTCCTGCTAAGCTAAAATGAACTAATTTTAAAATAAAAACCATGCAAAAATATATAAATAAAAACAAATGCTATGAAAGAACTGACATTCATTTTTAAAAGTTTCTTTCTCTAGAATGTGCTGAGTAATCTCTGTCAGTATAACAGCTCCGGGTAATCTCTGTCTGTGGGAGTGACTGAACAATTTAATTGTTTTTAAGCTCCTATTATATGCAGGGTTCTGTGTTGCATGTTTCATATGCATTTCTCATTCAATCCTCATTCCAAACTCATAAGGTGAGTCAAATTATGATGCTCATTTTAAGAAGAGGAAAAGAAGCAGGGAAGTTAAATAATATAGCCAAGTCACATAATAAGTAAACTATGGGATGTTTAACTGCAACGCACCTGCACTTAAACAAGCTTGATAGGCATTCCGTGTTCACCTAAACATAATTCACCAGGATGCAGCAGTGCTGCTAGCATCTGAGGTTTTCTTCTGCGCTGCACACTACCCTAAGCACTTAACATTCATCATCATGTTACTCTCACTCAACCCTCATACTACTCCTGTGAGGTGCTGTCCCCTATTAAGCAGATGGACAGACTGGGACTCAGAAGTGAAGTGACTTGCCCAGAGTTACACAGGAAGTAACAGGGAACTAAACTTCAAACCCAGGCAGAGCAAGTGTGAATCCCATGACATTTACATCAGAAGTAGCTGACCCAGAAATGATCACAAAAATTGGTCCAATAAAATTTTATGACATGATCTAATTTTCAAAACTCAGTGTTACATGTGAACATTTGGCCACTGTGCCTGACATTTCTAGTCAAACACACTTGGAATTTCCTCAGGCCCAGGCAATTGCATTACCAGATCTCTACTGACAAAGACTCCACAGCACATTCATGAGTTCCAGAGAGAAACTGGTGATCCTAGGTCAATGGCGGACATTTTAGGATGTCGATCATTCACTTACTTACTATCTTATGGATATCTTATTCATCTAAAAGAATCACTTTCACTCAACTCAAGAAAACTTTAGTTCCTATTATTTGCTGGGCATTGTGTTAGGCTCATTGCTCTCATAATAACAGAACTGATGAAAAGTTTGAAAGATAACTAATGAGAGTCTCACCCTGGAGATACATGCTATCCAGTGGTGAAAACAGACATATAAATATCTGGATTTCAAACATTCAAATACCTTCATGGAAAACAAACAAACAAATAAAAAACTACTGAAAAGTTCAGGTGTAGCGGAGGGCAGGAAGTGAGTAATTGAGGAGTGGGCAGAAAAGGCTTCACAGAGGAAACCTTAGTGCTGGATGTAGGAATATGGCTCAGAATTTCGCAGAAAGACAGGAAGAGCATTCTAAACAGAGGGGACAGCATTCCCAGCATGTGCATGGCTTGCAGCAGCAGGCATGCTGGAAGAACTGCAGGTGCCAATGTTCAGCTGAACATAAGATATTATGTGTGAAGAGGAGAGACAGAAATGTGAGGATCGTGGAAGGCACTGGCCAAGCTGGAAGGGAGTTGGCAAATCCTTTTGCAAGCAACAGAGAGCCAGTCACAATTTTAAAGTATGGTGGTGGTCTGAGCTAAGTATTAGAAAGATCGGTCTGAAACAGGGTGAACTGTAGCAGGGACAGACTGAGGTAAGAAGGCCAGTGAACAAACAATAGACACTAGACAGTGAACAAACATACAAAGAAACAAACTCTGAAATGAAATCAAGAGACCACAGTTATTTAGTCTGAATTTTTTTTCCATGTCCGTGCATGAATGAACACAAATCTATGTGTGTATGTGTTCAGCTTGTTTGTTTGATTTAATCTGCAAATGAGTTGACAGCCTCTAAGGCCCCTTATTCCTGCATTAACATGTTCTTGCATCATTTGCACAAAAATAACACATTGTCAGGGTACACTC